>NC_035108.1:139627364-140312345 GCF_002204515.2 Aedes aegypti | reverse complement strand
TGTAATCAGTTTCAACGACAGTAACGTATGTAGCTGGATGTCTTGAATAAATAGAGATTATTTTGAAAAGATGGGGAAATCATCAACAAACATACCTGTTTTCAGTTGGACAGTTCACGTTAAAATTTCTACAGATTGTCCGTAAATTATCTGAAGAACAAAATATGGGAATGATTATCTCTTATTAAAACAATTACAAATCAATGTGCATGTTCCTTTTCAAATTCATAAAAATATAAATAAAATTTACAATTTTTAAAAACTTTAAAATGATTGCTTCGTACTAAGATAACCAAATTAAAATTTATCGTATACGTTATTTTTGAAGGCCACTTTTACAGATATTTTCTCCCTTAACTCTTTGAACTCTATGATTCTGAATATCCTATTATTACTTGAGTTTGCCCACTTGCTTTTGGCTTCAATAAAAGTTGAAAATAGAAAATTATTCGGTTCAAGCCCAACGAGTTTGAAGGACATTTCCCCTGCATGAAAAAGACCGCGAAAAGGCGTACGCTAGGACCGTTAAATATATTTGGATTGGTTTTACATCTCATTGAGATACGAATGCAGCTAGCTCTCAACCCCAAATTTGAGTGGTTTTGGTTTATAGTGCGCAGTTGATCTACAAATTGGTGGCCATGGTGCTAGAATGAACACAAAGTTGTCTATATGAACATGGATGAACATTCCAATCAAACTTGCATATCACCAATGTTATGTTATTGGGATTCATTTTTTTAACTTAACACATTTTTTTAAACATATACAAGTCCAAAAATGTAAAAAAAAACATTGATTTTGAAGTCAATTTTGAACGATGAATCTGAACTCAATACTCCTCAAAACCCCAACGCACTGTTTTATGCATTCAATTACATGTATCTCCAAACCCAGCTGACCCTGGATTTTTGGTTCACATATTAAATTCATCAAGGGAAACTGGCGGCTTTGACACATTGTGTTTCTTTTATTGAAAGACACACATATAAGTCGTTACTACACGCCATCTCATTTGGCCCTTACTCACTGCTCGGTGTAAGGCTAAGACGTAAGATGCATGTACTGGTTATTTTTGTCTAAATTAAATACAGACGTTCCCAAGTTATGTTGGTTTATTACAATATATGCTATTAACTTTTGGAGCACTTCCAGTGCAAAACATAAATCGCATGGACACTATATTTTCCAAATTGAATGAAACTTAGCACATGTACCGTGCTGCATCAAGTTGCTGGACCCTTCGAGAGCCGGACAAAAGCATTTTTCACTGTGTTTTCGGACCAAATTTCGATTTTTTATTTCGCCTTGAATCCATAATTAAGACGTTTTCTACATTCTCCCTGCATAAAAGTTGTCGTAAAAATAGTTTTTGAGTGATTTGGGACCGGAGCATCCGGACACTTAGAATTAACATTCTATTAGTAGCTCCCATCAAATATTTTCTGGGTTTACTTGACTACACCTTGAAGAAAGTCTTTCAACGAAAAGGGTTTTTAAAATTATACAGTCGCCTCTCCACATCTCGATATCGAATGGACCATCGAGATAGGGAGAGATCGAGACAAAGAACAAGTTTTTAATGAATACTAGATTGAAAATTACTTCATTACTAGGAAAATAATAAACAAACAAACATTATTTCCAGTTTCCAAATTGCTCTGAGTTACTTAAATATGGTCTAGTAACCTTTGATAAGGTTCATATAGACATATGGAGAGGTAATTGGGAACACGAAATGAACAGGAATACATCGAGATATGGAGATATCGAGATGTGGAGAGGGAAGTCGTATGCATAATGCAGGGACCGAAGCAATCATCGACATACGGAGAGATATCGAGATGTAGAACATCGAGATGTGGAGAGTCGACGGTAACTCAAAAACAATGCATTCGAATAAAATAATATCTAAAAGGAGTTTCTGTTAAAATAAGGAGGAACAATACATTTTTAACAGCTTTATAGGATATCTAATATGAATCTAGCACAATATGAATTTCTCAGTGTAGTTGAATGCACTTGATTTGTTTTCTTCTTATTCTGACATTTTGTTCCAACTGGGGCAAAGACTGCTTCTTATCAGTTTTCAGTATTATTCAAACGTAGTCTAAGAAAGCGATATTGTTCGAATGGAAAATATAATTATGACACGCGACAATATTTGATTTGAATTGGAAAAAAATAATTTCTACACGATACACATTTGAGCTGAGAAAACACATATTTTTTAATAAATATTGGGTTTCAATTCACAAAGTGAATTGAGTACACCCTACCATGATGCCAAAATGCATTTACATGGTAAACCTGTACCTGTAGTTGCTATGTAACAAAGGATTGAATCCTGAGAAAATTAAGAGTATCTCTCACTTTTCGCTACCTATAGTAGTCATGAACCACATAAAATCACGAGAGTCCGTTTGTCATCTTCTGCTACAGTTTTGATTGTTATTGTGGGGATAACAGTGCATGATGAAACCTAGTATGTTGTTATTCGAAAAGTGTCTTAAACAAAGCTTTGTACAAACAAATATTGGACTCCTTGAATAACATTTAGAATGGGCCAAAATATAAAAACATGTTTATATATTATATGTATAAGAATGAATGTTCTAAAATTTGCATTATTTTCTTCCATTTTGTATAGTTGCTTCCTACGTCGTTATTTGTTTTTTCTATTCCACACACTACTACCCATAACCGAAAACTCAACTCGAAAAGTATTCTTCGACGTATATTTCGCTTCGATATATAACAGATAGCAATCTGTAGACTAAACTGAATCAAGTATACATGGGTTCACAAAACTAGCTTGGATATTGTGGTACAAGCACACATTTGCGACACGTAAGTGTAATGTGTGTAATGTGTCGTTGAAAACATTTAACATGCTCAAAGGTCTAATTATTCTATTTAAAATTATTGTTTTCAATGGTTGCACTTCCAAAAGGACGTAATACCATTTATTTTTTATCTACTCATTTACAACTCCTCCCTGTAGTTACAAATAACTATATAAATCAATTTTGATTCAATTTTTAATATTATATTTCTTCTGGTAATCATGGCCAATGAAACCTCTTTTTAAATATCTCAGATTTCTATTGAACTAGTGGACTTACACAATCAAAAGGGCGTAACTTCAAAACAGGCCCTACGATTTTTTTTTTAAATTTTGCCCATACATGCAGCTAAGCTAAGGGCCCATTCACAAATTTCATAACGCTTTAGGGGGTGGGTGGGTGTTCTAACGTTGTTACGGCTCATACACAAATTATAGAGTATCAATACAAAAAGCGTCACGAGGGGGTGGGTGGGTATCCGAAATGGCAAATTTAAGCGTTATGAAATATATGAACAAGCCCTAAAGAAAACGACTGGTGAGCACAGATTTGATGGAGATCTTTTTCTGACAATAACGGTAACCGTGATGTATTTTTTTTATTCTAAAACTCGCAATAACTTGAGAGCGGTTAGAGCTGGAATAAAAATTATCGATATCAAATTGAAGCAAATTATTGCTCTTAATCTGATTTTGATATAAAATATATCAACAATTTGCTATTTCCATTTGTTTATGGCTTTATGACCAAACGAAGGGCTTTACTGCAACCTTCTAAAGAATTATTCATTTTGATTTATACATTTTCAGTTATGATAATAATGTTTTTTTTTCCTTTTTGATAGGCTTATTCAAAACGTAATATAAGACATTTAGAAAACTTTTGATGAGAAATATAATATCGGAGCTTGTAGCTAGTTTGTATATGCAAAAAGTTCCATCTTCATTGAAAGTATTCAGTCTGAAAATGTCGTGTTCTTTTTATATGATAACTTGTACTAAAGTTTATGAAGATGTATTAATTGAAGCTTATTTGGTTCACATTTCACGCTGTGCATCCACCATCCGTTACGCTAATGACAAGCAATCTAATAGCGATACTGAAACTGCAAATTTTTGGATTCTTCAGCGGTTTTCTATTTTTTTCTTTGTGGAATTTTCAATTAACTGCTTTCGTTGGTTTGACGACGACCACTTTACTATATCATTATGCCACATTATAGATCACTTGAAATAAGTCAACGCACAACATCGGTTGAAAACCACTGCGCATACATCTAGCGCGCTCCAACTACTGCGCTAAGTGGTTTCACTTTCATTAACCATCGCAAACAAACGAGAACAGGTGGAAATTGAGATAAATCAAGTTCAACGCTTTCCTGTGCTCCCTTCCAAACTTACCCAAAAATGCGACAGCAAATTGACATTCACTATCCGCTGAACGTCTTCCGGCTTTCCTTCGGACAACGAAAGCATAGCCAACAGTGCAGCATTGTTAACCAAAATATCAACATTGCCCAGCGAAGATTCGATGGCCTCTTTAAGCTTCGTAACCGACCCGTAGTCACTCACATCGACGTGAAACGCATCGGCCTTCACTCCGAACCGTGTTCGCACTTCTTCGGCCGTCCGACGCGCACCGACGAGGTCAATGTCAGCAACGGCCACCGAGCAGCCTTCCTGCGCCAATCGGAAACAAAGGGCTCGGCCCAAACCGTTGCCACCGCCGGTAACCAGTGCCAGCTGATTGCTTATGGATTTCTTTTTCGCCGGCAATAAAAACTGCACAAAATCGCGCACCAGTACAGGAACTAACAGAAGCAACACTTTGGCCACTTTAGGAAACACTTCCACCAACACAAATCGAACGTTCTTCTCCAGCCTGTCAAGGCTAAGAGGTTTGTCGGGACGTTTGCGTCGAACACTGGCGGCTTCGTAGGCTCCGTCCACGTGTTGGAAGTACTGCTCTCGAAAAGCCATGCTGCGTTCTTTGGGGAGGGCCATCTGTTTCGATTCGCGTCCAAAGCTTGACTGCGTTGCGCTGTGAATTGATTGTAGCTGGTATCAGAATCGTTTGTTCTAAGCCGGACACGTGCTGAAAACGAGATTCATTGCAAGCGGCGCACAACGGGACCATTCTAGAGAAACTGACGATCAAAACCTATAAGAGATTAAGTTTTAGATTATGTTAAGTTTATGTTTCAGTATGTTTTTGGAGCATACTGTACTAAACATTTATTTTTTAAGGATGTGAAAGTCGGAAAACTGATTTTGAATTAAAGTTACCACAACCATTACTGCTACTACACTGTCCACAACTGCATATTTGTAACCTTCGAAAAAGAGAAGGCATTTAGTTAATGGAATACCAATTGTGCGTTTTATGACAGTATAAGAAGAAACTTAAATTTCTTAAAAATACCAAGAACTAAAAACCGCTTTTTTGAGGCTGAAAATATATACAGCTTATATTGCATATTAGGTTCTTAGTCAGAAAAAAAATTCTGGTACAAATTTCATTGCTACTACATTACGAGGCTCATGTGTAATCTCAATGTAACTGTTATGCAGGTACAATTAACAATGTGACAAAACAACTGGGTATTTTTTCCCGTATTTTCTAGAACAATCTCACAGAAAATTACAACGGAAAATCATCAGAAAAGGTACCCACTTCTTGTAATAAGTCTCTGATTTTGATTTTCTAACTGAACAATTGAATCAAATGACTGATGCAATGTTCAAGACCAAAACAATGGCTGAAGCAGTCCAAGTTGATGTAAAATAAAAAAATTATAATATGGGATTACGTTTCTCTAAGCATCCAATTTTTATAAATACCGTCGTTGGGGGTGACAATGGGTCAAAAAGGGATATGTGCGATATATTTTTTGAATAACTATCGCTATTTAACTCCAATAAAATTCAAATTTTGTGTGTATGTACTTTGATGGTACATTAACATCTGTTCAAAAAATTAAAGACAAATATTTATTCACAGCGGCACCACAAGTGAATGAAAAATGACCCAATCTCACCCCATAGAGAGGGTGACATTGGGTCACATTAATTAAAATAACTTGTTTTTGAGAATATGATTTCAAAACCATTCACAACTGAAAAATATTGAGAAAAAACGATGCAAACAAGACAAAAAGATATCTAAGATGTTTCACAAGTATGATAAACCCACCTAAAAGAAAGATTATACAGAAAATTGAAGAGCTATGAGAAAAAATATGTAAACCCAACATTTATCGTCGTGGTTTTTCCCTCAAATTGTCTTCAAAGTCTCATCCCCATTGCTATAAAGCCCATTTAGTTTCCCCAAAGGTGTACTGAAACAGTGATTATTTTAAACCTTCGCAAATAGTTAAATTTCAGTGCGACATTCCACGATCAATAAATTTCAGGCAGAAGTTGACGTCATAATCCCTGTATTTCAGCGATCCAACTCATTTGTACTTCCGTGAGATGTTTCTATTATATGAAAACACTGATAAACAATCAAATTTAGAAAAAAAAACACCCTTTTGATAAAAATTTACGATGTTGCTGCGCACGAAACACAGTTGCTGGTTTGAGAAGTTGTCAAAATGCGTTATATTGTCATTCAATGCACGGAATACTCAAGTAGACTTGTTTGATGTTTCAGAGATGATGTATATAGAAAGAATAAACACATCATAATGAAAAAAGAGAACACCCGGCACCGTTAAATGTCAAAAAAGTGGACTTGGAATTTCATTTACTATCGTTCTTGCTTGACCCAATCTCACCCCCATTTTCAATGTTTAAGACATCGTACCGAAAAAAATGATTTTTTTGTGGGAAAATCAAACAGATTCCGGAAAATAATTGTGATGTGTAATGAAAAGACTTTCAACATTCTACTAATACAACGATAGAGGCTAGAGTACATGCCTGATACTTTGTACAGGAGAAATTTAATGTTGTAAATTTTATCTAGTTTCAACATGTAAGTTTGTTGGTGTAGTAAACAAAAACCACTATTTCTAAAAATGTATATTGTTATGAATTATGTGTAATAATATGTTCCCTAACATATGAATTATTAATTTTAGTAATATCAGCATTATTAGCTGAAATATTTCACAAAACATATTTTTCCGTTTTGACCCAATCTCACCCCCTAGACCCATTGTCACCCCCATCGGCGGTATTTAGAATTGGGATGCTCGTTATTTGAATGGTAAGGAGGACGAGCTGTTCAATCCTCTAACAGCTAATAACATACATAAAGCAGTTATTACTTAAACATATTTGAAATCTGGATCCAAACCAAAAGAGATCCATACTTTTTTGTTTATCCTAAAAACCAACTGGATGAAGTATGACGGGGTTGGTGGTCTGATGGCTACCGCTCCTGCTTCATAAGCAGAAGGTCATGGGTTCAATCCCAGGCCCGTCCCTTTCCTTGTACTTTGTAGTTGTATATCTCTCACTTGCTTCTATCTTCCATTCTAAATCTGTCACACTCAAACTATTCGTTCATAGCATACGCTAGAACCAGAGACGGACACGAAACCGATTCCCTAACGCTTCCATTCTTCCACGCGCATACCTTTCCTTACGCCTGATACATAGGCAGTCTGCTAACCACAAAAGCAAACCTCTCTGCCATGCCTTTCCCCCAATCCAAACACTCCCGCATGAACTGGCGTAGATGCAGTGGTATATACGGTCTACGTGGGAGCCAGTATAATGCATCATCGATTCCTACCCCTTCCCCACATTGGTCTGCATTCTGACGTGGCAGGCCCCACTGTCGTCTAAAAATAGAAGATCACCAGCACTTATACACTGAGGATGCCTGTTAGTCCCAAGCAGTCATTCGGTTGGTTCCTTGTGTAAGCGCAGCTGATCTGGCGATACTGGAGTAGCATCCACGGGCGGCCAATCAAGCTCAAGCTCAAGCTCAAGCTCAAGCTCAAAATCAACTGGATGAAGCATGTGGGGGAGTTGCAGTCATCATTCATATAAAACATCAACTATTTTCGTCATTTGAAATCAAAGTTTTTGAAACGACGAATGCTCTTCAGGTAATTTCTCATTTCAATACCCTGATAGCCCTACTTGTTTTTCCTCTTCTACAAGCCCTTCTACGATTGATTTGGTATATATCGACCTTTGTAGCCAACTGGCTACTCACATTGATTTTGATTCTGATCTTTTCCACATTACATGTCAAATTTCCAGTTATTTTCGAGCAGACTGCCGTTAGTAATCTTGATGTTTACCTTTTTCTTGTGCAAATAAAACTTGACATTGACAATGCTCTTGAAGCTTTACCAAATTCCATTGTTGAAGCAAGGAGCAGTGCGATACCTAAATGTGAAGTAAAGTTCGTATCCGTGATTACACATAACTGATTATCTTAAACTCTTGATTCGCCTTTAAAACGTGAGGAGAAGGCAATTTCAACGCATTCGCGATCCTGCTATGACAACATGATGCTATGAACATGCTATGACATGATATTTTGAAAATAAAATTTCTCAATTGGACCCGGGCCCTTAGCCTTTCTAGAAATTATCTAAAAGTTTAAAAAAAAAACCTCAACAGCCAATTCCGGCATAGATAGAGGAAATAGTAGTTTACGGAACAAGTTGCAGAATAATGATTTTTACAGCACGAGTCGTAAGTTTAGCCAACGAGGCTTGACGAGTTGGAAAATAGCGAAAAGTGCCGTGAAAATCGAGTTCTGAAACGAGTTACGTACATTTTTTGAAATTTGGTAGAAGACCATTTGAGGATATCTGAAATCATATTGGGATGCAGTCACCACTATTCAGCTACTTCTTAAAGTTGATATGTAATGATAAATTACTCAACTCAAAACAGTTGCGTAATGAAAAGGCGTTGCATAATATTCATTACGCATTTGGTTTCAGTTGCTTTAAAGCAGGAAAGTAAGCCGTTTCATGACAGATTGGCGTGATGAAAAATGGCCTATTGCGATGAGAAAATGCAAAAACCAATTATTAATAACTAATTGCGGCAAAAGCTCAAAAACTTGCTATGCATTTCAAACTTTGCGCACAATTTTTGTTTAGGATTCACTAGTCCAATTAAAAATCAAATTACTCAGGATTTCGAAAGCACTTTTCGAAGTGCTTCTTTTCAGTAGTACTCACGGTTTCGAAAAGCAGCACTTTTCAGTACTGATTCATTGGATGATCCTGATTGAGATTTGCTGTGAGGGATTCTAAGTTTGAATTGGTTTTCTTGTGGACATAGTGGAGTTTGTAAGTTCACTTAAAATAAGTCGGGAGCTGAATGTGCCGAAAATTATTGTTGTTGTTTGAGGGGGACGTTAACCTGAGGGTTATTCGTCCTTTAAATGTGCCGAAGAGGAAAATACAATAATAAAATAAAAATAAAAAGAGGAATAAATGGTGAAAAATATATACGTTGTCTCACCTGGCCTCTTTCATCAAAAATAGAAACAGCAATGGAATTTTGAAATTTTGTGATTTCTTTGTTGATAATAACTGAGTTGTTCTAGCCGCATAGATACCGTTATGACGAATAAATTTCGTGTTTGATTAAATTTTGCACATAATTTTGGTATGGCAGACAATTTTAAGTATGGTTCCGTAGAAAAATCGATAATTTGACTCGAGAATGACTTTTGAAAATGGCCTAACATGTTAAAATCCTACTTGTTTGTGGGCTTCGTGGCCGCGCGGTTAGTGTTATCAAGCATTTAGCCGCATCGAGTCAAGGGGTGTGGGTTCGATTCCCGCTTTTCGTCAGAAATATAATTCGACTGTGCCACTGGGCGTTGGATGCTAGTCTTGTCCGTTGTGTGGTGCTTTCTTCAATAGGTTAATCTTCTACTGGAAGCAAAATGTATCGGTGTATTTTAAGTTTTTGCACGCAATTTTTTCAAAACATTCTAACTCTGAAACTGTTGATTTTTAATTTTATTATTTTTTTCATTAATTTTTTTTTCATTTTGATTCAATTTTTCTTAAATTAAAGGTCAAAAATAGAGTTCATATATTGAATAACTTTTAAACCTCATTTTTAACACTTTTTCAATTTTCAGCATAGAATCTCGATAGGAAACATATGCTAGAGACAAATGTTCATGATGGAGAAATTTTAAAATTAAGAAGTTGTCCCAAGAACAATTTTTGGTCGATTTTCAAAATTGTGTTGTTTTTTTTTGTCAAAATAACTACGTTCTGACGATGTAATAAAAATCTTGAAATTATTTTGAACCATAATGATTATCATGAATACTCTAATAGCCATTTTGTAATAATATCAAGTTTAATGCAGAAAAAGATAATTAAATAATAAAATAGGCCATGTTCATAAGTTATTCGCAATTTTCCATCTAGAAAAATAAGTAAATAGAGATAAATACGACTGTTTCGACCAGGACGTCTTTCCGTCGGAGATGTGTGCGAACAATGACCTACACTGTCTAAAACGCATTGTTATTGATGGGAAATCGTGAATATCTAATGAAAATGACCTATTTTATTAATCAATAGATAATATATTGCATTGAACTTGATATTCCTCATAAATGGTTACTTCTAGAGAAGTGATCATGATAATCATTTTGATTTAGAACAATTTCAAGATTCCTATTATATCATCAGAACGTATTCATTGCATTGCAAAGTCAACAGCGTCAGATTTTTTTTTCCAATAAATTGCATAAGCATGAGCATGAGCATTGATGACCGTACAATTCGTAGTTTCTACTCCGTGATTGACAAGAATCATCGAAATTGTACAGGGAACCAACAGATGCAGCTTGGGAGTAGCATACCATCTTCAATGTACATTTTCGAGGACTCTGAAAATAGTAATATCAATAACGGCGCTGGCCACGTCCTTACGGTCATCGGGGAAGGGAAGGAATGTTAGTGTGACATGCATTGTTACTAAATACCGAGTAAACCTCTGCATCTTCATGGTTGCCATGGGAAGGAGTTTTGTTAGGCTTCGAAGCTACATGATCAGGATTCACCTTGATAAGTGATGCGATTCATGTAACCTCTGTTCAAAAAGTTTTTAAGTCTATCAATGCGTCGACATCTTAAACATCGAATTATTCAAAGGTTTGAATCTCGAAATTTTATAAAACATGAATAAGCGCTTATGTCAACACTTAAAGTGACGAACCATTCAAAGTTTGTTCAACAAATTCATAAAAATATATGTTATAAAACAAATGTATTATTACAAGCATGAACCGAGCTCATTAGTTGGTAATCCATCCTTGACTGAACAGTTACAATTGCAGCGTCAACACGTATAAGCAGGAGTATAAAATAACTTCGATGGCGTGCAAATAAAAGTGCTAACTGAAAAAAAAACAGTATTCTGACAAAAAAAGTATTTGAATACGTTAAGCATTCGCTGAGTGGTTAGTATTTTAGTATTTTTGCTTTTACTCAGGCCTATACGGGTTAAAAGCACTTATAAAACTTCGACAAAATTTTACTTTTAACCTGTTCAACTGATAATGTTACTTTGAAGCGATGATGATGGTTTTTATTTGCGTAAATTTGCTTGTAAAAGTTTTTAAGGCAGTAATAGAATTTTTCGATAACGTCCAAAATTTCGTTTATCTTAAAAACTACGAAAAACTTTATGTTTTGAAAAAAAAGTAATAGGTTTAAACTTGTGACTACATCTTGGAAAAAATATAGAACAATATCTCGCAAGTACTCTCTGATTACATTTTTGCACTAAAACTCCAATTAAAAATCTTTTTAAGATGTTGATCGTATTTTTCTGAAATGCTCCCTTAGTGCAGGGCGTGTCATAGGAGAGAGGCAGCTATAATGTTCATGTTTATTATGCACCCTTCATGAAAGTTTCTACAATGTGCGATAATTGCGATTGAAAGCGATGTTTTCTCTACGATTGTTTCAAGTGCATGTTTTCTGCATACTTTGCAAGTTTAAACATTATTAAGCTTTTTGTTCACAGCTATTAATAAATAAATGCACCTATGTTACTCGGTAGATCTTCTTCTTATTATTCTTCTTCATGGCATTACGTCCTCACTGGGACTGATCCGGCTTCTCAGCTTAGTGTTCAATGAGCACTTCCATAGTTATCAACTGAAAGCTTTCTTTTCCAAAGTTGCCATTATGCATTTGTATATCGTGTGGAAGGTACGATGACAATCTATGCCCAGGGAAGTCAAGAAAAATTTCATTATGAAAATATCCTGGAACGACCGAGAATCGAACCCAGGCACCTTCAGCATAGCTTTGCTTTGTAGACGCGAACTTTAACCACTCGGCTAAGGAAGGTCCCTGAAACCATGAAATAACAGCCATTATATTTCATTGAGCAATAGTTGCAATCAATAAACATTCTAAATTAATATTTTTTCAATCCTTTTCAATAGTTGACTCGATTATTATCATGTGATAATGTTTTTTTATTTGTTGAATTCTATTATTAGAATCATAACATGTCAAATCCTTACAGAGAAAACTGCTTTTTGTTCCAATTTTACTTTTGCCTTAAACTGGCAACATCCTTATCATCCGTCACTCTTCGGAACTCTAAAGCGAACTGCCCATTATATCGTCCTCTTCGATATTATTTGAAAAAAACATGAAATATAAAAAAATGAAAATATGGAATGGATTGCACATGACTGATGTTCTATATAATTTTCATGATTGTAATGTTTAATTTGCCTGCACCTGTTTCGTTTTCTTTACTGCCTAAACGATTACTGCCTTCGGATAATTTTCAAACAAAACAATAACATAAACTGGTATTGCACATCAATGATTCGGTTTATTTACAAGCGTTAACAAATGCTGAAATCTAACTGGAAATGTTAAACAAAGCATCTCTTGGTGATTGAGCGTTAATCCTCCTTTCGAACCGTCAACTGTGGCACTTTATCAATGAACATTCCAAGTAGCAACCGGGATACTTCGTTCGGCATAAATCTAAAACAAAAAATAATTGAGAACAGTTAATATACTTTAACGCAACAATCAAACTAGCACGTGGTTGTTACAACTTACGCGTAGAACTTGAGCATGATTCGCATGATAAGGGATGATGTAATGACCTCGCAACGATTTCGCAAAACGGCATCGATTGCTGTATCCGCCACCTCATCCGGCGTGTTGATAGGTACACGACAGCTGAAAGATTTTACAATTGTTTTATTTATTGGCACCGCACAATGTTCTATTCGGTCGATTTTGTGCGCTTTTTTCAGTAGCATCTTAACTGTTGATTTTAGCGATTTTGTTTGTTCGGAGATGTTTCCTGATACATGAAATCATATTTTATGACGCTAAAAGTTTTCTTAAATGTGCTTGAAACTTAAACCGAACAAACCAGCTCGCTAAAATCAATGGTTTTGACGCTGTTCAAAAGGTGCACGAAATCGACCGAACAAAACACTGTACACCTGCAATCCAGTTCCACGCCACCAACTGTGGCCGCAACAATATAAAGTCATCGTTTTCGATTGCATTACCCCAGCTGTTCGAGGTACTCCATGAACTCTTTCCTGGTGGCAACGAAGCCCGGATAGACGCAAGTTACGAAGATGTCGTTGCTGTAGCCGTTCATGTAGAACTCTTCGTTGAGACCTTCCATCAGGCCACGTACTCCGAACTTGGTGGCGCTGTAGCAAACGGTGCGCCCAAATGGGACGATACCTGAGTGCGATAGATAGGGTGTAATAAAGTGATCAATTTTCCGAAGGCAAGTTGGTTAAAAATAAATGGTGTTTTTTTTTTGTTACCAAAGGTAGACGATACTGCTACGATGTGCCCTCGGCGGCGTTCCATCATTCCGTCCTTGAAGGCGCGAATTGCCTGAAAATATGAGAGATTTGATGCCTGTTAGATAGATGTTGGTGATGGATTCAAGTTAACGAGAGGATAGTAATCGAGCATGATGTTGCATGAAGTGTTGGAACATGGTTTGATGCCACCTAAAGCTATTGTCTATCTTGAATATAAGTTTAAGGAAGTGTTTTTTTTTATTTCTTTAAAATAGGGTAGAAGTATTGGTTCTAGTCAGATCACCAGTCATGGGCGTAGGCAGGATTTCAGTTAGAGCGGGGGAGGGATTTCATGAAAGCCTAAAGTATTATGGGCGTCCATCTTCTTTTTTCATCCACAGTAATATTCAAAATGTTACTTGGTCCACTCTGACTTAACGCCGACCAATAAGCAGTCCTAAACACGTCTTGGTTCAATTTATTTTCTGAGATACTTTTTTGTACCTTGTAAACATCATAATGTGCAGCAACTTTACTCTGGCCAGTTTTTGACACAGTATATAGCAAGATCATACAGTACCTTGGAGGATTCCCAAGATCAAGAATGGTAAATGGTTTGCCAGTCCCACAAAACACAAAATATGACACTTTAATTCATCTTGTGCAGTTTTTGGGGACATACTTACTTAACTTTTAAATGCGACGTAAAACCTTAACCTCTTATAAAAGTGGGTAATGTAATACGACCTTATTAAATTCATTGATAAGGTAACGGGTTCGATGAGGGTATTGTAAAAAATGGGTACATGATTGGCGGTGATAGAGATCCCGAATAGACCTTATGAAGTTTCAGAAGAAATAAATTTAAATTATCATCCAGTTATAGATTTAGAAGCTCTCCAAGTATCCTTTAAAATGTCTTTAAAATTTCCCCAAGGAATTTGAGACTTTTCTATGTACAAAAACCTGTCAGTATCCTGTCAGAGTTATTTATTAAATAATCTCATGACTTTTATAGGAATTCAAGCAAAGAATCTTCCATAAACCATTTCAAGGATTTCTAAACAAATGTTTAAACGATTCGCATCGTACTGTATTCGTAAAAATTCATGAAATTTTATAAGGGATACTGCGTTTTTTTCAGGAATCAATGCAAGATTTTCGGTAAAATATATACCTAAATTCTTAGAACCCTTGCTTTGAGATATCCTTAGAATATTTTACTCCATGGATGTCTCACTACATTGGTTTTCATGTGGAATTTCTCAAAATATTCATACAGAAATGTATCCTAGATTTATTTCGTTAGTCCAAAAATAACTATGAGAACAACCTTGTTTATTTCATTTTCTCCTTTTTAGTTTTCTTCTTGTATTGTTTCATAAACATCTTCAAGATCTCTAAAATTCATCCAAAAATTAATTCAAAAATTTCTTCAATGATAGCTTTCAAAATACTAATGGAAATTTGCTCAGATCTCCAATAACAGTTCACAGGGAGTTTCACAAGGAATTTATTTGAGAATTGCTCTAGAATTCTGTAGTAACATTTTATGGAATTTTTCATTTCTGGATCTGAACATAGAATCTTCTTCTCTGGATCTGAACGAAATGCATTTCTAGAGAAATTTCTGGGTGAATCATTTATGGGATCGCTAAAAATATATACCTGAATTTTCAAACCTATTAATTCCTAGGAAAATCACATTTATTTTTGAATAATTTATTTAGTTTTGAATAAGTCTCAAAAAATTGCTTAAATTATGAAGGAAATCTTTGTACCAGGTAATGATCTTCTGAACAAATTATTAGTTAAAAAAAAATAATCAAAACATTAATAAAATTAAACAAAATGAATTAATAAAATCTCATTAAAACATTGTGAGGCACATCTTAAGGAAAATTTTCAGTTAAATTTGTTAGAAGCTCTTTGAAAAACTTTTGGTGTAATCGTTGAGGAGCCATTAGATACCGTTTTGACTCATATTCCGAACACTTAAGGTCAGCAGTGACTTCAAATGCATCTGATAGGCATAAATTAGGTGATATTTGTGAAAATTTAAATTTCTTCATAAAGTCTAACCCTTAGCTGTTGGGTGTACCGAAAAAAATATTTATTTAGACTTGTTTACTATTGTTTTTACGTTAAAGTATGAAACAACATTTTGATTCAAATACCGAACACTGTGTTCATTCTGTCTCATATTCCGAACACCTTGACTCAAATTCCGAACAGCACGAAAAAATCTTATTCAAATGAATAATTTCGCAAATAAATTTATCTGAGCTAGTCTTGCTGGTCTTGAACTAGAGAATCATCACTACTCCAGAGCTATAAAATAGATTTGAAAACGTTAAAATTTAATTGCAATTGACAGCCATTTCGTAGTGATTTGATGACATATTTCAGCGAAACATTTCAACCAAGTCGCCATACAAAAACCGAGTGTTCGGAATATGAGTCTGTTCGGAATTTGAGACAAAACGGTAAATTCCTAGAATTCCTAGAACCTGTGGGATTTTTATGAATAATTCTCATGAAAAGATGAAAGTGTTCAGCAAAAACAATAATTTCCTGTAGGTCACAATTTTAATAAGGGATTTTTAGAAGAAAAAAAAAAATGGAAAATGGATTTTTGCGGACACGTTTGACATAATTTATGGAGTCATTGAAAGCAAAATCCAGAAAAAAATATAAGGAATAATTCCTACAAGTTTATTTAATTGTGTCACTAAGAAAGAATATAAAAGAAAATAGATGGATGAATCCTATAAGAAAAAAAACATAGAAAAAATAGAATTCTTGAAGCGTAACTATGGATGTATTTTCAGTTTAAGTTAAAGTGGGAATGCATGAAAAAAATTCGAAAAAAGTAGAAAAACTCCAGAAGGAGGTATCTAAGATAAATGTTTAGAAAAATGCTTCCGAAATTCTCAGTACCGTTATCCGGGGGCAAATTGATCACTGCGGCGAATTTGATCAGGTCGATACCAAAAAACATTTCCTCCCAAGGATGCTGAAGGTTTCATTGGCACTACAGACATTCCATGTTTTCTAGTTTATAGAAGTCTAATGATGATTTTGAACTATTTCATTTTTATAACGTTCAGTTTTGCATAAAAATATTCTTACTATTTGAAGGTGTAAGCAACGCGGTTGGAAAATGTCGGTGCTAAACAATCGACTGCTGCTATGCCTACATGTCAAGGAGGAGGAGGAGGAATAATAACTCGCAATAACTTATGCATATCATATTTTGGTATCATACCATAATTAGGTATTGTTCAGTTGTCAATACCTCATTTCGGGATTATAATGGTATTTGAAAAAAATGGTCAAAATACTTCATTTTGGTATTCGATAGGTATTAAGGACTGCTGGATGTATTGAACTATTATTGAAAAAAAAAAATCACTTTTATATGAAAATCCATAACGTATTATTTAGGTATTACAATACCTGATTAAATTATCAGCTTGGTATTTGTAGAATATGCAGAAGGTATTATTTGAGGTATTTTACCTCTTATGCAGGGCTTATTCACAGCTCATTCAGATTGTAAGTATATTATCTAGTTTGGTATTCAGTAGTTATTTTCTTCTGCTCGAGAAGTGTAGTTGTTTGCTCATAAAACCGTTTATTCTCAAATAATGTGCTTATTTCAAGGGAAATTGCCTACATTCAGGTGTATTCTGCAGATTTTCAAAGTTTAAATTTGTAATAAAATGATAAAACACTCGAGTTGTAAGAATTTTAACATCATTTTCTGATTCAGATGACCCAAATTTCGTAGATAGCGATTTTTTTTATTCTTAAATCTGATGGGGATTTTTTTTTATTACCGTACGGGTTTGGGCCGAAGGGTCTCAGATTTTCATGAAACTTTTTCCACAGGCAGGGCTCATGGATATATGAATAAAAAAAAATTGAGAAAAATTCAGGGTCGCCTTTTTTTCCGGAAAACTCAAGTGGAATTTTTTGTTTTCCTTTGACACTTTTTACTTTGAAAAATCATAACTCAAGAATGAAGCATCGTAGAAACAAAGTTTTTATATGAAAGTTTAAGCAAATTTTCTCAGAAATCCAAAAAAAAAATATGAACTGGAAAAAGTTTTCCGCAAAATTTTCCACCGTTGGGAAAATTCGTAAAGAAAAGCCGGAAAAACTATGCCCGAACTCGTGGAAAATTTTCAAAAAAATATTTTCGAGAAGGTAATTTTATAAGCTTCAATCACTGAAATTTTTGGAATGCACTTTTTTTTCGTTTTTGAGTTATGGCCAATTTAGTGAAAAATGTCCAGATGTGCCATATAAGACTTTTCTTTGAAAAATCATAACTCAAGGACGAAACATTGTAGAAACAAAGTTTTTATATGAAAATTTAAGCAATTTTTTTCAGAAATCCAAAAAAATATGAACTGGAAAAAGTTTTCCACAAAATTTTCCACCGTTGGGGAAATTCATAAAGAAAAGCTGGAAAATCTATGCCCGAACTCGCGGAAATTTTTTAATAAAATATTTTAAAGAAAGAAACATTATAAGCTTCAATTCTGGTAACTTTTAGGATGTACTTTTCTTTAGTTCCTGATCTATAGTGAATTTTGTGAAAAATGCAAAGATTTGCCATACATGCCTTTTCGTTTAAAAATCATGACTCAAGACTCATCATGACTTGTCGAACCGGACTCAAATTATCTCAAAAATATGAAATTTTTGAAATGGAATCAGTTTCCCAGGACATTTTTCACTGTTTATGAAAACAAATAATTAAAACCCGATTAGCTATTCCAGCTTTCAAACAAAGTATTTTTGAAAAGAGCGATCAATAAGATCCAATCCTACAATATTTTTCAATACGCTCATTTTTCGTTCCTAAAACATGATCGTTCCTAAAACATTGCTAGGATGAGCTGTTTGAATTATATATTGACAAATTTATAAGTTCATAAACAAAATTTCTTAAGAACGAAACTACATAGAAACAAAGTTTTCTTCAATCAGAATTTAGGCAATTTTTTCCTGTTAGGTAACTATAAAATTGACAGTTAAATAAATGGGTAGACAATATGACAAATAGGTATTTACCAATTCAAGTTTAAAGCGTTGAAATGGCTTGAGAATCATAAGTTTACCAAAAACTAACAAAGAGCAGTGAGAAAGTGCAAGTGTTGTCTATCAGCTGTATATTCCTCGTTATTAATTTTTGGAAAGTGAAAAAAGTTTTCCCGAAGCTGTTGAAATGGACAAAGTTCAATATTACGAATACAATTCTGTATTCGTCTATATGTCTTCATGCTGTAACCCCTTCGGACTGGACGGCCACAAATCAGTAAGGATAAATCTACGATCGATCAGCCAAGGCCTCATCAGTAAGCTTCATTCGAATGGAGTTTGGTGGATTACGGAAAAGATGAAAATTTGCGTGAAGTGCTCCATTACCGGTTCGACAAGTCATGATGAGTCTTGAGTCATGATTTTTAAACGAAAAGGCATGTATGGCAAATCTTTGCATTTTTTACAAAATAGAACAAAAAAAAAAGTACATCCTAAAAGTTACTAGAATTGAAGTTTATAAAGTTTCCTTCTCAAAAATATTTTAATAAAAATTTTCCGCGAGTTCGGGCATAGATTTTCCAGCTTTTCTTTATGAATTTTCCTAACGGTGGAAAATTTTGTGGAAAACTTTTTCCAGTTCATATTTTTTTTGGATTTCTGAGAAAATTTGCTTAAATTTTCAAATAAAAACTTTGTTTCTACAATGTTTCGTTCTTGAGTTATGATTTTTCAAAGAATAGTCTTATATGGCACATCTGGACATTTTTCACAAAATTGGCCATAACTCAAAAACGAAAAAAAAAGTGCATTCCAAAAATGTCAGTGATTAAAGCTTATAAAATTACCTTCTCGAAAATATTTTTTTGAAAATTTTCCACGAGTTCGGGCATAGTTTTTCCGGCTTTTCTTTACGAATTTTCCCAACGGTGGAAAATTTTGTGGAAAACTTTTTCCAGTTCATTTTTTTTTTGGCTTTTTGAGAAAATTTGCTTAAATTTTCATATAAAAACTTTGTTTCTACGATGCTTCGTTCTTGAGTTATGATTTTTTAAGGTAAGTAATGTCAAGGGAAAACACAAAATTTCCACCTGAGTTTTCCGGAAAAATAGGCGACCCTGAATTTTTCTCAATTTTTTTTTATTCATATATCCATGAGCCCTGCCTGTGTAAAAAGTTTCATGAAAATCTGAGACCCTTCGGCCCAATTTGTACGATAATAAAAAAAAATCCCCTGATTTGTTATATGGTGATTAATTTCGCCTCCGTTTGTCATTTTCAATTTTTGATATTAAAACTATTTTTATGATGTGTTAAATATTATTTAAGGAAAAGTCGAATAGATAAACTGATAAAGATCAATGGAGTACTGATTTTGTCGAAATTTATTTGAGAATATTTGAATTCCGAAGGATATCATAACAAAAAGATGTAAAATAGTGATCAATTTGCCCCCGGATTACGGTATGTTTTTGTTAGAATTACTGAAAAAAGTAATGGTGAAGAAATCATCACAATTTAGAAAAAAAATGTCAAGATTCTATATATAAATTCTTCAAAGTGCCTTTAGAGTTTTTTTGTGAACGTTTTTCAAAAGATTCCATATCAATTCTTGGATAAAATCATGGATATAGTTCTGGATAAAATCTGAGGCAGAAAACTAACTTAAGATATCGAATGATCCTTGGAACACGCAAAAATGCTATTTTTGTTACGCAGTGTAATATGAAATTGTTTTTTTTTTTTTTGGAATTTCCTCCTTTTACTAGTATTTGGGTCGAGCTTTTTCCCCGCTATGGAACGAAACTGGTTTCAAACCTCTTATGCAAAAAAAAAGTATACATGCAAGTTCATAATAAAAAGGCTATTGCTACTGATCAAATGATATAATCCAATATTTGGTTCCATAAAAATTAGTCAAAATAAATAACAAACAGCTGCAAGTTTTCTAAATCTTAACCAATTTATATAATTTATGTGAATGGTGTGAAAGTCTCTTACACTAGTAGCATTTGAACAATCATGACGTTCATGACATTTGGTTTCAATCTAGCTAGCAATCTTTAAAAAATAAATCGTCTGCCCTCTTTAATTTAAGCATCGATAATAAAAGGTTTCATCAGCCACAAATGTTTTTATTGCTCAATTTATTGTTGATAAAGTTTCACAGCATGTTTATCAACTTACTGTCAAACAGTTTAATATTTTACAATACCATGTAGACCGCCATTTTGCAAACGGGCTTTTTTTTCTGGTGCGTGTTAGATATACATAGTTGCTAATGATCCGACCACATTAAACTTAACGTCAGACAAAGTGTGTTGATCATTTTGTTCTCATCAGTGTAACAAGTAAACGATTATGGTTGTAATAAGCTGCAGCCATATAAATGAGGGGCTTAGAAGCAAAGGGGTGTAAATGACAACAATTTGCTTCTGAAAACAACGAGTAAAACTTCTACGATCGTGTTATGTTTTATGTTGTACGATAAACCTCCTACAACAACGCTGGAAAGCTAGAAAGCAGTAGAGTGAGGTGGGGCAAAAATTTCGTCTTAGTGGAATAATCAATACTTTCAATAATACGGTTGAAAAGAAATAAATTCCACACAGTGAAACTCCAATATATTGGGTACAATTTTGCTGAAAAACTTGTGCCAAAATGTTCACCCATTTACTATTTTTTTAAGTGTGGAGCAAAAATTCGCTGGCCAAAACACAAAATATCGACACATAATATGACAGGTATATTTTATACTAGCCATGAACTTATGTTTACAGAAAAATACATACTAAATATTACATAAAAATGCCAAAAATAGAGTTAATTGTAATATACTTAACTTTAAAAGTTTTTATTTTTATTCATTTAAAATTTGCTATAACATTTGGAGTGAAAGTTTAGCATTCAAGCCACCATGACATTTATAACATTTGTTTGAAATTGAGCTATAAATCTTTAACAGAAGCTTCAAACCCACTTCACACTTGAATTTTTCAGTCTACTAAACTCAAAACCAATCAAAATATCACTTACACCCCTTTGCGTATAGCTCCCTCCAATGTTTTCTGACGATTATAATCAGCCATAAAAATAGATTTCTGATAAGCTTGTAGATTTTATTACGGAGCAAATTGCTTCAACATGAATTAGTGACCTTGAAATCTTACATTAGCAATGGTCATATTCAATAGCTGGAAAAAAAACTCGTGTTTCAAACTGTTACTCAACTGTGACATCACATGGCGACAGGGTTTACGCAGATCGATCGCAAACCAGCTACACGTGTAGTTTAAGCGTTGCTCACAGAATAACCGGCTCTATAAGCGCTATGTTTGCGCATACCCATCTGGCAGCACTCTAATATGCACGTTTATTGAACTCATTGACTGACCTCCAATAGGTTGCCGTCCTTCAGCAAGATCAGCTGTGGTTCGAAGCATTGAAAGCGAACGCGACACGCTAGGTCAGTTATGTTTTGATTTGGTTGTAGTGAAAATGGCCGGTTGGTTTTCAATTAGCAGAACGATAAGCACGAAAGCTTTTGTTGTTTTTCGTTGTGCATGCACCATTTGATGAAGCATAAATAAAGTTTCACCGGTTTGATTCATTCTTGCATACATTGTTCTCGTTCTTGATAAAAAACGAACGCCATTTCAAGTGCTTTGTTTATAAGAATTTGATCTTGTTATATCCAAAGTAAGAAGAAAAGGTTCAAGTTTGCTCATATTTATTCGTTTTCTGAATTTCAAGAAGTCATTTGAAGAAATATAGATTTTTTTTCTATCTTTGTTAATTAGATTTTTAGTTTTGGGGTGGTTCATGTCGAGACCAATGGCTTAACTTCTCTTCCAAAGCAAATCGTCACTATGGCTTTAACGTCATAAGTGACTATTTTGAGGATTTGGTTGGATCCCAGGTTCTCGGCGTGAGAGGCGTGAAGTCTAACCACTACACCAGAGCCGTCCCCGAGAAAGAAAGTTAATCCGATATTCTATTGCTTTCAACTATAAGAAAGATAGTTTAAAACTATAGAAAGATATAAAAAAGGTTCAATGAATAAAGTTATACTAAAATTATTGCCGGGCCTTCCTTAGCCGAGTGGTTAGAGTCCGCGGCTACAAAGCAAAGCTATGCTGTAGGTATCTGGGTTCAATTCCCGGTCGGTCCAGGATCTTTTCGAAATGGAAATTTCCTTGACTTCCCTGGGCATCGTACCTGCCCCACGATATACGAATGCGAAAATGGCAACATAGGCAAAGAAAGCTTTCAGTTAATAACTGTGGAAGTGATCTTCAGAACACTCAGCTGAGAAGCAGGCTCTGTAGTAAGGACGTCATGTCAAGAAGAAGAATAACAAAGTTAAAGCAAGTCACGTGCTTGCTATTCGATGAAATTTGATGGTGAGAATACTAATGTGCAATCACAGCAGTGCCGGAGCAACTAAGGCGCAATGACTGCGCTTTTATTTTTTATAATAAGTTTGGTTATTTGACACATTTGACAATTTCAAAAATAAGCATAAGCTTCAACCAAACATGAGAAGCACTCACTCTGTTATTGCGTTTTCCTTACTCGCATTCACGCACAGTCGGGAGCGAGCTTGCCGTTTCCAGGGTTGCCACATAGGGTGATGTGCTAGTATCCATCGTATTAAGCTTTGATCAGTGAACCGCAATTTTCCCAGTATTGCAGTGAATGATGCTGATACAAACCAAGGCTAAAAAATTCTTTCACAAAACGGCTTTAGCATTGTACAATAAGATTATGATAAATCTTGTTCTCTTTTTTTGAAATAATGCAAAGAAAATACATCTTGCCGTATTCTCAATCCGTCTTATCGTCTTTATTTCTGTCGCAATCAGTTTCCAGATTCGTCTCACAACGAGCCCTAAGTGATGTATTGAGTGGTCAAAACGCAACATATCAACTCTATGATCAAATGTTTTACTAGAATATATAGATCTACGGGTTTCTCCCTCCATTCCTTCAGCATGATGGAATATACTTATTTCCTTTAGAATACACTATTCGTCATCAAAATTCAGCCCAAACATATAAACACAATTCCTTTTGACCGTACAATTATGGCATTTGCTCACAGTGCAGCGAAAACAACACAATCAAAGGAACCGTATTTTTACGTCGAGCATCGCGCACACATTGATGCGCACAAGCTTTTTTTTCTCAGCACGACGGATTGAACTTTGTTTACATTCTCAATTTTGCGCGGTCATTGACGAAATTTAATGAAATTTCGTGAATTATAGAACTTTTACTGTGTGTGATTGGAATGAAATCCTTCAGTGAAGAAGTACGAAGATTTTCCATTGTGAAAATAAGTGCCTGGCGAAGTAAGTCACATAGGGAGGCGGGAAGAAACTTGTATCATAAAGTGGTGTGACTGGTGTCGATTGTTAAGTATTTCTCTCAAATCGTGTTCGACAGCATTCATAAAATTACACTTGGAAAATTAATCTATGTTGCAGGTAAGCTGGAATATCCGCCGTAGTGGAACATTTTAAGTTTGATACGACTAATAATAGCGCTTACGACGAAGTAGAATGAAACAGATTTATACGTATTTTACAGATTTCTCGTATATTTTGTGACCAAAAATCTGTACATGCAGATTACAGATATTTTGGAAAAATACAGATATACAGTTTATGTATGCACATTTTTGCTAAATGTATACTGATTAGCATTAAGCATTTCGCACAAATGTATGTGGTACAGTCCTAGACCATTGTATGAGGGTTGTCTCCTTCCCGTCCGTTACCAAAGTTAGAAATTTGGGACTAACCTCTAACTCTTAGACAAGACTGACGCATCCTCCAATAATCAAGAGCTGTCCTGGCCACGTCCTTGCGAAAGCTGGGGAATGGGAAAGGATGATTGATTGAATACCTACTTAAGAAAGATGCAGAGAACTCTACGACCTCTCATAGGTATTACGGGATGTTGTGGAATGTTGATGGAAAGGGTAGTGCCATAGGATACGTTCGGTAAACGTTCTGGCCGACAAATGGTTGATATTTACGCATTGAGATCATGCGCTGCTAATCAGAACAAACTCACCAAATTCCTTTTTCGAAACTCCTCTGCAATCCGTCACTCCTTTAATAATGAACAACCGAACAACCGTAACTTAGCATTGCTCATCAAAATGCACGTACCGCTCGAAAAATCGACCAAAAACTGCAGTTCATAATCCATCCCGAACCGAGCATTCACGAACCACATTCAATTTTTGAATCAACTCGCTTAACACACACAGTAGATAAAAAAAAAGAGTCGCGCGAAACGAATTCAATTGTTGGAGCCATCACAAAGCACTCTCGAGCAATATTTGCTCGAGATACTGATTATACAAATATTTGAACAAAGCAGAAATTCTTACAATTTAAGTTGAATTGAGAAAATTCAGCAATGTAGTTGCAAATGATTGGCATTTTCATGATTTTTTTGATAAATTATTCATAGTTATATCAATTTTTAGCGAAACATATTGAAAATACAGATATTTTGCTCAACGATACAGAAGTACAGATATTTCAAGGAAAAGATACAGATTTTAATATGACAACACTGGCCGTTTCTTTAACCAAGCTGAACGTTTCAATTTCTGGTGCCCATTCTGCTTCTTCAGCGAGCACTAAGCGACTGATTGAGTCACTACCAATTCTGAAAGCTGAAGGCAACTGAATGCAATACAGAATGATTGTTTAAATTCTGATCCCGTTCAAATGGCACTCTGGTTTGAGTGCTGATGAGCGTTCACTGGCTGGCAATATACACTACGGAATCATTCAGTGGATGGGAATCCACTCAATCAGTTCAATGCATTCGGCGAATGGATGCTAAATACATTCACTTGTGCCTCACAGTACAAGTGTATTGGTATATTCTCTTCGTGTTCCTTCTGCTTCTCGCTTTAACACAATCAGTTTCGACGCTTTCACGCTACACTCTTTCCAGTGCGGTTCTCTTTTTACTGAACATTCGGTAGCTGCAGATGTGTTGCTATTTTTTTATCCGTGGTGTTCGTGTGAGTCAGTGAATTTTCCCATGCTTGGCTTTAACATGTATAATTTTGTAGTATACCAAGAAGCTTTCATTGAGAAGTAACAAGTTTTTCTGATCGAGTCTGTCAAGTTATTGACACATTAATATTGTTTCCATTAAAGATGACATGGGCTCTGTGTGATAACGTTTAAATACAAAAAAAAATCAATAATTTTTATTACAATTTGTTAAATTTTCCTAGAAAGCAAAATAGTTTCCTTGCTAAATATTATTCAAGTCTTCAAGTCAAACAAACCAAAAGCTAAGTATGCTGTTTCGCTCAAGAAAATGAAAGACATTCCTTGACTGAATGGGTCAAGAAATTTCCTACAGAGAACCCCCTTTAAAATCACATTTCTTCTCAACTTCGTACTGTGATCAGAAAAATGTGATTTTGGACTATTTCTTGAAAGAGATTTTCCACGCATAGGCGATTTTTTTTTGTCAGTAGCAAACCAGCCTTAAGGCAAAAAAAAAATTAAGAGTCATTTAAGTTGGAAAAAGTCTAGGAGCATGTAAATGCTCCAAACACGATTTCACAATATAACGCAACAAGAATGAAAATGAATGCAGAATGATGAGTTTTGCGGTACGAGTCGTACATTTGTCTAGCGAAGCATTTTCTGAAAATTGTTGTGTAATGATTCATTACGAAACTCAAAACAGTTGCGTAATGAAAAAGCGTTGCGTAATAGTCTTATCGCAACTTTTTTCAGTGGCGTATTGACTATACGACACTGCATAATTCAGTGCAAGTAAGTAGGCCGTTCTACGATAGGTTGGATTGATGAAAAACAGGCTATCACGAAGAGAAATTTGAAAAAATAGGTTCCCGTCAATTACCTTTCAACAACAACAAAATTATACATAACATTCATTTACACGGCAGATGAAGTTGTTTAATTGATGAGTTTCTTCTCATTAAACTATATTTCCTGAGTTCGTCAATGCATTTTGTTTCATTCTGTATACACGTAAAAAGTAAGTCGAATCAATCCGTAGCAGCTGTGAAATCAATTTTGGTATCATCAATGGAGTCGTATATGATAACAGATTTATTCACAATAAATCCTGTTCCCTCGCATTGCACAAGGATTTTAGGTATATAGAAAGGTACACATTTCTCCTCCATTTTTTTACGTATAAGGCTTATTGACGACGTCTTATATGGAATCTTTACACATCTAAGCATTGCATAAAGCAGAAGGTGATTTCGTTATACGTACATTCTTGTTTTCTTTTTTTCGGATATTTTCGTTATGGAAATTTGTTGACTTTTTTGATACTCTTGCTGAATACGAAAATGACAACATTGACAAAGAAAACTCTCAGGTAAAAAAAATGTTGAAGTGCTCTTTGAACACTAAGCTGAGAAGCAGGTTCCATCTCAGTGGGGGCGTTATATCAAGAAGAAGAAGAAGAAGAAGAAGAAGAAGGAGAAAAGGAGGAAAAAGAACATTGAGATTTTGTAATTGTCCGATTCGTCGTTCGGAATTGACTATGAAAGCGAATTATTGATTAATTTTAAGCCCTGGAACTACTTTACTTTTTTATTTCAAACAAAAATTTAAATTTATGCAACGTAATATTGACCAGCTGCAAATTAGACTAAAACGTTCATCCATTATTGCTAAGTCAACCTAGTGTTTATCCACACATCATGGTTTTCTTCACTTGTCGTAAACAAGTTGTACACGATAAACTGGAACCATTTTTCGATAGAACACGAGCTGTCACACAATGGGACAGATCGCTGTTTTCGACGGCCAAAACCACTAGTACTCTAGATATGCACCCTAGAGGTTTGGTGTCTTTGACAAAGTGTTTTGGAATAACTTGTACTATATTTTGACACATTCAGATTTGATATAGATAAGTGAAAACTGATCTAGATCAGTTTTATCTTTTTATAGGAGCGTCCTAGCAAAAACCTTTCTTCTGCAAAGTTGTTCATTGAGGCATATTTGAGCATTTTTTTAACATACAGTTATCTCTCCCTTACTCGATATTGAAGGGACCATCGAGTTAGAGAGGTATCAAAATACAGAACACAAAACCAATGCAACTGCGATCCAAGGGGCCATCGAGTTAGCCATGAAAACCAACTTTTACTATGGTTCTCTAACTCGATATCGAGTTACGGAATATCGAGTAAGGGAGAGTTAACTGTATTTTCATCAAATTTTCAAACCACAATAACAAAAAAGCCCCAAGTGGCCCCATTTTTCTTTCTTCGCGACAATGAAACTTACGTTATTGGCTAGTCGTATACAAAAAATTAGCTGCCGCCATCTGCCGCTTCATGAGTTATCCTGGATTTTGTAAAACACTATTTTTAGACTGTTTTTACCAAAAACATAATTAAATCTGAAAATTTTGCTAGTGAATGATGTAAATTTACTTTGTTATAGTTAAACTTGTAATACTTGATGACAAAATATGTTTTAATAATTTTTTTGTATGAAGAAACGGTCAAAATCGATTTTTTGACTGTTTTTATTAAACTGTCTGTGATAGAGTGTAAGTATCTTCCGAAGAAATGTCAAAAATGCCTCAATGAACAACTTTGCAGAAGAAAGTTTTTTGCTAGGACGCTCCTATAAAAAGATAAAACTGATCTAGATCAGTTTTCACTTATCTAGATCAAATCTGAATGTGTCAAAATATAGTACAAGTTATTCCAAAACACTTTGTCAAAGACACCAAACCTCTAGGGTGCATATCTAGAGTACTAGAGGTTTTGGCCGTCGAAAACAGCGATCTGCCCCAGTTTGTGTCATCATGTTATTCGTCTTTCAATGAGCTAAAATTCAGGTTTTTATTTTTTTTTATTTCTTGTGATTTAGAGAAATAATCTGAACATATACTGTTGTGCTCAGACAACGTTGAACTACAATGTGGAAGCAAAATTTGCCAATCTTCTGAAAAAAAAACAAAAACTTAATTCAAGTGTTTTGGTCCCCACTGGTTTCTACTATGACTCACCTGATTTATTTCGTCATTCCTTCATATGCAAATATTAACTGATTTTCAGTGATTATTTACCAGTTAAAAGTGCCCTTTTTTGTCGTGAGATTGTGTCCCTATATGCTGGGATTGTAACAATAGATTTTCAACGCACAAGATATATTGTTTGTGTTGTGTCGCTTTCGATAACAATTCAATTTATTGTGCTCTGCAAGATAAATCCACGTAATGCAATTATCTGAAAATGTCGATATACCGTCGCAGTGATAATAAAAATCACCAAGTGTTTCAGATTTAGCAAATTTGAAACATTTGCGTCCTTGAGGAACGAAAAAATCCAAGCCTACTTGAATTTTGACGTTGCGTTTGAATTGCGCGCATATCTTCTGCGCGTTACCGCCGCCGCAGGATCTGGATTTGAAATAAGCGATGCAATACTGATTAAAACATAAATTTGAAACTAGGAAATTAAATTTGGATATTATACCGAACACAGGCCATTAAGTTCAAACAGTACAACAAAGAAACTCCAACTCTGTTAGCGTTTGGAGTGTTTGGTTGTACAAAACAAAGATTGTCGAGAAACTAAAAAGTAGATTGGAGTAAGTTGTGCCTTTATATTCCGCCCTTAATGCTTATCTTTGACAGATACGCGTTTTTCGACTACCACTTGCAGTTTTTTTTCAGTATCAGCTACTCGTATCCAGTAAATAGAAGTTCTACTCAGAGGATTCATATACATTAAAGAGAAAGATTGTCATTTTATTGTACGCTTTCTTGTCGTATCTGATTGGATGTATCAAAAAGTCGGTAGTATTCTGGCTTTCCGGAGCTGTTTTATAAGCTGTGGATTCTGATTTGTTTGTTGCATTCAACTGAATTTAAAGCAAATTGCCGTATCTACAATCGGGTAATTTCTGCCCTTCCTTCGATCGTATTGATCTGAATACTTATTAACACGGACCTCGCCATCTCTAACTGGTTTCTGCACCGTATTAATCAGAACGTCATCAATATCATCCGAGCGACTGTGCTGCCATCTCTACTTGAAAGTTGTGAAGTACTGTTAAAGATATAGGGACAGATAACTAGACGTTACACTGACGAAATTTCCATCGACCACTCATTAAACGATCATTTCAAATTTGCTATGTTACAAATCTCACAACCAGAGGCGCGCGTATCGTTTTTCTTCGCATTTGACGTTCCATACTGCCGCCATCTGTAGGTCTTATAGTACGAAACAGTATTTCGTGCAACATGCTCACCAGATGATGATGGCATAAACTGGGCGATGGATTTTGAAGAAATTTATTCTAAGTGTTACGTCTGTTTGTGTGTGATATAGGGTTTCCCAAACCGCAAAATGAAAAATTATTGTACCGTATGTAAAGTTGAATTTTGCGCGGAGGATGCTGTGAGGGATTTTGTGAAAATCTACCCCAATTCGGCGGAAAATGTGTTGGATGAAGGATGCGCATGCTAACATCAAAATATCTTTTGGATATGTAATTCCTGCAGAGTTTATTTTGAAAACGGTCGCTATTGCAATACAATGAATGAGGAAACCTCTAATGATTTTGTGACGAAATCGGACGTTACTCTTTTGAAAACTGAAATAGAGCGTATTACCCAGATAACTTTCATGCATCGAGCGATATTTCACTACACCGGTCAGTTAACTTTGATTTTTTTTACGAACGTTTCTCCATTATTGTCAAAAACATTTGTAGTTGAGGATCAAACTGTTTGCACTCTTTTAAAATTTGTCCGGATGGAATAACATGCCTTGAATTTATAAACAGTTCTAAGACCGCGTGGAGACCTGAAAGCCGATCAAGGACTAGATAGTTAAGCTTTTATATAGTTTGTTACCTGAAGGTGCCACTGTTGTTTTTCAAAGTTTTTGTAATGCATGTGTTGAATGAACGTGAAGCATTTTAACATAAATACATAAGAAAGTAATTTGTGCGACCTGGTCGAAGATGAATAAATAAATAAATAAATAACTCATTTAAAATAATAGAAAATAAACAACAGTTTTAGGTCGTTTTATTCCAACTTCGAAAGAAATGTGTATCTGATTTCGCAAACAAATACACTTGCACAAAACTATTGCGCATAAAAATTAAACAGGTATTTTACCCGAGTACCTAAATAAGTGAATTAAAAGTCATGGAATCAATATCCAGCATACCCTCTGCACCAAAATATGATTAAATGAGTGTAAATTGAGGGTCCTTCCTTAGTCGAGTAGCTAGAGTCCGCTGCTACAAAGCAAAGCCATGCTATAGGTGTCTGGGTTCGATTCCCGGTCGATCCAGAATCTTTTCGTAATGGAAATTTCCTTGACTTCCCTGGGCATAGAGTATTATCGTACCTGCGATACGATTTACGAATGTGAAAATGGCAACTTTGGCAAAGAAAGCTCTCAGTTAATAACTGTGGAACTGCTCATTAAAATCTAAGCTGAGAAGCAGGCTCTGTCCCAGTGAGGACGTAATGCCAAGAAGAAGAAGATTATGAAAAAGAGTGTTAATTGATAATAACTTGCATGGCGCTTAAGAAATCCTGAACCCCTCTCGGACTGTTTATAAATAAACGTATTTTCAACTATAATTTCACTCACCCAAATATGCGAAGTAAAGTTCACGTCCACGATCCGCTGCACATCTTCGGTGTTTCCTTCCGAGAGTGACAGCATCGCCAACAGCCCAGCATTATTCACCAAAATATCCACCGGACCGAGCTGCGCCTCAACATCAATCTTCAGCTGCTCAATGGAACGTTGATCTCCAACGTCGACCTTGAATGCTGCCGATTTGTTTCCCAGGTTGCGAATTTCGGCAGCCGTGCGTTCGGCGCTAATCATATCAATATCTGCCACCGCAACCAGGCATCCTTCCTTGGCCAATCGGAAACACAAAGCCCTCCCGAGTCCGTTGCCTCCACCGGTAACCAGAGCAACCTGACCCTTTACGGATTTCTTCTTCCCGAAAAGATACTTATACCACTCCGTGACCAACGTGGGAATGAACATCACCACCACTTTTATCACTTGCACAAAAAACTGTTTCGATTTTCGAGCATTTTTTATTTTGGTAAAATCCACGGAAGCGGGGGTGTATTCGCCATCTTTGTGTTGGAAGTATTGTTCCTGATGGGCCATGGTAGTGATAAACGCTCCGCGATGCGATCTAATCTACTGTTCCGCGAAGACTGATGCTACCTCCGCACTTTATTTTGGTGTGTTAAAATTTAGGAGAATGATGTATCTCAGCCATGTCATAAGATATGTGTTCAGCGACTAATACTCCGTCAATCGGTGATGGGTCCAAAGAGTAACCAGGTGAGCGGAACGAGTACCTAATTGCGCTAAGACTTCGCGAAAATGTTTACACATACAGCTGCCAGGACCGAATTTCAAGCGGAGCATCCAACGGAGAGCGGAAATCAATGCGAAACGCAGCTATCATCATTCAGAGTGATTATCCGAAAAAAGCGTTCACCCATAAGGTCATGTGCACAGTTGTGGATAGGTCGTTTTTTATAGCTTGCATTAAATTAGTTACTGAAGCTACCAATTTTGATACTGCAGAGAAGTGACCGTCTCATCTTGCACAACAGATCACGATCGCGAAGCGTTGACCGATATGAAATATTTGAAAACATACTTTCAATTAAGTTAAATGTAGCTCAACGGGGGGATGACATACATTAGTTTTAGAAAGGAAATGCAATTCCTATGGATGACAATATGAGGACACGTTTCGAAAAGGAACCAGTTTCAATGAAGCATTCAGAAGAAGTCCTGAAATCGTGTATTTTAAAAAGTGTACTCCGTAACGCGACAATGAATCCATCTTCGATACATGAACATATAATGTCATAATACAAGAGTTCTTCATGCATTGTATGTCTCTGTTTGATAAGTTCATACAATCATTCAATTAGACAGACCAAAAGCTCAGTAGAGCATGTTTTTATTTTAAACGTATATAATACGAACCAATGCTCTTCATCAAAATTAATATATGAAACAGGCAAATTGCAACTTTATGTATATTAATCGCTTACATTTTCGCTCTTAGTACTTGGATGTTACCGCCCTGTGCACCATATCAAGTTTTTGCTCGATAGCAAACAGTGACGGGCAACATGTTTGAATATTCCTTTTTCGACTGGTTCTACTAGGGTAAAAGCTACAGTTTTGGTTAGTCCAAGAATTAATTATTTTTTTAGTATTATATGAGGCACAACATTCACTTCATTTCAATTTATGTACAGTGCCGTTTGATTTTGGCAGATTTTGTTTTAGCACGATTCGATATTGACAATTTTACCGTTCGATTTTAGCAATACGGAAATGCATGTACAAAAAATGGATCATGGGTTAGTCACCTATCACGTAAATTTCAATGTTGCTGAGGGTCTTTTTAAGTCTAACTATGTACCATGGTGAATCAAAATCCGGACGGTACCAATATCCGGACACTATGATAATATTCGTTAATTTAAGGCAGAATTGATATGTTAACATGTTCAATTTATATAATAACTTTTGCTTTGAACAGCGCTGATCGTTTGAAATTCATTTACCATCTAGTAACCATGTCAAATAAATTAAAAATAACAAAACAGAAAAATTGCTCCAGTTGAACGTCATTTCTACGCGGTGCAAGTGATTTTGTTGATAATGTCGACGAACGCACTCACAACGTTTGGATGTGAAATTATTCTGCTAATGTAGTGATTTTAACATAATTGTGCACGAAGTGATTGTTCAAGAGTTTAGCGACACAGCATTACACAAATATGGAGTAAACACGTGTTTGAAACAAAGAAAAGGTCATGAAAAAGAGGCTGTCCGGAATTGGAGCCAAGTGTTTTGAACCCGGACATTGAAATCAAATATTGTGTTTGTAAGGTGTAAGAACATAATTCACCAGCAAAACCGGAAGAAAACTTTCAACACAACCAATACAAGTGGCATTAATGGTAAAACATAGACAGAGTTTACGCGAAAAAAAAATAACTAATAAGTGATTGGTGCAGTTCAACCCACAGTCGTCTCAATCCAGGTAAGCAAACCACACATTTGCTTACATTTTAATGTGTTTAAACCATTAAAAAACATACGCATTGCTCCAATTTAAAAGAGCGAGATAAATTCAGTTAATTTGATGAGTTTTACATTCGGTGATTTATTAATAGTATGCTAATAAATAGCTGTCCGGATTTTGATTCAAAAGTGTCCGGATTTACAGACATGATTTGTGATGGTGTCCGGATTTAAGGACAAGACATGCTGCATTGTTTTAATTATTTTTATCGTAAATTCTTAAATTTTATCTGAAAATTGATCGTTTTTGCTTAGATAAAACACGAAAGTATTCGTTACATAAGAATACTTTGATTAATTTTGGAGAAAACCTATTCAAAACGGATTTTAAACATTCATGGCAGCTTAAGTGTCCGGATATTGATGCAGCACGGTACAAAAAATGTAAATTTTATTCGTGGTTACCTATTATTAGGGTGATAAAAGTTTGAAGAATAACAATCGTTAGGGATCATGCACAAATTACGTCATGCTCCCAGGGGGGTGGAGGGGGTCAAGCCAAGCGTGTCAAGTCCTACAAAAAATTTGAAAGACTCATACAAAAAACGTGACAAGGGGAGGGGGAGAGGGGTAGCATGACATAATTTGTGTACCATCCCTTAGGCATGATATGATTTTTGTTATACTAAACATCAAAAATACCATTTTGGTTTCATGTGAGAAACGGTCTATTGCTTCAATGGCCAAAACCGGTGCTTCTCCCTACATATGAATTCAAATTGTTCACACTCATTGTGCTGTACCAGGCCACCTGTATCTCATTAACCACGTTGAACGATTGTTGGGATTCCCATATATCACTTGCTTGGTAATATTTTGCCTATGCTATATATTGGAAACATAGCTATAATTGTATTTCACAACTTTTGATTTTAATAGGTATAAAAATTAACTGAACAGATTGTCAGGTATGCTGTGCAGTCTATTATTCGAATAAAGTCTTACCGATCATACCCATGATTACGAAAATTTGCAAACCGATCATGAAAGCGATTTTTGTTATCTTACATTCTTCTTTATATTGATCTGCTCTGACGTATGTGAGAGCAGCAACAGAGCATGACAGACATAATTTGGGTAAAATAAGGCGGCTTTTGCCTATCTTCAGTCCCTTCTATTGAAATTTTGTTTGTGCTTGAAGACGAGCCCGGCCAGTTAAGCTGCTTACGCAAATAACTACCTTGAATACACACTGAGGTAGCTGTATCAGGGCCACCTTCTAAAAACGTCTTTTGTTTTGTGTATTTTAATGCTGTCGATATATCAAACTAATGCTTTCAATCCAATACGACGAATACTGGATGAGCTGCTTAATTTTTTACCATATATGTAGTCAATTAGTTTGTTTTAGGGGATTTAGGTTTCATCACGGGGCCTTCCTTAGCCGAGTGGTTAGCGTCCACGGCTACGAAGCAAAGCCATGCTGAAGGTATCTGAGTTCGATTCCCGGTCGGTCCAGGATCTTTTCGTAATGGGTATTTCCTTGACTTCCCTGGGCATATAGTATCATCGTAGCTGCCATACGATATACGAATGCAAAAATGGAAACTTCGGCAAAAAAAGCTCTCAGTTAATAATTGTAGAAGTGCTCATAAGAACACAAGGCTTAGAAGCAGGCTCTGTCCCAGTGAGAACGTAAAGCCAATAAGAAGAAGAAGAAGAAGAAGGCTTTATCATATTCTGAATTTGAAAAATTTACAGTAGCTTTGAAATATATTTGAAACGCGGTTAAAATTGACATATATATCATATATATAATTACCCCTCCGCATTTTCTAATACGGGTCATTATGTTTATTGAAATCCAAATCAAGTTCGTGAATTCGCCTTCCCGGTGATATCGTATGTCAATGAAGGGATAATATTGCAAAATAAGGTGTAATAGAATCTGAATCCTAGGACCAAAAAATAATATTATATTCTAAGTGAAATGAAAAATGAATGCGGATATTTCCTTTTCATTTCAAAGTGATTTGATGATCATCAAACCTATATGCATCGTTAAACGTATCATAATCCTGGGTTTATTCTTACAAAAAACTTGCAATTGTTCATTGCATTTTATTTGCCAGAGGCGAATGACACCAGTTAAAACCTCCATGATGAATAATAATAATAATAATTTTATTTACCAAGATGAGTGTACGCACCACAAGTAGTAAATCGTGTACATACATCATGGATTTCCTAATTTTCGGATGCACATAGCCATTGAACCGTGACCAATTAAAGCGAAACGATATGGAATGAGATTCGTATATAATTTTGCAGTGATTTTCCAATCTCTCCAGGTCGTGAACTCATTTGCAGTATTGTAGACTCGTTCCACGTCCCCGTTTAACATAAGGTAAAAATTGGATTAATATATACGGAATGGGCAGATTGTATACAGTATCGGACAAATAAAATGCACCAAAGCCGTTTTCCCATACAAAATGGTCAACTTCAGACGGTTATATCTCCGCCGTTTCTCGACCGATTCTTTTCATTATTTCGATGACAAACTACAAATCTCCTCAATTTTCGAAAACTTTTGAATTTTGACATAAAAAATGTTCCAAGACACAAAATTATGTGGCAGAAAAACTGCGCGTCGTAGCATTACATGTCTTTAGCGCTTTTGTTCATTGCGTGATAAGGATCAAATGCACTGATGACACCGAAAACATACGCCGCATAGTTTGTCTGATACATTACTTTTCATCTTGGTGCATTTTTTATGTCAAAATTCAACCTATCTGTAACTTTTAAACCAACAGTTTTCACACAAATTTTTCAAGTTATAAAAAATTGAGGTAATTTGTAGTTCGTCACAGAAAAAAATGAGAAAAATCGGTTGAGAAACGGCGGAGATATAGCTCTCTGAAGTTGACCATTTTGTATGGGAAAACGGCTTTGGTGCGTTTTATATGTCCGATACTGTATATCAAAATGATTTTTTTTTTTTTAAATCTTTATTTGAGTGTATTTTAACGCACGAGGGCTAGTTCTACACTTCAAAATGATTTGATATTTTGATAGTTTGAAGAAAACTGTAATCAGTTAAGGGGATGGTGTCGATATACGAACAAAACACCCCTACACCTTCCCGCAGTGTTGTGAAAAACTCAATTTCTCACAACTCACGCTTGAGATTTTTCATGCGTGAGTTGGCAATCATTCCACAGTTTACTCACACACACACGGCAGCCTTTAGGGGGCGCCAAAATCCGTGATGCACTTGACAACATTTTGGAGAAGACACATTCAATAAGGGCGCCATTTAAAAAAAATCGTACACATATCAGTGACCGATTTTTTCATACCAACATTAAAAATTTGTAAATTTCTGAGAGAAGTTCTGAAAGTTTTAATCATAGTTTTGTTGAACATTTTATGAAGTTTACAATTATTCAACTTCAAAATTTAGCATACCCGACCAGACGGAAGAAACAAGATTAAAACAGAATGTGTTCCCCTGATATGATTTTTCTATATCATCAGTTGTTATAAAACATGTACCATTAGTAGTTAAAATAACAAAAATTTGAACAAAATTTGCACCAAATTAAACTTAAATATAACAAATCCTGTTACAATTATATCAAAATTATAACAGAATATGTTGCAAGGATATTACAAAATAACAAAATTATTGCAAACTATGCTACTGTTTATGACATCGGATGTTATTTGCAACAAACTTATAAACGCGATGTCACAAATATAACAAATGTTATTATAAATGAGTTACTAAAAATATAACAAGTTGAGAACAAAGCCATATTGATAACAGCATTTTATCAACTTCTGTTACTTTTAACTGCTGCTGATAGGAATGTGTTATCATTTTGTTATGTGGTTCTGGTCGGGTACGAATATGTTAAGTAGCAATATTTTTCATACCTCTAATAGGCGTTATAACTGTTTTACACATAAATTTAATTTGTAGTTGTAAAACGAAAAGAAACAAGGTGTTTTATTCATTGGATTCATTTTACAAGCACTACCGCAGTGATGAACTAGTCAAACGAGATTAAAACCACTATAATAAAGGAGAAAACAAATTTAGCATTGAAAAAATGCTACCTCTTGCACGTATTTTATACCATTTAACAGACAAAACTATACTTAGCTTAGCTTAGCTTAGACTGACTACACATATCAATGGTTGCTATTCCGTGATTGACCGAAGTCAGTGAAAATGCACAAAGAATCAACTAGAAGTTCGGCTGGGATTGGCCATAATCTTCTTCAATGTGCATAATTCAGTGCCTCTATTTATACAGGGTCAATAACGGTGCCGGCCACGTCCTTGCAGTCAGGTGGGATTGGGGGAAGGAATGTTAGTGTGTAACCTTTGCTTTTTGGAGACCGTGTTTGCCTCTGCATCTCCACAAAGGTTACTGGGAGGGATGTTTGTTAATGGGGAGGATCGTTGGGTCATAGGATTCACTTTGATAAGCGATTAGACCATGATAAACAATGATTTGTGAGATATATACATGCGTATACGTAAATATAATATTTTCATTTGATATGAACAATTTCTATGTAGAGAAAAATTATGCCGACACTTGAGGTGACGAACCATTCAAAGTTTGTTGAACAAATACCTAAATGTAACATTCCTACAGCTGTCAGGACGAAAGCATGTGTTATTATATTTTACTCATTTGAAAAGAAACAAAAAACTCTATTGGTTGGGACATCATAGAACACTCTTATTCTTATGCCGACACTTACAGTGGCGAACCATCCAAAGTTTGTTGAATAAAGTGAACCTTTCGCAAGTCTACACTTGTAGTGTCGAACCATTCAAAGTTTTTTTTTTAATTACAAAAATAAAGGTATATAAGAGGTGTTCTGAAAAAAAAATGTTAAACATAAATAAATCATGAATCAGAGTTTGTGTCGACACTCACAGTGACGAACCATCCATAGTTATTTACATCCCACCATTGTAACGATTGAATGTGCAGTCATACATATTTTATAGATTAGAAATAGTAGCATGAAACGAGCTCACCAATTGATCCGTTATCCTTGACTGAGCAGCCACAATCCACTTTCGGCTTCACTCGTTTGCTCGGCTATAAAAAAGCACTCAGGAAAAAAAAAAAAAAATTAGCGCGCGACCCAAAAAGAATAAAAAAAACTGTTCGGGCTTTCTTGTCGCACTGCCCCGGAGCAAGCGTCAAGGTCGAAGGATCAAACAGAACTCACCGATCGCGGTACTTTTTCAGTTACTAGACCAACGCGCGACATGTTTGATCCTGCCCTCGTCGCTCGCCCCGGCAAGAGCAAGTGTCAAGGTCGAAAGATCAAACAGAACTAACCGATCGCGTTTATACCATTTAACAGACAAAACTATACTTCTGTTAAACTAGGAGAAAAGTTGCTGCGTTAGGGCCCATTCACAAATTTCATAACGCTGAAAGGAGTGGGTGGGTGTCCACGAAATGTTACAATTCATACAAAATTTGTTGAACATTCATACAAAAAACGTTACGAGGGGGTGGGTTAGTGTCAAAAAAGGCCATTTTCAGCGTTATGAGATTTGTGAACAAACGCTTACAGCTAAGTTCGTCGAACACAACTTTACTGAATCATTGACTGGATTTCAACAAAATTCTCAATAATATATTTGAGTACGAGTCTAATTGAATCCTGGAAGAGAATTCTTGAAAGAAATTCAACCGCAAATAGGGTAATATTTTTATAAAATTTTGGGCAGAGTTCTTCCTAAGCAAGATTCACACAAATTATATAAGGGTTGTTACAGGATGCGCAGCAGTATATTGTGACGATTTCCGTCGAATTCATTCAGGTCATCCCTAATATCCGTAACAATATCACAAATTTATTGACAAGATTCTTACACAATTCAGAACAAAGATAAACTTGTGAATTTTCAGCAGTTTTTTTCTTTGAAATGAAAGGTTTAGCATTCAAAATGTCCTAATATTCGACTGCGAGATAAACTATTGTTTGAATTTTGAGCACAGTCAGTTCAAAAAGAACCGTCCATGACGAAGAGAAGATAGCTGCTGAAAATACAATCCTTCTAATCACCCTAGTTGTCACAGGATATCCTGGACATATCTTTCAAAATTAACATAATTCTTGATGCCATTACGACAGAATACTAAATGAACAGAACCTGCGTATTTCTGATGAATTTCTGAGCAAAACAATGTGAAAAAACGGGTTGTCATTCTCAGATTTCCCTTATCACAATTTTCAAAAGTTCTCACCGGATTTTCTGGTGAAATCCAATCTTACAAGATCCCGATAACTTTACCTGGACAATCTTGAGCAGAATATTTTGCACTTACTTAAAATTATTTGACTTGCAAAACTTGAAATTGTGATTTACCATAACTATTTAAAAAAAACTATTGGTTAATTTGTTTCAAAGACATGGTAGAAATGGTTGAAGCCCTTAAATTTTTCTGAAATAAATATTTTGTTTTTGTTGACAATTTCATTGAGCATCTGTTGATTTCGACTGTAATTTGGACAAATAATCTTAGATTTATTAAACCATGTCAAGAATAATCTCTTTGGGAATACCTAGAACATTTTCTGAATTTCACTAAAATCTATCTATAAAAATGAAAATGGAATGGTGTTTATATGTCCCGAAATGGCTTACGAACGGGTTAACGGATTTGAATGATTTTTTCTCCGTTTTGTTCGTCAAGAGTTCCGACGTGTTTGTTCGTATAGAAATTTCAGGATATTCCCCGGGAAAGTCGGAAAAATGAGAGTGGAAGGAACTGTCATTTTGTATGGGGCGATCCATAGCGTATACAACAGCCTGCTTGATGGCAAGACAAAGTTTGCCGGGACAACTATTTTCAAAAAAAAAAATATATATTCAATGCATCCGGTAGTTTATGCAGGTTTGTTTATTTCCATATAAACATATATAATTTAGACCTTTTTAATTGTTTCATTTGTACTAATTCTCGAACAGTTCTTCTAATCACAAATTTTAGCTATTCGCGTACGTTAACAACAGTTTAATGAATTTCAATTTGACGTTAATATTTTAGCTTTGGCATTATTCTCTGCAGGATTGATGTGATGAGTTCATATTAGAGTCGGTAAAGAATTTCAAAAATAAGCCTATTAGAATTTTTATAGTGTGTTTGAGGAAAGCTTGCTTCATGAAAAAAAAACAAAAGATAAGTTTTGTTTTCATCTTTGACTAGAGGGCGCTCAAATGGAGGTTTACCATGGGCGCCATGAGGCAACGCTACGGCTCTGATTGTGGATCAGTGAACAGAACCAAAAGATTTGAACCTCATTAATTTAAATTGCAGAGGTTTGGTAAACTATACCAATGCGTGCCAAGAACAGCAGAGTTGGGGCTGGAAACAAGGGCAAAACAACCTCTTATGGACAGTTGGGAAAGGAATTAGGAATGGATCAATTAAAACTACCTGGAGGCGCTTTTCAGATTGTTCACATATTTAGGAAACCACACTTTGACCATTCATCTTTGATAATTTTCATTGTTTTCAAGCATATTAAATCTCTATATATGTTTTATAGATTTTATTTTAATGATATTGTATTGTAGTAACTGAAACAAGAACTTCGACGATAGCTTTTCACGCATTTGTATCTGTTAAAAAGTGAAATTAAGAACTCTTGATGTTGTGCGTGTTTATCCTAAGTGCTATGGCCTAAAAATTTCAAGTCTAATGCATTAAATGGCAGAAATCTAATTGCTTTGAAAGCGATCCATAAATGTGAGAAAGTTTGACAAATCCATTCATAGTTCATATTATGGATCTCTAGTAGTAAATGCTAATATTCAGTATTCAGAATCAAGAATCAAGAGAAATGTTGTCTAAACGTTAACTTACACTGAATCTTAGCGAGTGAGTAGTGTTTACGGTATAACATTTGAATTTTATCACCTGTAGGAGCTTATGAAACTTCTTACAGAAGACGATATTTTATAGCATTGTAAGACCGTCTCAACATTTGTTAACAACACCATTTTTTGCGGTTGGATGTTATGCTTTACATTACAAATGATAGAAGATAATTAGTACGACTTTACACAAATGTCAACGTGTATGTTTAGAGTTATCCAATGTTGTACACCAAAGTGATCCATTACTGTTGGCGGTCCGTAACTATGTGGGCTCGGTCATGCCATTGGTACATACTTGTACATTGGCTTGTGTTAAATTACAGTCTGTGCAGCCAAATCGTTGTACACAGTGTCCTTGACTTTCATGGAAGGTTTAGAGAAGCGCAGGAAAGCATGACGATCGGTACAATAACTGCTCTGATACAATTTGTTTTACTTTTTTTTATAGTCGAAAACTATAGTTTCTCAATTTGTTTACTGTGTTTTTTTATTGATACACAATATAATCATTAAAATTAGATAGCAATTGCCATACAAGCTGCTTCAATGATATAACTTATCGCCGATTCAAGATGTATGCACCTACAGCTCTGAATGTTGTTTCCCACGTCCAACAACCCCGATACTTTCATCAACATTGTTGTGCCCATGACATTTGCCATCAATCTAACTGAATCTAACTGATTATCACATATGGCAACGTGACCAGTCGAACGACAGATTAGTGATCGTACAAGCTCATCATGGTCCGTTGATCAATTGGCATACGGCTAAAAGTTAGCAGTGTGACGATATTTGGCACTTCCTAAAACGATGCAGTCACATATAGATCTATTGTTAGATTTTTGAGGATTCTGGGAATGCACTTTGCATATTTTACGTAAATTTCGAGGAAAATCAATGTTGGCTAGCGGACAGTATTCACAGTATTCAACGAACATGACACATGACATTTTGTTTTGTTTTGGTTCCGGTTCAGCAAACATGTTCCCCACTTTTCATCACTACTAAGTGCTTCTCTGTGCAATATCACTATCGTGATTATTCATGGAGCAGCAACTACACTGTGTGGGTCCTATCAGATGATCTTTATTGTTATCGTGGTCCAAGAATTTCTCCTAAGGTTTCGTTCTGATTCGTTGTAAGCGCTATTGTTCGTCGTGTCACACTTAAAATGTTCCACTACGGAGGATTTTCTAACTTACCTGCAACATAGATTAATTTTCCAAGTGTAATTTTGTGAAAGCTGTTATGGTTCGTACAATTGTACACCAAAATGCAATAAAACTACTGTATTTCAATAAATAACTTCAGTTAAATTATCCACTTTGCACTTTTCCACCGAAATCGCATGGACAAACACGATTTGAGAGAAATGCTTAGCGACCGACTGAGTTACACCACTTTACGATACAAGTTTCTTCCCGCCTCTCTGTGTGACTTACTTTGCCGAGTACTTATTTTCACTAAGAAAAACCTTCGTAGGTACTTCTTTACTGACGGATTTCTTTCCAATCACACGCCGTAAATCTTCTATAATTTACGAAATTTTATTAAATTTCCTCAACGACCGCGTATAAATGAGAATGTTAACAAAATTCATTCCGTCGTACTGAAAAAAAAGCATGAGCGCGATGCTCGGCGTAGAAAACGGTTCCTCTGATTGTGTTGTTTTTGCTGCACTGTGAGCAGCTGTCATGATTGTTCGGTCAAAAGGAAATGTACTTATATGTTTGGGCTAAATGTTGATGGCGTACAATGAATTTCAAAGAAAACTATTATATTTTATCATGCTGAAGGAATGGAGGGAGATGCCCGTAGATCTATTTATTCAAATAATGCATTTTATTATAGAGTTGATATGTTGTATTTTGACCACTCACTATATCACAGTGAGCCGTTAGTTGTGAGACGAACCTGAAAACTGATTGCGACAGAAATGAAAACGATACGACGAAATGAGAATACGGCAAGATGCAATTTCATTGCATTATTTCCAAAAAGATGACCAAGATTTATCAAAATCTTACTAAACAATGCGAAAGCCGTTTTGAGAAAGAATTGTTTGGCATCGGTTTGTATTAGCATTATTCACTGCAATACTGGGAAAATTGCAGGTTCTCACTGATCAATGCTTAATACGATGAATACAGGCACATCACCCTATTCTCATTTGAAATTAACAAACGTGAACATGAAGAAAATATCCCAAAATGGAATATGTTTGTTGAACAAGGCCTTTTAGTCTAGTGAGTACAAAAAACTAATATGAGCTCTATTATTGAAACATGTTTCAACAAATCCTTATCCAGTAGTACATTCTGCTGCAGACGACAGGACAAAAAACTGGAAACTTTTCCAATGACTTAACAGACACCCATCAACGTTGTCATCAGCATAGCATTCACAAACATAGCTCATCACAATGCTCTTTCTATGCATGTTTTGTTTTGCGAAATGCGAGTGAAAGCAAACTGCCAAGCTCATTGCTTATGCTTCTCAATACCCGAGCTTCCGTATGCTTGCAATAATACAGAAAACCAATCCCGGCTAACCTCGGCAAGTTTTTTCCTCAGCGTGGTACGGGGAGGAAACTGGATTAAGGATAATAAAGTACGCATTTCTAAAAAAAACGAGAGCCGTATGATTTAGTCGAGATTTTGAACGAAGGATTCATGAGAAGTTAATTTTTCCCTACCCAAGCAACAAATTCCAATCAAGTGCTTCGCTGTAGGGTAGGTGGTCCAATGATGGTTGCAACAGTATGGATAAGAATCAGATTTTAGTGGCGTTTCTCATTCCAATAACTATTAGCCTTTATAGTGAAACAATAACATAAATCTCTCTTTGTTTCTTCTACTGCTATAATTGGTTCTGTAGCCTGGTCATGATAGATACATCAACCCTTCACACAAATCTCTTCCCGTATACCGGCACGGGGATGAAGTCGTATCCGTTTGAAGAGGACTCGCCAAGTATTCATAGCGAAATGAGAAAAATCCCGAGAAAAACAACTCCCCGGTACGTGAGTGAAGAAAACCTTTCTATCATCCCGTACGATCTGCGTCGCTTGCCCTCACTTCGCCGTGTCCTTCCCTGGGACTCCTATGGCGACGCATGTCAAGTGTGGGATGAAGACGACAGCCCGATGCGTGTGTTGGGCTGGGTTGGGTTGGAAGCGAAACTGGGGCTGGATACCAAATTGCGGAAAAATTAGATTTCTTTTGCTTGTTTATGTGAGTTATGTTGCAAACGAGAAACCACTTATGCCGTTGATAGCATTGCTCTGTTGAATTTTCCACCGAGCATTAATCTTTCCAAGGGTGTAGAGTAGCACAGACTCATTCCGGACGTGTTTTTGGTGCTCATGTGAGTACGAGGAGTAGGGTGTCCCAGAAAAAATAAATCAATTTAGAACATCATGGTGCGCAACCATAGAATTGAAATTGGATGGAAAATGATTTTTTTAACACTTCAGTCGTCGCGCTGTTGTATTTTGTACAACACTGATGAAAAAACCCCGCTTTTCGATCACAACAGCAGCGTGGTGGTTCTGACGGTGGTCAACCACGCGACGACCGGAAGGTTAAAGCTATCACCACATGAATGCCAAAAAAAACTCATAGAAATATAAGGTAAATATTATAAGAAATAAAAGTTTTTGAAAACATTGCACTTAACGTCAGCATTTGATTATTTTCATTCAAATTTACTAGATCTACTTTAACTGATATTCACTTAATCGGTCTGACGGAACCTTTAAACAAATTAAAGTCGATGTAATCTACAAAAAATACTAAAAAATACTTTTCATTCTTGAGTTGAGAATCACGACGTTTCAAAAAGTGATTTTTCTGGGACACCCTGAACAGGAGTAACCTTTTTTAGTGGTTGGTACTTAGAAGATGGTTGTTGAATTACCGTACAACGCCCCTGATACATCAAGCACCTGCACCAAAGCTATTGTGATACTTGTCGCAACCCTGGGGCAACGGGTTGTGGGATGCAAATTCTTTCTACCTACTCGGCACGCAATGGATATGTTTCCCATGTGCTTTGCCACCGTCATCCCCAAACGTCTATATAGCTGCTACAGCACTTTCAACAAAACCCCAAAAGCAGTGGATAGGTACGTAGAATATCTCGATCCACCAGCATGCCGCAATTTAGTTGTGCTTTGTTATCGAATGCGTGCGGTAGGTACCTACCTAAGGCACTCTCGAGAGATACGCTTTTGAAGGCGCCTCAAGGACTAGAATACTCACGCACAGCGATTTTTTGGCCGACGCAGCACTTTTTTAAAGTCGATCATGATGCGGGGGTAAAGTGAAGCAGTCTGACCAGTTGAGGTAAAAATTTATGAAAAAAACTGAGCAGTTGATTGAAGTGCAAGTTTTATATCTTCTACAAACATGACTGTTCCTGAACTATTCAGATTCTCCGAAGCAAATTCGATTTTTGCTCGAAAATTAGCTTGAAGCTATCAATAGTTGTATCACACATTTGAGTGCCGAACAACCCAGGTAACATTGGTTACTGAATAACAGTTAATTCGGCTCAAAAGAAGCTGTATAAATAGTAATTTAGCTGAATAAGCTATTATTTAGCTATTATTGTTTCTTAGAAATAGCTTCTTCTTCTTGGCATTAACGTCCGCACTGGGACAGGCAGAGTTGCTCGATGTCACTATCAATGCTTAAAATTTGCTGATTTGTACAGGCCGACTGCGATACAAATCGGATCATTCCATATCACATCAACATCATGCTGTCTACTAGACTATGGATATCACTGATGGGTTAAGTTTAGCTTTAAATTAAGCAGATAAAATGGTAATTTATCAGTACGATATTTTCGACAGTGTTGCAGATAGATTGAAACTATGTGTTGGTCACTAAAAAAACATTAATAGCATGGATAATGACCACGTGATCACTCATTCTGCAGTGATTTTGATCTAGAGTGCGATGTCGCATCACTGCTGTTGGTTGTCAAATCAAAGTGATATTGATAGCTCGCAAGTGATATTGATAGTTTCAGACCATCAGCCATCAACTGATATGATTGATATTAAGCAACTCTGGGGACAGGGCCAGCATCTCAGCTTAGTGTTCTTATGAGCACTTCCACACTTATTAACAAGAGCTTTCTTTGCCTAAGTTGCCATTTTCGCATTCGTATATCGTGTGGCAGGTGCTATGGATACTCTATGCCCAGGGAAGTCAAGGAAATTTCCATTAATAAAGGTCCTGGACCAACCGGGAATCGAACCCAGACACCTTCAGCATGGCTTTGCTTTTGTAGCCGGGGACTCAAACCACTCGGCTAAGGAAGGCTAAGGAAATAGCTATTTTACTTAAATTTAATCCCCACATTAATTAATATTATTAACAAATTATAGTTATAAGTAATAATAAATTCTTACTTTTAGTGTAGAAAATAAGTTTTAACAATTGAACTCTGTTCTTGTACTTTTACTGGTTTAGTTGATAATGAATTGTATCGACGAAAAGGGCAAACAATGACGAGGAGTTCTATTGCATGCTGTGAGTGTATTGGGGTTTGCTTAGCCAAGTGTGAAGCTGCCTGCGATCCATCCGTTATGCACCCCACACACGGTCAGACGGTTTCTAACATTGACTCCGTCCCCAAGTTATACAAAGAGTGGTTTGATTTTCGTTTGTTACTACAACCGCTTGACAAACTGCCAAATCTTGTTGCACCAACATTACTTTGCCGTATTCAGAGTGATCCCTGTTCGGGATGGTGAATGGATGAATAATTTCGACTAATGTTATTTTTATGTCTGGTGTTTTTGCCGCCACGATAGTGATTTTCCAAGAAAAACAATCTTCCTTCGACAATGTAGTGTCGAATCATTATAGAATTGATGAAAATTAGTTAATTAAGTGAGCTTATTAAATGAAATAGAAGTAATCGAAAATATGTTCAGTTTCAGTTGCAAGTGACTCATCTGGAAAGGGCCGCGGAAAAGTGTTTGCTGACTTGAAAACCCAAAATATTCTATATTGGTCTCCGTTCTGCGTCCAACGTTCGACGAAGCATCTTCTCCAGGGAATGAGCAGCAAGGATAGCAAAAAGTTCCTAAAATGTCTAATGGTGAGCAGTGAAAAGTGAATCCGGCCTCGAGTTACACAGGAATAAAATTGTAATATAGATAGTTCTCGGTGGTAATATGAAGTTGGTCGAGGGATTCTGTTGAGTTTGTTGAAAAGGTTTTCTTGACTACGTTCAGTCCATCGGATTGTCCTGCAATATGGTGTTAAGGTTATTTTAGTGGAATTTTTGAGTATTTACAATCTTTTGCAAAAGTCGATGTTTGTTCACAATTTTATTGTATTGAAGATTAATAAAGCAATCATATCTAGTTTCATAAGGCTTGTGAAATTTGCCTGAAAGAAGAAAAACCTCCAGGAAGTTATTCCAGCATTTCTTCAGGTATTCACCCAAATATTCCCCAATGATTGCACTGGTGTTCCACATGAAATTCATTTGTAAACTCCTCTACAGATTCCTCCTAGGCTTTCTCTCAAAAAGTGCCCCAAGAATTTTTTTCAGAATTTCCTCCAGATGTTTTGCAGGTATTCCTTAAAAATATCTTAAGGATTCACTACAGGAACTTATCCAGGTACTCCTCCATAAAATTCTACGATGATGGTTCCGAGAGTTCTGATGAAATACCTTTCGATAGTTTGGAAATGGCTTAAACAATTCTCTACAGATTCATATAGGATTCCTACAGATAATTCTCCAAGAACTTCCCAGGAATTCATCTTAGATTCCTATTCCTGGCCTTAAAAGGGATTTCTCCAAGAATTTTGCAGGGACTCCCTGGGAATTTCCAACGGATTCCGCCTACTGGAATTTTTCAATGGTTTTCACTGGAGTTTTCCAGTAATGTCCTTAGGAACTATTTATGTATTCCTCAGGCTTTGCAGAATTCGCTCTCATTTGAGTATGAAGCACGATAAAAGCAAGCAAAGAAAAACATCCCATCTGTTGCGGTCCACGATCGTCATTGTATCGCAAGGTGTAACGAGTCTGATAAATGGAAGCAGTGAGCGAGAGCCCCAAAGAGAGAGCGATGATAAAACCCATTTTACTCGCTTGTTTACCGTTGGGGATAGGTGTTTTTCTTTACTAGCACGATAAACAATCCACGAACTTCCAATAGCAATAGTGTCCCCCAGGCTTGGAGCATGTTTAGAGGGGTTATATCATACACTACTATCCCCCCAATCTGATCAAAGTTGTAGCAGTATACGATAAACAGTCTCTCATAATGTGCAGCATGTTATGATAGTTACAGAGAGCGATACGTGAGCGGTTCTCTCAATTTTCTCAGGATTCAATCCCTGGTATTCCTACAAAAATATGCAAGTGCTCGAGACTTATTAATGATTACTCCGGAAAATGTCCAGAGTTCCTCAGAGATTACTCCAGGATTTTCTTAGAGATTCCCAAAGGAATTCTTCCATGGTTTATCCAGGAATTCCCCAGGGATATTACAAAAATTCCCCAGAGATTCCACCAGGGTTCTCTTCAAAAATTTCTTTAAGAATTCCCCAGAAACTGCAGAGAGATGCTTCCTGGAAATTATTCTTGGAATGTACCAGAGATTTCTTCATGAATTCTCCGGACAATTGGTGGAAGAATTACCATACATTTCTCCAGATATTCCCCAGATATTCTCTTCCAGAATTCGGATTCCATCAGAAATTTTCAAGATATTCTTCCAAAAATATCCCAGCAACTCCTAACAAAAAAACACCACCACGAATTGCTCCAGGAATTTTTCAAGAGATCTTTCAGAAATTCCTTCATGATCTCCCCAAGGACTCAGAAATTCCTCCGGAAATTCCCCAGGAACTTCAGACAAATGCTTCAAAGATTCTTTCAGTATTGTCCCAGGGAATCCTTCAAGGATTCACCAGGGATGTCTCCAGGGATTCCCCATGATTTCTCTAAGATTTTTCCATGGATTGTTAAAAAAGATCCCTAGAAATTACTCCAGTATTTTTTTTTTTCCTACAGGAATTCCTTCGGGATTCCTTCAGGAATTCTCCCGGGATTCCTCCAGGGATTTTTCAAAAAACTCCTCCGGGATTTCTCCAGAAAATCCTGCTGCATTCCTTTAGGAATTTCTCCTGGATTCCTTCAGAGATTCCTCCAGGATTCCTTCAGGGGTTCCACCGGGAAGCCTCCAGGGATTTCTCCGGGGTTCCTTTAGGGATTCATCTGGGATTAATCCAGGAATTCCTTTGTGATTCATCCAGGGATTCCTCCGAGAATTTTCCAGGGATTCCTCTACGATTCCTTTAGGAACTCTTGCTGGATTCCTCCAGAAATTTCTTCAAGAATTCTCCAGGAACTGCAGAGGAATGCTTCAGAAATGATTCCAGGAATGTCCCTGAGATTTCTTTATGTATTTTCCAGTAAATTGGGGAAGGAATTAACATAAATTTCTCCAAAAATTCTCCAGGGTTCTCAACTCAGGAGTTTTTCAGGACGTTCTTCAGCAATTCTCAAGGGATTCCTTCAAAAAATCTCCAGATGTTCTTGCAAAAACATCCCAGGAATTCTTTGAAAACATCTTCAGGAATTGTCAAAGGATTCTTTCAGAAATTTCTCTAGGAACTCCCCAAGGACTCTTTCATAAATTTCTGGAAGAATTTCTTGAGAAATGTCTATAGGAATATTCGAGGCATTATTGTTTTTTTTTTTATAAAACCTCTAAAAATTTAACTTTGCATCTCTTAAAGATTTTCTGTAGGAATTTCTAGAAAAAAAAACTCGACACGATATTGAAGCCATCCATAAAAAGCCTGGAGACATTTTAATAATAATTCTTTGAGAATTACTGGAAAAATTCTAAAATAAACATTAGAAAAATTCCTAGTGGTACTAAAAGGAATTTCTGGAAAATAACTGATAAATTGCTAGAGGAATGCCTGTCAAAATCTTTTGAATAATTTCTGAAGGAATCCCTGAATTATTCGTGCAGGAATTCCTTAAGAAATCTTTGTAGGAAATTTGGGAGAATTTCTTAAGGAATTCCTGGAAGAATATTTGAATGAATTCATGAAGGAATCTCCCAAGAAATCTGTAAGAAATTCAAGGTGATCTCTAGAGTAAATCCTAGTACAAAATTTGCCATATAAAATGACTCTTCTACACAAAGTTGTATACGATATTGAGGAAGCATTTGGTCAGAAGCAATCCTGCTTGGGTGTTTTCTTGCCTTTGATGCCATATTGGAAGCTGCACGGAACCATGGGCTACCTACAATGATTACCAATTGGATTCATCAAATGCTCAAAAACCGACATCTCTTCTCGACATTGCGTCAAGCAGCGATTCGAAAATTGAGTGTTTGTGGATGCCCCCTTCGTTGTTTCCACTTTTGGTGAATCCGGACAAAAATGTCCTTGCTCCAAAATATCTCACAATTGCTTGTCACTTTCCTTACAAAACATTTACCGCACAAATTCCTTCACGGGAAGAGTGGACGTATGGCTATTTGGAAAGAAGTATGTCAAACAATATAGTATGTTAAACTGATGGCTCCCTTCTTGAAGGTAGAGCTGGTGCTGGGTTATATTCTCGTGAGCTTAGGCTGAATTAGTTTTACTCACTTGGTAGAAACTGCACCGTTTTTCAGGCGGAAATATTTGCTCTTATGTGTGGAATGCAATCAGCACTTCAACAGCGAGTAATGGGTAAAGTCATATACTTCTGTTCAGATAGTCAGGCTGCTAGAAAAGCTCTTGCTTCAGCCAACTCAAGGTCGAAGCTTGTTATCGCATGTCGAACTCAAATTGAAGAACTGAATTCAGTCAACTCTGTAAACCTTGTATGGGTACCTGGCCATTCTTCTATCGCTGGAAATGAATTGGCTGATGAGTTAGCTCGCGATGGAGCATCGCATGACTTCATTGGCCCTGAGTCTGCTGTTCCAATTTCGAAGTGCTGGGTGAAACTTCAGATAAACTCTTGGGCAGCAACTCAGCACATGCAATATTGGAATAGTTTGGAGTCGTGTCCTCAAACAAAATTGTACATTACTGAGCCATCTTCAAGGGTGGCGAAGTATTTATCAAATCTGTCACAGCAGAATTGCAGTCTCTTGGTCAGAGCGTTGACAGGCTACTGCCGACTCAACTATCACATGGCAAATATACAGCGTGCTGACTCGTTTGTGTGTGATAGTTGAGACTCCGATTATGGAACTTCATATCACCTGATATGTAACTGTCCAGTTTCTGCGCAAATGCGATTCCAATTACTTGGTAAACACTTATTAATTGAAGTTGAATTCAGAAGCCTGAATCTTCAGGACATTCTGTTATTCTTAACCCGATATGGTAATGAGCTGTTTAGGGCCCTTCTTGTTCGAATCCATTGTGGTATAGAGCTACATGCTCTCATTTCGCTTATGCGATCTTCCATCTTCAAAGGACCCCACTTCTTTTTTCTCCCATTATTCCCTTCCCTTACCTCTCCCATCGGGTAGATGATGAAATAGGCTCAAATATGGCGATGGCACAAATCTCCCAACTGGTGGGGTACGTGCCTTTGGAGCCGGCCTTCTGGTACCTGATACTTGATACTGCTCAAATAAAAAAACCCTGACATTCCTTCAAGAATTCCTCCGAAAGATTTTTTATGTAATCTTGTCTGATATTTAATCTGAAATATATAGAGATTCGAAATCAGCCCTGTCGTCGTAAAATTTGAGCTTCTTGGTCGTCCCTTTTTGAGGGGGGCGTTACTTTATCCCAGAGGGCGCTTCTGTTTCCAGGCGTTTTGATGTTTTCTCATAAGAAATATCACACATATTTTAGTATGTAGGGATCAACTATGAAGGAGGTTATATTTGCTATGGGTTTTCGACTTTTAGTCTGTACAGATCATAAACGGAAATCCAAAAACCCTTAGCAACATTTAATATATAAAAATTACAAATATCACAAATACTTCAATATACATTCCTAGCAAATGAGAACTATTATGCTTTTGCACGTATTTAGTTTGTATTCCATTTCTATTAATATATGGAATGAAGATATCAAGTACATGGACTTAAAATGATTCAGTTGATAAATTTGTTAATGTAAAAATAGAAAATTATTTACTCCTTGTACCAATTGAAACTACCATAACAATGCCTGTGACTATTTATTAGAGTCTAACAACTAAGACTATTACGATGTGCACTTTAAAATTAATCTCAATCCATGAAATAAACTCAGTCTTTTAGAACCTATCACTCAATGTAAAACGGATCATCGAGTGCAAATCCAAAAACCTTATCGAACCGTTTATTTGAACACGTTTTTGTGTCTGCCTCAATTTTTTTTTTCTTATGTTCGGCATTTTGCTTTTAAAACAATATATTGTTATTGCATTTCGCTTTTTAAACAAAATTGTGAAAAAGTTCAGCAAATTGATGCGATAGTCAAAAGTCAAAAGCATAATTTTGACAATACAACTGAATAGTATGATATTTTTTATTACTTGACTTTCTTGTATTTCTTTTTGTTTGATGAATTGACTAAGAACGAAATGGCCTTGTACAAAATATGATGTTTGGATTTAATCAGAAATTCGTTCATTCGGTTAATATTATTGGACAGTTTATGCAGCTGCTCAAACTCAGTTTTTTATAAGCTTTTTGATGCTTATATCAGAATTAAAAACGAAGCGCTAACGGTGAAACACGTTTTTCTGATAAAATTCAAAATGGAGTCGAATTCGAAATGCCCCTAAGATTGCTTTGTGTTTCAAGGAATATATGAGAAGAAAGATACGTGAAATACAAGGATTTTTTTTTTCAAAAAACTGAGCTTTTTGCAAATTGTCAAGCCTAGGGTTCAGCATTTTGAGTTATTTTTTTATGTTTTATTTATGAGGGTTTAAACTTGATTAGCCAGTTCATTCGCTTCGCAATTTTAATTAACCAAACGCTTCTCCTCTAGTTTTATAAAATTGAACCGAAATACGACACAAACTGTAATTCTAATTATGTATGCCAATGGTAATCACATTTCAGCGATAATTACTCAACCATAACTTGAAACATTTTTCACGAAATATTATGCGTATTCTCAGTCCTGTCAGACTAAGAAAATTTGATTAGGAAGCAAAGAAAAGTTTTAAAGTTAAGCATTGATAAATTAATACTTAATATTCAATGTTTCAAATGATTGATTTTATTTGAACGTGAAGTATTCATATATTATACATACATATAGAAAAATATTATATTTTTTTCTTTAAAAAAATAAATCAAATAATTAAGTTAACAAAGACTTTTTTTGAGTTTTCTTAAAGCAGGACATCTAGAACGTTCGAACTTTTTTTAACTGTAAGAAGAGGTGTTCAATTTTCAATCAAATCTTCTTTCTGGCATTACGTCCTCACTGGGACAGAACCTGCTTCTCAGCTTAGTGTTCTTATGACCACTTCCACAGTAATTAACTGAGAGCTTACTGTGCCAATGACCATTTTTGGCATGCGTATATCGTGTGGCAGGTACGAAGATACTCTATGCCCTGGGAAGTCGTGAAAATTTCCAACCCGAAAAGATTCTCGACCGGTGGTATTCGAACCCACGACCCTCAGCTTGGTCTTGCTGAATAGCTGCGCGTTTACCGCTACGGCTGGTTTAAATTAAAATAAAATATCGCTCTTGAAGTGATATCAAAATGAAAAAAGTCAACAATTGCTCTGGATTTCAATATATTTCGCTATGGTTTTATCTTTTGTAGTTTTACGTTGGATATATTTGTGAATCTTGGAATTGTCAAGTATCAATTACAGAATTTTATGACATTTAATAACACGAAAATGCTGCTCTTTTTGCATACTTGATTATGAAAGTTCACTTGAAAATTATGGGTCCAAAATAAACAAGGGTATGAACTGACTATCTTAAGAACATATAAGTTGAATTTTTTTTTTCAGCTTTAAACATTAACAACATATTTCATCAAACTTCGAGAGTGGTCTTGGGCCTCTTAATAATCACGTGCTGTTATCGAAGGATCTCTCAAGATAATTTAACCAACAATTTCTTTAATAATACCGAATATTTGGGATACAGCGCATTTAATTAAGCGCATACAGCCCATTTTATTAAGGGATTGTGCTACTTTGCCCTACATATTGATTCCCCAAATGTCGTTTCCTCGAACGTCAGTCCCTTGAATGTCTGTTCCCCGAATATCCCGTTTCACAACTTCCTACATTTCAGAGTAATGAACAGCAGTGCTGGAAAAGTTCGCATCACGAAGCAGTTCACGAGTGTATACCAACGCATAACAAGAATCACAGATTCGGGAACTGGCAAGGTATGAGTAAGTCCGCACCCGTCTTCTCGGGAGAACATGTCAAAAGAAGTAGCAACAAGCTCGGGAACGTTTACTCGCGAGTAACCGAGCAAGGTGTGATTTATTATGGTTTTGACAGGCAAATTAATTGTATAACCATCAAATCGACATTAATTCTTGAAACTTTTTTTTTTCAAACTTTTTTCATCAAATCGACAATAAACTACTAGATTGTAGTCAAAAACCCTTTGAAATCATAAATCTCGAAGGGGAAGTAGCATTTTTCCCAAAAGCACAATATGACTCTGAACAGCTCCGAACACGTTCGCGAATCACTTTTAGCTTCGGTTACTCGGGTGCACGATAGATGCGAGTAAAGCAGCGCTCTGACGCTCGGGAGCGTTTGGTTTTGTTTTTGTTCCAGTTCAGAAGAACTATCGCCACTTTCCATCACTAATGAACGGACCAGTCATCTGGTAGCACTCTGTCACTGAGAACTATTCTTGCACCTTCATGAACTGCATCACTTCTCGAAGTGACAGGTCATTCGGAAAAATGGGATTCGAGGAAAAGGATTATTCGGGGAACTGTCATTCGCAGAAGCGACATTCGAGGAAAAGTAGCAAAATCGTTTGACAAATAGTATGGAAATATAATATGAGACAAAATATAGATATTATAAACAACGTGTGGGTCCATTCACAAATATCATAGCGCTTGAGGGGGTGGGTGGGTGTCCTAAGGATGTTACGGCCCATACAAAAATTGAATAATGTTCACACAAAAAGCTGGGTGTGCGTGGTTGGGTGTCCAAAATGGTCAATTTTAGCGTTATGAAATAAATGAATGAGCCCTATAAAACGGAAAGAACTCACCAATAATACATTGTAACTAGCGCATACGAAACTCTCTACAGAGAATAAGGTCAAATTACTCCAGGGCGGTAATACAGTTTGGAATTTTCAATTAATGTTCTAAAGGGCGTTAAGATGCACCTGAACTACATAAGATAAGCTTGAAATATTCCAGGACGTTGAACAGGCTAGAATTTCCAATTAATGGCATATAGGACGTTAAGATATACGTGAGAAAGGAATAAATTAATCCACGGCGTTGATATATTTTGACAATTTCGATGACATCAATCAGAGCGTTGAAATGCACCTGATCTTCAATGGATAAAATAAAATTACTCCAGGGCGTTGATACTACTAAGAAATTTCTATTGATTTTAAACAGGGCGTAAATATCCTCCAGATCTTGCAAAGATCTATATGGAATAAATAAAATTACTTCAGACCATTGATATACCTTAGTCGATTGATGTTATACAAAATGTTAAGATGTTTCTGAACTATGTGAAATAAGGCCAAATTACTCCAGGGCGTTGCAAAAGCTTGGAATTTTTAATTGATGTCCTACAGGGCGTTGCGATGTACCTGATCTACATAAAATTAGCTCAAATTACTCCAGGGCATTGATACAGCTTGGAATTTTCAATGGATACAGGGCATCAGGTTGCACCTGATTTACGTAAGATAAGGTCTTTGGACAAGGTCGTAAGACAAGGAAAATAGATATCGAACAGGGCGTTAATATGAATTGATTACATGACACGAGTCCAAATTACTCCAGGACGTTGATACTGCATGGAGTTATCAATTGATGTCCTACAGGGCGTTAATGTGCACCTTAGGCGGCATCCACAAATTACGTAACGCTCTAGGGGGAGGGGGGGAGTAAGCTCAAGCGTTACGGCTCATACAAAAATTTTAAATTTTTCATACAAAAAGCGTTACGGACGGGGGGGAGGGGGTCCAGAAATGGCCAATTTTGGCGTTACGTAATAAATGGATGCTGCCTTATCTAAGATCTACTTGAGACAAGGTCGAATTACTCCAGGGCGTCAATACAGATTAGAATTTTCAATCGATACAGGGCATTGAGGTGCACCTGATCGTCGTAAGACAAGGTCAAATAAGTAAAGGGCGTTTATACATCTTAACATTTGTCCCACAGGGCGTTAAAATGCAGCTTATTTAAATGTGACAAGGTCAATTCACTCCAGGGCGTTGAATATTCAATTGATGTCCTACAGGGCGTAAAGATGCACTTGGTCTACGTAAAATGAGGTCACATTACTCCAGGACGTTGATAAAGCTTGAATTTTCAATGGATGTCCTACAGGGCGATGAGATGTATTTGATCGACATAGGATTAGGTAAAATCACTCCAGGGCGTTGATAGTGCTTGGAGTTTCTATTGAGGTCACACAGGGCGTCAAGATGCACTTGATTTACTTGGGATGAGGTTAAATTAGTCTAGGGCATTTAAACAACTTGAAATTTTTAAATAATGTCCTACAGCCCTGTACGTTAAGATGTTGCTAATCTATATGAGACAAGTTCAAATCACTCTAGGGCGTCAAAAGATTGTAGCTTTCAATCGATGCAGGTCATTGAGGTACAGCTGATCTACGTGAGACAAGGTCAAATAAGTCAAGGGCGTTTGTACATCTTGACATTTGTCCCACAGGGCGTTAAGATGCAGCTGATTTACATGGCACGAGTCCAAGTTACTCCAGGGCGTTGATAATGTTTAAAATATTCAAGTGATGTGGGGTGTAAAGATGGGCGTAAGGATGCACTTGGTCTACATGAGGGAGGTCAAGTTACTCTTCGACGTTGATAAGCATGAATTTTTAATTGATGTCATACAGGGCGTTAGGATGCTACGGTTTTATATGGGACAAAGTAAAATTACTCCAGGGCGTTGATACAGCTTGTAGTTTTCAATTTTGATCTACGTGGAATAATGTGAAATTACTCTAGGGCGTTGATACAGCTCAAAAATTTCAATTGAATTTTTACAGGGCGGTAATATGTTCTCAATGAAGTTCTGAAAGAAATAGGGTAACAGAGCGTTGGTAGGTACAGGTTGGAAATTTCGATTAATATCTTATGGGGCGTTAGATTGTTGTTGATTTTGCACATTTTTTTCTATGACTTCGGGTGAAAAATTCAAAAAAAATCTGAGAAAAGCTTCTTAGTCGTCGACTAAGCGCGACTAAGCAGGACGACAGGGCTGTTCGAAATTTATATAAGGACTCTAGGGATCCAGTAATGTAAACAAAGATTTTTTTTCAGTAATTACTCTAAGGATTCTTCAAAAAACTGAGTAATTTTCTTGAAAAATCGCTATAAATAGTCTTGTGTTCAGAAGAAGAGGCAAGTTCGGAATTATAGACAAAACGGTACGTTATAACTAGTCACTTGCCCTATCTTGGGGACGGACTTGGTAAAGTGGTTAGAATACAGGCCTCTCACGCCGAGGACCTGGGATCGCATCCCATTCCCAAAATAGTTACTTATGACCAGGGAGTGAAATTATCGGTTACGGCGATAATTATAAACCTATCACTCAAGCCGATTTTCCGGAGGAAAGAGACGTGCGATAATATCCTACCCGTCCAGCACTGCGAGAGTGTGCTCTCACGAGATCTGCAGCAGAGAATTTATATCAAGGGAAGACGGGGTAAGCGCCCGCCGGGGTAAGACGGACCACCTTCAGTTTGGCATGAAAATGGCAATTTTCTTAAAAGTTCATCAAGCACATTCTATAAACACAAGATTTTTGACATTCCGGAGTATTTAGTGTGATATTTAAATCAAATTTTTCATAACAAATGTCAAAAACAAAGTTTCTGCTCGTCGATATTGAATTTGTTCTAAATTTAACAGATGCTTACTTAAGGATTTCGGAAGGGATTTTTTTGGAAAAACATAACAAATTACCCGTCCATGCTTTGACATAAATGTGAAATATGCTGTGGCCATAGTTGTGAAAATTGTGCAAGCGGGGTAAAACCGACCACTGTTGACGGGGTAAGACCGCCACCCCTAATTTATATCAAATAAGGCTGATACAAATATTAAATTTCTTTTATGTCCGAGACCACTTGGAAGGTTCGAGGGGGGGGATAAAAATAAATAAGGAACAAAAAAATATAAATGAAAAAAGTTATTTTTTCGAATTTTTATTTTTAACGATAATTGTTAAACTTTTTCCAAACGTCCTCTGGATCATTATTTTACTTGTGTTTTACTTCAAAAATTGAAAAAAACCTAAATGATGCCAAAGAAATGATGAATCTTTTTTTTTCTCCCCTTCAAAATTTTCGGATTTTTGAAGGGAGGGGTGACATAAAAGAAAATTAATATTTGTATCAGCCTAACTGTGTAAACCATTTTTAAAGTTTTAACTACGTTGTACATAACTGTTCAAGCGAAATGAAATCAATTTTGTGAAAAATACAAGCCAAATCCGCATAGTTTTTCCAAAATATGGGTGTTTCAAGGTAATAATAAGTATACATTTAAGTTTTTTGAAACAATTAACCCTAAAAATGATTCAATATTCACGTTAATCAATGTAGAATTCAAAAAACATTATACTTTTATGAATCACAGGAAACTGATATATTTTTTCACAAAATTGTGTACGAAAATCGTGGTGGTCGCTCTTACCCCGTGGGTGGGCGGTTTTACCCCGTCGCTAAAATTAATCGTGATAAGACATCACTTTTTAAAAGCTTCAAGAAATAAATATTGTTTAGAAATACAACACCTGTGATATTGAGTGCTTCGTGAAGCCCAAGCAGGATGGATCGTTGTTGCGTCGTCGGATAGGTTTTGTTCTCGGTTTCGCGCGTGTTTTCGTCGTCGGAGAAAATTGTTTCCCCTGTTTTCAATCGTCTTGCTGAGTAGTGCTCCGTGAAGCCCAAGCAGGATGGATCGTTGTTGCGTCGACGGATAGGTTTTGTTCTCGGTTTCGCGCGTGTTTTCGTCGATGGAGAACTTCTTTTTTCCCTGTTTTCGCGCGTCTTGCTGGATAGTGCTTCGTGAAAACGGTTTGTTTTCGGGACGCCAAGAAGTTTTTCTGTTCGCACTGTGTTGCGAAGAGATATTTGTGTTCAGTCGAGGATGGATTACCAACTGGTGAGTTCGTTTCATGCTTATGATAACACATTTTTTCTTGAAAGTGTAACTTTTGTGTAATATTAAAACAAACTTTGTTTGGTTCGTCACTATAAGTGTCGGCATTATGCTTGTTTTACACAATTTCAATATACATATATTTTTCTCTTTTTTACATTATTAAAAATATCTTTTGAAATGTTCGACATTGTGAATGTTGACGTATTTTTTAAAAATTCTACCATCTCGAGACAAAAATGCACAGTAATACTCATATGTAATTTTCAAACAAACTATGTATGGTTCGTCACTACAAGTGTCGGCATTATTGCTGTTTCATATGATTTAAAATATATAATGTAATTCTCAGTTTTCGCAATTAATAAAAACTTCTTTTGAATTGTTCGATATTATAGATGTTGACGTTTTTTTTTGAATCTACTACTAAAAACTTCTCGAGACAAAAATACAAAACTAGTTTTAAATGTAAGTCGTATATTTCCCCCTTGTCCATGGATCGCATCACCGACCAAAGGTGACTCCCAGATCTTTTCCTCCCCCACTAATAAACACCCTTCCCGTGGTGATTGTGGAGATGCAGAGGTATTCTCGGTCTCTAGAAGCAACAATCATTACACCCTAACATTCCTTCCCCATCCCAACTGACTGTAAGGACTTGGCCGGCGCCGTTATTGATCAATAATATTAGATCTGCTAAAATTGCACTTCGAGAGTAAGCGGAAACTCCCATCCCTTATTCATTTGGATCCCAGTGCAATTCTTACCAGTTCCGATCAATCACGGAGTAGCAACCATTGACATGTACAGTCAGTCTATGCTATGCTATGCTATGCTAGAAATACAACACCTGTGATATTTTTTGATATAAGTTGGCTTCCTTCTTTTCTACTCCTGTTTCGTCGTTTCGAGTGTCTTTCGCTTCCGCATGTAGCTTTTATATACCAAATTTCTCTCCCCCTTCGTTCAGCTGGCGTGGTCTAGTGGTTATGGTGCGCGCGCTTTGAAAACGTTTTTGCTCATGGTCATGGGTTCGAATCCCGTCGGTGGCAATCATTTTTGTAATTTACCTTGTGATAATTATCGCGATAAGTTCAGAGTCGATAAAGTTGGATCAGTGCATATGATCGGACCGATCTTGGCTTTTCGTCAGTACAATGATCAACAATTATAGCAGTTCACGAAATATGTTGCTCGCAGATAAAGGCGGCAACGAATTGTCGGGTTGCTTGAAAAATGCCTATTTTCGTCTCATTTCCGCGATAATTTCATTCACTGCTTATGACACAAAGGTTGTAGTAACGGCTTCCTTCAAAAAGGAAGTAAAGATGTTGGTCACGAGATGATCTAGCCCAGGGTTGAAAATCTCGTTGATAAGATAGAAAAAAAAGTCACTATATGGTCATAGATCTGTTTTGAGCCATAAGATCCATCGAAATTCTATGAAATTTTCAGCTTTCTAGGTGGTGATTCAAAGGTGGTCCAAATACGATGAATGAGTTTTCACTATGGGATGATAATTTTGTAGTTACATTCCAGCACTAACGAGTTTGGAACATTTTTTAATTTTTTTCATAGTAATTTCATATAATTTCATATAAAATTACATCGTCCTTGGCCCACACCACACCAACTAGAAGGCTGAAAATTTCAAAGAACGCTATTTTTAAGCTAAAGATGGTGTAGAAGACATGGGAGATTGGATTTTCCAACATTTTTAAATGTTGAATTTCCCTAAACTCCATATCATCCGCTAAGCAAATGAATTGACTAGATATCGTCAAAAATGTGCGTCGATTGTCAAACCTGGCTCTCCACATGATGTTGAACAGCACACACGAAAGCCCATCATCTCGTCGAAGTTCCCGGCGGGATTCAAACGCAACAACATTTTCGCACAAAATCGAAACGCTGCATCATTGCTTTCATCGGAATTGTGAGATTACCGGGAAAGCTGCTCCCGACATGAAAAAAAAAATGTTGAGGTTAATTCATTTACAATTCATTCATATCCACTGTTTTTAAACACTTACAATGTAAAAATCATTTGATCATTAATTTCCTAAGGCTTAATATTTTTCCATTTTTGCTTCTTTTACAGAAATCAACTCAACATCGACGGACGAAAATTCGTCGGCTGTGGAGGAGGACGTTCTATACCAGCGGGGTGCGTCGTTCAGTGCCAAGCTGGACATGTCCGATTTGCACATATCGATGAAAACCTTCGACGATGAGGACGGCGATGGAGATGGCGAGGGCAGCATGAAACCAATAAATTTCAATGCACTCGATGGCGCTCTATCGCTGAGGAAAGCTAATCATAATTGGAAAACGAACAACTCAAAAGTGGCTTCGTCAAAATTGTCCGGTGGTGGCCGCGGGCAAACCAATTCCGTTAATAGTAGCAATAACGGCGTCCAAAAGAGACCAATCAGTAGTGCTGGCAAAAGTAAAAGCGACAGTAGCACCACTAGCTCCAGGTCAGTTCGTATGGAAATAACCGGCGACAGCTCATTACATATGCAGGACACAGACGGAAGCAATCCCGGTGAAATAAAAGCTCTCGCGCTTACGGCATTCGATGATGATGACTTTGATAGCTTTGATAGAGCAGAGCCAGTAGCTACCGTTTCACCACCTGCTGCTGCGAGTGAGGAAAGCACGACAACGGCAGGTTCTACTCTGGGATCTACACCCGTCGTGACAAGGTACGATATCGGTGATAAGGGTGTGCGATATTTCGAATGATTTTGTCAGAAACCGTTCGAAACGAAATACCGCGTAATTCTACGGAATCCAATGAGGCAAAATTATTGTTTTCTGATTTCGTTTCGTGGTGTCAAAATGAACGAATTTAGCATAATTGATTCGGTAACACATGAAATAGAACGTATTTTTTCTATGTATCAAGATTGATTCCTGGCCAAATATTAAATTACAAAAAGTTTTATTGTCAAACTATTGAAATCATTCTCTTAGTTTTGGCCATTTGAGACTAACCATTTTTAGTTGGTGATAATACAAAACGGTTTAATTAAATGGTTAATGGATTTTTTTTTATCGTGTAACGATCTTTTTTTAATAATAATAAGTGTGTTATTTCGTCATACTAGAAACTTCGTGTATCGTTTCGTTTCTTATTGCCATGAACAAAAATGTCAGATCGCATACCCTTATTCAGTGAACTGATTCAATTCAATCATATCCTCTCACAGCTAGACGTACGTGAAATATGCCACTTCGTGGTGTGACTTATTGACTATGACGTTTTATATTCCGACACAGGGCGCCCTGCACGCTGGATTGCGGCTATGAGGGAATCTGCAGCAATGGCGAAAGCGGACAGCAACATCGATGTCTTTGTCCTTTTGGCAAAACTGGCCCACGCTGCGAAGAAGGTATGTATGATCTAGTGCTATATTGATGCGTGGGCGTAGTCAGCGGGACAGAGAGGAGGGGGGAGGCAAAGGAAAAAATTACTGGTTTGCTACAAATGTCAATATCGGAGAAGATATACTTTAGAACTGATATCTGTATAAAAATACGGCACGATAAACTTTTTAGTAAATTTTTGGAGTTAATCTTAAAGTCACAGACTTCTGCGAAAGACATCACCAAAAAAAATTACGGTTTAATCAACAGCAAGAGAAATATGCCAAATAATTGTTAACCCATGTTTCTGCTTAGGATTTTTCAAGTTATTTTGAAAAAAATCATTCAAAAACTCGTTACCGAATCTAATGATAAAGAATTACATATTTTTCAAGAATGTATACTGGGATTTCTCATTTTCGTCTATATGATTCTTTAGATTCTTCAAAGAATAACTTCAACTCCAGGGTTTATTCCAGAAATCGTTCCTGCGAATATCTTAAATTTATGTAGTGAGTGCAACAATATTTGGAAAGGAAAGGGGAGAAGGAGTGCTTGTGGCTGTTGTTCGCTGACTGAGTTCTTATAAGATGCGTCAGCAAATAAGTGATAAGATTGAACAACTCTGGGTAAGCGTCGTTGCATCTGGCCGAAATATCGGTGTTGTATATCTCAGTCCTGATAATGCTTTCGATGTTCAGTGTATCAACAAACACATAGAGTCTGTTAGCCCCATTGTCAACTCTCTCGATTGTGTGGTATGCATAGGATAATGACTATCTTATAATAGCTGTGTAGTAGGGTGCGGCTTATTTTTCAATAGTTCTCAAAACCAAAAATTCGTATGCTCTACTTAATTTTAATCACATTATAAGAGAAACCTCAAAATCTGAGCCAAAAATATTAAAATTTAGAGGTGGCGCAAGCGTCTTGAAGGTAAAATTTCAGGTTATGAAAAATGACCTTCAGTGAAGTAAACATAACTTTGTTATTTTTCAACCGATTTTGAAATTTTTAGCATCAATACCTTCAAAATTAAATTTATGAAAACTCTATAGAACATCAAATTTGTCTAAAATCAAAAATAGTTTTAGTTATAAGTAATTTATTCAAAAATTTTCCTCATTTTTTTTTTAAATTTCAACTTTGTTTGACCATAACTTCATGATTACTCAAACGATTCCAAATCTTTTTATATGATTTTGAAGTTAATTCAATTGGTTTTAAACCTTTCATACATCACATTTCACTAAAAAAAATGTCTTGACCAAGTTTTTCAGCAAAAACTGAACAAAAACATGATTTTTAACGAAAAATGCCAGTTTTTTTTAATTATTTGCCAGTTAAATATTATATTCAAAGCTGAAACTGGTTTTTCTCATTTGTTTAACCTTTGTAAGTGACATTGCAACAATTTTTAAATAATTCTGCAACAAAAATATTTTTGCGTATGTAAAAATATATAAGCACTATACAACTTGTAATTAAGGCAAGATGCTTCATAAATTTAAGTTTAATAGAAAAAATGCAATTTCCGGCGAAAAAAACTTAAATAATCAATAAAAAATTGATTTTTTCATTGAAAAATCATGTTTTTGGGTAGTTTTTGTTGAATTACTAAGTCAAAACCATTTTTTAGAAAAAAGTGTTGTGTGAACAATTTAAAAACAAATAAATTTGCTTCAAAAACATGAAGGAAGATTCGGAATCGATTGAGAAATTATGAAGTTATGGTCAAACAAAAATGATTTTTTTAGTAAAATGAGGAAAAATTTGGATAAAAGTATGTTTAACTAAGACTAGTTTTGATTTTAGATAAATTCAATGTTCTACAAAGTTTTTACAAATTTAATTTTGAAGGTATTTATGCAAAAAGTTTCAAAATCGGTTGAAAAATTACAAAGTTATGTTTATTTCACTGAAGGTCATTTTTCATAACTTGAAAATTCACCTTCAAGGCGCTTGCGCCACCTCTAAATGTAAATATTTTTGGCTAATATTTTGAGGTTTCTCTTTTAATGTGATAAGAATTCAGTAGAGCATACGAATTTTTGGTTTTGAGAACTTTTGAAAAATAAGCCGCACCCTACTGTGTAGTGACTGACAGATGAGTGAATCGTTCGACGGAGGTATTCACATATCCACAGCAACAACCGACTTGTCATCGTAAGCATACAGCACCGAAATACATCCTCTTTCCTTGATGGACCATCGGACGATTCGGACGCACATAACAGCATGCTGGGTGGTTCTCACCAGCAGACAGGATTCTGCTCTCTCACATCGATCGCAGTGATTTCCATTTACTCTACTTAACTGGAAAAAAGTTCTACTCTACACATGTACTCCGATCCTACGATCTCAATATTCACCAGGTCCAGCTCTAAACTGATTGATAGCATGTCACTAATCGACATGAAGCAGATGAAAGCGAATTCCAGGAATCGTATACTTTAGTTGGATGCTTTCGACTGTAATAAATTGCACCGGGGATTTTCTTAACGGCTTTCAGTCTCAACGACAATCAGAACTAAAATATTTCTTCTATGCCCAACGTTTCGATTGTATTTTCAATCTTTCTCAAGGGTTCTAAATGTTGTTCTTTTCCTGGTGGTTGTTTTTGATGGATTGGGGTCAAGTTTTTGGTATTCATCAATTTCTATTTAACTCAACTTAGTGAGAAGCGAAACTGAGTTGTGAGCCTTGTCCCCGGTGGAATCGTATGCTATATCTTGAATTCGTAAACGATTTAACGGTTCCAGAATGTGTGTTAAATGCAGCCGTGAAGGCACTCGTTAGATATTTGACTTTTATCTTGCCCTGCTGGTTTCTCTTAAATGTCCCAGACCCAATTCGTTTGTAAATTTAATTGAAGTCGATCAACTCAACTCTCGTAAAGCCAGGTTTTATCATGCACTGTTATCCCCCCGATCGAATTAGAGGTGTAGCAGATGATGATAAATAGACTCTCATGATGTCATGCGGATCATGATTGTTACAGGTAGTGATAAGTAAGAGATACTCTCAGTTTTCTCAAAAATCAATCCCTGTATACAATATATAGTAAATTTTGATGAGAAGTTATATCTCGAGCAATTATAACAATCCTTGTAATCTAAATTTGGAAACTTTTCGAAATAATGATATTAATTGTTAGGGATGACACTACCTAAGATTCATGTCTCACATATTTTCTGCAAACGATATAAGCAAGGAAAATGTGGTTCTTACATAAAATGACATCGCCGAAAATGATTCCGTTGTCAAAACTTTCATAAGTATGTTCAATTTGGAAACATCACCCAATTACTGTTAAGAATGTAAAATTCCCTCTGAAATTGCCTACCTTTAGGCGTATTCCGTGGTTCAAGGTGTTTTTAATTTTAAAATAACTCAAAAAGTAAATGACTTGTAAGCATTTGGCCTTCATATTTGGCTTCAGGGGCCATGATTTAAGTAAGTAACGACATTTTCAGTATTACCGAACCTTGTTTACATATGTGATCAATGTTACCCCATATCAGCTAAATCAAAAAATCGCCTTAAACATTTTTTTTAACATGCTTAAAACTTTCAATAAATAAAATACTGTATATAGTCTCGAGCTATAGGTGGCAGTACTTGTTTTAAAAATATAAAATTTACAACATTTGCATTTTCAAACGAAATATTAAAGAAACATTCAGAAAAATGATCAATGTTACCCCGGATTACGGTATAATCAAAATATTAAAATTTGTCTCCGAAAACAAATCTTGTTTCATTTTTGCTAGAGAAGGTTGAATAAAGTTTAACACATATAAAACAAAACCGATTTTAACGACAAAGTTTTTGTTAGTAACAATTTTAACTCAGTTTGTTATAAGTAATCTGAAACAATGGACAAACATGATAAAAGCGCGTAATCTATTAAAACACATTTTTGCATTTTGTCAAATGTGACAAAAAATCGATTGAAAAGCTATTCATGCTTATTCAAAAGTAATGTCACAATAGCACCTTCTATTCTGATAGAATATAAAGTATTCAAATACGCATCATTTTACTTTTTTCAATAAAAACGATAATGAAATGCATAGAAAACTTTGGCCCTTTTTCCATGTTTGTCCAGAATAATCGAAGGAACACAACAAAAGAAAACTAGCGATTTTCATCAAGTCTGCCTTGATTGTCGTTGGCAAGCTGGAGTTTTCTTGCAGTTCGAAATAACTTTGTGTCATATTTCGTGTGTAGTATCGGTGCCTCCCTCCCAGGTTTGAAACACCGTGATTCGTAATTTTGTTCAAATTATTACATATTTTGTTTTTTTTATTCTTGTTTAACCTATGCGTACCCAACGTCTGTTTTTGAGGATTTTCAAATCTTCAATCAGCTGTCAAAAAGTCATTATCCAACCGATTTTTTTGAAACCAATGGCATGCGATCCAGATTTGTCTAAATTTGCAAGGGTCGCAAAACGGAACCGGTTCACCTAATGGTTCCGGAGTTATTCCGGATTCCGTTGGGGTCAGAACCTGTCGAAATACGAATTTTCAAAGAATTTTACTTCTTTACTCGTGCTATTCGATATTTTTATACATAAAACACTATCAATATATACAACCATATACAATTAAGTGTTAATGACCTCTTTGGACACGACAATCCGTTGACTTGTGCCAGATATGTTCCGGAAGTCCTGGGGGAGGTGTTCATTCCCACAATGTTATCAGAACCATTTGTGCGACACCTCAATCTTCATGATTTGTCAAATAAAGAGTGGCAATGGTCATTAGGAAGTTCAACGACCATTCGAGATTGACCTGGTCACACCGGACATGTTCCGAACACCCTGGCGGAAGTGGCCAATTCCACAATGCTATATAAACCGTTCGTGCGACATATCAAACTTCATGATTTATGGAAACAATAACGAAAATAAATGTTCTGGATATCCATGACCATTCTGGACCGGGGTACTTCGGACATATTCCGGATACCTTGAGGGAAATGGCCATTTTCTAAGTTTTTCCTAAACAATTCGTGCAACACCTCAAACTTCAAGATTTGTCAAATAATGAGTGGAAATGGTCCTTTGATAGTTCAACGACCATTCAGGATTGACCTGGCCACACCAGATATGTTCCGTACGGCCTGGCGGAAGTGGCCAATTCCACAATACTGTTTATGCGACATATCAAATTTCATTTTTTTTGCGACATTTTACATCGGTTTCAGGACCAATCAGGACGGGTTCCTTTGTATACAATCTGGTTGCTTCAAGAGAAGTGGTCATTAGCTCAGTTTGTCCAAAACTATTCGTGTGTACCTCAGAGTTTATTCTTCGTTTAGATGAAATTCTAAACATTTCAGATGGTTTGTGGCCATATCGAACAAAATTCGGATAACCCGAGTGGTGCACAATGTTTCATTGAAACATGGATAGAATGATCGCTTGTAGTAGTCACTCAGACAACCAAAATGTACGTATAACGAAATCATCTGGAGGCTTTGTATGTGCAACATTTCACTTATAAGATGTCACGAAAAGGCCTTCTACGTACAAAAGTGGAGGCGATTTACGTGCATTTATTATGTGATGAATGATAGCATGCAGTGCGAGTGTATAAATTTTCTACCGAACTAACCTGTGGTCTTATGCGATTTAACTTATGATAACAAATGTTGATTTGACAGCTGCTACGGATTGATTCGATTTTCTTTGTACGAGTGTACGGGACGAAACAAAATGTACAAACGAACTCAGAAAAAAAGCGTTCAATGCGAGGAAACTCATCAATCTGACGATTTTATCCACCGTGTTTTGCGAGTTTGATGTGATTTGCATGAATAAACGAGTTATAACGTGAACTTTTTTGCGACTTCTGGTTCTCTGGGCAAACTTTGTTCTCTTTCTCTCCTATGGGAAACTAAAAAACAAGAAACAGCTCCTGTCGAATGAATTTTCTAGAAGAATGAAAGAGAAAGAATATCACTGTGAAGTGACCTATTGCTCATTTTTCGGTGAAATTATCTCTCTTTTGCTCTTTAACAAAACTTGAAAACAACGGTGCCAGAACCTGTGAAAGTTAACAGGTACTGCCACCGTTGTTTTTAGATTTCTCAAAGCAGAGAAAGAGAGCGATTTTCTGGTGACATCACCGTGCAATGGGCAATTGAATGAAGAATCTTCTTCATTTCTGTTTCGATGTTTATAAAACATCCGAATATGGATATTTTGTTTTCAATATTTTTATATCTATATTTTCTACTCAATATACGGATGATATTGATATTTTCGATCGAAATATCGCACACGATTTTATTGCGAGGAAACTTGAAAATAAACTTCGCACTTTACTTATATCATATGATATTTTGATATATCAATAATTCAAATTAATATATCGGTGATGTCTATACTTTGATTCAATAATCGTATCGAATCGGGAACATCCCTATGTTGATCTCTTCATTGACTGTACGCGGAGCCACAAATCAACCCAACTTTAAGATGAAAATAAATCAAAGCCAAAGCTCGAATTTTCATTTCTGGATAACAAAACATCAATTTAAGCTGAAAACTTAATCGATTGGTCACAAGCTGGTGGTGACCAATCGATGAAGTTAACAACATAAACGGGTGTTCGGTTTTCCAGATTTGTGCTCTTGAAAATTTGAGGTTTGGCTTCGATTCATCTTCACCTTAACTTCTTCTAACGCAATTCGGCTCTTCCGTGGGATAACCCAAATTTGGGTTAACTGACATAGCTATCATTAGGTAGTTTTTATTTGACACCAGCGAAAATAACAACTCAGTGCAAAAAATCTATCCAGCGTTAGCTTTCGAAGTCTCCGTAGTGGGTTAAACAATTTGCAGCCATAATGCCTATTTTCTTTTCACGACTGCGAATCCTAATTATTGTCCCAATTATAAGAGAAGAAAACGTAAATTCTTTTATTGGCTGGCAAAATAGTTGGCTATTGAACTTGCGAAGCGTCGATTAGATACGTTGGGATTATCTAAAACCGTTCAAGATAAAATCACATAGTACGTCAATTATTATGAACAAATGTACGGACGATACATCTTGTTGACGAAAGCTTGTTTCAAGAGTACGGGCAGCTCAAATATGTTACAATGTTACAGGTTTGACAATATTGCTTGTGACACCCATACGAGAACCGTAAACTTGATATTGTGTCAGGTTTGCAAAAATTCACAAGAAATAACACTACATCTAGAATACAAGATCAGTTTCGAGAGAGAAAGATGTTACTTATGTTGCAGATCTTAGAATATAAAAGTGAAAACCCTTTGCAGTATGTGTCTTAAGAAAATCTGAAATAAACATGGGTCGCATGGAGGTTCACACAGCTTCTGTTGTGAATGTTGGGTCAATGTTGCAGCTTAAAGTGACCACCGAAAAGGAGTGTTTTTGACTTCAAAAATAAAATCAGTTAAATAAAAGTGTAGGGAAAGTGTACCAGTTATGGCCATAATGGTTCCCTATTTGGCCATATGCAAAATATGGATAACTTTTACATTTTTAATCTTTCTGAATGTTTTAAAATCAAGATTTATCCTTTATCTTACTGCTAACACACAAAAGATTTTTCAAAATGTGAAGGTATTCAAGATATCACGTATGGCGAAATAGGGAACCACTATGGCCATAACTGGTACACCTACCCTATACCACCATTGTCAAGATAATAATATTTTTAAAATTATCTGATAAGAAACAAGAAATTTACGTTATAATTGCAAATATATCACTTAACACTATCGTTTTCGTCAGCCATGATGAGTGATATGTTGCTTGAACGGTTTGTACAGGTTTATACATTTTGGAATTGGCTATTTTCGCCAGAGCGTTCGAAACTTGTCAGATTTACCGTAAGGACGCCATTCACCGCTCATTTGTTTTTGTAGGAAAGAAGTTGAAATGTGAACAACGTATAATGGTATGGAATAAAATGTATGCCAATGATACATGTGTAGGGCGCCATTCACCGCTCATCCTAAGTATGAGGCTCTATATACACAACTAGTTGGAATCAATTTACTTTCATTAGCTGGTTGTTATCTTTGTACTATAGCACAAGAACATATTAAAGCGTGGCAGCTTATAAGCATTTTTCGATTTGCCATAATAAAATCATTGCTCAACTCATGTGTACCACCTTGAACAGCCTAAAATTATTTTTTATAAATAGTACATAATATTAAATCATATGAATTTCATTCTGATACAACCCATTCTGGTATACTAATACATGCTGATGACTTTTATTGCGAAAATTTGTTCAGATTTTTCAAAATAATTCAATGAGCGGTGAATGGAGCATGAGCGGTGAATGGCGTCCTTACGGTAATTAGTTCAAACCTAAATGGTCGTTTAAGTTTTTGATGATCATTTCCACTCATTATTTGATGAATTGTGGTTTTTGAGGAGTTGTACAATTTTTTTTTGGAAATACTTAGAAAATGGTCATTTCCCTCGAGGTATCCGGAATATGTCCGGTGTACCCCGGTTCAGAAAGGTCATGGATATCCAGAACATATATTTTCGTTCTTGTTTCCACAAATCATGAAGTTTGATATGTCGCACGAACGGTTTATACAGCATTGTGGAATTGGCCACTTCCGCCAGGGTGTTCGGAACATGTCCGGTGTGACCAGGTCAATCTCGAATGGTCGTTGAACTTCCTAATGACCATTGCCACTCTTTATTTGACAAATCATGAAGATTGAGGTGTCGCACAAATGGTTCTGATAACATTGTGGGAATGAACACCTCCCCCAGGACTTCCGGAACATATCTGGCACAAGTCAACGGATTGTCGTGTCCAAAGAGGTCATTAACACTTAATTGTATATGGTTGTATATATTGATAGTGTTTTATGTATAAAAATATCGAATAGCACGAGTAAAGAAGTAAAATTCTTTGAAAATTCGTATTTCGACAGGTTCTGACCCCAACGGAATCCGGAATAACTCCGGAACCATTAGGTGAACCGGTTCAGTTTTGCGACCCTTGCAAATTTAGACAAATCTGGATCGCTTGCCATTGGTTTCAAGAAAATCGGTTGGATAATGACTTTTCGACAGCTGATTGAAGATTTGAAAATCCTCAAAAACAGACGTTGGGTACGCATAGGTTCATATAGAAGAAATTTTGTTATAATTTTTGTTCTATTAACTACTAACCAGCCAAACTTCTGACAAATTCTGTTAGAAAAAAAACGTGCCTACAGAGTAATAAAATCTATTACAGCTCTGTTATAATCCACTGGTCGGGTATCTCTTTCTATGTTCATGTATCGAAACCAAGCCTCAAATTTTCATTAGCACAAATCTAGACAATCAGACAACCGTTCGCTCTGAAAATTTGATCGATTTGTGCTCTTGAAAACTTGACGTTTGGCTTCGATACATCGTCACCTTGATCTTGCTGAACTTTTCAAAATTACCTAAATAACAATAAGACATTATCTTATCTCTTGTTCCTTTTTTATTACGACAGTGCAATATTGAAATATTTGGAAAGTTGTTAACTATAGTTCGCAAGACTAACTTGACTAACTTTTCATACAAAAAGCGCATCTGAAGATGTAAATGTGGCTACGGCATTGACGAAAGAGAATGTAAACAAAGAAAGGCTCGCAATGTTAGTAAGCTCCTTTAGAAAAGTTCAGCTAGATTTCTTCGGTTCCTTCATTCTGCATATATTTTCTCACTCCATGTCTCAATATCCTCCTTAACTCGATATTTTCTTCATCAATGAAATAGATTTATCTCAGTATGTCGATGTATAAATTATCAAACAGTACTAGACTAGATTTTAGTGATTCAAAATAAATACCACCAACTTTTTGGGGTAGTGGCATTCGGGGAACTGTTGTTCGGGAAATTGATATTTGGGCATCCGAAATTCGGAGAAAAGTAGCATTACCGTTTGGTTATAATTTCCTTGGATCTAAGACAAGACGTGTCAGGTCAAAGTACAAAAACTTAACCAATTGCCTGTCAGGAAAAAACCTCTTCTCGTTGGTCATTTTGGCAAAGGCCTACTTTCACATCTTTGAGTTGGTTTGAAACAGGGCACTTTATTGCTAGGCTGACCGTGATGCTAGTTCATATATTAGAGTTTTTGTAAAAAGTTTAGAAATTTTTCATGAAATCTTATTGTTCCAAATATATTTAGATTCGATATTAAGTTTACCGAATGTGCTTCTGCAATGCTAAAATAAATAAAAGGTAAATAAAAGATCGGGAGAATAATGTTGAAGTGGTTTCAGATCGGTACTCAGCTTTTTTTCTTCTGAAAGTAACATTTTAGCCCAGATAGTCGTAGCGGAAAAGGTGCAGATATTCAACAAGACCAAGCTGAGAGACGTGGGTTCGAATCTCACCGGTCAAGGATCTTGTTGTAGAAGGAAATTTATCAACTTCTCTGGGCATAAAATATCTTCGTACATGCAACACGATATAAAGGTGAAAAAATGGTCAATTGGTAAAGAATGCTCTCAGTTAATAAACTATGTATACTTCCCCATTGGAGCAACTATGGCGTTTCCAAAACTATCTCCACGAAAACACCTTCAAGGGCAAATAAATCCAGATTTCCATGTATATATAGTAAATACTAGATTAGTTTGTTAGCAAGCGCCTAACGCCCTGCGGTAATTCTACTATTGGTACTGTAGTGAACGAAAGGTTATGGAATCAAATCAGCATCTATTCGTTACCGAAATAGTTACCAGAATGAATCAACCCACTTTAATTCACGCCAACGATCCCAATTTCGCTGACCCAAATCAAGTAGGTGCCATCTCGTAGCTTTATCTCCGAAGATTTATCACTACATACTTAACCAAACGCAAATCACTCGTGTTGCCAGTGTTGCCACATTTCTATCTGTACCGAGGGCTCAAAAATCTTTTCTATCTGTACCAGAGATTCTTAAAATCTGTACCCAAAATCTGTACCATACCCAATATAAATTGTTGAAAGAATTCATTAAAATTCTTATTAATTTGGAAATTTAACTTATTTTTCATTCAAATAATTGCACTTTTCAAAAAATTATTATAAAATTCTATGAAAAAAGTGTCATCCAATAATAGTTTTGAGGAAATTAGTTTCGAGTTTCACGCATCTTGTTTCAAAAAATTGTAACAATCCGTTCCGTTCCACCAAGCTAACGGCTTTAGCGCCACCTTCAGATTGAAGGACCGTTACCTCTGTTCATAACCCGGTATGAGAACTCCTGCTCAGGGCAGGCCAAACAGTTTAGTAGGAACTTCTTATCCACACTTTGACCCAAACGACGCGACGCAAATTAACCAAACCAAAATTCTAAAAAACAAATAATAATAATAATAGGAGGGAATTTTTAAAATTATGTTGAACTATTAAACTCTCTACAATACTCAGCGACAGTCTTACGATGAATTAGAGCTCGAACAAATTCGTAAGAAATTGAAAAAAAAAATAATCGAACACGGTCTGATAGAGTGGATTACCAAACTCGAAGTAATTATTAAACTTTATTAAAAATTCTACGGACCGAAAAAGTATTGTTTCTAAATAGTAAATTTAATGAGCTTTACAATTTGTATTTCGATTCATTTCAATTTTCAAATTATTGGGATTTTGAATCAAATAAAACTGGCTACGGACCGTGTGACGTCACATTTGAGCTATCTATATTCGCTTTCAAAAACTTCTTCATACGTTGCGCAATCGTATTTAATTAAAAAGGTCTGACCTTAATATTCGCTGCGGCGCTGCTCCCACGTCGAACGATGTCGAGCAGTTCGAAGCCAGGATCCAATCCGATGAACCAGGCGTTTGCTAACGGTGTCACATGGGCCTACTCGTGCGTGGGTAATAGTGAGGTGAATGCGTCCTCACGCTTGGTGGAGATTCGAGCTGGGTTTGCGGAGCTCGCTACCACACGCCTTGGCGCTACGAGTTCGAGTTCCTTGGCTCACCGTACTCACCACTGTCGTCGAGCACGTGGTTGATTCGGGAAAACGGATGCTCGACTATTTGAACGCTGGTTCCGGTCTCGGCTTCACTAGGGGAAACTAGGAAGAATCCCAGATAAACCGCCCACGTTGGATGGGCTAGGCCTGTTCAACGCGGTCATAATTATTAGCACATGGCTTCGGTCAATTGGCTCACCAGCTTACCTGATTTGTATTCACTAAACTTTCTCAAATTTCAAACTTCCTCAAACGTTCCTAATAACTCACTAAATTCACTAAAAACATTCAAACACAAATTAAAAAGCTTAAAAATTATAAAACGTATCGCGCACTTACTTCGAATTTAGTCTAACTATTGTTCACAATCAACTTGTAGTTCACTAAGCTTTTCCAAAAATACACGTCTTAACGACTTGAACACTCCACCAGAAATGGGCGTTTAATCGCGAGTCGAATTGGCTTGAGCTCAAAATCCAAGGCGCAATAACTATCTTCTATTGTGCTTTTGTGTTCTTTTTAAACTCAGTTTTGTAGAGAGAGAGGCAGTAATTTTCCATTAGTCATTTAATTGCAATGGGGATTCACCTGTATTGAAAAACGTCACACCTTTCATTTTTCAAAATGGTTTGGTGAATTCGCCTAAATGTATGCATCAATAGCACATTGCTCGAAACCCGATATTGCTAAAGCTTCTCATATCGAAATATTTCAGAGAGGTTGATGACTTCAGATATAGGTGGCTTATTGTCACTATGAAAAGCTTTGGGTACACACAAAACATAAATCACGGAAACGGATAAATATTTAAGGTTACAATTTGCACAAACACATTTTTAAAAATTTTGAAAATTAAAAATTTTCAAAATTTTTAAGTCATATTTTACTATTTTAAATAATTATTTGTTATATTTATTGAAACTTGATGGGTCAACAAATTCGAACAGCGGGCTCTCAACAACTATGAAGACTTGCTTTCCTGTATTCTTATCTTCTAGTCCCTTCTTATCTACTCACTCATTCTAACTGACTCATTCCGATTTATCTAGATAAAATTATTTACAATAACCGATATTTTTACTCCAAAAATATTTGGAAATTGTGCTTACATCTAACCAAATTAACTTCCTTAGAAGTCCCAATTTACTCCAAAAATGTTTGGAAACTTAATAACCGATAATCCTAAGTTACTTCAGAAATTGTCTGAAAATATAAATTGCCTTATACAACTAAACCTTAAAACCTATCCTACCAATTTCACTCATTCTGCTCAACCTAATCACTCAAAACCATACGCGCCCGATTTTTACTCATTCCTGTCAACATAGCGTTTCAAACCATTACACTCTAACCGACTGATTTGACCCTACACATACATAAACAGCTAATGCAAAGAGAACTGTCAGAGGTGTAAAAAAAATGGAAAATAAAAACAAAAACAGCGATTATTAAAAGTGAGTTGAAATATATTTAAGTTAAAACGGAAATTAAGGCGAAAAAACTATTGGGAAACTATTGTAACTGTGCGATTGAAGTGGAATAAACTGTGGTGCTGTAGTTGAAAGCTTTAATTGAGAAAAATAACCGGATTGAGAATGAAGCTAGTTCGAATGATTTGATGATATGAATGGTACGACAAATTCTCTCGCGTAGTGGACGAACAACTAACTAATTGTTGATATACTATTTTAGGAGGACACAAACATTCAACATATCTTCTACGGATAGCAATGCTACTCTGAAAGTTAGGAGGTCGTAGGCGTTTCGAGGCTGTGATTAGACACTCGACTAACTTTCATTTCGCTGCGAAGGATTACTCAATGAGTGTTTTCCGAGTGTGGTCTGGGCATTAATCGAGCACCGTACATAGCTGTGTCTTCGAGCAGATCTATTTTTACCTGCTTATATTGCTGGAAACACCTCCGAAGAGTATTTTCTACTGCTGTAGGCACTTTGTTTATATGGGACCCACGTCCCATAGTCATAGCTGATTCTTCATGCTGATCATGTCAGCTACGAGTGGCCAACGTACGAGGAAACCAAAAGGACATCTCAGTACGTGACGATGAGCCGTAACACCGCTATGAAGCGTATTTTGATGAACGTTTTGGTGTATGCACTAGCCGGTACTAGAGCAGTCATAGCTGGATTTAATAATGTAAGGCTTATGCTTTCTGAATGAAAGAGCCATGATACGTTCCTGGTAACCGTTGCCCTAATAAATCTTCTAAAACGTAAGTGTTGGTCCCGATTCTTTCTTTTACTCGAGCTTTGGAAAATTTGTTTCCGAATTTTCCTACGTAGTCCTTAGACTTATCGGACAGGTGCATATTTTTACGATAAACTATATCTCCTTTATTGAACTGATGTCGCGCATTAGAACGGAGGTTGTATGGACGTGAGTATCGTTCGTATGCACGATGAAGATTAAGTCGGACAACCTCGTAGAGTTTCTTCATTTCCTCGCTCATTTTGGTAGGGTCGGGCTCCTTATCCGGACCTAGTTTCCTAAGGTGATCATATTCGCTACCATTGCTCACCATGTGCCGACCAAAATTAATGAAGTATGGACTAAATCCAGTACTCTCGTGCACACTCGTTCTAATTGCCATTGCGATGTTCGGAATAGACTCATCCCAGTTTTTATGAGAGAGTTGCTTATTCAAAGCACATCTAATTGCGGTGACAATTACGCGATTTACGCGTTCTGTTGGGTTCGGAGCTGGGTGGTATACCGGGAGAAGCCAATGAGTGACTTGGTATTTTTCAAGAAGCTTGAGAAAGGAGCTAGACTTGAACACCTGGGCATTGTCGGATATTAGTACAGAGGGTGCCCCGAACAACGTAAACACCATAGTTTCGAGAAATAAGCAAACTGCGGGAGCGGTTGCATTTCTCATGCACTGAGTAAGAACAAACTTTGAGAAGAAATCGCTCACAACCAAAACCCATACATTTCCATGCTTTGACCTTGGATAAGGACCAAGAAAGTCTAGCGAAATTACTTCCCATGGTCGAGAACATTCCTTAGGCTTTCCACACGGTGGTCGTACATTCAGGTTTGGCGTTTTTGACTCTCGACAAACTTCACAGGTATGACAAAATCTCTTGATAAAGCTGGACATTCTAGGCCAGTAGAACCGTTCTTTGACTTTACAAAGTGTTTTGAAGTATCCCAAATGTGCTTCTCCATGAATATCTCGAACGACCTTTTGACGTTCACACAATGGCACAACATATTTCCACCGAAAAACTGGATCTTCAGGAGTCGTACTATTGGTAACAAACTTGTATACCTTCCCTTCAACGATCTTGAAGTCTTTGAATTTATCTGGAAATCGCTCAATTTGAGATTTGAGGCCATCGACATAAGGATCCAATCCAAGAACATCTAGTGCTTGAACACCTCGCGAGAGACAATCTGCGGGTATGTTTTCGGTACCTTTTTTGTACTGTAACGTAAGGTCATACTTAGCGAGTTTTAATGCCCATCGGGCAATACGAGGGGACTTCGATTCAATGGACATTGTGCGTAAGAACGTTAAGCTCATCGCGTCGGTCTGTATTATGAACTTTGAGCCTTCAACAAAATGTTTGAAGTTTTCTATGCTCAGTAATACAGCCAGGCACTCTCGTTCCGTTGCGCTGTAACGGCGCTGAGTGCTTGATAGCTTTTTTGAAAAATAGGCTATCGTTCGTCGTTCTCCTCGCTGAATTTGTACCAAGACGGCCCCAATTGCTATGTCTGAACTATCCGTCTCGATGATAAAGGGTACGTCAAAATCGGGATTAGCCAGAATTGGCGCGGATATTAAGGCTTCTTTTAACTTTCGAAAAGCCACTTCGGCTTCCTCCGTCCATATAAACTGTTTGCGTCCTTTTTTCAGCAAGTTAGTGATCGGTGTTGTTATTTCGGAGTAATTTCGAATGAATTTCTGGTAGAAACCAGCAAGCCCTAAGAGGCGTCTTATATCCTTGACCGTTTTTGGTTGCGCATAATCTACGATGGGTTGGATTTTGGACGCATCCATCGAAAGTCCATCCTCAGACAAAACATATCCTAGATATCGAATTTGTCGTTGACAAAACTTCGATTTCTGGATATTAATAGTGAGTCCTGCTTGTTTAAGGCGCTGAGCGACTATCCGAATCAGTTGACAGTGATGCTCAAATGATCTGGACGTAATAATGATATCGTCCAGATATACATACACGAACGGTTCAAGATCACTTCCCAAAACTTTCCTCATGAGCCGTGCCATCGTCGCTGGAGCGTTTGTTAACCCGAACGGCATCACCACGAATTTATACAATCCTTTGTTTGTGCGAAAGGCCGTTTTTTCAGTCGAGGCTTTCTCTAACCCAACTTGGTAATAAGACTCCGAAAGGTCTATTACAGAGAAATAAGTGGAACGCTGAATCCTTTGGAGTATTCCGAGCATATTCGGGAAAGGAAAATCATCACGTTTGGTGCATGAATTTAACCTACGTGAATCAAGGCATATTCTCCATTTGCCATTGGATTTTTTTACGGGCAGTATAGGATTCAGGAAGTCTACGGGTCCTGTGCATTCCTCAATTACACCAAGTCGTAGCATACGATCAACCTCGTCGTCAATCACTTTTTCAACGACTGGCGACCATCTGTAGGTTGCCATTTTCCTAGGCGTACTTCCAGGAAGAAGTTCTATCGTATGTTCTAAAAGATGAGTGCGTCCTAATTTGCCATCAGTGGTTGCTGGAAGCTTATGAACTGCCTCAAACAGTTCCTGTTTTTCGACGTCTGAAAGCTGATGTTCAGTATCTATATCTGCGGGATTTTCATACGGGTTTTTCAAGACTTCAATAGTCGGCATGTCCAAACTTTCGTCCATTTCCGTAGGTATAGGTACAACTTCAGTTTCTGGTTCAATTTGAAAACAAATTGTACGGTCGTCGTCTCCAAAATAATTTTCGACCCACATAATCTCAAATAAAGAACACTCTTCAACAGATTCAACACCTTCACTGTCTTTTTGACTATGTTCTTGAGGGATCATTAAACGAAAATTGAACGCTTCCAAAAAGTCGATCCCGAGAATAAGTATTTTTGAAACTTCTGGTACAATGATTGTAGGGATTACTCGGGTTTTTGAATTGTATGTGAATGGTACGTTCACATAACCTAGGCAAGAATATTCGGTACTATCTGCCGTCTTGATTTTAACGTTGCATTTGTTTATGGGTAACCCCAGTTTCTTAATCAGGTCTACAGAGCTGATTATCGAAACTCCGGCGCCAGTATCGGCTAAACCTTGAATTTCTTCATCAAGAATCTTCACTGATAAATGAGGACATCTACGAAAACAAGTATTAATGTTATAGTTTTGCGAAAAGTACTTAAAATTGGACATGGGAACACTATCCTGATCTTTTTCGGTAATTTGGTTCCCCGAAACTACCGTTTTTACTCGTTTTTTGAATCTGCCGGTTCACGTGGTTTGAGATTATGTTTCTGAGGGCATTGATAGGCCGTTGTATTATTGTGACCACAAATGTGACAGAAAAGAGTTTTCCGTTGGCTACACTCTCTCCACATATGACCAAAGTTTTTGCAATTCCAACATAAAGGTTGGCCAGCTTCTTGACTTTCTGAGGTTATGCTGGATCCCGAGCTTTTATTTGCCTCCTTACGAGACATTTTAGGTCGAACAGCCATCACAGTTGCATCATCTTCCTCTGATACTTCCTCATAATCTTCAAGTTCCTCTTCAGCCAAGATTTGATTAAGTACCGCAGGTTTCATTGCGGGTTTGGTAAGAAACATGTTATTTTCCAACGAATCAAACTGATAACACAGTTGAGCTAGATGGTCAAGAGACTGTATTGGCTGTAAAGCTAATCTCCGTCTATACGACATCTTCATATTTTCCACTACCAAATCAAATTTTTCTTCGGCAGACATTTTACGAACCAACCTTTGCGACATGGCCTCGATGTCGGTTAAATAGGCGCTAAAAAGTTCGTTGGGTTTCTGCTTCCTGTTTCTCATATCTTCTCGAATCGCTCTATCCCTGTTGGGATTATCATACCGCATTTTCAACATCGCGGTCAGTGTGGGCCACGAATCTAACTTGTCATCGTACGCCGTAAACCATACATATGCATCCCCTTTGAACAACATGTGAGCATGCATACGTAATTCCTCTTGAGTCACTTGATAAGACCGGCTAAGGATCTCTATCTGCCGCAGAAAATCTACTACGGGCACGGCATTGCTATCCCCGGAGAATTTCGGCCATTTTTCAATTATATTGCACGTCTGATGCGGTAAACGCTGACGTAAATAATGATTTGGAACGAAGTTGTTACTCAAAGGATTTCCTGTACCTAGCGGTCCTAAAAAAGTCGAGGAATTCGGCGGTAGATGTACTTGTTGATTTAGAAGGTCATTTCGACGATAAGGGTTCGGAAACGGCTCAGGAGTAGTTGTCGGATACAACGGAGGTACCATAGAACTTGAAGAGACATTTGGAATTGGAGGTCTCCATTCCGTAGACGGATTCCCAACCTTTTGACCAGTATATGATGGAAATCCATGCACGTTCTTGATTGGGATTGATGGTTTGGGTTGAGCGAAGGAATGTGTTATAGGAGATTCTGCTTCCCTCGGCCTTCCAGACCAAGCGTACGGAATCTCTAACCCATTTTGTTCCTTCAAACCAACAGTTTTCAATCGACCTGCCAAATTGTCAACTACATCACTCGTCAGAATTTGGCTAATACAACTTTTGATATACGTTTCTATCTCCGAGACATGGACATACTCATTTAACGATATTTTCTTTCCAGTTTGTTCTTGAGGACTCAAAGATGAACTATTTCGTGACCCATCCACCGAAAAGCAGTCTTGCAACACGGGAGAAATGTTGGAAAGCGGCGGATTCTGACGAAGACTGGCTTGACCCATATCTGTTACAACGTTTGGTCGCTCGAAGGGATTGACTTCAAACGCATTCTCATCCTTCGGAATCGGAGTGGCCGACTTAGCTGGATCTCGACGATTCAACTGCACCTGAATCGAACTTTTGAAATGCGGTGATTCACAATCACCTCCCACGTCATCTTCAACCTGTGGATCGAACGCCTGTGGCTGTGGAACTAAAATAGGTTGAATCGCTTGACCCCTGAAAGCCTGCGGACCCGCCACCGGAAACGAGTGCCGTCTCGGATCCACTCTCGAACCGTCCATCGGCATGGGTGAGAATAGGATCAGATCCTCATTCAACGACTGCTGCTTTGGAAAGACACCAAGTCTCTTTCCCTCAGCCAAGTCATCCCGACTTTCAGGCACCGAAGAAACCACGTTCGTCTCCTCAGGGCCGGTAACGAGAGTCATCAGAGGTACTGCCTGCCCAAGATTGTCCAGGTTGACACCGAAGTAGTTCAAGGCCATCTGAGACACCGCGTTCAATAGCATCCTCTGCTTCTCTCGTTGGTCGAAACTGATGACCCTATATCGACGAACTCGTTTGTGCAGATGTACCAATCGCGACAAACAGCCTGCACCAACTCGATTCTTAATCGCCAGCTCAATTTGCTGTAACTTCATCGGAATGCCCACATACTCGTCCTCAATGGAGTACCAAGTTTGCTTCACCTCCATGCCTTCGCTTTCTCGCAACAAACGACGCAATGTTCGACGTCGGGTTTCCAACGAACCATCAGTCGAATAGCCCCGAATACGTAACTCGTAGTTAATCTCATCTTCTTCTAGACACTGTTCGTTAATATGATAGTAATTCATTTTAAGTTCAAATTCAAATTCAAAGTTCGCAAAAAAAAAATCACGTATGACAGAAATAAACACGTACTCTACACCAAATACACACTAGCTTCTAATTCACTACCGATTCGTACGAGAGAAAATTCAAATGAAATTATAGTAAATGAAATTCAAGGAGATGTAATAACCAATTAAACTTAAGAATTCAAAAAAAAAAATGTAACGAGATATACTAGAAGGCTTATGAAAATAAAACTATCAAATGGAAAGCTGTAAGCACAATACCAAACCTAGATTCCGACACCAATACCTAAACTAAGAACTAAAGAAAACTCAATGCAAACTAAACTTATAAGACCAATAAAATTAAACCTAAACTAGACCCAATTAGTATTCACAATCAAGTATGAATCGTGCTTCAACCAACTCCAATTTGAAATTCTATTAAAAGTTTTTCGGACAAAATCCAATTGAAAATTCTACTAACTGTTTTTCGAGCCCCACGTTGGGCGCCAAATTGTAACAATCCGTTCCGTTCCACCAAGCTAACGGCTTTAGCGCCACCTTCAGATTGAAGGACCGTTACCTCTGTTCATAACCCGGTATGAGAACTCCTGCTCAGGGCAGGCCAAACAGTTTAGTAGGAACTTCTTATCCACACTTTGACCCAAACGACGCGACGCAAATTAACCAAACCAAAATTCTAAAAAACAAATAATAATAATAATAGGAGGGAATTTTTAAAATTATGTTGAACTATTAAACTCTCTACAATACTCAGCGACAGTCTTACGATGAATTAGAGCTCGAACAAATTCGTAAGAAATTGAAAAAAAAATAATCGAACACGGTCTGATAGAGTGGATTACCAAACTCGAAGTAATTATTAAACTTTATTAAAAATTCTACGGACCGAAAAAGTATTGTTTCTAAATAGTAAATTTAATGAGCTTTACAATTTGTATTTCGATTCATTTCAATTTTCAAATTATTGGGATTTTGAATCAAATAAAACTGGCTACGGACCGTGTGACGTCACATTTGAGCTATCTATATTCGCTTTCAAAAACTTCTTCATACGTTGCGCAATCGTATTTAATTAAAAAGGTCTGACCTTAATATTCGCTGCGGCGCTGCTCCCACGTCGAACGATGTCGAGCAGTTCGAAGCCAGGATCCAATCCGATGAACCAGGCGTTTGCTAACGGTGTCACATGGGCCTACTCGTGCGTGGGTAATAGTGAGGTGAATGCGTCCTCACGCTTGGTGGAGATTCGAGCTGGGTTTGCGGAGCTCGCTACCACACGCCTTGGCGCTACGAGTTCGAGTTCCTTGGCTCACCGTACTCACCACTGTCGTCGAGCACGTGGTTGATTCGGGAAAACGGATGCTCGACTATTTGAACGCTGGTTCCGGTCTCGGCTTCACTAGGGGAAACTAGGAAGAATCCCAGATAAACCGCCCACGTTGGATGGGCTAGGCCTGTTCAACGCGGTCATAATTATTAGCACATGGCTTCGGTCAATTGGCTCACCAGCTTACCTGATTTGTATTCACTAAACTTTCTCAAATTTCAAACTTCCTCAAACGTTCCTAATAACTCACTAAATTCACTAAAAACATTCAAACACAAATTAAAAAGCTTAAAAATTATAAAACGTATCGCGCACTTACTTCGAATTTAGTCTAACTATTGTTCACAATCAACTTGTAGTTCACTAAGCTTTTCCAAAAATACACGTCTTAACGACTTGAACACTCCACCAGAAATGGGCGTTTAATCGCGAGTCGAATTGGCTTGAGCTCAAAATCCAAGGCGCAATAACTATCTTCTATTGTGCTTTTGTGTTCTTTTTAAACTCAGTTTTGTAGAGAGAGAGGCAGTAATTTTCCATTAGTCATTTAATTGCAATGGGGATTCACCTGTATTGAAAAACGTCACACCTTTCATTTTTCAAAATGGTTTGGTGAATTCGCCTAAATGTATGCATCAATAGCACATTGCTCGAAACCCGATATTGCTAAAGCTTCTCATATCGAAATATTTCAGAGAGGTTGATGACTTCAGATATAGGTGGCTTATTGTCACTATGAAAAGCTTTGGGTACACACAAAACATAAATCACGGAAACGGATAAATATTTAAGGTTACAAAATGTCAATTCCAAAAATCTGTACCAATCTGTACTTTTTCGTGAAAATCTGTAATCTGTACCGTACAGAATCTGTACCAAAAACTATCAGGAAATCTGTACCTTTCCAGATAAATCTGTACTTGTGGCAACACTGCGTGTTGCGTTTATCATTTTCCGAACAGCACACAATTCTATACGCGTCGGCTGCAATTGTATTGGGCTCGCTTCAATCCGAAGCAAGCCTTCGTTTAATTTTTCGCGTTTCGCTTGTTCACGTTTTGTTCCGATTAGAACTCAACCAACACGTTAAATTTTGATACTTTACACACTCAACAAAATCATACCATTTTATTCGACATTCTTACCACAACCACTATAGTTGAGTGTCCATTTCCCGTTTTGCCTGTCCCGGGATCCGGGACAAAACTTGAAGCTTGTCCCGGGAAATTTTTTTTAAACTTCCAGAAAACTAACAATTTTTAACAGAAATGGAAATAAAAGTTTAACAATACAATGTTTTTACAATGAAGTATAAAAAGAAATTAAGGCTTATTATTATTATAAGTCGCCATTCCCAGAAATAAGTCTAATGTATCGAAAGGAAGAAAAAGAAATCTATTTAACTCAATCAGGATTTTAAAGCATTCAATGTCAATGAACCCCCCACTACAACTCCTTCGAAGGTGTAGAGCATTATGATACTTTTGATCACATTTTTTTCAATAATTTTTAGAATAAACATAAATTAAATTGACTTTTGCACATAACTTCATACATGACTTTTTTAATCCAATACAGTAACTAAGAAGAAAAATAGCTTACCTTATTTTCGGGTCTGCTAGGATTCATTTTCTAAATTCTCTTCAATATAAATTAGAATATGGTAAACACTTGAGGGCCGATTTCTTCACCGTCGCTTAAGCCGTAAGCTACGATTACCCATATGATTAAACTAGGTTTAAGGTATAAGCGGGTGTGGAGAAATGGACCCCAAGTCATTATTCTCAAACAATTTGCTTCAGAATATCGAATAGTCATCAAAATTTTTATGAACAAAGGAAAAGATTCAACGTCATTGATGATATGATTGTGGATCATGTCAAAAGGTAATTATTGGAATTATCGACTGAAGTTTAGGTATTCTATCAGACTTGCATTCTCAGTCAAGGCTTATGAAAAAGACTAATGTTGACGAGATATACCATAGATAAATTTTGCAACTAGACTAAAATATATTTAAGTCGTATTTGGTAATCTGGTATTTGGCGAAAATAATTTACTTCTCTTCTATGATCTTAGGTCACCATTGAAGATATTATCTCCATCCATGTGGATACCCTTATATTGTTAGACAAAATTCGAGTCTGAGAAAAAATGTTATTATTTTGCATTAAAATTTAGTAGTTATCAACAAATTTTACGTTCATTTCGGGAATCCTAAGATTCCCGGGACGTTATAGCTAATATCCCGGGATATGGGAAATCCTGAAATTTATTAAATTAGACTAGCAACTACGTTTTGTGCAAATCGTACAAAACGTAGTTGCTAGTTCTTGAATGACCAGAACTATCGAAGTTGCACAGAGATTTAATGAATGGGGCTTGGGACTAGCTTATTGTCATCAATGTGTACAAATCAAGGGCATAAATTTAAAAGTTAACAACGGTGCCGACCACGTTCTTATGGTCATCGGAGAAGGGAAGAAATATTAGTTAGACAACCGTTGGTACTAATGACCGAGTATACCTCTGCATCTCCACAGTTGTCATGGAAAGGATATAATCACGCCTAGCTGGATTCGCGATATTATACGATGATAGAATTGTACGTCGAACAAGTGTTCATCACTCGCCCCGCAAGAGCAAGCGACACGATCAATAAATCAAGCACTACTAACAATCCACGGCGCTTCTTCATTTCACTATGCGAACGACGCGTTACATGTTTGATACTGTCCTCATAGCTCGACCCCTCAGGAGCAAGCGTCAAGGTCTTAGGATCAAACATTACTCTCTTGAACTCTTTGCTCACTGTGAAAGAAAAAGAAGTATGTTCTTCATGCAAAATTGATGCAGAACTAGTGTATGAAGCGTTTTTACGTTCATAAGGTCGCTCCAATCCCATCTATGGGAAACCTGGTTACGCCCTTGTTTTGGTAGGTTTATTTTTGGTCAACATTGAAAGCTACTGTTGAGAGATGTGCGTCATGTTCGTTTGTATCGTCTAGCTGATTGAATTGATTCTATTGATATTGATATCAGACGCGTGATTTGGAGATTCCTCATGACAACGAGGAAAAAAAGGTTCCAAGGATTCTTGGCAGATGGATAATCCAGTTGTACTTATTTTAAGGACTGATCATCAATAAAGTGAGGGTTTATGAGGGAAGGAAGGTTTTGGATTTTTTACACATCATACAACTGTTTTCGATTTGGAAGTTAAAAAGTCTTAGTCTTTCGTAATTAATGGTCCCCTGACCTACATAGATTGACAACTACCATTGTAAAAAGAAATGAAAAATCTTCAACGTTTGACTCCAATTTTCAACTCAAATGGAGCGATTACCGAACCCACAATTCGTCAAACAGGCGTTACATACTTTTGCTCAGAAATCCAACTGGAGATTTATTAAACAGTGCCACCGAAAGCACAAAGTGACCACATGTGGCGCTAGCGCCGTTACTGTCCCCAACCCGACGGCGCAAACTTTCCGACAGAAGTGTCCTGGTGCCGAAATGTTGTGTGTGCCTGAAAATAAAGTGACAATCGTTGTCGCGTCATCCCGGCCGTTGTCATATCAGATTCCCAGAGCAGGGACCCGTTCTTCTCCCCCTTGGAGACTCACACTTCTCACTGTCATGGCGATTCATAATCCTTCGTAAATTATGTTTTCTTCATGCACGTCTCACGGGAGCTAGCTTTCCAGCTTGCGGGGGGGGGTCGGGTGGCTGTTGCCGTCAACTTCTGGTCTCCGGTCGAAAAGAAGAAACTGAATTTTCTCATATCATTCTTGTTTGACTCAGTTGTCGGACGCACGCCACGTCAAGGGGGACGAAAAGTTTTTTTTTCGTGGAAGCTTTTGCTGGCGGTGGACAGTGGGAGAATATGGAGTTAAAACAGTGCGTATCGTATCCTCATGTTGTGCGTACTTGAATTCTCTCTGTTCTTGGAAGTTTTTAAAAACTACCTAAAGCATTAAAACAGTACTTCTCCGGGCTACAAAAACAGTACTTTTCAGTACTATCCTTCAAATATTGATCCCTTTACGATCCTTGTTAGGACTCGTGCCTTTGATTTTTCGTTGGACTCTTTAGTGAAAACTAGTTCCTTCTTGGACACCGTTTTGGAAAAACAACCTCTTAGAAGATCACGTCTTCTCTCGTTTATTCACTAAACATGATTGCAACTACGAACAAAAGAAAAGGTGAGTCTGTAAATTCACAACTTCTTCCAAAAAAGTGAGAAAAATGAAAAAAAAAAACATGTTTCTCCGGAATGCGCTGTCTCTTGCCCAAGCTCTTTGATACAAGTGAGGAAGCATAGAGTGCCGCCTATCGTGGTGAGTTGTTCCGAATTTGGGAATTTAGGTCTCCTTCTAAATTGCAAAGAAAGGAGAATGTTGCGTTTTGCCAGAAACTCTTAAAGATCGCGAACTTCTTCTTAAACATCTTGAAGAGAAGAAGCACAATTTGTTTTACTTATGACGACAAAACTGAATTTATCCAGTACTCATTATGAAAAAGAGAACCCAATCTTGCATTGTTCGGAAAGGACTTTCTTAAGAATATTATTTAGTTCACTTTAACAAAAAAGATCTAAATAATATTAAAGCTTTAGAAAAAGCAAGACTTATGTTCGATGTCCGTGTGACATGGGAACATTTCCAGAAACCTGAAGGAAATTTACCGTCGGTGCCAAAAGTGGGGTCATGGTACAAAACATTGTCACATGGATACTAAATGCATGATTTATGGAGGTTCTCGCGCTAAGGACGTCTATCCTGTAGAGGGTGATACCACAAAGTTTGTATGCGCAAATTGCGGGGGCCCTAATAAGTTTAACTTTTGGGATTGCCCTTCGCGTAGTCAAGTCGTCGAGGCTCGTGCCAGGCAGATGAACGGTTAAGTCCGTTAAGGTAATGGTAACGGTCGTTTCCGGAAGTCCCCTGGTAGAGTATCGAACAATGCTCATTTTTCTGTTAACGATCGCTTGATTAAGAATCATACCCATCAGGTTGATCATAGTCATGTTCATTCACAAACCTTTTTTTTTCGATGGGGGAGTCGTTCGAGGCTTTTAATTTCAAATGGACCTACCCAAGGAAAATCCTATGTCGATATTGTAGCAGGTAATTTGAACTCCTCCCTTTTTCGTACTACGAGTAACCGTTCTAATTATTTCAAATCAAATGGAAAAACCCTGTCGCCACATGAAACTTCTTCCTCCTCTTTGTCTACCGAAAATTCTAACGGAAAATCATCAGATAATGTACCCACTTCAAGTAATATGTCTCCCTCTGATTTTATTTTTCTAACTGAACAATTGAATCAAATGATTGATGCAATATGCAAAACCACCACTTTGATTGAAGTAGCCCAAGTTGGTGTAAAATTTACTAATCAATTTGTTATTGAATTACGATTTTCAAATGTATCCAAATAATAATTCAAATATTTTTAATTTTAATTCCCCTTCTTTGAATGATAAATAGAACGAGCTGTTGAATTTTTTAACAACTGATAGCATACATATATCACTTATTACTAAAGCTTATTTGAAACCTAGATCCAAACCCAAAAGAGATCCAAATTTATTTAATTATCGGTATGATCTACTCGTTTTTATAGTTTGCACTAACGACAATGTCCGACTGATTACGCTGTATTTTCGTACGGTGGTCGAAGAGATGTTACGTAATTGTCGTGTCTGCTAGAATTAACAGAAATGTGATGGGAGGGTCATCTTCGTTCATCAATGGTTCCTGGATATCCGTTTTGAAAATCATCTAAAATTTCAAAAAAAAAAAAACAAAAAACACAGAGGTCAATTTCGGACTTGAAAGAGAAAAAAAAAGTATTACTAAATAATTGCGAAGAAGCTGGAAAACATGCTATGCAGTTATGTATAAACTGAAAATGGAGTTACTCAGGACTTCGAAAGCATTATCAATCAATAGTACGTTTTTTAAAATTTCTAGGAGCCTGATTTGGAAGAAATGAGAACTTTTATTAAATCCTGTACATCCAACCCCCCTCAGAAAGTCGGATATGCAAATTTAACCTTACATATCTCTGTCGTTTTCAAAAATTCAAAAAAAAATATTTTCAAAGATTTTTCAGCAATGGAAATTTTATGCTACATTGATTTTTCTCTAAGGTTTTCCGAAAAGATGCGTCTACCCAAAGTTATTTAGCAAAAGGCATCAGCCATTTTTTATTTTGATAAATGCATTTTCTTTTTCACAAATTCAACAATAAATCAAAATTTGAAGCGGTGACATATAGTTTTTTCAACATTTATTTGCTTGTTTTGATGATGAACATGATTGAGTAGAAATTTAAATTTTTGATTACACTCAAAATTTAATGTACTTAAAATAACACGAAAACCCCGATTTTTTGGACTAGATTGCCTGTAACTCAAAATTCAAAGTGATAACATATAGTTTTTTTTACATAAATTCATGTTGAACCAAGTGACATGTAGAATGTAAAATCAAAATAAATAAATATTTAACTACACTCTAAATTGGTTTAATCTAGAACAAAAAACTTATTTCCTGAACTTGTTCGTCTGTAAATAAAAACTCAAGGCTATGACATGTGGTTTGAATTTACTTGTTGAAGTCAATTGAATATGTTTGAGCAGAAATTGAAGTTTTTGATTACACTTAAATTATCTCTTACTTAATGTACTACGAAAAACCCTATTTTTTGGTCCCGTTTGTCTGAAACTCAAAATTCAATGCGAAGACATACAGTTTTTCGACGTAAAATTGATTGTGAAAGTCAAGTGAACATGTTCGAGTAAGAAAATAAATATCCAATTACACTTTATTAATTTATTTTACCCAACAACACAAAAACATTTTTCCTGAGCTTGTTCGTCTAAAAACCAAAAATTAAGTTGTCAAAAATGTAGTTTTTCCGCAATGAATTTTATTGTAAAAGACAATTCAACATATTTAAAAAGAAAAAGAAAGTTTTGGTTACACTTAACATTTAAACTACCCAAAAAACTACACAAAAACGTATTTCAAGACCTTGATCGTTCGTAAATCAAAATTTAAGGATATGGTATGTAGAGTATTTCCGACATGAATATACTTGTAGAAGTCAAGTGAACATATTTGAACTGAAATTTAATTGTTTTTATTAGACATCAAATTTCTATTACATGGTACTACGGAAAACCTGTTTTCTGGATCCATGACCTTGTAAATTGCAATTAAAATCTAGGATATGAAGTTTTTACCATAAATTTGATTGATGAAATCAAGGAAACATGTTTGGAAGATTAAATAAATTTTTGAGTACACTCAAAATTTGTTTTACCAAATTATTGGAGAAAAATCTTTTATATCCGTTTGCAAGGAAATTACAATTAAAAGCTAGGACATTTTTTTTTCTCGAGTTTGTTTTGCTTGTAAATATAAAGTTGTTTTTTTACGCACAAAAATAATTGTTTAACTACACTTAATTTTTTTTTGCCTAAATACTAAGAAAAATGTATTTCCTTGTTTATCTGTTACTCCAAATTCAATAATTTATCCGAATCTATTTTCAAAGTCAAATTAACATGTTTGAGTAAAAAATTAATTTCCGATTACACTCATCATTTAATTCACTTTTAATATTACAAAATTACCTATTTCTGGATCTGTTTGGTGTAAGCTAGGACATATAGGTTTTTTCGACATTATTTCGCATATAACAAGTATGTGAACATATATGCAAAGATACTTAAATTTTGATGCACTCCAAATTTATTTGAAACAATTTACAACGAAAAACTTTATTGAATTACTCTACAAGTGAAAAAAAACTACATGTCATAGCTTTAAATTTTGAGGTAACAGGCAAAGTGGTCCAGAAAAATAGGATTTTTTTGTAGATCATTAAATAAGCAAATTTATGTGTGTAATCAAAAAAAAAAAAAAAAATTTCACCTGATTTTTACATGCAAGTTCATGCCGAAAAAAAAACATGTCATAGCCTTGAGTTTTTATTTACAGGCAAACAAACTCGGCAAATAAGTTTTTTGTTTGTTTCCTAGGCGAAAACAATTTTGAGTGTCAAAAATTTCTTTTGCTACTCTGCAATATTCACTTGACTTCCACAAGTAAATTCATGTCGATAAAAACTTCATGTCATAGCCTTCAATTTTTATTTACAGACAAAAAAGCTGAGGAATACGTTTTCTGTGTGGTTTTACTGGGTGAAATAAATTTCGAGTGTTATCGAAAAAACAAAAGTTTTTTACTCAAACAAGACTTTCACAATCAATTTTATGTCGAAAAAACTGTATGTCACCGCTTTAAATTTTGAGGTACTGACAATCTGATCCAAACAATAGGAGCGTTCTTCTTCTTCTTCTTTCTGGCGTAACGTCCCAACTGGGACAAAGCCTGCTTCTCAGCTTAGTGTTCTTATGAGCACTTCCACAGTTATTAACTGAGAGCTTTCTATGCCAATTGACAATTTTTGCATGTGTATATCGTGTGGCAGGTACGAAGATACTCTATGCCCTGGGAAGTCGAGAAAATTTCCAACCCGAAAAGATCCTCGACCGGTGGGATTTGAACCCACGACCCTCAGCTTGGTCTTGCTGAATAGCTGCGCGTTTACCGCTACGGCTATCTGGGCCCCCAATAACAGGAGCGTTCGGAATACTTGAATTTCGTTTTATTGTTGAATTTGTGAAAAAAATGCGATATGCAAAAATCTAGGAAGTGCCTTCTGTTTAATGACTTTGGATAGACGCATTTATGTCAAAAACCTAAAAATGAACATCAATAATGTCCGGTTCGATCGCTCAACAATTTTTGAAAGTCGCTGAAAATGACAGATATGTACAACGTCAAATTTGCACTTTCAACTTTTTTTTACCGGTGGAAGTTGGCATAGTTTTAACACCCTTGGTAAAAAAGAGTTAAAAAAAATCAAAATAATGAAAACCCCTGGCGATTAAGGTGTGGCCCATTTAGAATTGGAACATACACAAATTGGAATAATTTGGATATAATTCAACAAAAATGAACCCAAATGTTGCATTGATTGTAAATTTCACAAGGAAAATAATAATAAGAAAAATCATCCACTTTTATAAGAAATTGTCGGACTTCTCCCGGAATACGATTAATCAATTAGCGCACACTATTTTCATCCATATTTTTGACAAATTCATCCCATTTAGTTTACAGTTCGTCGATATTTTGGCGATACTTTGATTCGCTCTTAGCTTCCGCTTCATAATAGCCCAAAATCTTTTAATTGGGCTGAGTTGGGGTCAATCATGAAAAAATCCCTAAATTTCAACAACACTTGATCAAACAACTTCATGGTAAGGAATTTGGCCACGTTTCTTCAATTTTGATACCTATTTGGTTGTCTGCAGACTTAGTATGATCGGAGGCTTCAATATCTGAAGTCGAATCCATTGCATAGCACTGCACAACAGCACCGTACTTTTTGGCCGAATCGCGGTCTGAAATGTTTGGATTTGAATCAATGGTCCGGACTTTAACCCACAGCTGACGGTGCACAGTAACTGCCCAACGCTTCCTTTGTGGCTTGCGATCAGTCAAAATAGTTACTTCGTACTTATTCATTACAATGGTGGTACTGGCGGCTCTTTACTGCTACCTCAACGTGTCGCTGGTTCTTAAATGTTAACAACCATACAAAACTTTGACCAAACAATGGTGAAGGCGTAATCTATTTTCTCGAAAGCATCCATTTTAGGAATTCAGCAGAATTTACTGATTAAATTGCCAACAGTGCACTGCAGTAGCACGTAGCAAACAATTTGCTTGCAAACAATATCTTTCAAGCGCATTATTTACCTGCAATCATGCGAAAAATATTTTTCACTATTCCGCGTTAATCCTTAAAACTGGTTCTGGTTGGTGGCGTTTCAATTTTACTCCCATTTGACAGCCGCCCTCCATAGTACGAGCCCTCACAGTATTTATCGAATAACCAAACACTTTTGCAATTTATGTTCCTGACGTCTTAATGTGCGTTCGAATTAAACTGCGAAAATAATCATGTGATGTTATTAATGTTATAGAGGACACATAGACGGTTCAGCTTCTAAATTGGACCACTAGCGTCGTTGTAAGAACCAAATATATTTGTTCCAATTTTATGTGGGAAGTGGAATTTTTCATCTGCTCATCAAGAAACTTCCAGAGAGTAGTTGGTTGGTATATTTAACAAATGGTTTCAGTTGTCATATTTTCCTGACAAATGGAAAAATGTTAAGATTGTACCAATTTTTGAACCGGACAAAAATCCTGAAGTAGCTTCTATGCATCATCCTATCCGCTTGCTCTCCTTCAGTCAACTTTTTGAAAACCTCATAAGTAAACTTTTAAAGAGAAACAGAATGATGGGGGTGGGGACCAATTTTACACAATATTTTCGCATCTGATTTACCTGAGTTACCTCAGGGATGTCAAAAATCTTTGTTTGCGGATGAAACAGGCCTCTCCGTTAATGGACAAAACCTGCGTGTCGTCTGTAGTAGTTTGCCAAAAATAACACGTTCAGGGTCAACGAAACTGTTAACATTCGATTCCTTGACGTTTTTCCATGGAATATAAAAAGGAACCGCAAAGTTTTAGGTCCACATTTTCCCACTGTGCACTGTGGTTGACGGTGTTGGCAGTGCTTCGGTCCCCGTCCAGGGAGGTAGGGATCAGCGAAATATACGTCGCGCATAAAATCGTGGTCAAACTGAAGCCACAGAATAGATGAAAAAGTTTCAGCCGCCACTCATCCCCTTTGAGAGGGTTTCCCGGCTAGGTGTGCTACCGCTTCGCTCGTACCCGAAAAGCTTTCGGTGGCTTTTCCGGTTTGGATTACGTCTAACGATGAAAGCCACACGAAAGCATTTAAATTCAAATCAAGTGATCAAAACGGGGAAAAATTTGCGAAGTGACTGACTTTGTCGGCTTGCTGGAGCTTGTATGATGTTTTTGTAGGTAAGTAAGCCGCTCATATTCTTGAAACCTGGTAATCTGAAATGACTGGGATAAAATTACGACCAGATGTTTCATTCAATAAATAGTATTGGAAGAGTTCCTTAAATTCTACCAGTATAACTTCAACCAGTAGGTGTTGAGGTATTCACTATGAAAATAAGCTTGACAATATTAGTTTAACCTTGAACTAGAAAAAATGTTCTCAAGGTATTTCGAAATGCTACTCTATTCATGTCATTTCCAAAGCAATTTATCTGAAACCAAACGGTCAACACGTTTCAACAGAAATCAACTACAGCTGCGTTCATTCAAATCGCCAAAGTCAAATAAAAGTTCGATACTTGGTCCATAAAACCAGTTCTCAAGAAACGTTCTGCATTGAAGCATGTATACTTCTTTCAAAGAAGGTCGGCACATTACTGTGCAGAGTAGAAAATCACCTTGCCACCCGATAAACGGATCCAAGTTTCACCCCCCTGTAATAAAGCATTCCATGTGTGCGATCAACATGATATACCTTCTCTATTTTTCATGTCTACCACTATTGACCGACTATAGCACGTAAAGCCACAAGTAGTGAGATGCGAGAACCGATTTCAAGCACCTAACCCTTAGCTATTGCCATCCACCGGTAGTTTTACCCTTTTCGCTTGGATTCGCAAATGAAACGTGTTTTGGTCGATTCCAGTCAGTAGTAACTGCTACCGGTTGGAAACGGAGAAACGAAGAAAAAGCTCACTACTTCATCGATTTTGCAATTAAATATACATAAAAACGTCTGAATTGCTGCTACCGTCAGCACACCAATCGATGCAAGCTCGTTGCCGGTCAGCGTGTGGCTAACGGTGTAAAGGTTTGATGGAAGTTGCATCTATCAGTGGGATTTTGTGGCGTTGTGGTCGAAGACGATTTGGTATTCAACTGCATGTTTTATTGGAGAATTTTGTTTGTTTAAGGTACAGATGGATTCGAGCGTGCATTTGAGCCATTACTTCGATTTATCTTCACTTCAAATTAGAACATTCAATAACACTTCATGTGCGTGAGTTTGAAAACGAGCACAATTTTGATTTAAGGTGAACCAAAATAAGACATATAATCAAACATATGTTTTGGTAAACATGAGAAGACGGCTATAGAACATAATATGGTTGAAACATAGTAAACATTATTAGAACATTTCCAGAAAAATTGCAGATTTTTATTGCGAAACAAATTACAAGCTTAAGTAGAACATCTTCATTCAAGTCAATTTTGATATTTATTTATTTATTTCAATCCATCTGACATCAAAGTCTTAATGAATGCATAATAAAACATAAACGCACATTACAATAACGATGACTGACAAATTTTATGCTTGAAGCGCAGCGATGTTTCACTAAAGTCGTACAGATCCTCAACCAGAGTAAAAGAACGAATCATCGAGCATATTGGATCGTTATAACCGAACGTTGTTCGGTGAAATGCTGCAGAATAGAGCGCTGTCGAAGAGGACGTTGAATAGCGCGAAAGTTCAGCATGGAAAGTAACCGAGAAGAATCAATTTCATTGCCCATAAGTTTTGCCACAAAGATCGCTTGTTGCATCTTCCGTCTTTTCTCAAGGGTGTCCATACCAATTAATTTGCAGCGTTCAGGATAAGCAGGAAAGTTCACTGGATCGCGCCAAGGTAAATGCTTCAAAGCCAACCGGATAAATCTACGTTGCACACGTTCATTTCTCAAAGTCCATGAGATGTCATTAGGCGTCCAAACAACAGAAGCGTTTTCCAAAATAGGCCGAACTAAGGCACAGTATAAAGACTTCAAGAAATACGGATCCATAAAGTCTTTGGCGATCTTTGAAATAAAGCCCAGTTGTCGGTTTGCTTTGCTGATGATCGAAGTATAATGTTTAAGTATATGTTTAACAGTACAAAATGACGGCTTACGTGAGACATTCTTCTTCTTTCTGGCGTTACGTTCCCACTGGGACAGAGCCTACTTCTCAGCTTAGTGTTCTTATGAGCACTTCCACAGTTATTAACTGAGAGCTTACTTTTTTTTCCTAACTTTTATTTGATAGGCACTCCGTGCTTTTGGCCACTACTATGCCGAGTATCAATCTATTTATAGTTCATATTGCTATTCCTCTCATACCGATCAGGTAGAGGAGAGTGCTGTCGTTCGTCCAATCCACATCCATATCGAAATCCATTGGTGTGCGATGGTTCATTTTGCCATGTTTCCGTGTCATGTGAGGCAACAGCCTACAAAGAGGGTCAGTGTGTCTCAGTCACCATCCGATACTGACGAAGGATGGTTGGGTTCCCCAATACACGGTCCTTCGTGCGGCGTCTTCTGGTGGCTGGACGGAGTTTTTGTGTGAGGGGATTGGGAATCGAACCCATGACCTTCCGCTTGGCGAAGCGAAAGCGTATCCTCGAGGCTACGGGACCCCCCTTGAGAGCTTACTACGACAATGACCATTTTTGCATGTGTTCAGGGAATAGGCAAAATGATTAAGATAGGCAAAATTTTGCCTAAATTCAAATGCTTATAACTTTATGAAAAATTGATGAAATTGGATGCATCCGAAAGCAGTCGACGGTTAATTAAGTCTAGTTTCAGGAACATGCTTGGGCATTCATATTGGCTACCGGACATCGGAGATATTCCGAATTTTCCGAGGTCATGTCCAAATGGCATTTTTTCTGCCGCTTGTATTTTTGTGCGGTTTGAAGTGGTATAGATATTTACAATTTTCCTAGAAACTTGAACTAATAAGAAGTTGAATGCCGGCGGACGCATTGAGATTCGTTGAAAATCTTCAGAAATATGAGCGTTTCCGTAAAATTGGTTCCGGAAAATATGGTCAGTCATGTTAGTATTACCAATCATATAAATATTAATTGGAGCTATATCCAAGTGCCATCAATCTTCAAAATGATGCTTCCAGTAGCATACTCAGAACCGTTAGATGCACTGACCACTCTATAGTTGGTTCCAAGTGGCCTGGGGGAAGTGGTCAATTTGGAACATATATGGAGCCATATCAATATGGGCATCAAACTTTAACATTTTCAAAGGTGATGCTTCTGGGAGCATTTTCAGTACCATCAGCTGCCATGGCCAAGCTATAGTTGGTTTTAGATGCCCCGAGAAATGTGGCCAATTCAAAGCATATCCGGATTTACATCAATATGGGTATCAAATATCAAGATTTTAGATGGTGATGCTTCCGAATTGCCACATGAGCATCATGTTCGAAAATCTTGAAGTTTGATACCCATATTTATATGGTTACAGACATATCTCCGATTGGCCACTTTCCACAGGGCACCTGGAACCTACTATACAGTGGTCATAGAAATTAGTTCCTCTGTAAATGCTTCCAGAAACATCACCATCAAAAATCTTGATGTTTTTTACCCGTATTGATGTGTTTCCCGCTAAGCTTTGAATTAGACACATCCCTCAGGGCACCTGGAACCTTCTATAGAGTGGTCATGACAGCCGGTGATGCTGAAAATGCTTCCAGAAGCATCACCTTTGAAAATATTAAAGTTTGATGCCCATATTGATATGGCTCCATATATGTTCCAAATTGACCACTTCCCTCAGGCCACCTGGAACCTACTATAGAGTGGTCAGTGCATCTAATGGTTCTGAATATGCTACTAGAAACATCATTTTGAAGATTAATGGCACTTGGATATAGCTCCTAATAATATTTACATGATTGGTAATGTTAACATGACTGACCATATTTTCCGGAACCAGTTTTACAGAAACGGTCATATTTCTGATGATTTCCAACGAATCTTAATGCGTCCACCGGCATTCAACTTCTTATTAGTTCTAAGTTTTTAGGAAAATTGTAAACATCTATACAGCTTCAAAAATACAAGCGGCAGAAAAAGTGCCGTTTGGACATGACCTCGGAAAATCCGGAATATCTCCGGTGTCCGGTGGCCAATATGCATGGCCAAGCAAGTTCCTGAAACAAGACTAAATTTGCCGTCGACTGCTTCGGGATGCATCCAATTTCATCAATTTTTCATAAAGTTATAAGCATTTGAATTTAGGCAAAATTTTGCCTATCTCAATCATTTTGCCTATCCCCTGTATATCGTGTGGCAGGTACGAAGATACTCTATGCCAGGCCTGCCCAACCTTTTTGAACCGCGGGCCAAATCACAGAAAAAAAATTGTGTCGCGGGCCACATTCTTAAATGCACACAAATTCCCATGAAGTCTGACAAAAGTCTGTAAATGAAGTTCATAAAACCTGAAAAAAAATTTGAAGAAATCGAAAAAAAAATAATTGCTGCTAAGCATTCTGATAGATATTGTGAGAATCCCTTTAAAAACTATATAATAATCTAGTCCAGAATATTTTGAAGAATTTACCCAAGAAATTTTGGATCTCGGGATTTTTTATAAATTGTACTCTGAATTCTGTTCTGAATCCAACCTAATATTATTAGCATGAATAGAAATGTGCCAAAATTCTGAACAAACCTTTACGAAAATCTTGGTCAGAATGTGCAAGATTTTACAAGAATTGTACCTATGATTCTTCCAGAATTCTTGAGTATTATGTATTGAATTCGTTGATTCTTGAATATTATGTATTGAATTCGTTGAAAATCTTGGTTATGGAATCCTGGTAAAAGTTTTGTGAGAATCTTGCAAATAATGAGGCTGATTTGCTGCTGATAAGAAAACTTATCGTCAAACTCGATACGTGGGAAATTAACTGCATGAAATGGTCAAGAAAATTATATTTCTTTGATCGCAGTACGCAGTTGGGAAGAAATTTCATTTCAAATGGGGCTCTCTTTAGAAGTTTTTCTTGCCTCATTCAGTCATGGAATTTCTTTACTTTTCTTTAGCGAAACAGCAAACTTAGCTTCATTCGGGGAAAGTTGAGTCCAGAATTCTTAAGAAATCCTGTTCAAGATTCTATAAAAAGCATGCCTTTCTTATAATCCTGTCAAGGATGAATGTCGAATGAATGAATATTGGCGGAAGTCATGGTAGAAACATTGTTGAAATACCCTGAATTTGAGATTTAGAATTTGAATCAATCATAAAACTAAATATCTACGAAGGTTAAAACAACAAAATAATTTAAATAACTACTAAGCTACAATATAAGGTTGGAACTAAATTGATAATTAAATAGGCTTAGAATGTTCTAACTTCGGGTTGGTAGAATATTCACCGGGCGAAATATGAGAAGAATTTTCTAACCCTCCGCGGGCCGCACAAAATAAGGTCGCGGGCCGGATGCGGCCCGCGGGCCGTACGTTAGGCAGCCCTGCTCTATGCCCTGGGAAGTCGAGAAAATTTTCAACCCGAAATATCCTCGACCGGTGGGATTCGAACCCACGACTGTCAGCTTGGTCATGCTGAATAGCTGCGCGTTTACCGCTACGGCTATCTGGGTCCCTAAGAGACATTACATGTTTCAAAAACATTCTAGCAACTGTTGTAGAACAAATTACATATTTTTAAATTAGGATTTATGTTTTAGGTGTTACTTGGGTATCCATCACAGAAGAAGGCCCATACTCAAAAGGGTTCTTATATTTTTAAACAGTCATTGAACTTAAAAATTGACAGAAAATATTTTATGAGCCTTTATGGGAATGAATGCTGTTTACAAAAATTCAGGAGATCATCGAATAAAATTGTACATCTTGAGGCCCGTATTCCAAGGAGCTATTGGCTATTCCCAAACAGCCTTTGGACTCAAAATATTGTAGAACTTAACTATATGATCCTGTATGAGAATTATCATTGTTCGCAGCACACCTACTCGTTACGCTGATGGATCTGATGATCTGTATTCCAAGTAGCTTTTGTCGTTGTTGTACTAAATCTTTGTAGAATACAATGAAGTGAGTCTGTATGGATGTTAACTGTGTTTGAAATAATATTTCAAAAATTTCAAAGATCACAGATTTAGAAACCACCCAAGTAACCAAACGGCACTTTAATTCGCCCTCCGTGCTAATATAGGGCTATTATAGAGCTAACATGCTCTATATTAGCCGTATAACAGCCCTATAAGGCCAAAAAGGCGAATTAGCGGGCTAGTGGTTACTTGGGCATAATTACCAGCAAAGTCATCTAATCAGCTTGGTTTTTTTTCATAAGTTGCAAAAACTTATTTTGAACAAAATGATGTTTCACGCAAACAAAAATTCAATTTTTGCCGATAAACAGTTCGGATTCCGACATTGACATTCGACCACTCATCAACTTTTACGTGTAACAAATTTGATTCGCTCTAACAACAATGAAGGCTATTTGATTGTGCTTGCTCTTTTAGCTATAAAAAATGCATTTGACCGTTTTTAACCTGAACGAAATAAATAAAATAATAAGAAAATATTAGTTTTTCAACATAAAAAAAACTATTTTTTTGTTTGTCACGTCGTACATTTGAAGTAAATTCCATTTCTAGGATTTTTTTTTTGTTCAAAGAAAAAAAGCGAAACCTGACATTTCCACCTCTGACCTAAATCCGATCCGAGCCACTTGCAGCGGCTCAAATGTTGAGATGAATAAATGAAAGCTCCGCACCACCAAACATAGTTGAATAGAGTTGAGTGTTAAGGAGCCTCTCATTCATTTCAATGTTGGTAGTTTTGTTTCGGTACTCACGACGACTGGCGAATGTTTCAGTCACACACTGATAATATGTACCTACCAGACATGATGGTGCAGCTAGCATTGGATGACGCTGTCGGTCGGTGGTATAAAAAGTTGTGAATGAAATGAAGAGGCGAACGTAACACTATACGACATCGGTTGTTTTGTGTGGGAAAGTTCATACCGCACTCGCAGCACAACGATGATGGTTGAACTCAATGAACCAAATGGTGGTCTACTCGTGAGCTCAGTCGTTCTTCATGCTGTATAACAACATAAACAGCTTACAGTTGTTGAATCGCGTTGTTGAACAGTGGTTTCCAACAGAGCGGATGGAGATGTGACAAAAATTGATAGCTAAATCAAATCCTTTTTAAACCGATGATAACGAATACTGTATTACTTCAAATAACTGGCAGTGGAAAATGTTTGGCAAACAGGGAATGATGTTTAAGATTTTTTTAAAAGAGTTCCCTTAATTTTCTGAGTATATATTAAAAAAAACCCAAACTTTTGAATACAAGTTGGGATACTGTTGAGATGTTAGGAAAAGATTGATTGATGACCCATGCGTTTGTGTTTGGCAGCAGCCTCAACTGAATATAGCTGGCTTGCCATATCCTAAATGATGACGAACTCGTTGGGCTCGCACCGTGAAGTCGTAAAAAAGTTGACACTATAAACCTGCGTGGGCGTAAAAAAACCGCAATACATATTGTTCGGATGGTGGTGGCGATGATGGTGTTGATAACGAAGATAAAAGTTTTGTGGGGCTGTGAGAAAACTTCATTGCGCCGTAAAATGATGAATAATAGCTCAAGAGTATCATATGGTTGGCAGTTCATGTGGGTTCTTAGTATTAATTTAGTTTGAAGGATAAAACCTGGTAAAACAAGCTTGTAGTACGCGAGTGAGATTTGGTTCTTTGATTTCTTGCGGGGACAAGCATTGGATCAATAATGTTCATTGTACTTTTTTTTAATAATTTATTTATAAGTATCATTCCAAACATAGCAATAAATTCTCATTAAAATCTGGGTTTCTTATAATAAACACTTCAGTCCTTATATAGTTAAATAAAATGTATTTAGCTACTCTCTCCCAATATCAGAATCGGCTTTTTAGGTTTGAAATAATTTCTAAGAATACAAGCAGTCAGGGTTCAACCATGAGATTGTTTTTTTAATTCTGTAATATTTGTCCCGCGGTCCATAACATTTGCATAGAACATGGGACAAAAAGGCGTAGAAGGGTAGTATGTGCCTTCTTTGAAAAGCTACCAGTTATGGTATGAACCTGCTTTATGCCAAATGACCATTACGCCAAACGTCCGTATGCGAAATGTCCTTATGCAAAATGTTCCACCCCCGATGCAATCATCATGCATATATACACGTCTATGATCACATCAACTTTTTTGTCACTTGAAACCGATTTTTTTGTTTTAAAAATTTGAGTATTTCTGTTAAAATACTGCTTGGAAAATAACCTTTCAAAGCTGCCTTTCCAATGCTCTGGGCAAAAAGTAAGTTTCCTTCGAACTGAATTGCAAAAATTTACTCACAGAAAGTCAAATTTTTTTGTCATTGGTGACTTTAATGCCAAACATATCACATGGAACAATTCGCATGGGAATTCAAACGGCAGAATTTCATTTGATGACTACTCTTCAGGAAATTTTTCAATTCAATACCCTTATGACCGTACTTGTTTTTCCTCTTCTGAAAACCTTTCTAGGATTGATTTTATCTTACCCGACCCTAGTCAGTTTTTCTTAGTAATTTCCGTGTAAACCTACATCGTCTTCGGACTACATTTTAATCACCTTTTCAGATAAAAATTAACAGTAAAGTTTATTTTTCTCAAGTATCGTAAGAAATATACAGGATATTGGATATTCAAACTTTGTTTGAATTTCGAATCTCCCTACTCGTACAACAGCTGTTGTTCATCAAAGCAGCATTTTGGGACCAATGTTGTACAATATTTTCACATCTGACTTACCTGAGTTACCTGTCAAAAATGTCTATTTGCAGATGACACAGGCCTCTCTGCCAAAGGACGAAGCCTAAGTATCATCTGTAGTCGATTGCAAAAAAGTTTGGATATTTTTTCTTTATACTTGGAGTGGAAGATTTCTCCTTGTACTAATACCCAAGTTATAATATTGCCAAATACATCATAAGCTATTTTTATGTCATGATGAGAGGGGTTACAATCAACTGGACAGATGAATTCAAGTATCTAGGGCTCATGCTAGATAAAAAAATAACTTTCAAAAATAACATTCAGGGCATTCAAGCCAAATTTAACAAATACCGTAATCCGGGGTAACATTGATCAGTTTTTAGGATTTTTCTTAAATATTTCATCCAAAACTGTAAATGTTGTGAGTTTTATATATTTTAAACAAGTACTGCCACCCATAGCTCGTGACTATATACTGTATTTTGTTTTTTGAAAGATTTAAGCATGTTTACAAAAATGTTTTATGTGATTTTTTCATTTAGTTGATATGGGGTAACATTGATCATCCATGTAAACAACGTTCGGTAATATTGAAAATGTCGTTACTTACATAAATCATGGCCCCTGAAGCCGAATATGATGTCCAAACGCTTACATCTCATTTACTTTTTGAGTTATTTTAAAATTAAATACACCTCGAACAGCGGAATACGCCTAAAGGTAGGCAATTTCCCAAGGGAATTCTAGATTCTTAACAGTAATTTGTTAATGTTGCCTAATTGAACATACTTATAAAAGTTTTGACAGCGGAATCGTTTTTGGCGATGCCATTTTTAGCGAGAACCGCATTTTCGTTGCTCATATCGCTTGCAGAGCTTATGTGAGACATGAATCTTCGGTAGTGCCATCCTTAACCATTGAAATCATTGTTTCACTAACTTGACAATTTTACGCATAAAGTTAACGCAATTTTTGCAAAAATCCTAATTTTTAATAGCTTATAAATATAAGAAACAGAAGCAATATTCATGCTTAGGAAATATTTCATCAATAAATGATGATACCAACTTATTACGAGATGAGTTATTCCAATCAATGTTACCCCGCTGATCAATGATACCCCGGATTACGGTACATAAAATATATGTCTCTCCTTTTTATAGAAAATTTTAAATGAATGGTCGTCCATGTTGTATGATGTACCAATATAGACTAGTTATTCAAGTACCAGGAAGAAAGCTCTGTAGAGGATTCAAATTAAAGTTTTGAAAATTATTCTGAACCTACCTGCCTGATAAAGTTACCGTCAAAATTTAGGGGTGTAGCAAGTAACGATTATACCTGCAAATGTTCCATGTTAATTTTTGAAATCATTTGATTTTAAATCATATCTGTTTGCAATGCGTACAATGGCTCGAATGGCTGACGAATATTTTCTCCCGGTTTTCCGCTTTTCCGACCATAAGTGGCAGCCATGGCAGGTGAATGACGACGGGATAGTGTCGATGATGATGTGCCGGTGATTACCAATGTCAAGCGAATACATATTATGTAACAAAAAAGTGATTGGCTTTTGCAGCCCATCACCCTCTCGTTCGCCGCGGAAGAGTGTGCGGAAATTGGCCCAGAGCATAAACGAATGTGTCGCACGTCCCATCGTCTGCGGAACAGTAGTGGGTACCGTAGTCCGGGGTAACATTGAGCAGCTCTTTGTGTATTTTTGCAAAATTAAAGTCGTAGCAGCGAATGTTACAATTTTATTTATATGAAACAAATACAGATACCCAAAGTTCGTAACTATTTACTATTTACAAATGATTGTTTCGAAAAGATGATCGATTAACGTATAAACAATATTCAATTATTCTAAGAATTCCTATATTAATAACTTCATAGATTTGAGAAGGAGAGGCACCATTCGTGTTTCAAGAATGCTGATTCGTTTTTTTTACGGGAATGGGCATTCTGATCAATGCTAGCCCGTATTACGGTAGCTACAATCAGCAATGCAATGGTGGCGTTGGTTGGCATCATATGGGCCTACCTGCCATTCTGGGCAAACAGAGACAACCGACAACAGGAAACGAGCTTTCGACGGTGACTGGGTTTAATTTACTGAGTGATGTGAATCCGAAGCGCACTGACACCTGGAACTAATGAGAGTGTAAACGTGATGTCGCGATGTGTGAGGCCTGATTCGGAGGATTCGGTTGGAATGCGACGAGCTATAGAATGCCCAATGAGTGCATGGAAATACACATTTCAATCAAAATTTAAGGGTTTTATTTGATGATCAAAGAATATCAACAAAAATGTTGAAAAACGTTGAGTGAAAAGGAACGTGTGTCGCATTTTCTTGTGATTCAAATGATTTAGAATGGTTTTTTTGTGCCTTGAGGTAAATTTGATCCCAAATTCAAATTGATACAACTTGAATCGTGTTTTAAAAGAAAATTTTATTCAGTTTTACTATAAACATGGAAAACCCAAGTAACACAGAAAACATCTTCTCGGTCAGCTCTCTGAAAATTATGTTATATTCAGGTGTTAAAGATAAAATCCAATACATCTTCTGCTTTAATGCCGTTCTGATGATGTTTTAGGGAAACATATCTATTAGGCAAGCACAGAAATCACAGTTACGTTATATTTCTGTTCGATTCTTGTATGTATAACTTAGCTAAAATACTACCCATGACTAAAATTCAGCTGATGTAACTTAGTTATAAAGCTGCATACGAAAACATATTGCATACATCTCTGTTTTGATTGTTGTGATTATGATGTTATAATAATGCTTTTTTCCGTCAATTGAAAAACAAATTTAGCATCTCAGTTTCTCTTCGAAGATTGATGCAGAGATTTATATTTTGAAGCAAAACAAAATATGCAAAGAAACGTTGCACAAATTGGTAATCAATGCAAGCGAAAAGGGGAAAATGAATGAAGATGGATGTTTTAATTAATAGTGCACGAAATGAAAATCTTGTCAGATGTTGTGATTTTTTCCGATGAAAAAGATTATTTTGTCTCAATGACGATACTCACATTTACCATGAGTAAAATAGCATGTTTATTTTTTTATTTCTGTTGTTTTAAACACGTATTTGATACTTATTTAAAACATTCCAATACCTGTTTTTTCTATGGCTACAATCAAAGCAAGGCCATGTAACAGCACCGCTCAGAAAAATGAAGACAAATGAATTTGCGATTTTAAGCACGGCAAGTTAAGAATAAGTACGACCCAGTCACTGTTTAATGTTTCTAGTATCATATCCTCAAAATATACAAATCAATTAAATTATCATCGATTCATAAACAAATAACCACTACAAAACTTTTTGACCCGCACTGTGTGCTGGTGGTCAACTACACCATGTTTCTTGATTGTTCGATCTGACGAAAATTTGACACAACCGCATAGATTTCACGAAAAAATAAGTAGCAACTGCACATGTATAAGCGGCGCGTGAATAATCAATAAGTACAGCTCCCCGTTTCACCAGAAATCCGAAACCGCATATAAAAAACACATACCCTTTATGCACAAAGCTCACCTTATATTTTCCAATTCTGAACATAATAAAAAAAATCCCAACTAAATTGTATGCACCAAGACATTCCTTTTTGATCACGGTACTTGCACTTGAATACATGACGAATCTTTTCCATTTGTTTATTTTTTTTACAGCTGTCAAAATATTTCAAGCAATACACAATGTGCGCTTGTATTTTTGCATGCCAGATTACATCTTGATAACTTGATTATAACTTAATGGTTATAATGATGTATGATATAACTTCGATATAACAAATTCGAATGCTATGAGAAGTATGAAACAGGTATTGTAAAACATTCAGGTGAACTAAGAAGATGTTTTAAAAGCCTTCCGTTCTTGCGCTTTTTCAGTTATAAAGGTGTATGATATTCAGTATTGTACATTTGAACCAAAACAGCGATGATGTATGAAAGGTGTATTTTGTGCTTATTTATGACCAATTGTGTTACTTGGGAAGGGAGTTGGATTCAGAAAAATATTGTTGAAAAATACCGAAAATTTCAATTTTTAAGCGTTTTTATCTCAGAAACAATTTCATATTAAATTATACTTCCCAGAAAAATTATAACGATTGACAAGAAGAAAATACCACGCAGTAGACCTCCCACACGACCATAAGTCGCATAGAAATAAACGTAAACACCCGTTCAGTTGCACGAGGAACCAAGAGATGTAGCTTGAGAGTAGCTTTCCAAATCAACATTTTCAGAGCTGATTGAATGTTGACATCAATTGCACTTTTTCCAACGCTAATTAAACTAGAAAGTATATGCTCAACAGCAGATCTGTTCACATTTATGTTATCCACAAAAACAATAAACAAATTATATTCTGTCAACATTACACTACTATGCAGGCAATGTTCACAACATTCCATTTGCTTCTGAAATGTAATGAAATGAAATGTAACTAAACTTAGAAAACTTTCAGTTATTTATTGTAGAAATTCCCATATAACGCTAAGCTGAGAAACGAAATTTATTCCAGTAGAGATGAGAGGCCAGAAAAATCAAGACTGCTTATGAGTTACATACCAATATTTTAAAGGGAGAAGCACAGCTTGACCTTCAGCTGTGAGAGTAAGACAAATGCCGAAAACTGGTTGAAAGTAAAGGAGAGGCGGGCAACTGAGACCCGACAGACAACATTTTTAACATCCGAATTATTGTCATCATACTGCGAAATAGCGCTCAATTTTAATATTTTGTAAATGATCAATAGCTCACTTGTGCTGCTCGTATAGTTTTTGCTTGACTTTGACATTATCGCCATCGGATGGCCAATCTCAGCATTTGTAGCATCAAGCGATAATGTGTGCGCTACTTTGTTTCAATTCGATAATTGTTCTAGCTGTTACGTCTGTTTGTCTGTGGAGACTCTATGTCTGTAAATTTTCAGGTCTTGAGATTAATTTGCATCATTTTGACATTCAATTTTGCAAAATCATCATCTATGTCAGGTTCAATAGATCAATTATTCAATTAATTAATTATTCAATTTACTGTACATTTTTCATTTTTGGCAATATGTTAACGTCAAATCTACCTATTAAAATAATTTCAGCAACAAACATGCATCTAACAAAAAAAGATTTCTTAAAAAGTCGATCTCAATCGTATATTGGTTGCTTTTTAAACTAACATTGCAATATTAGTCATTTTCAGGAACAAAGAAAGATAAAAAGTGAGGTTACAAGAAAGATATTGTTTCAGTTCCTGCAGTCATACATTCTGAATTTACTCAATGTTTAAATTTATTAATTTATACATAAAACGTATATTCATTATTATGACTAATACTTGTAGTTTGAACTCACTTTTAGGTTACTTTTAGGTCACAATTTTGATCATTTTGGTCAGTAAGCCACTATTATTTTGCTTTCTGACCGCTACTAGCTTAGTAATGAGATTTCGATTGTTAAAATGAGATTCTGATATTTTTCTGGGATTTTTGTTGATAATTGATAGAAAAGATTCCTGGTAACTATTAGGTCTCTGAGAATGCGATGATTTGATCGAAATGAAAAACAAAATCAACGTGAAATGCAAATCAAAGTATGAAATTTTCTGTGCCACACGAAACTTGATGAAGATTTGAGTGTTTTTCATATGAAAAGTGACCCACGATTTTGTAATATTATAGTTTTTAATTATTAATAAATTCGATTCAACGAATTCAATTATCTGTTCTTCACGTAATTTTGTAAATATTTTGTATTTTTCTGTGTCCTGGAAAATTATCTCTCTGCTAAAAATATTTATTGTTTGCATTAAAATTTGTAGCTTTTTATCAATCTGAAATTCGACTAGAAAAAATAAGCAACTATAATTGTCGTGCCTTTTACAGCTTGAACCAAAGACAGTGTTTTAGAAAAAAGTTGGTAGACATAAGAGTAAATTTGAACAAATTACCAATACGCTAAACTGAGCGCGTTAACCAACTACGCCTCTGAAGAGGTAACGATTCTTCAGCGCCGGTTTTTTGCAAGATAAGCCTTTTAAAAATTTAGCACTTGATTTTAAATTTCATAACTAAGAATGAAATATCGCAATGGGCATTGGGTAAATTTCAGGATCGTGAACAAAGAAAAATGTGTATTCCACTCATTTTTGTGAAGACGTGAGGCGATCTGACGTTTAATCATCCTAGCAACCGAGCGTAAATGGATTGTTTTCATACGAAAACCATTTCCGTAAACAATAAATACAAAATTCCATTTGATCTTGCTTCTGGAATAAGAGCCTTTAATCTATGTCAGTAAAGCAACCCTGATTTTCCTGTGGGGGGGGGGGGGTGGTTTGTAAAGTTGAAGCTTATGTTTTTTTTTGTGCAAATTTAATGGGGGTAAAGAAATTAAAAATATTTTGCATAAACTTTAAAAACAGACCCGACAATTGCAAACTTCAGTTTCTCTCGTAGTACCCGAGGCAAACTATTTTATATAAACTTACAAAGCTAGTCTTCTGTGGCAGGTGATTTTTTACAAAACTTAAAACCATACAAATATTTCACTTCTCAAATATGAATGGTTGAAGGCTATTACAGTTTTCTAACATTAATTAAATCTTCTTGTTTTACAGTTTGTTCGAAAGATTAGATGTACATATGCTTATTCAAACAATCTTCGCCTGTGATATTCTTTAAACATGTTTTCATGTTTTTTAACAAAACAATGATCTTTCAGCGCAATAAGTTGCAGTAAGATGCATTTCAATTATAAAAATCAGTTGTCCGAAGACAAATCAACATTAGATTTCTTAGCTTAAAAACGGAACCACCATCTCCCTGAATATTTCCATTCGTTTTATTTTTTGTTATCTTAAAAAACTTAAGAATTGCTTTTCCGAGAATTCACGTACTCTCTGAGGGTCATAAAATACGGTTAAATACTGGGCCGACAGAAACAGTTCTGAAGCATAAATCTGTCTCAAACGGTCTCAACATGCACACATATCTGCTTATATGTTGAGTAAATTTTGATTTATAAAACTCTTCAGGGGTTTTAAATTTAGAAGTCACAACTTAGAAGACCATATTTGTAAATAAAATTTACTGCTGGTGTTTGTGGATTGTAGTGTTGAACTTAAAAAAATATATTTGATAATTCTTATATGTTTTTTTGCTCTGGGATGAGTTTTGACCCCTAAATCCCCCCTTGGTTACACTATTGATCTATGTACTAAACAACAATGATCATAACATTAGTCTCCCTGTTAAATTTGAATATTCTGATGTAATAAAACTTTGAGTTATTCATGATGAATCTAAAATTCGAATTAAAAAAAAGGTATTAGACGCAACTATGTGAAAAAGTAGGGTTTTGCACTTGAAATTCCTGTAAATTCTGTGCCATTTTGGAAAAAATATATTTGATAATCTATCTATATAAATAAAAATGGAATGGTGTTTGTATGTCACGAAATAACTTACGAACGGGTCTACGGATTTGGATGATTCTTTCTCCGCTTCGTTCGACAAGGATTCCGACGTGTTTGTGTGTATAAAAATCCAAGGATATTCACCAGGAAAGCCGAACAAACGAGAATGAACGGAACTGTCACTTTGTATGGGGTGATTCAAATCGTTCTCCAACAGCCTACTTGATATCAAGACGACGTTTGCCGGGACCACTAGTTTGTAATAAAACATATCTTAAATTTTGCACTTAATTTCAGCGTTCATCCAAGGCATGTAAGGCTCAACCCCATTTGACATAATGTCATTTGGCATAATACCATTTGGCATAATGGCAATTTGGCATAATAGCCAATTGGCATAATGGACATTTGGTATAATGGCCATTTGGCCTAATTTGAAGAACACATTTTCTCAAATTATTGTTCTCAACTTTTGGCCTGATAATGATCTGCCTAAATTAAATGCATGACATCTTCGATTCAAGACAATAGAATAGGATCATTTACGATTTCGGACCAGCGCCCTCCATGTCACACTTGTAGATGTGAGAACTTTTTGGCGTAGCTTTATAAAGGAGTATTATGAGGAATATAAAGTTTAGCGCCATAGAGTGAGCTCGCTTTTATCAATCTTGTAATGCTCTCTGAACGTCTGTCTTTACTTATTTCTTGTAAAGCATTAGCTCGTCTTGATCGATTTTGTTTTACATCGGATGCCCTTGGTACCGTGTTGATTCGAATTTCCCGAACGCTTCAAATTCCGAACACTGACCTTAATTGAATGAGCATGATTTCCGTCGGCGGTTGCTACTTTGTAATTGCAAGAACAGCTGTACTTACACAGGGAACCAACTGACGCTACTCAAGATCAGTAACATCCTCAATGTGTAAGTACTTGTTGGTCTCATTATTATAACAAACAATAACGGTGCCGGCTGCGTCCGAATGTAGGTCTATTTAGGGATGGGAGAAAAATTATGACATGTTTCTTGCTTTACGAAAGCCGCAGAGTCATCTGCATTTTCTCTAGAAAACACTGGGAGTTTGAATGTAATATATATTGATAAACGATACATATATAATTTTAAATACTCAGATCCGATACTCTTTTCGTAACCACATACAAATCCAATAGATTAAACACTACTGACTTATCTTTCGATTTTTTTTTCATCCGCACAACGCGAACCGGACATAATTGACCCTGATTCCATCGCTCGCCCACTAAGAAACATGCAACAGATTCATCAGATCAAACACTACTCGTTGATGCGATCCATGATATGTTCATGCCTAACCGGATCGGTTAAGCATTAAGTGTGTTTCTGGTCCCATCGCTTGCTGACGCTGGAGATAGCGACACAACCAATGGACCAAACACTACTCAATCCCGGAAACCGCCTTTAATTCACCCAAAAGTCATTTTTCTTCTACTTTATGCATGGAAAATGTAGAGGGCGTCGTAAATATAGACTTTAGACGAAAAAAGTCGGCATTTAGTTCACAAACATCGTGAAAAGGTCACTGTCCGGCTTTCAAAGCGTCCAACAATTCGTTATGGTTCGCTAAACTACAAACTCAAAAGAACAGCTTATGTTTGAAAGAAGGTGAATTTTACTATGAGGCTGCTCATTTATCGCGTGGTATTTTTTTAGCAATTTCAGACCCAACCCCCTCCTCCCTTGTGGTCAGTTGTCCTTACAAAAATTTTGAAATTTCTATTTTCCGTGGTCTTTGACCAAACTTCCCAGTCCACCCATAAATGATCACGTGGCTCATGGACGACCCCTAAGCTAAATTAATTATCCCATATGCTATGGGATGCCTCTCTATTGATATGCTCAACCTCAGATGTGACAAGAAATAACGTTGGTGATGTTATTATCATCAGCCTCAAACGAACACTTTGTGACTTTGTTCAGAGCGAGAATAGTTCTATTTAGAATTTCCAGTAATATATTTTTAAAATAAGCAACTTACATATTTCCTTGTATTTACTTCACATTAATTTCTTTGGACTAAAAATTATTGTCAATATTTGCCTTCTTTTTTTCCAGTGAATTTTACTTGTCCTAGAAAAACATTTAATTGAAATGTGAAATGTGAAAGAAAAATAATATTTTTTTTTTCAATTACGCCAGATGACTGATATGCCAAATGGCCATTATGCCAAATGGCCATTATGCCAAATGGCCATTATGCCAAATGGCATTATACCAAACGGCATTATGCCAAATAGGGTGGAGCCTTCAGTTCTAGAAATCAAACAATTCAATCAAATCATGATGCAGCTTCTAGAAGGCTGAAAAAATCCACAAATTTAAAAATTTTGCGATTCGGATGATAAATCGCTGAGATATTGCAATTTGAAATAGTTGCTCTCACTGTTTCAATGGCATGGTAGTGGGAGTGTTAATCAAAGGAAAAATATAGGAAGATTTGAAAATTTAGGTTTCAATAAAGATAGGGATTATATGCCCACTTTCTGGAAGAATTCAGGTTAATATATCGTATCGTATCGTAATTGTGGTAGAAAACACTTTTTAAATGACAATAAAATTTCCATCAAATGCGCCGTACATGTTTTGGGTGATTGTTTGTTTTTGAATTTTGGATTCTGCTAGGAATTCTTTCCTAGCAGAATCTTTTTATTTTTAGCAGAATCTTTTTTTTTCGTTAAAGGTTATTTTTCCTTGTTTCCAATTCCAAATCTGTTATTCTTTGCTTTAAGATGTGACGCATTTGTAAATCACTGCAGGAGAAACGCATTGAGTTGAAATTTCTTTATGATTCTTTTGATGTTGGTATCTCCGTCTCTGACGAAAACCTTGAAGTAATAGTTGGCGGAAAACCTGTTTTCATCATGTTTTTTTCTTTAAGGTGAAGATGAATCGAAGCCAAAACTCAAATTTTCAAGAGCACAAATCTGGAGAACTGAACATCCGTTTGAGCTGAAAACTTAATCGATTAGTCACCACCAGCTAGTGACCAATCGATTAAGTTTTCAGCTCAAACTGATTTATAGTTCTCCAGATTCGTGCCCTTGAAAATTCTTGGTTTGGCTTCGATTTATCTCCACCTTAAGAAGTAATAATACTACTGGAAAATTAGCGTTCAGCGTTTCAATATTTCGTTTTTTTACCTTTTTCCATAAAAACCTCTCATCGCGCCAAAACCGTTGAAAGATTCAAAATCCATTCAGATTTCGCAAAGTTATCGCTATTTCAATTTTGGGATCAACATGACCTTGTAGCAAATACCGTTTTGACTCATATTCTGAACACTTGAGGCTAACAGTGACTTCATATGCCTCTGATGGGCACAAATTAGCTGATATTTATGAAAATTTTATTTTCTCCGCGAAACCTAACTGTTAGCTGTCGGGTGTGCCGTAAAAAATATTTATTTAAACTTGTTAAGTATTGTTTTGACGCAAAACTATGGAACGACTTTTGATTCTAATTCCGAACAGCACGAATAAATCGTATTCAAATTAATTATTTAGCAAATAAATTTATCTGAACTAGTTTTGCTGGTCTCCAACTAGAGAATCGTCTGTACTCCTGAAGTATAAAATAGATTGGAAGACGTTAAAATTGAATTGCAATTAATGACATTTCTTGGTTATTTGAGGACATATTTCAACGAAACATTTCAACTAAATCGCCATACAAAAACCGGATGTTTGGAGTTTGAGACAAACAAACTATACCCCAAACAAAAAAACCCAAACAAATACAAAGTGCTAAGGATCGTATTGAATCATTCCCGCAAACAATTGTTTGCTAGCCTGGCACCAGTCTACCAGAGTGCAACGGGGCACTAATAATGCTACTCGTAAATTCATCTCGATTCTCATACCATCCATTCCAATAAATTCATATGAACCATTACGTTCCCCAAAACACTTCTTGCTTGTAAACGTGTGGTTATTTACGGACATTCTATTAAAAAGCCCTTTTTCATAGAAATACAAACCATTATTTATTACATTGCAAACAGGATTCCCCCACCTTTCGCACCGCACGTAGTCGCTGACTGTCGTCGATTTCGGTGTTGAAATGTTTGCTGCACTGTCAACCACAACAGCCATGAGTTGCAGAAGATGGAAACGGGAAGAAAGTGCTTCCAAAAGTTGCGAAATTTCTTCCGAATCCGGTTGGGAACGACTTGCTGCGCTTGACGGAAGACGGACGCAGGGCACCGAGGAACAAATTCCTGCGAACTGACAGCTTTCAGGAAACTCAGATATTAATTTCATTTCAAGTTGTACCGTGAACTCCCGACGTAAACCTTCTTCGCGTCAGCTATAGTTCGGGAAATGTATAGAAACGGTGCACTCCAGATCGTAATAATCAGAAATTATATCTACGTCAAATCTTTACTTCATTTAGGAATGTTGCATGATTGAACCGATTGATTTCAATAGAAACAAAGCAGTTTTATATGCATAAAAGTTAATGCAAGTTCTATTCATGCACATGACAATTTATGGAATAAGGTTTGATGGATATTTTGTTTCTGAAAATGACAGCCTGGAGAGCACCGTGAACGGCAGATTGTGTTTTCTTCCTATGGTGGTTGCTGCGCAGCGCTGTAATCGAGATGGATATTTCTTTGATAGCGTTACGATATAAATTGGTGAAAATTAAATATCACCAGGAGGGAGAACGAGTTTTGGTCGTTTTTTCCGCCACCTGCTGACAGAACAACAACGGATCCGACAGCAGGAAAAAAAGAAAAGAAAAAAAACTGGCGTAGGCGCTGCCCTTTCTGCTTGGGGTTTTGGAGTCTGGAAAGAAGGAAAACAAATTTCATTACAGCCCCGCACGGTTTGCGGAAATTGTGCCAGTTGATGGGAATGGAAAGCTTCGGGAAAACAACACCTGGGCGCTCCCAGTCGTATTAAAGTGTCATATTGGGGAAGACAGTGAAGTATGCTAGCTAATGTTGCGATAAATTTTGCAATAAATGCAAAACTGTATGACGCAGAGTCCTTCTATCTAGTTTGGGTGACAAACGGCCAATGCCAAATTGTCGAGAGGAAATCTCGAAAGCCAAAACGTCGAAGAGTAGTATTTCTGACAAACAGGTAGACGTGCTCGATTCACTTGATGAGAAATACGAATAAAATGTATTCAAAATTAGCGTCCAATCGAAATAATAAGCAATGCTTTCAACAATTAAAGCATTCAAAAATATATCCTTTTCCAATATTAAATATATCCGTGATACCATAGTTTTAAGCTGGTATTGGAAGGGATAAAAAAAATCTAATTGAAAATATAGTCAACTCTCCATAAGTAGACGTTGAAGGGACAATCGAGTTAGGGAGGTATCGAGTAACAGACCACAAAACCAGTGGAATCCATGGAACCATCGAGTTAGTCATGAAAACCAAATTTTACTAAGGCTCTCTAACTCGATATTAATATACGGAATATCGAGTAAGGGAGAGTTGACTGTAGTTAAAATTTGTCGAAATTGCTTCAGATTTTTAACCTGCATTTGCTCGGTGCTCAGACTGATTGGACCAAGTGTTTTAATGGGTACAGAAAAACGTACCCCAAGGGTTCTATTTATCAATATAATTGCATTCTTCTTCTTCAATACGTCCTTACTGGGACAGAGCCTGTCTCTCAGCGTACTGTTTTTGTAAGATATTACACAGTTATTAACTGAGAGCTTTCCCTGCTAAAGTTGCCATTTTCGCATTCGTATATCGTGTGGCAGGTAAGTCAAGGAAATTTCCATTACGAAAAGTTCCTGAACCGACCAGGACTCGAACCCAGACACCTTCAGCATGGTTTTGCTTTGTAGCTGCGAGCTCTAACCACTTGGCCAAGGAAGGCCGAATATAATTGCATTACTTGCTGTAATGATGAAACTTGTATATTTGATGATGCATCTGCATCATCGGAAAAATCAAAATGAATGGAGTCGTCAACGTACCTTTAGAATGCCAAAATATCATCTAGTGTGGTCTGTCCGAATACCGAGCATATAATCCAACTCTCGGTTACTTTTTCCAATCGGCTTATGTAACTATCATGAAATAATTAATTGAGATGAATCAAAAACATGATTTAAAACTGTTTAAAAGTGAATCCCATTTTTACTATGTATTCGTCGCGTAGGTTCATCTTCAGCTCGCTTCAATATTAAAGGATTTTCTTTCAAAAGTTTCCAATTACTCACGACGTTTTTGTTCCAGAGTAAGATCGACTCAAGTTATGTTTTGTTTTGATCCATTGATAAGTCACTCTGTCTGATCATATAACGGAGCGATGAAAGTGGATGTTAGGTTTCCAAAGTCGAAAATTTGACTTGAGTCACACGCTATGTCTGGACCAGACGATAATAAAAATCGAATGTACATCAGTTTTTTTGTCGCTATAGATCAGTCTTTGGTCTATATTTTTATAATCGGAAGGCTTAAAATCATTCTATCGGTGATTTTTTTTTTCATACATTTTGTGTGGGTTTTTGGTATAAAAATAGCTCAAAAGTGAAAAATACTAAATTTTATCGATGGAATATTTTGATTTTGCCGACTATGAAAATTAACCCAAATACTCCAGTGAGAAAAAAATCCGATGAACAATTAATTACAAATAAAAATACATAAAACAAATACAACAGTTAGCATGCATTTGTAATCTTCCGATTCAGATGTAGCGTGAGTCATTGTGTAAATACGGAAACTTTACATTTTGAAAAAGTGGAATGTGTAGAATTTTATATGAATTATTATTATCATATTATGGAATATGATGAAATGATAATACAAATCCGTAAGTATATTTTCGGAGATAAGGCAGTTTAAATAGTTTTTTGAGAGTTGGTGCCTCCATCAAAGTGCTGATTTAAGTCAAACATTGAAGAGAAGACTCTCCACATCTCGATGTTCTATATCTCGATATCTCTCCCTATGTCGTTGGTGTCTTCGGTCTCTTCAGTCTATATACATTTATTCTCTCCATATCTCGATATCCTCCTTATCTCGATATCTCCATATCTCGATGTGCTCCTGTTGATTTTTTATTCCAAATTTTCTCTCCGTATGTCGATATGACCATAATCAAAGGTGACTAGACTAGATATTAGTGATTCGAAAGAAGTTCAGAACGCGAGATGACGTCTGCTTGTTTATTATTTTCCGGTAACGGAGTGATTTTCAATCTAGTATTAAGGCGAAGTAGGCCGTCATTGAAATTTGTACGCGTCGTTGATGATTGTTGCTAATTCATCTCACGATTTCGAATTAAAGAAAATCAGTTGATTTTGCACTGACCCAGCTGAAAAAGTATCAGCATACTTTATGCATGTTAGCGAGTACAGTGATACATTTTCAAGTCAATATAAACTATCAAGACTGAGTTTTATCACTTTGAAATGCAAGCTGAAAAGTCATCATTGTTGCCAAAACGAATGACGGGCTACTTAGCCTTAATTGGAAATCCGTTCTTTGTCTCGATCTGGGAGGGAGAAACCAATACAAAATTTCTGTACGTCATAGTGAGCCGGGATTTCGCTGTCATGAAGAGTCACTGTGAGCCCAGATCTCAAACATTGGACTAACATGGAAAAAGCGCGTAAATAATTAATGAATCAGAGTTTATGTCGATCCTCACAGTGACGAACCATTCATAGTTTGTTGAAAAATTATATTTACGTCTCACCGTTGTAACGATTGAAGGTGCAGTCCAACATATTTTATAGATTAGAAATAGTAGCATGAAACGAGCTTACCAATTGATCCGTCATCCTTGAGCAGCAACAATCCACTTTCAGCTTCACTCGTTTGCTCGGCTATATAAAAGCACTCAAAGAAAACAGGCGTGCGACCCGAGAGGGAAAACAACTGACGACTGCTGGAGCTTTCTTGACGCACTGCTAAATAGATCTTGTTGTTGAAATAAAGACAAATTAAGATGTTACGCTTCATATTTAAATTTGTTGTGAGTTCAGAGGTGAAAGAGAGCTTTTCGATTTTATCATTATTCTATCATGTTCTAACAGACTTGGTTGGACTTTTGCAATGTCTTTATCATCACTTCTGATATATTAGTCACGTGAATGTTACCTTACCATTCCGAATATACCTGCATTATGACATGCATCATCGTCATTACATCTGATGCAGTCCAAATATTTCACGATTTAAGCCTGATTCGCTGCTGACAAGTAATTTCTCGGCCTATCTTGATGCATGGGAGATTTCTGCAAGGAATCGATCAAGAATGCGCTTTTTTCTGATCGCAGTACGCAGTTTAAAAGAAATGTCAGTTCAAATGGGAGTCGCTGTAGAAAATTTCTGCAAAGAATCGGCGAGAAATTTCTTTAGCGATTCCTTTTCAGTAGCAAATCAGGCTTTAATGACAAAGTGCTGTAGTGTTTTTTCCTCGTCAGAAATTAATATAAGATTGAGATTTTTTCCGAATATTTGTTTCATGTTTACTTTGATGAAAATGATAAAGGCCTTTTGCGTTGAAACCATTTTTCACTTAGCAACGCTAGTTATCTTTAATTCAACAAACATTTGCCACAACAGGTTGGGTGACAACACGTCAAAACACAAACACAAATGGAGAAAACATCAAATTCCAAAACGTTGAAAATGGGGAATTGGCTGGGAATGGAAATTTTGTAGAAGATTGACTCTATTACGAAAGTATAAAAAAAAATCTACGTTTTGTCCCTTTCGACGTTTTGTTTTTCGACATTTTGTCCCTGAACCAGTAGGTATAAATAATATCCTAGACCTGTCGTCCAGTTTGTTTGCGTATCAATCTAACTATCAGTAATCCTTGCGTACAAGATGACATAACGTGCATACAAGTTAATGCCATTTGGTCAAATGCCGTTTGGCCGAACGCCATTTGGCCAAAAGGGTCATTTGGCCAAAAGGGTCATTTGGCCGAAAGGGCCATTTGGCCGAATGCAGTTAGGCCAATATTGAAAACAGTAGCGAGCAACAGTTAGCAGTAATAAATTTCAAATGTGAATTTCAAAGAACAGTTTATTCTTAAGGAATGATAAACCATCATTGATATACGAATAATAAGCTCTTTAGTGTTAGTTCAACAAATAGTCAGTGCTGAAAGACGGACATCCTTAATATAAGCAATCATTAATTTATCTGCTACCGGTAATAGCTGTCAGCAGAGGTTTTTGCATTGCGTTTGTAGTCAGTATTTGACAGTAAACGGTTTACGACTTTTTCGTTCTTCTGCAGGATTGGCTTGCTTCGATCTCTCAAATCGTACTAATTCTTTTTTACAACAGAGATACAATAAGCTTCTCTCGACATACGTAAGCAACGGTACAGAGAAGTTTTGAATAAGACACATTATGAACGTATTACTGTTTGTTTCATTGACAACATAAAGCGCCGCCTACTTTCAAACAGTACAAGAAAATTGTCACTGGCAAACAACTCATGGGTGATAATTTACTTTACGATAACAAATCCCAGCTTTCGATAAGGTATAAAATTTAAAAAAGGCATAATTTCAATAACTATGAAATATAGTTTCTCTTGAAAGAAAGAAAGATGATCAAATAAAGGAAAAATCTCATATGAAAATTTTAGAAGGTATAATGCAAACAAACATTGTGTAAGTATAATTACAAAGAGCTGCCAGTGATTTAAAGAAGGTAATTAAAATATAAGCTAAATGATTGTAAACAATAATGAAACCAATATAACTCGAATATGTTGAAAAGAAGGAAAATTTTCTGATGAAATCATTCAGAAACACTTTAAACCCTAGCACACCATTGGTAACCCAGAGACGAACCAACCATCAGCTTAGAGTCTTGAAGTGATGAGTGGAGTTCACAACTCTATACTAAATTTAAGGATAAATTTAAACATTCTCTTGGAAAACTTATATAGCGACAAACATAACGTCCCGCCACATCATAAAAATCAAAACACTTCTGAATCCTACACATCAGCGTTGATCGGGTGGTGGCCGATCAATGAACGAATGTGCAAGTTAAGAATCAAAGGCCGATTCTTTAACTTCAGCATAATCAACGTGCATAGTCCACACTCCGGAAGCACTGATGATGACAAGGACGCATTTTACGCGCAGCTCGAACGCGAGTACGACCGCTGCCCAAGCCACGACGACAAGATCATCATAGGAGATTTGAACGCTCAGGTTGGCCAGGAGGAGGAGTTCAGTCCGACGATTGGAAAGTTCAGCGCCCACCGGCTGACGAACGAGAACGGCCTACGACTGATAGATTTTGCCGCCTCCAAGAATATGGCCATTAGTTGCACCTATTTCTAGCACAGCCTCCCGTATCGGTACAGCTGGAGATCACCTCAGCAGACAGAATCGCAAATCGACCACGTCTCGATCGATGGACGGCACTTCTCCGACATAACCGACGTCAGGACCTATCGTGGCGCTAACATTGACTCCGACCACTACTTGGTGATGGTGAAACTGCGCTTAAAACTATCCGTCATCAATGATGTACGGTACCGACGCCCGCCCCGGTACAATCTCGAGCGGCTGAAACAACCGGATGTCGCCAATGCGTACGCGCAGCATCTTGAGGCAGCGTTGCCGGATGAGGGCGAGCTCGATAGGGCCCCTCTTGAGGACTGCTGGAGGACAGTCAAAGCATGTTTTTTTTTTCTTTATTAACGTGAATTTTAACACATATGGCTAGTTCTTCACTCAAAAAACAAGTCAAAGCAGCCATTAACGACGCTGCCGAAAACATTGTCGAATATGTGGAATGGAGCTCAAGAAACGATGAGTTCGACGAGGAGTGCCAGGAGGTTTTAGAGAAGAAGAATGCAGCGCGGGCTGCAATGCTGCAGCATGGTACGCGGCAAAACGTGGAACGATACAAACTGAAGCGGAAACAGCAAACCCGCCTATCCCAGGACAAAAAGCGCCGCCTGGAAGAGGTGGAATGCCAAGAGATGAAGTTGCTGTATCGTTCTCAAGAAACGCGGAAGTTCTTTCAGAAGCTCAACACATCCCGCAAAGGCTGCGTGCCGCGCGTTGAAATGTGCCGGGATAAGGATGGGAGCATCTTGAAGGACGGACGCGAGGTGATTGAAAGGTGGAAGCAGCACTACGATGAACACCTGAATGACGCAGAGAACACAGGCACAGAAGGTCAAGACAACGAAAGCGATGGCTACGTCCGGACAGCGGAAACCAACCAGCTCCCACGATGGGGGAAGTTAAGGATGCCATTCAACAGCTCAAGAACAACAAGGCCGCAGGCAAGGATGGTATCGGAGCCGAACTCATCAAGATGGGCCCGGACAGGTTGGCCGTTTGTCTGCATCGGCTGATAGTCAGAATCTGGGAAACTGAACAACTACCGGAGGAGTAGAAGCAAGGCGTTATATGCCCTATCTACAAAAAGGGCGACAAACTGGAGTGTGAAAATCATCGTGCAATCACCATCCTAAACGCCGCCTACAAAGTGCTATCCCAGATTCTCTTCCGTCGTCTATCACCTACAGCAAACGAGTTCGTGGGAAGTAATCAAGCAGGTTTCATCGACGGCCGCTCGACAACGGACCAGATCTTTTCCGTGCGGCAAATCCTCCAGAAATGCCGTGAGTACTAGGTCCCTACGCACCATTTGTTTATCGATTTCAAGGCGGCATACGATAGTATCGACCGCATAGAGCTATGGAAAATCATGGACGAGAACAGCTTTCCCGGGAAGCTCACAAGATTGATCAGAGCAACGATGGACACTCCAGTTCGTTCGAGTCTCGGCGGGGACAACGACAGGGCAACGGACTTTCGTGCCTATTGTTCAATATTGCGCTTGAAGGTGTCATGCGGAGGGCCGGACTTAACAGTCGAGGCACGATTTTCACGAGATCCGGACAATTTGTTTGCTTCGCGGACGACATGGATATTATTGGGAGAAAACTTGAAATGGTGGCAGATTTGCTCACCCGCCTAAAACGCGAAGCAACAAGAGTCGGGCTGATGGTGAATGCGTCGAAAACAAAGTACATGCTCGTTGGCGGAACTGAGCGCGACAGGGCCCGCCTAGGAAGCAGTGTTACGATAGACGGAGATACCTTTGAGGTGGTGGACGAGTTCGTCTACCTCGGATCCTTGTTGACGGCTGACAACAATGTTAGTCGGGAAATACGAAGGCGCATCATCAGCGGAAGTCGTGCCCACTATGGGCCCCAGAAGAAACTGCGGTCAAAAAAGATTCACCGCCACACCAAATGTACGATGTACAAAACGCTCATAAGACCGGTAGTCCTCTATGGGCATGAGGCGTGGACTATGCTCGAGGAGGACTTGCAAGCTCTTGGGGTTTTCGAACGCCGAGTGCTAAGGACGATCTTCGGCGGCGTGCAGGAGAACGGCGTGTGGCGGCGAAGGATGAACCACGAGCTCGCTCAACTCTACGGCGAACCCAGAATCGTGAAGGTAGCTAAAGCTGGAAGGATACGCTGGGCAGGGCATGTTGCAAGAATGCCGGACAACAACCATGTAAAGATGGTGTTCACTACGAATCCGGTCGGAAGAAGAAGGCGTGGGGCGCAGCAATCTACGTGGATTGACCAGGTGCACCAGGACCCGGAGAGCCTGGGTCACAGTCGAGGATGGAGAGAAGCGGACATGAACCGAGTGAATTGGCGAAATATTGTCGGCGAGGCTTTATCAAGATAATTGATGTAAAGCCAAATAAGTAACTAAGTAGGTACATCAGCGTTGGAGAAATTTGATTATTTTTTGTTCGTGATTTGACCAAACGGCATTCGGCCAAATGGCCGGACACCGTCACGTCGCATCTTGGTTTCGTTAGTCACTCTTGCCTTCATCTGAGACGTTTGGACCTACTTGTATGACTTCATCACCCGGGAAACTGTCAAATTATGAAACCCTCTGTAGAAAGCCATTGTATTTTCAAGATAGCAGACATAATTTTTGGCTGAACGGCTTAATTAATGTTTCATTTTTTCGAGCAATTTACTTCTTTTTACTGGTTCGTTTATTTAGGGTGATTATAAAACGAAGCCAGACTTTGAATTTTCAAGACTGGAGAATCTGACAACAGTTCGCGTTGAAAATCAATCAAATTGCTTGACTGCTGGTGGTGCCCAATGGGATAAATTTTCAACGTGGAGCGCTGTTCGGTTCTCAAGTTTTGTGCTCTTGAAATTTTGAGGCTTCGTTCTATAATCACCTTGGCTCAATCGTGAGTAATTTACTATAAAAGTCTTTGAAAATATGCAGGGAGTTCCAATGATTATCATTTTGTAAAAGTTTTCAATGCTCCGTGAAGGTCTGCGAATGTATTTAGAGGCCCATGATGTTACGCGAAGATCTGCGAAAGTTTACAAAAGTCTGCGTTTGTCCAGAAAGATCAGTAACATTCTGCTGAAGTCCTCGACGTCTACGAAAGTTTGCAAATGTCCGCAAAGGTCCTTTGTAGACATCACCTTTGTGGGGTATTTTAGGATAAATCTCCGGAGTAAATTTAAAAACAAACATATGTAACACACAAATGCGTCGAGAAAATTGAATATAAAAATTGTATAATATTAACTGACCCTGACATATACTGACACTGAAGAAGACTGCAAGTGGTAGTCGAAATACGCGTATCTGTCAAAGATAAGCATTTAGGGGCGGAATTCAAAGGTACAAGGTACTCTATTTACTTCTAAGTTTCTCCATTGAGATTCTGCTCAGAGTATTCGAATACATTAATTAGACTCTTTTTGTTTGTTTATTGGGGCGTAGAACCACTGTGTCCATTAATTTGAACTTTCGTAGTATTCCCCTGTTTACTATTCGCATCTCAAAGGTTCATCGTCATTTATCAAGTAAACAGCCGAAGACGCGCCATTTCCCAGATAGGAAGTATTGAGTTTATGAAACCAACAATCTTTTCAGGATTCGCAGTCCAAATTTCTCTAGGTTTCATAGGGCAATTGTTTTGAAATTTGAATCTGCGCATGCACAAAGCACCACAACTACAAAGCAGATGTCCCGAGGTTTTTCGTGCCATGTTCTGGAATGACAGAATCATTTTCAAGCTGGCGTGGAGGCGAATGACATTGAAGTTAAAACCTCCTTAATAAATAATGATAATAATAATTTTCAAGCTGGCCGATGTTTTTCAAATGATATCTGCTCAGGCACTGGTACTAGGCCAGTAAATGTACACAGAACTTTCTTGTTGAGTTCTAGTAGCTTCTTGCTGATAGATGCATTTGGAACTATAAATCTCTTAAACTGAGTACATGTTCTATGGCCAACCATCCTAAGTTCTTCCCAAGATTTAAATTCAATTTTTATGACACAGTATGCTATACCACAGAAAGGCTCAGGGCCAATCCTGTGAGTTTGAACCTTGTTCTGCCAACTCGTCTGCTCTTTCATTGCTTTCAATGTCACAGTGTCCCGAAATTCAGTATAAATTTAAGAAATTTTCTTGACAAACCTTTCGCAGTGAAGGAATGCATTCCCAGACAAGTTTTGAAGAGCTTTTATAAGTACTCAATGCTTTGAGCGTTGCTTGACTGTCTGTAGAAATACATTTTCATATTTCATTATTGCGAAAATCTACGCTAGGAACACCATTGGGTAGTGGCCCTGAGATTTGTACCCCAGGGCCGAAGATTTATGCTCCCATCTTTGTTTCAATTTTTGAGCCATTTGTTAAAAATATGGAACCAGAACGAACAGAGGGGCCACTGACTTTCCAATATATACGTGATGTATCACATACATTGGAGGGAATGTCATGATTATCCTCAGGTTTCATCCAATCTCAAATCTTATTCATCATTGACCCACATTGAAAATTTTGTAAAATTCTCAGATTATTTACATGGTCTCCTGACTTAAAGGTTTTCAATCCTTTAAGGTGATTATAGAACGAAGCCACACCTCAAGTTTTCAAGAGCACAAGACTTGAGAACCAAACAGCGCTCCGCATAAAAAATCTATCCCATTGGTCACCACCAGCAAGCAATCAAGTTGATTGGTTTTCAACGCGAACTGTTGTCAGATACTCTCGTCTTGTGCACTTGAAAATTCAAAGTTTGGCTTCGTTTTATAATCACCTTAAATCTTAGCATTGCACATATTCGAGCAAAACTAATACGAAATTGCATCCAACGATTTTGTCGATTTGTCATTTTGGGGCCGGCTTCACGCCTGGGCTGTGTGAGACTTTTTAATAGAAATATTAGTACCGTTTTGTATCAAATTCCGAACAGACTCATATTCCGAACACTCGGTTTTTGTATGGCGATTTGGTTGAAATGTATCACTGAAATATGTCATTAAATTACCTGCAAATGGCAGTCGATTGCAATTCAATTTTACGGCTTCCAATTCATTTTATACCTCGGAATTAGTGTTGATTCTCTAGTTCGAGACTAGTAATACAAGCTCAGCTGATTTTGTTTGCGGAATTATTCATTTGAATACGATTTATTCGTGCCGTTCGGAATTTGAATCAAGGTGTTCGGTGTTCGGCATTTGAATCAAAATGTTGTTCCCTTCTTTTACGTTAAAACAATGCTGAACAAGTTTAAATAAACATTTTTCTTTGCACACCCAACAACTAACAGTTAGACTTTGCGAAGAAAGCAAAATGTTCGCAAAAATATGCAAATTTATGACTATCAGATACATTTAAAGTCACTGTTGGCCTTAAGTGTTCGGAATATGAGTCAAAACGGTAGTAGAACGCTAATAGCGCTGTTCTCACAAAATTGAATTAGTTTATTATCACCTTTAACTGTATCTATTCATTATTTGTTCGATGGCATGTTGTAGTGGATGATTTCAAAATTAATTTGACACTTTGAGGACCGGTACTCAAGCTGTCAGCGCGTGGCAAACTAGATGTTGGTAACACGAACAGTAGCGACATTGGCATTCTTAGGTTAATGCTTCTACTGACTTTTTACAACAGATGCGACGGTGAAGCTAGCCTACTCCGATAGAGACATCTCCGTCGGAGGAATATCTCCCGAAACCGGTATTGTTACGGGTTGTTATTAAAGGTCGGACTCGATTATCCGGAGCATCGATTTTTTTTCACTCCGGATAATCGAATCCTCCGGATAATCGAATCATTAAGAAAAAAAAAATGAAATCTTCGATAAAAGAACTTAAATATTTTTTTTTTGTTGTTTTATTTATATGATGCGGTGGCGTAGCCAGACAATATTTTTAGGAACAGTAGGTTTCCGGTTCACTAGCGCTTCGACGACTCAAGCTACTACTCTAGGTACTACACGGAATAATCTATAGCGGTGAATCTATCCTACTTCGACGAAAATTTCTCCGAGCGGCTGAAGATCTTTCGAACCGAGGCTATCCGGGCAGATGCCGAGGTCGGTCCTACGGTGGAATCCATTTAGGAATGTATGTAGGAGTTTTGATAGAAGGAACTCCGGGAATAACATTGGAAAAAAAATCTAAGCAAGTTCCAGAAATATTTCTTGGAGGAATATCTGAAAAGTTTATTCGAGGATTTCTTGCAGAAATCATTCGAAAAAAAATCATATGGGAATAAATGGAGAAATTTCTATAGGAGATAGTAGTTTGAACCCTTAAGCAATAATCCGAGGAATGTGTGTAGGATCTTTTTTTAAGGCACAAGTACGATAGGACCAAATGCTTGGCAACATTCACAGGAGAACTCAAAATAAAAAAAATGAGATATTGTTCAGACCTGCGTCATTTCTGTACACATAATAACTCTAATGGGGCTCAGATAGCCTTAGCCGCTATTCAGCATGACCATGTTGGTTCGAATACAATTGGTCGAAAAACCCATCGAAAAGATAATTTTCTAGATTTTGCAGGACATAGTATTGCAGTGCTTGCCACACCATATTTGAATGCAAAAACGGTCAACAGGCAGATAAAGCTCTAGGGTAATATATGTGGAAGAGCGCCTAAGAATACTGAGCTGAGAAGTAGGCTCTTTTCCAGCTGGGACGTAACGCCAGAATGAACAAGAAGAAGATCCTATAAATCAAAAGAAATTCGGCCATAACTTTGTGAAGTTCACAAAAGCTGCCTAATTATCTTTGAAGATTTTTTTTGCTCCTAATTTAAAAGTGATTTTGTAGACATCATATAAAAGCTTCAAGCGGTCTTTAACATAAACAACTTGGTTTTCCATGCACTTAACCGAAGGCTTTATTTATCAAATGTTCAAAACAGTATAAAACATCACTGTTTGACTCAATGTCCTAGTAATTCGAACGATGATATTCCTCTCAAAACATTTTGTTTTCATTTCAAAAAGAAGAAAGAAGGTGAAGAAAATGAAAAACAATAAAAGTTGTGCTTCATGATGTCTTTTCTGTTTCGACTCGCATCAGTTCGGCATTTTTAAGCGAGTGGAGAGAGAATTTAATCAAATGAAATGGAAAAGTATGAAGTTGTCTTGCGAGGGTTTTTCAATAAACCTTGTTTGTTTTTGTTTCGTATTTCTTGAAATCATTCTATCTATTGCGGCTATACGTATACATGAAGCGTATTGAAGTAATAGAAAATGATTGAGGGAGTTTAACAAATAATGACGTAATCGATTTTATTTTCTTCTCTTTCTTTTTTTTTGCATTACGTTTCCACTGGGACTAAGCTTGCTTCTCAGATTATTCTTCAATGAGCACTTCTACAGTTATTAACTGAGAGCTTTCTTTGGCATATATCAATATTTCCGGATCCATTTTTCGTGTGGCAGCATGGCTATGCTTTGAACCCCCGGACTCCACCACGCGGTGGTGCACCCAATCATGAAGCCGTGCGATTTTTTGGGTCCCTGTGACTGGTGGTCTGCAACTGGCTTTTAATTATTTATGTTTGTTCAGACCCCAAATCTCCGAAATCCCAAGTGTTACAATCCGTTTGCATAAGGTTGAGATTGAATCAATACCCAAACAATGACGAGACCGACTGCGAAGGAACAACCAACCAGAAATGGCTTTATCCAAACTAGTAGTGTAAAAGTAAATTTGCATAGGAAGCAACATTAACATCAGGCAATGTTTGGTGCCTGCGGGCGGGGTTTTCCATTCCTTCCACGGAACTGCAAAACATTGAACGGGTATTTTTTGCGCAACACTCTAAACAGGATCGACCGACCATTCATATGCTAATCGTCGAGAACGCTCTGGCTGGTGGGCGGCTCATTCGCTGGTTGTGTTAAACATATGTACTGTAGAACGGGGTGTCTTTGACATTGCGGGCAATTTTGATAGTGTGAGACTAACGACAAACTAAACGAAATATCATAACAACTGCCGAGGCATTACATATACTTTGCAATTGGATAAACAGAACGCGTTATCGCTACGCCACGAGAGCATCCATGGCGTAGCAGTAACGCGCCTGGTCTAGTTAATTGGGAATCGTAAGTTCGATTCTTACCAAGAAGAAGTGTATTTTTTTCGTGGATTTCACTCCGATTTGTCCGTTTCACCAAATCGCAAAGTATGTGTTATGGAATTTCAAAAATTGATTCATGATTTTATTCCACAAAACCATCAGAGTTTCGTCGTTTTACGGTATATGTTTTCCCAGACCCGGGAAACACAGTCCAAAACCCCAACGCCGTTGCAGTTCAGGTGAAACATGAGTTGCTTTAAGGTATTGTTTGTATTGCTGCGGAATGCTTGTTCAAAGCGACGACGCATGGATGAGGCTTGTAGCGGACTGGAGGAAGTAACTGTGTGGAATGAGGGTAATTGGGGTCTTGACTCGACAAAGAGAAAAATATATTCTTCCAGACTCATAAATCATGCCACTGTGTGTAAACCTACCAGAGCACGCAAGGATACAAGGACCGTGCCATTTTTGTGCGTTTATTTTTGGTTACTCCCGATCATGTATATCTAGCTATAAAAAAGTTGGTGCAGAAGCTTTTTTCGTGGCTAGATGGAATACTGGTACAGGGTCATAAATATTGTTTCTATAAAGAAACGCCCATGTAAGTTGTCATGCTATGATGCATTAGTTGTTAAGCGAATGGTTATTATTCTGTTAATTTTACAAAATGGGCCATATGGTTGCATGCTGACTAATGTAAGCGTTTCTGTTCACTAAGTTTATTGTAATATATCTTTACTTCATAATAGAACTAATATTATAACTTATTATTTAACCAACAGATTAAGTTATTCTCTGTCTAACGTTATGAGCTTTCTGGAACTGAGCCTTCATGTCAGCGTAGCGCAGTCAATTGCTGATTTGCATTTGTATAACGTATGGAGTACTAATATTGTATTATAATTATATTCAGTTTTGCTATTTCTACTTATGTAAAAGGTGGAGTTTTGCTGGAGAAAAACAAAAGATGCTTCGATTTTCAAATATTGTTTCGTTAGTTCCATATGTTTGTCTACAGCTAAGTAGCTAATAAGTCTGTATTTTGTCTCAGCCGCAGACGAAAATTAGCATCATTCTATTAAAAAGTGATGAGAAATTAAATGACAACGTCTTAGAATTTTGACGTTGTTTTTCAACTAACAACTAATTTTGAACATTGAGTTTTTGTCAGCACTTTGAAAAACTGGACCACTTTGAGACGCAACTGTTAAAACGAATTCCACAAATTAGAAGCAACAAAATTTCCTCCTCGACAATCCTTACTACACAAACGAAGACACTGATACTGTTGAAGTTCTGGCCAACATGGCCTATTGTTGTTCGTCTGCAATAAGTCGTCCTCGTCGGAACAAATGTTGATAGTTTTGATCTCCCAAGAAACCCACTTTTGGCGGCATAAACTGTCCTCCTTGCTGTCCAAACATTATCTACCACACGCACCACAGAGACGGTACACTTTATTGCATCTGCATTCTCCTCATCTAAGCGCTCGTCCTTCGCGTAGAGTAAAGTGGGGCAAAAGTTCGAGTGGGGTAAGAGTTTCTTTTTAAGATTTCTAGCTCAATACAAAACAAATCTTATAAATGTCATGGTGGTTCGAATGCTATTCAAGTAAGAGACTTTCACTCCAAATATCATAAAAATCGATTGAGATTTGGAAAAGTTATGGCTATTTGTTGTTTTTCGACGTGAATATTGTAATTTTTGGTCAAACTTTCGTTGCATGGAACCAATTGAAGATAAAATCTTTTTTAATATTTTATGTAAGGGCGTTTCTAGGCCTATCATATGGTTGCTTTGAGGTGTATTAGTTTTTGCATAAATGCTTGAAAACAATTTTTGGCCCATAGTGGGGCAAAAGTTCGAATCAGCGGGGCAAAAGTTCGACCCATGTATAAAATCACGGAAAAATTTGCAAATTGCCTAAAACCCACATATTATCTTCAAATTTAGTTAAATTTGTCTGATCGTGTGGAAACTGTCACCAAAATTTTACATTTCCACTTAGTTTTGCGAAAAACTGCTATTTTCGAGTATATTACAATTAACTCGGTTTTGGGCAATTTTTTGATGAAAATTTAGTGTGTATTTTTCATTAAACTTAAGTTTACGGCTGGTGTAAGGTATGCCTGTCATAAAAGGATCGATATTTTGTGTTTTAGCCAGCGAACTTTTGCCCCACACTAGATTCGAACTCTTGCCCCACCGGTGGGGCAAAAGTTCGAATAAGACAATCAATTTTAAAACTATTATAACTAAAAATGAGTAAATATTTTGACACAAGTTTGTTCAGCAAAATTATAGCCAATATGTTGAAGGTTCACTGTATAGTATTTGTTTTGTTTTAACTGCTATTGTTTTCCTGGAAACTTTGATTATACCACTAAGGTCGAACTTTTGCCCCACCTTACTCTATACTTCCTGAGCTAGTCGAGCTATAAGCCACACATTTCGAGAGCAACAAGAAATTGCTATCAACGTTTACTCCCATCCTTTCTGATTCCGGATCGTTCTCCAGCTAGATTGCACGAGTTCTGTGTATCGAAGCGGTAGCGCTCACTCGGCAACAACTGCAACGAACAAATAAAGACATGGCCCAATAAATGTCACCGCACTTGGACACATTGTTATCGTAACTAGTCCAATGCATCTCGGATGGCTATCACTCGTAATACAAGTTTACATGAAACCATTCCACAAAGCGGACCAACGACGTCACGCTATGTCCGAAGGGGGTTATGATGCAACTATTATGTACATCAGATTTGCTTTTACAGGAAATTGTTCTTGGTTATTAGAAGCAAGGCGATTTAAACCACATAATGTTATTCATTAGGTTATTTGAGAAATCATAATTTAGAATTTTTCATAGTTATCCATAGAAGCTTATAAATATACAATCTCGTGCAAAAGTTTGGGGCTACCGTTTGGTCTCAAATTCCAAACAGACTCATATTCCGAACACTCGGTTTTTGTATGGCGATTTGGTTGAAATGTTTCGCTGAAATATGCCACCAAATAATAAGGAAATGGCAGTCAATTGAAATTCAATTTTAAAGTCTACAATATAATTTATACCGCGGCAGTAGAAATAATTCTATAGTTTGAGACCAGTAGAACAAGCTCAGATAAATTTATTTGCGAAATTATTCATTTGAATAAGATTTATTCGTGCTGTTCGGAATTTGAATCAAGGTGTTCGGAATATGAGACAGAACAAACACAGTGTTCGGCATTTGAATCAAAATGCAGTTGCATACTTTACGTAAAAACAATACTAAAACTAATTAAATCAACATTATTATCGGTACACCCAACAGCTAACAGTTAGACCTTACGAAGAAATGAAAATTTACACAAATATCATCCACTTTATGCCAATCAGATACATTTGAAGTCACTGTTGGCCTTAAGTGTTCGGAATATGAGTCAAAACGGTACTTTTACGTTCAAACATTAATAAACAAATTTAAATCAACATTTTTATCGGCACAACCAACAGCTAACAGTAAAACTTTGCAGAGAAATATTTTTTTACAAATATCAGTTTATTTTTGCCTATCAGATGCATTTGCAGTCGCTGTCGACCTTAAGTGTTCGGAATATGAGTCAAAACGGTACCCTCTGAAAATCTAAAACAGTTTTAAGTAACGTTTTGACTCATATTCCGAACAGTTAAGATCAACAGTGACTTCAAATGCACCTGATGCACATAAATTAGCTGATATTTGTGTAAATTTCAATTTCATTGCAATGTCTAACTGTTACTTGTTGGATGTGTCAATAAATTTGTTTATTTAAACTTGTTTAGCATTTTTTTACGAACAAGTTTGGAACCACATTTTGATTCAAATGCCGAACATTGTGTTCATTATGTCTCATATTTCGAACATCTTGATTCAAATTCAGAACAGCATTAATAAATCGTATTAAAGTGAATAATTTCCGCGAATAAATTTATCTGAGTTAGTTTTGCTGACCTCCAACTAAAGAATCAAAACTACTTCCGAGGTATAAAATAGATTGGAAGAAGTTCAAATTGAATTGCAAACGACTGTCATTCCCTTCTAATTTGGTGACATATTTCAGCGAAACATTTCAACCAAATCGCTATACAAAAACCGAGTGTTCGGAGTATGGGTATATTCGGATTTTGAGACAAAACGTTATTTTATTCATATCTCTGGGATTAGAAAATTGGAACTCTTTATGACTCATTAATGAGTAAAAGTTGTTTTGTAGGTACTTTTACAGGCACATTTTTTGAATTTCTGCAGAAAATCTAAGATTCACAAAAGTTTCATAATAACCTCCTTTAGTCATAGCGTGGCGACGATAGATAGCAAATAGCGATGTTCGGATGCCACGTCGGATAGTCTTGTTAGGAAAACCATAAAGATGGAGGAAGTGTAATGCAAACTGTCATCTCATCAAAACGATTCCGTTTCCCGTCGCTACTGTCCCCCTATCATCGTCCTTCTTCACCGGTTTCGAATGCTGAACTATCAATTCCTCCAAGAATGAGAACAAACGACCCACCCAGAAGTCCATTTTGCAGTGCGCAATGAACCATACCGCGGTGCACATCGCACAGTAGACTGTTGGGAAGGACTTCCGAGGACGACATCACGACAACACAAACATAATCGATTGAATATCCATTTCAAAACCTTAATTGACACATGCAGTGCAGCAGAAAAACTAGATCGCAAGCCACCGTCGTCAATGCGTCCACAGCAGGGCTGGTAGCGAAAAGTGGTGCCAAAGTTAGTAATTTTAGTGGAGAAGAAAACTAGTGAGCAAGTAGTAACTTACAAATACGGATAAATACGAATTAAAGTGGCTTGAAAATCAAAATGTAATCATTATGTACATTTGTTTTAGAATCACAAGATGTAATAACTACTCTATGGTAGTTTCCAGCTCCTGAGAGAAATGGCCAATTCATAGCATGTCCGGAACCATATCATTATAAATATGAAAGTTCAAGAATCTGAAAGTGCTACTGACGGAAACTTTTTTTGAATAATAACACTCTTTAGCACTCTATATTAAGTTTCAGGTGCCCCGGAGGAGTATCTAATACTTATTCTGTCTTGTAGTGCAATACCATGCACATTCAAAAATTTTGGATTTTGATGCCCATTTCGGTATGGTTCTGAACTGGGATAGAGAAACCGATGGCGAGCTTTCTGCGTCATGAACTGTCAGTATCAGCCACCTTCTTAAACAATGGACTAACATGACAAAAACGCATAATTGAAAATAAATATTTTTACATTTCATAAAAGTGACAAAAAGCATATTCAATTTCTACACATCATAATAACACTGGCAAATCAAGTTTAAAATCAGTAGTGAAATGATCTTTTTATCTTTTTATTCTCTACAAAAAAAGAATAGAGAAATACCGTTTCGATTCATATTACAGACATCTAAGACCTCTTTGAAGTATAAGCCACCTTAAAGCATATCAATTAAATCATGTTATATGATACATTCACTCTATCATGCAATCAAAACTTTTATCTTTCAATTCTAGATGAAGATTTGAATTCACAACTTGAATAAATTTAAAAAATAGAAATATTCTGGAAACTACCTCACTTTTGCTTTACGTGGGCTTCGTGGCCGAGCGGTTAGTGTCATCAGGCAGTTAGTACTGGGGCATACTTATTCGTTGTCTAATGTTATGTTACAGTCTTCTTCTTCTTGGTATTAACGTCCTCAGCGGGACAGAACCTGCTTCTCAGCTTAGTGTACTTATTAGCACTTTCACAGTTATTAACTGAGAGCTTTCTTTGCCAAAGTTGCCATTCTCGCATTCGTATATCATGTGGCACGTACGATGATATTTCCATTAGGAAAAGATCGTGGACCGACCGGTGTAACACATTCTTTGAAACGAGCCCAGACACCTTCAGCAGTCAAGTTACAGTCTGTGCAGCTAAATGGCTGAAGACGGTATCCGTGTCTCTTTTATTCCAGATGACATATGAGTGGCACCTCCAACTCAAGATGGAAGATCTAGGGATAGCGGTTAAGATTTCTCAATATGTACAGTTAGCGCTCAACTTCCGAGCCGATCAGTCGATTTTATTCGTAACGGAGCGAAATTCGGAAGTCGATCACGAACTATTTCCACGTTTTTTTGTCGATCTCACACACAAGTGTCGAAGTGTAGCAATAAACCGCGTCGACGTGTTCGCGATGCCGCGCCGCGAAAATACGTTTCGCGTTGACTACTCGCAATTTCCGAAGCAACTTTCCCACGATGAAATCCATAAATTCATCGAGAAAGAACTCGGCCTCACGCGAGAAAATGTTCTTCTTCTCCAACCTAGCAGACGCCTAGGTTGCACCTTCGTAGAGGTGAACAACCTCGAGCTCGCCGAGGACATCGTACGGAAACACGATAACAAGCACGAGTTCGTGTTTGATGGCAAGGCCTACAAACTGCGTATTTCGATGGAGGACGGAGCGGTAGAAGTGCGTCTATTCGATCTCTCCAACGAAATCTCCAATAACGAGATCGTTGAGTTTCTCTCCGAATACGGTGACGTCATCAACATTCGCGACCTCTTGTGGGACGAACAAACCGTTTTCGCCGGTATCAAGACTGGTGTGCGTATCGCTAGAATGATAGTGAAGAAAAACATCCCCTCTCTCGTGACAATTCGCGGAGAAGACACGGCCGTGGTTTACAAGGGGCAGCGGCAGACGTGCTTGCACTGCCAAGAATTCGTGCATGTCGGCATTCCGTGCGTGCAAAATAAAAAAACTGCTGGTGCAAAAGCTCGCTGCAGACAAATCATATGCGAACGTTGCGAAGCAGCCAGCGCTGCAGCAAAAACCGGCAAAGCCGAACAATCCTCCTCCTAAAGTATCACAGTCACAGCCTATTGCGGCAGGCGCATCCCAAACCAAACCGAAAGAGAAGCGAATCGCACCACCACAACTCACAACCACGATGGCACCCCCCGCGCCTGTAACAAAAGGAGCGCAACCCGTCATCCAAATTATACCGGCATCCACACCGATCGACACCACAACACGAAGGTCAGATGGAAGTGAAACAGACTCCTCTCATATTTCGAACAGCTCGAACTACAATCGACGTTTGCGTGTCAGAAGATCTCCACCAGGAAAGAAGATGCGACATAACGAAACCAACGAACACGCACGAGGCTCGGGGGACGATCATAAACAGTAATGGAGTACCGTCGTGCGGGGTGACATTGGGCCATAAGGGTGACTTTGGGCCAAGATTTTTACAGCAAACTAAAACCAGAATAATGAAAACAATGTGGCAAGCTTCAAGAATACGTTTTAATTAGCCACTGGATCGTCATGGATTAGTTTTTTGACACCCATACTAGCCATGAGATGCATCGAAAAGGGCGGTCAAAGTCACCCCCTAGGCCCAATGTCACCCCGCACGGCGGTACACGAGCATTAACATCGGCACCATCAATATCAACACGATCACGAACACAACAAAGCTAAACGCCCTCCACACGTTCATTCGGTCGACCGACTTGGACATCGTTTTTCTGCAGGAGGTTGAAAACGAACAACTTGCCTTACCCGGCTACAACGTCATCTGCAACGTCGATCATGCGAGAAGAGGGACAGCGATTGCTTTAAAACAGCATATCAAATTCTCTCACGTCGAGAAGAGCCTGGATGGAAGATTACTTGCCTTGCGAGTTCAAAATACCACCTTGTGTAATGTGTATGCCCCGTCGGGATCAACTCTACGTGCCGAGCGGGAACGATTTTACAATACCACCGTTGCCTACTACCTACGGCATCGCACCGACAACATCATCCTCGGTGGGGATTTCAACTGTGTGATTAGGCAGTGTGATGCAACAGGCTCCAACTCAAGCCCCGCACTCCAATCCACAGTACAGCAGCTACGCTTGCATGACGTTTGGCAACAACTTCGTTCACGTGATACGGGATACACATACATAACTCACAACTCTTCATCCAGGCTCGATCGGCTATATGTGAGTTCCGGTCTCCGAGAACGGTTGAGAACCACAGCTGTGCATGTTTGTTGCTTCTCCGACCATAAAGCTGTAACTGCGAGAATGTGCCTTCCCCTCCCTGACAGACCACCTGGTCGTGGTTTTTGGTCCCTCCGTCCCCACCTGCTAACCACCGAAAACATCGAAGAACTCCAAATTCGATGGCAATATTGGACCCGTCAGCGCCGCAATTATCAATCCTGGATGGAATGGTGGCTATCCTGTGCGAAGCCGCATATTCAATCTTTTTTCCGATGGAAATCGAAACTTGTTTTTGATGCTTTCCACCGCGAACAGCAGCGTCTGTATGAGCTGCTACGACAAGCATACGACGGTTATCACAACAACCGCATTATGATAGTAACCATCAACAAATTGAAGGCAGAAATGCTTTCACACCAGCGGCGTTTCTCTGAGGGACGATTCAAATATGACGTCCATCGTTTTTTGAGATTTCTAGACCCCCCCTCCCCCCTCTGTCACGCTTTTTCCAATACCTTCTACACGTACTGTCACACTTTCGTAGACCCCCCCCCCCCTCCCCCTAATGATGGACGTCATTTTTGGATGATCCCTGAAATGTTCGTCCGAATCAACGAAACCCTTGTTGCTGGCGAACCACTATCCACATACCAGCTTGGAGAGAGAACGAGGAAGAACACCACTATCGAGCGACTGCAGAACGAAGAAGACGAAATGATTGAAGGACCAGAAGCAATACGAGACCACATGCTACAATATTTCACCAACCTCTACGCACGGGAGAACGTAGAACAGAATGACGCTTCCGAATGCGAGAGAGTTATTCCAGAGGAGGACGAGGTAAACGCTGCCTGCATGAGCGAAATCACGACAGCCGATATATTTTCGGCTATACGCACGAGCGCATCGAAAAAATCCCCTGGACCCGACGGGCTGCCCAAAGAATTTAATCTGCGGGCTTTCGATGTGATCCACCGGGAGCTAAATTTGGTGATGAATGAAGAACTCAGGTCAAACTTCCCTTCGAGTTTCGTTGATGGTGTGATCGTGCTGGTTAAAAAACGTGGTGCAGGAGAAACAGCTCGATCCTATCGACCGCTTAGCTTAGTCAACTTTGACTACAAAATTCTATCCAGAATACTGAAAAAGCGGATAAATGATGTGCTCTGCCGTCACAGTATTTTGACTGCTTCGCAGAAATGTTCTAACGCAGGAAAGAATATTTTCCAAGCGACACTTTCGATCAAAGACAAAATTGCCCAACTCAAAGCGAGCGGGCGTTCTGGAAAGTTGATCGGGTTTGACTTGGACCATGCTTTTGATCGAGTTGACCACAATTTTTTGTTCGGCACAATGCGTAGCCTGGGCTTCGATGCAGAGATGGTGAACTTATTGACTCGTATAGCCGAATCATCTTCATCCCGCTTGCTAATCAACGGATCTCTAACAGCACCCTTTCCGATACAGCGATCGGTTAGGCAAGGAGATCCCCTCTCCATGCACTTATTTGTTTTGTACCTGCACCCTCTTCTGCGGCGATTGGAGCAAGCGTGTGATGGAGATTTAATTGTGGCCTATGCCGACGACATCAGTGCAATAGTCACTAGGCCCGAGCAGTTGGACGCGATGCGAGATTTATTCAGGCGTTTCGAACGGGTAGCTGGAGCGCGATTAAACGAAGCTAAAACGACAGCAATCAATGTTGGCCAAATCGATGATCACCTCACTGTGCCGTGGCTGCGCACAGAAAATACTATCAAAATCCTTGGTATAGTTTTTGTAAATTCCATTGCGGAGATGGCGAGAATAAATTGGGATACTCTCGTCTCAAACTTTTCGCGCCAAGTTTGGCTGCACTCGCAGCGCAGTTTGGCACTACATCAAAAGGTGACACTACTAAATACATTCTTGTCGTCTAAAATGTGGTACATCGCGGCCCACCTGGTCCCTACAGCAGCACAAGTGGCTAAAGTGACGGCGACAATGCGACGATACCTTTTCCGTGGTGTTCCTGCTACCGTGCCAATGCAGCAACTCTCACGCAGTAAGGAAAGTGGCGGTGTTAAACTGCATATTCCAGCAATAAAGTGCAGCGCTCTTCTGTTGAACCGTCACCTTCGAGAGATCGATTCCCTCCCGTATTATAATTCCTTCTTAACCTCAGCAAATCCACCACAAGCTTCTCTTCTAGATCTTCCCTGCCTAAAGCTACTCCTTAAAAATGTTCGTAATTTACCCTTCCAAATACGTCAGCACCCTTCCGCCGCTCTCATCCATCGCTTTTTTGTCGAGCGCACTGACAGACCAAAAGTAGAGACAGAAAATCCCCATTTGAATTGGACTCGAATCTGGAGAAATATTTCTGCCCGTGACCTACCTGCTTCTCATCGAAGCATGCTCTACATGTGGGTAAATCAGAAGATCCCGCACCGTCGGCTACTTTTCAGAATGAGACGGTCCGACGGAGAACTATGCACGCATTGTGAAGCACACGTTGAAACAATACAACACAAATTTTTTGCTTGTCGGAGAGTAGCCAATGCGTGCGAACTGCTGCAAGAAAAACTGTCGGACGCTAGCGGCCGGCGGCTCAATACTGATGAACTACTGCGACCCACACTAGAACGAATCGGAGCGAGAAGGAAGACAATGACCCTGAAGATTTTAGTTAATTATATTTCCTTCATTAATGATAGTAATGGGAGGATAGATATTGATGAACTAAATTTCAATTTTGATGCCGGAGTTTAAATAATTATGTGAATAATTCAATTTGTCGATAAAATAAACGTATTAAAAAAAAAAATATGTTCAAGCTCGTTATCGCTGGATTGTTTATGGAGGGTAATCCAGGATGGTAGCAATCACTTTCAGAACGTAGTTGCAATTTCCAATGGAACACAACAGCTTTCATCAATCTATCTCGTATACCACCTCGCAAAGCACATAGACTGGGGAAACTACGCGGAAGCGATCATTGATGGAGAGCAAGCGGTAGAAGTTCTTCCTCCGTTGAAAGAGTATCGATTTTTATCCGAGTTGATTGTCAACAGCGCGCTTCAAACACAACGCCATCCTGTACCAGGTCCGTCGGTTCGTAAGACACCTCCCAAACCGTGGTGGGATAACGAATGTGAGGAACTCGCCACGTTTAAAAACTTTCGAAACGATAAGTGAAATTAATTTATTTCAGTGTTAAATATCTGTATGAACGAATGAATATTATTCCTACGATGAATTTTAACAACCGTTGTCGATTGTAACGTGAAATTACACCAAGTTAACCTTGTAAAATACTGTCAAATACGAAAACAAAAGTCAGTTTCACTCATACGTGTTTGTTTCGTAAATTATCCGACACCGGAAGAATTCAACGCACTACACTATCGCAATTTAGCAATGCTGTTGTTGTTGTTACTTAATAATTTATTGTGGAACATGTTTTTATGTGAATTGTTGAAGTTTCCTGCTTGTTTGATGGAATAGTTTTGTGAAAATAATGAAAAAAAAAACACATTTCTCTTTTGAAACAAGACTGTCCGGATACTGATACGTGTGGTTTGGAATCCGGACACAGTACTCAAGCATGAAATTTAACTAATTTCTACAACAGAAACAGCACTATAATTACTGGAAAAGCTTGAAAGAATATATAAAAGTGATATTGTTGTGATTTTGAAAATTATAATCTACAAATGAGTGTAAATTAGATGTTATTAATGGGGGAACGATGCGCACATCATATTATCTTTTTAGGGCTCCAAAAACAGTGTATAAAGCAGTCCCAGGACACTATAACAAATGAGCAACAATTGTTATCACAAATCCATTAATTTATGTCTCGTAACATCAAGGTAAGATTCATTATTTATGGTTTTATGTGAAATACAGCTGTATTGATTTGAATTTCCGGATTTCGATGCATCGATTAACACAATTATCACTATATTCTTATGAAATTCATTGTAAATTTTGTGTAAATTATCAAGTTCCACCCTAAAAAATATCATTTTATAGTAATACATAAACAAATACTGACTAACCAATTGAATACAGGCATTTGAATATATGTATCACTTAAGGCGTTCGGGTATTGATGCAGCACGGTATACTTAACTCAAACCCGACCAAAATGTCACTTACACACCTTCGCGTTTACGCCCCTCAACTATGAGCGCTATTCTTCCCTTAAAAGGCTCCCCCAGATCTAAGTGAATTTTCACGGTGACAGCGACAAAAAATCGTCGCGATTTCGTTGTTGTGTCGCTGCAAGCACTCTTCTATGAAACCATCTTGACTGACACGACGCGAATCGCTGCGAAATCGCGTCGCTGTGGTTTAGATGCGCTCATCAAACAGTGCATGCAGCGAATCATCAGCGAAATCGCGACGATTTGTTGTCGCTATCGCCGTGAAAAGTCGCATAGATCTGGGGCAGCCTTAACGCAAGTTCAAAAGCTTGGCCAAAGCGAAGAAAAGCAGTTATTGGCACCATTTCATGGAAGGATTATTACGCGAGACCTCGTTGAGAACGCTTTGGACCATCGGAAGAAGAATGCGTAATATATCGTTGGTTAATGAGGATCGATTGAGCTTTCCTCGGTGGATTATCGATTTCGCTAAGAAAGTTCGGATTGCGTTCCTGTTGATCGCGTGCGTCCAGATATTCCGGTTTTATGTTTGATGCAAAGTTGGATATGGTTTCGGAACTATTACAAATACAAAAATAACGGACCATTTTTTTCGCAACCAGGTTTACGGAAATGGTCATATTGCTTAATATTACTAAAGCAAATCTTACTTATTGGTCCGTCAGCATTTGATTTCCAATTAGTTCCAGTTTCTAAGAAAATTGTAAACATCAATACTTTACACCACATAAGTATACAAGTATCTGAGAAAATTTATTACTAAGTTACTGTCACTGCTTTAGGATATATCCAATTTCATCCATTTGTTAATAATTCATGAATATTTTAATTTGGGCAAAATATTGCTTGTATCAATCAACTTGTGTACTCTTCTCTGGATGCAGTTTTAAATAGTTTGATAGGATTGTGCTACTTTTCCCCGAATGCCGGTTCTCCGAATGTTAGTTCCTCGAATGACCCTTTAACCCGAATGTAATTTCCCTGAATGTCCCATTTCCCCGAAAAGTGGTGCAGTTTGAATAGGTGATTATTCAAGACTATTATTCAGTGTCTGGATGATGGAATCGGATGTTTGATTCGCATCTGAAGCACCCTAACCCCGTTGAGTACGCCGGCAAAGTAATGCTTCTACGGAAGAGGGTAGATCTTGTAATTTGACGGTCACTGCCTCGCTCCGTTGTGAACAACATTCGGTACCGACGCCCGCCCCGGTACAATCTGGAGCGACTCAAGCAACCCGAAGTCGCAACTGAATACGCGCAAAGCCTTGAGGCAGCGTTGCTGGAAGAGGGAGAGCTCACCGAAGCCCCTCTTGAGGACTGCTGGAGTAGTCTTAAAGCAGCCATTAACAACGCAGCGGAAGGTGCCATTGGGTTCGTGGAAGAAAATCGACGGAACGGTTGGTTCGACGAGGAATGTCAGACGGTTTTGGACGAGAAGAATACAGCGCGGGCGATGATGCTGCAGCAAGGCACCCGTCAAAACGTGGAACGATACAAACAGAAGCGAAGACAGCAAACCCATCTATTCCTGGATAAAAAGCGCCGTCTGAAAGAGTTGAAGTGCGAAGAGATGGAGCAGCTGTATCGTTCTCAAGAAACACGTAAGTTGCTCAAGAAACACGTAAGTTCTACAGGAAACTCAATGCATCCCGCAAAGGCTTTGTGCCGCGAGCCAAAATGTGCCGGGATAAGGATGGAGGTATCTTGACGGACGAACGTGAGGTGATCAAAAGGTGGAAGCAGCACTACGATGAACACCTAAACGGCGCAGAGGAGGAAGATCAGGACAGCAGGAGGAATGGCTTCATCAGTACCAAGGCGGCTGCAGCTCCTCCTAAGGTGATACATTATGCTCACTTTGTGGAGAAAACCAGGAAGGGTAGGTGAGGAAGGGCTGGCCGTTTTGTTTACAAACATCTGAGACAGGTAGTCGGACAATCGACTTCTGATTGGTTGGAAAAACAGTGTTGTCAATAATTATTCTAATACGGTCGCATCTGCTCCATGTGTGCTCTATACTTCTTTCTCTATTTTCTACAATTTCGTCCACACCTATGGCAGCACGGTTAGTTCAAGTTTCAGCATCTTGCGGGCCAGGCAGTAATGACTTCTGATTGGTTGGAGAAAAAGTGGTGTCAAACATTATTCTAATGCAGCCGCATCTGCGCGTAGCGTACTCTACTTTTATCTCTCTTTTTAACTATTTCGTTCGCACTATTGGCAGCACGGTTAGCTTCAGTCTGAGCGTTATCCAGACCAGGCAGTAATGTTTGTAAACAAAACGGCCAGCAAGTTAAAGATGGCCTCCTAGCCATCTTCGCCAAGTGGGACCACCTTACTCCGGCTACAGAGTAAAATCCACACATCTTGATCAGTACGGCGGATGAGGGAGACGTGCCAACTTTCACAATAGGCGAAGTTAAGGATGCTGCCAAACAGCTCATGAACAACAAAGCAGCTGGAAAGGATGGTATTGGAGCGGAACTTATTAAAATGGGCCTGGACAGGTTACCAACTTGTCTGCACCGATTGATAACCAGGATCTGGGATACAGAACAGCTACCGGAGGAGTGGAAGGAGGGAATAAAATACCCAATATACAAAAAGGGTGACAAGTTAGAATGTGAGAACTATCGAGCGATCACCATCCTTAACGCAGCCTTTCAAGTGCTTTCCCAGATCATCTTCCGCCGTCTATCGCCACTGGCAAGAAGATTTGTGGGAAGTTATCAAGCCGGTTTTGTGGACGGGCGATCGACAACAGATCAAATCTTTATGTTGCGACAGATCCTCCAAAAATGTCGCGAATATCAAGTCCCTACGCATCACCTATTCATCGATTTCAAAGCGGCCTATGATACCATCGACCACGAAGAGCTATGGAAGATTATGGACGAGAACGGTAAAGGATTTTTTTTTCTCTTATAAGCAGGTGAAATCAACTCACCTGTAAAAAAAAACTGAACTGCTACGGCAAATGAAATGTAATATGTTGTTAACAAAATGTTAATTAAATCTTAAATTTGTTTTACCAAATTAGGATGATAGTGTTGTCAAATAACACAGAACACCTAGATATAAGAAATGAATGTAATGTTTGGAACGATACTAATAAAGAAATTTAAAAAAAAAAAAAAATGGACGAGAACGGTTTTCCCGGGAAACTGACTAGACTGATCAAAGCAACAATGGATAGTGTACAGTGCTGTGTGAAGATATCGGGTGCATTATCGGACCCGTTTGAAACACGCAAAGGACTTCGAAAAGGCGATGGTCTTTCCTGCCTCCTGTTCAATATTGCGCTAGAAGGTGTTATGAAACGGGCGGGCTTAAACATGCGGGCCCCGATCTTCAATAAGTCCAGCCAGTTCATCTGCTTTGCTGACGACGTGGACATTGTCGGAAGAACGTTCCAGGTGGTTTCTGAACAGTATACCAGGCTGAAACGTGAAGCAGATCGGGTTGGATTGAAGGTAAATACGTCGAAGGCGAAATATCTGCTAAAGTCTTTCGAGTACAGGCTGTCAACTGATCGTAGACTAGTTGTTTAATGGTTAAGATGAACAGTGCATAGAATAGTTAATACAAAATTTCCATATTAGATTCATGCTAGTTTCTAAAGAACATCTTGTACGATTCATTTGAGGTTGCCATTGAGTTATTCTAGGGATGGCCTATCTTAAAACTTTTGTTTTTTTTTCACAGAATGTTTGCTAAAAATAGTTTAACACATGTAGGGGTTTATTGTTGAAAATAGTTCCTTTCATCGAAATGTATTAAAAACGATCAGTGATTGAAAAGTGACTTGCTACCAGCCATGCTATAGGGGTCGTTCACAGATTAAATAACATTTCATAGGGAGGGAGAGGTCAATGCTCAAGATAAAAGCCAAATTAAAACGTCATCCTAATTATACAAAAAAAAACGTAAAAAGATCAAAAGGTCATACTAAATTTACGTTACATAATTTGCGTACAGAGCCATCGCCATGTAGTTGAAATCGGAAGCTACTCTGAACCGGATCATGCGACCAACCGTCCTCGTTTGCAATGACCATTCCGGATGCAAAAGTGCAGGACGCTCACGTGGTTTCCATTGGTGCTGATGGCTTGTCGGTGCTGACGACGACGACGACGGTGTTGAAAATTGTTCTGGAAAGAAAGTGCTGAAGCAAAATCCATTATCTGCTTTGCTCTGAAAAACCTCACTTTGCAAATGGGCGACCGAACGAGCGAATTGGGTGGCGTTTTGCCATCAATAGGAGCACACAGTGAAGTAAATTTAGCAAGGAAGGCTGCAGTGCTGAACCAAACATTTGCCGTTGTCGATATGCTGAATTTGATATGGAATGGATACCGCTTTGAATGTAGATCTGATGGATCATACTTCCAATTAGAAGGCTTTGGATATTTTACTATGAAACATTATTCACTTAGCTTCGCAGAATGGAGGCAATGCTAAACAATCATTAGATAACATGAATTTGCTGAATTTGAATCATCCTGTGAAAGATTAGGCGATTTGAACATAGTCATATACGTTCAAAGAAAAAAAAATACAATAAAGTGTTGTATTCGATGGATGTTCTTAGTGCATTCGGTTCAACAGGAATCGGGGCCATGGCCTTCATGTTAATTGTACTCGGAGTAGAGGAGTGGAATCGCAGTACATTCTCAGGTTGGTCAAGATAAATTGACTGTATTATTTATTTAAAATGTCATTGGATGATCTGGTTCATCCAACGACATTCTAATATATTGATAAATTTTCTTGAATTGTGGATGCTCTCACTGGTTCTCATTGAGACCGTAGTAATATTAAGTTGTTTCAACCTTTCCTTTGAAATTCCAAAGAGCACAAAGGAATTTTGAATGGCTTTTAATGAGTCTTCAATGGGTTCAAAGAGGTTTCAAGACGACCATAGAAATTTTAAAAGAATAGAATTCAAGATATAACAGTATTTACAGAAGTTCCCAAAGTGTTCCCAAGGGTGTCCAAAAGATTTATCAAGGAGTATTTCTAAGTTTCCTGGGACTCACTTGCAGTTCTCAAAGGATCTTCGGGGCTCCGAGGGTTACCAAAGGGATCTCGAGGGGGTTTCAGGGATTTTTCAGACGTTCTCGAGGGAAAGGTCTCTTCAAACTGTTGTAACGATCATTTCTTTCATAGACACGAGTGCGGATCCGTTCTGATTTTCAAACGATTTGAGTCAACTGGAGACATTTGTGAATCTCTTGGAATACACGTAGAAAACCACCGCAAAAACTATTAAAAGTTGTATGTTTAACTTTTGGAAACGAACTTTTATAAATCGCTTTAAAGTATTTCAAAACCAATTATGAGTACCTAAATAAACCTAACAAAACATTGAAAACATCGGGAAACATCTTTAAAATCGTCGGGAGCCTCTAGTAAACTCTGTGAACTATTTTTAAACCCCAGAGAGCGCCATGGCAATCTGATTGAACATCTGTTGGCGAACCATGGGGAGCTCTTTGAATCTTTTAAGTTCACCTAAGCTCCTTCAGAAGTCTCTTGAGAATCCCTGGAAAGATCTTGGAAACCTTTTGAAACTTTTGGTAAGTTCTTGTAATTCTTAAAACCCACTCGGTGCATCTCACTATATCACTAAACTATCATTGAATACTTCTGAACTGGTTCATAAGTTTTTTTTAGGTTTCTCCGTATAGAAATGTTTATTTGTAAAATTTTTGCTCTCTTTTAGAGGTAGAGACTTAAAGTTTCTCATCAAGTGAAATCTAGGGACAGTTTTATAAATTGTCAACATAAGAGCCATTTTCATGTACATTATGAAAAGCTGCAAAGTTTGTTTTTCATCTAGTGTTCTACACAACACAAATTATCTTCTTCCACCTCACTGTATGTTTCAATGCAACCTTTTTTTGCCTATGGCCCAGAGTTTTGAAACTTTCACTATAATGAGTGTCGCCTCCTTTTTCCCAGAAAAAAAAAACAACGAAAATAATGAACTACACCATGGCACTGAATTGGTTGTTCAACGTGCTCCACTCCGAATGATGTCACACAATAAAATGCTACTCAGGTGACGGGAAGCTCCATCCATTGTGCCCATTGTGTACAATACAAATCCTTGCCATCGACAACAGGTATTTATTTGAAGAATCAACATTCGAAGCACCAGCATCCATTGCCATTGCTGTGTACGGCAATCGGCTTAATATGTTCCCGAGCAGAGGGAAATAATGGGACAATGATGAACGTTTACCGAACCTTGATAATAAGCAGTGAATATTTACCTCACATAGTATTATTGATTTGTTATAAAATTGTATTCAAATTGGACATATTGGATCACTTCTTCAAAGATGGTAAGACGATAAAGTTTGATATGAAAAAAGGCTGTTATGTTTATGCCAAATTCGTATGATAGAAACCAGGACTTTTTTTTATTACCTAGATTTTTAACCCTGTTCTTGTTCATCTCTGGACCAAAGGCAAGAGATCTTTTCGTAATGAAAATTTCCTTGACTTCCCTGAGCATAGAGTGTCATGGTACCTGCCACACGATATACGAATGCGAAAATGGCAACTTTGGCAAAGTAAGCTCATTGAACACTAAACTGAGAAGGCCCTGTCCAAGTCAGGACGTAATGCCAAGAAGAAGAAAAAGAACATACCCGTCCGTACGTCAACTAAGGGTATGGGCAATTTTAAGGTGTATGAACGATGAAAAATATTAAACTAATCTTGATCTTTTCACGAAATGAACGATTTGGATCAAATTTTGGTCAAATTCTAGATCTGCATACAATTATGAGTAATAAAAAATCGTTTTCTTAAACTTATTTAGCTCAAAATTTGCATCTATACTTTCAGCATACAATTGCATCTTACTATTGGATTTCTGAATAATTTGTCGACAAAACCCCACATCACGAGAGGCACAAATTAGCCAAAAATACGTAGATTTCCTCCTTACATACATTAGTTTGATATGAAATTCCAACTAAATTATATCTCTTCTTGCTTCTCCATTAAGACTTGCAAATATATGCAGAAAACGAAATTTATATACCAAGTATTCGTTTGACATTGCTTTCCGATTGAGTAAGCGTAGCTACATGCATGGAAACCTAGTGAAAGAACTAGCACAAAAGCATCGAAAGCTACTCTGGGTTTTTTGCTGTCTGGCATTGTTTTGTTACAGCACATCGTCGCAATTCAGCTCTGTTCCACATGACAAAACAGTAATCTCTCATGAAAGACGTTGTTCATCGACGTGGTATCGGAAATTTGCATCTTGTCGCTTAAATGAAACTTGCATGCAGCATGTAGGATCTGTGGAAATAAGTCCTTCAGCACGGCCAAGCTAAGGGTCGTGGGTTCGAATCGCGCCAGATGTAATGAAAATTTCCTTGACTTTCCAGGGCTTAGAGTATCTTCGTACTTGTCACACGATATATACATGCAAAAATAGTAAATTGACAAAGAAAGCTCTCAGTAGATATTTGTGCTCATAAGATCACTGATAAGCAGACCCTGTAAGGACGTTACTCCAGGTAGAAGAGAAGGATGGTAAGGATTCCCATTAATGCAGTGACGATTTTCGTGATGCCAACGAGTATACTATACAGGGAATTACTGTATTCTGTGTTACTCGTAGGAGGGAGCCAAATTGTGTCATTACTTTTCTCGACTATATTTTGAATTCTGTTCTGTTTTTCTTAACGAATTGTTGGCAAATCCGGAGCCGGTTCTCAACGATGAACATATCCGCATCAATAGTGAATCCAATCCCAATTAGAATAGGAAACAGGACCACGTTCATGATGTTTTTGAGTAAGTGTTCATGGGATACTTTGGTTTGTACATTCGAATAGCATTAGTATGGAGTAAATCGTAGATCTCCTGCTTGTTTGTTACTAAGTACAGAAATTCGATACTAAACTGTATCCCTCAAACAAGAATGATTTATCTTTAATTAGTCAAAGGCTTAAGCACCGTTCTTGCAACAGCTAGAAAAATGGGAGAGGATGATATCGTCCCCTTAATGCTACAACTAGATAACTCGAAAATCAAAATTTTGAGATGTGCAACTTTGAAAGTATGACCGTTTAACAAGGTGATGGTTAATCGCAGAGATTATGATTGAAAAATAATCTTTAACTTGTGTATTTTGAATCACATGCTTAAGACCTGTGGATATTTTACAGATCTAATTAAGAAAAATGTTTTGACATATTGAAGTCAAAAATTTCAAATTTCGAGTTATCTAGTTGTAGCATCAAGGGGACGATATGTGTTATGACAATTTGAAGAGACCTCTCCATCAACTCATGCTTCACGCAAAGCTGGAGTTTTAAGTAAAAAGGCGTTGACCACATAACACGTTGGGTTCGATCAACGCTTAGACATTTCTAATCTGACTAATCACGTTTAACTTTTTACCCTTGACACATACATCACTTTCACATGCCGAAGAAAAACCTGATCATCTATTCTTCGCCTAGGGTAAAAGCACCGGTTTTGGCCAGCCTAAGAGAAAATGTCAATAAAAATTCAATGGGAAGCCGTATTTATACTACCAATATGTCAAATGCAAGCTTCCAATCCATAATATGTGTGTAAAATATCAAAACTGAGCTAAAACCATTTTTTCGCCTTGAAAATCCCGTTGGTCAATATAGGCCAACGGAACCAGTTTCGGCCAGAGATTTAACTTTGATTCCTAGATTGGCCAATCGCATTGATTTCTCATGAGAGTGGCTAAATTAGGAGTGCTCTGGCCAAATTAGGTGTATGGGAGTTAAAATTATAAGGAAAATTAATTGTTTTTCTTGTGTTTTCAATCAATTTGGACGAGTAAATGAATGAAGCTCTATCATATGAATGTAATCTACTGAATACAAAAGATGTTATGCTGATTGGCTATGTAAAACGGTGTATAATCCACTATGGCTACAATTGGCGTATGGCCAAACCCGGTGCTTCTACCCTATATGATGCTAGGATGGGCACCATAAAAAATGTCTGACCGATGGTTTACCGCAGAGAATAAGATTAAAATATAAACCAAAACTGGTTTACTTTCAATCACAATCTCATGAGCAAAATTGTTTTTTTACACATTGAACTGAAAAACTCTGAATTTTGATTTATCTAGTTGTAGCATCAAGGGGACGAATTAATGACTCATACTATGCAGACTGTTTGTTTATTGAAGGATAAGCTCCTACACGGATAAAAATCTGATCCCCACACCATGATTTACAAAGCATGAAATTCATAAATTGGTTAGGTCATAATATCAGGATCACAAATCATGGTTCCTGAAGTCATAATCATGATTCCTCATAAGCGTAACATCCAGTGTGAAAGCACTAAGCGGCGCACTTTGCTTCATCTCATTCGTATCGATCACTCTTAATTCAAGATGACGAAGCGGTTGAGTGGTAGAGTACGTGGATCACAATCGGAAGGTTCTTGGCTCGGATCTCAATGTATGCTACTTTTAACTTTTTTTTTGTAGATCATAAACGGATGCGCGACTCAGCATTTTTGGCATTTGAATCATGATTCCAAGTAATCAGCTACAAAAACCTAACGCGTGTGTTGTGTTACGGCAATCTGACTCATGATATCATGAGTCCAAATCATGGTGTATTTTCATAAGACGAAAACACGCTGGAATCATGATAGGGTAAATGATGGCTTCGGCACCCTGAGGGTATTTTCGGCAACACTAACTTATCGTCCTTGTTAGAATTTATCTACGGAACAAGGGTTACCTTCAATGTACTCAACATGTTCCTTAAACTATAATCTTCCATATAAATCACATTCTTGACGAAAATATTATATAACATGGGTTTTATTATTAAATGAAATAAATGCTTACGAAATCATCGTCATTTGTGAGCTGCCGAACAGAACAACACAAGAACAGCTTAGGAAAAACTCACCACTTCGAAAGGTCCAATTCTCCGCTCCAATGCCAATTTTTTCACAAAATCTACGCACCGATCACTTATGCACAATTAATCTTTTAAATGGTCTATAAAGCACCCGAAAATACTTAATTTTTATGCTTCAAATCACAAGTAAAAATTAATGAACTTTGTTTTCCTCGGCAATCACTTTTTATTACTGCACCAGGTTGCCAGAAAACCATATTCAATTGCGGTGTAATTATTATTCACGATTTAAATTCACAGAAAAGATCGAACACAACTAATTAATTTATTGGAATTATGCAACAAAGCAAGCATTGGTAATAATTGAGTCTTTCAATGCCTTCCTTATTTGAAGATTGTAGCGCATAAACTTCAAAATACTGAGAAACATATAAAATATACGTCTTTTAATAGGTTGACTATTTTGGCAACACTCCTGTTGTTTTACAGGCAATCAGTGGATGATGTAATTGTGTCAAATCAAAAGTGAGTAGATTTGAAAAGGGTCTATTCTGATTTTCTCATACACTGAGAAGAATATGAACCTTAAAAATTACTGGCAAGGTTTGGATTTTGATCCATATTCGGAGAGTGATATTCAAAAACAAAAAAAAAATAAATCCTGGGACATCGCAATCAGATTTTTTTTAATACACCCCAACCTCTTTTTACGACCGTTATCGGGGGGTCGTAAAAAAAAATCCGAGTAATAATTATGTTTTTGAAAAATGCAACGTCTATATGCGGAAATACTGATTCGGGAAAGTTGAAGCATGGGTTGAGAACTTTCCAAAATGGCCGTTCAAGTTTTCATATTTTGGTAAAAGATGGCAACACTGCTCGATTGTTATCAAAAGAGCCAATTTTATGGGGGTGTGATATGCAAATACCAAGAAATTTCAAAGATGACGGTACCGAATGTTGACCAATGTTGAAGGAAGTGTTGCGTGCTATACAGTTGGCCGAATCACAAATGTTCATGTGGCTGGCAGCACTGTTCAAGAAGAATAAAGAAAAGATCAAAACCATAAAACTTGAGCGGAACAGAAAAATAGAATGCTTAGCAACATAGCAATACTCTTCAACTGTAATCCAGTTTTTCATGAAGGGTTCAAAATTTTGTCATAGCTGGCAACACTGCTTAAGTGAAATTGCGTCACCGGCAGTACAAGAGTGCATACAACTTTTGTTTTGCGGATATCTCAGGATCCTGACCACTTAGAAAGATGGCGTCTTTGGCAAAGTTGTTCAATAGCTCAAGCGCTATCCCTATTAAAGCTATGAGATTCAAAATTTTGCCACCAGGCGGCGCTAGTAAGCGTAGAATTTTTGTTTTGCGGATATCTCAGGATCCTGACCACTTAGAGAGATGGCGTCTTCGGCAAAGTTATTCAGTAGCTCAAGGAGTATCATTATTCTGGCCAAGAGAATCGAGATTTGGCCTCCAGGCGGCGCTAGTGAGCGTAGAATTTTTGTTTTGCGGATATCTCAGGATCCTGACCACTTAGAAAGATGGCGTCTTCGGAAAAGATGTTCAAGAGCTCAAGGACTATCATTATTCTGGCCAAGAGATTCAAGATTTGGCCACCAGGCGGTGCTAGTGGGCGTAGAATTTTTGTTTTGCGGATATTTCAGGATGCTGACCACTTAGAGAGATGGCGTCTTCGGCAAAGTTATTCAGTAGCTCAAGGACTATCATTATTCTGTCCAAGAGATTCGAGATTTGGCCACCAGGCGGCGCTAATGAGCGTAGAATTTTTGTTTTGCGGATATCTCAGGATCCTGACCACTTAGAAAGATGGCGTCTTCGGCAAAGTTATTCAGTAGCTCAAGGACTATCATTATTCTGGCCAAGAGATTCGAGATTTGGCCACCAGGTAGCGCTAGTGAGCGTAGAATTTTTGTTTTGTGGATATCTCAGGATCCTGACCACTTAGAAAAATAACGCCTTCGGCGAAGTTGTTCAGAAGCTGATGCGCTATCATTATAAAAGCTATGCGATTCAAAGTTTTGCCAAGGGCTATTATTATTTTTGTCAAAAGATATAAGGTTTTTCCCACCAGGCAGCGCTAGTAAGCACGATATTTTTTGTTTTGCGGATGTCTCAGGATCCTGGCCACTTAGAAAGATGGCGCCTTCGGCAAAGTTATTCAGAAGCTCAAGCGCTATCATTATAAAAGCTATGCGATTCAAAATTTTGCCTCCTGGTGGCGCTAGTGAGCATGAAACTTTTGTTTTGTACCCCATATGAAAATTCGCCACAAGAAATTGGATTGAAATTCATAAATTTACGTCATGGAACCGAAATTCGAAAACAAAAATAGTTTTCGTGGCAACCTGGAATCGAACCAAACCTTGCTTAGTTTTGTAACAAAAACTACCCAAAAACATGATTTTTTGAAGAAAAAATCGAATTTCTTTGGATTATTTAAGTTTGTTTTGCCGAATATTACATGTTTCATATCGTCCCCTTGATGCTACAACTAGATAACTCGAAATTTGAAAATTTTGACTTTAATATGTTAAAACATTTTTCTGAATTAGATCTGCAAAATATCCACAGGTTTCAAGCGTGTGATTTAAAATATACAAGTTAAAGATTATTTTTCAATCATAATCTCTGCGATTAACCATCACCTTGTTAAACGGTCATACTTTCAAAGTTGCACATCTCAAAATTTTGATTTTCGAGTTATCTAGTTGTAGCATTAAGGGGACGATATAAAACTTATGTTTCTAAAGAATTTTGTTTGAATTACAAGTTGAATAGTGTGTTTTTTTTAACATATGCAAATATAGCATTGTTTCAAAATTATTTAAAAAATGTTGCCAAGTCCTTTTTAAAGGTTTGACAAATAAAGAAAACCAGTTTCAGCTTTAAAAATATTGTTTAACTGATAAAAATTAAACTGTTGAATAACTTGGTCAAAACAGTAAAATGCGGTGTATGCAAAGCTTAAACACATTTAAATAAGCTTAAAAACCATGCAAAAAGATTTGGAATCGGTTGAGTATTCATGAAGTTATGGTCAAACAAAGATATTTTTTCAGTAAAATAAAAAAAAAATGGAGTAAACTACTTTTTATTGAAACTAGTTTTGATTTTACACAAATTTGATGTTCTACAAAGTTTTCAAAAAAAAATAATTTTTAAGGTAATGGTGCTGAAATTACCGAAGTTATGGTGACTTCACTGAAGGCCATTTTTTATAACTTGAAAATTCACCTCCAAGACGCTTGCACCTCTAAATTTTAATATTTTTGGCTCACACTTCGAGGTTTCTCTACTAATATGATTCGAATTCAGAAGAGTACACGAAATTTTGGTTTTGAGAACTTTTGAAAAATAAGCCGCACCCTAAATAGACTGTAGGCATGTGCGAGTAGCAAATAGGAGCATGCATGTAACTCATTCAAACGCAACTCTGAAATTCAAGTAATCCAATAATCGCGTTCCGTGGATTTTTTTTGCAGAGCACAATATTATGAATCAATTAACCATGACGTTACGCTGCAACTTCTAGGTTGGATTCGCACCTGCTGCAAGTTTATTACCATGACATGGCAATTTTTAAAGCCGAAATGCTGCCATAGTGAGATTGAATACAAAATTTATTCGATAAAATAAATGAAAATGAAATTAGGCAGTGTCCATTTATGACATAACATTAATATGTACAATTTTCGACCATTCCCCCTCCGCAACGGTCTTTGCATGAAAAAAAATGTGTTTGAGCCTACTCCCCCTCCCCCTAGAGCGTTACGTAATATGTGGACGGCGCCTTAGTCTGCATAAATTTAGTGGCGTTGTGTATTCAATTTGAATCTCCGCTATTTTATTTCTAACTGCAATTCTTTTCTCAGTGTAGTCTGTATTTTTCTGCATTGGCCCTTTCAACGAGTAGAACATAATGGGTGACGTTTAATTTCAGGAATTGTCAACAAATACGAAATGTTACCAATACATAAACTAGTTTTTGCGCAGTTTTGGATTGCCGAAGTGAACATTTTTGTTGCCGACAATAGTAATTGCATTGCCGATAAAAGAACAAGTGCCTCGTGACTTTGGTGAGGAAAAATAGAAGATTAAGAGAACAAAATAGTGTTTTATGTATAACTTTCAATAAACGAAGAGTGCTCAAGTGTAGTTCAGTTGTCTCCTGCTAATTGTTGTGCTCCATTGTTGCGTAAAATTGCCTTCTTAAAAGTTTAGCTGCTTAGGCTGCCGACAATACGTAAGTTCCCCTATCATGAGTCATAAACTTGTTTTTGGATTCTGATTTCTACCCGTGTAGCTGGTTCCAAAGATTCTCAGAAGGGTAGGACACGGTGCAGGCCTGCCTGTTTCGTTTGAAGAACTGTAAATTTTCGTAACAATTGGATATTTTAAAAGAGAAATCTTTCATTCAAATTTGAAGATAGATATCTTTATTTTTTTGCAATCTACTACAGATGCAACACAAGCTTGGTCCTTGGATAGAGAAGCCTGTATGACCGTTTTTTTTACTTCCATGTGGTAAATCAGGTAAACCTGATTTGAAAGTATTTATTACGAAATGCTTTCTTGATTAAGTTCTGGTTAATAACAAGCAGTGTACGATCTGTGAGATATCTTAAAGTTATTGTTAAGTTAAGTTATGCACACATATACGAGATGTTAAGTATTCTCGATCAAACCTTTTTTCCAAACACAGTCGAATGTCCGGAAAAGCTAGACCTGATGAATAGTGTTTAGAGTTCTACAAAAAAAATCAATTTTTCTCAGTGCGCATCGTACTCTTGTGCTGTGCGTACATAAATTCATGTTTTAAACCTACGTACATAAAGCAACAAAACAGTAGCTCCCAGCGACAAAACAGCTTTTGTCAGTGCTTCTTTTATTCCCATTGATCCCTTTTCGATCCTTTGGCCCGTACCTTTATTTTATTGTACGATTATAGTCTTTTTTCTGGTTTTAATTCAAAATTAACTTGGTAATGCGGAATACAATTAGGTTACAAATGGAACTCCTCCGTATTATTTTGTATGATATATCGTTTTACCATCAACAACTATTCATTTTACCCGCATAGTGCAGGAATAATAAACATTTCCAATACTTTTTGGGTATAATTAAATATGAAGGGGAACCTGGTTCAATTCGGATCATCAAGCATTTCTCAATACTGGCGTTACTGTAAAGGTTGTGTGTACTGTTTTTCTACCCACCTTGGCTAGGATGTTGCACAATGAATATGACGCCGTTCAGTTAATTCATTTAATTTCGGTGAAGCATGCTGTGTGTGTGTGTGTTTACAATCCACCGCCCACTGACCGGCAGTGCTTTTATGGAAGAAATTTGTGTGCACCTATTTATCGAGACACTTAGATGTCTATATAGATGCAGACAACTTTAGCCCTGGAGATGGAAGGTGATAGCTCTACTGCAATTCCAACGACCCATTTCTAGAATGGCTGTTCATACACACACATTCTGAGGTCGTTTTCATCACAGCAAGCCCCGCACGAAAGCACCCAGATATCAATTGGATATCTGAAATGATTTCATACTTCCCGAATCGAAAATTAGATTTTCGACCCTGGCACGTATTTAGTGGTTACAAATGGTCATATAATTTTGAACGATCTCACCAGTTTGTTGTTTTTTCCATTGCTGCTGTAAACCACTCATAAAACATCTATAAGCATTTTTTTTTTCACATCACTTTTTTCACATTGTTTTCCGAGTGGCATAGCACCATCAGTCGATTCAATTTTTCATCGGTCGAACTTTAAAATGACGCGTAATCGAAATAATTTTCTGCTGAATCAACACATTCTTCTCACAATTTAATACTTTTCTTCTTAATAGCTTCGGGTGGCATAGCACCACTCTTCGTTTTGATATTTTCACCGGCCGAATATATGAAGAAGCAAGATGAAACGTGGCAGCAAATACAAAACACGTCAACCCGCGCGCACAGCCTGCTGCGATCTCCTTTAATTTCGGTGAAGCATGCTACATGCAAACCAACTTTATGATGATGAATAACAATTTATCCAATCAAAAAGTGGTCTTCGGCAAATTTGTAGCTGGGAAGTTTTCACGTGAGATGAGTGTATTCACTTTTTCATAAAATATTATGACGTAGAGATAGAGGGCTGAACACAAAAGATTGGCGTTTTCCATAGTAATCTCCATATAAATTTCAAATGGCGTGTGCACAACCAAATTTCTTCCGAACAACTTCAAACTTTGGGAGGATGCTATAAACGATATAAAAATCGTTTAAGCATAGGGGAGCTGAAATTTCAAAATTTGCATCACTCTAATGTCTGTGCACTGTTTGCGCTAAACTAGTTTTGAAAATCAGCAAATGTGTGTTGGTCCAATCTGGACCTTTTGATATGGTTCAATACGAACTCCTTGATTTTCAACGAGCTTTCTGTCTATTCCAAGAGCTTCACCCCATGAAACTCTTCTCGACTTGGTAGGAAATCACAGAAGTTGTAATAATGATCGATGGTGCCTTTGTTTCTGTTGCGGTCAAGGGAAAGTCTTCGGAGAAATCTCAGAAATACGGTAGACCACTGAGAAAAAAAGGAATCAATAAATCAGCTACTCAAAAAGCATCTCCATCGATACCACAGCCTACTTTGGATACAGCTTTCCAAAATAGATTGACAATATGTACAATACAAAAAAACGTTTACGAGTGCTGAGAGAAAACAGTCATCTTTACCTTACCTTATGTGTATTGAAAATTTAAAGTTTGGGTTCATTTTAAAATCACCTGAAATAATTGACCCAATAATGTAAATCAATACTTCTACAACTTAATAACGTCTTTTTCATTTTTCCGTGCAAGTTACACGTTTTAATCCGATATTTCCATGCAAAGTTTCAATGTGTTGAAATATTGCTGCATTGTCGAAATTCTAAAGTTCCAGAATAAAAAAGATGTGTTCTCTATCTTGATATCTCCCATACACGACGGTCCGTTTACAATCGAGGTAGGCAGCAATGACTGTACTCAATTTTGAACCAGTTTCGGATTTCAACCACTTTTTTTTTCTTAAAGGAAATTCACATTTTACTTGAGCTAGTTCTGACTCGAATTAAATTGCAATTTTTCACGTATTGAGTTTATGTTTTGTGTTTGCGCTTACAGAAGCATTCAATCAGCTTTGATACCAGTACTTCGGAGTTATATTGTACAACTAGCGGTTCGAATTGGAACAGGGTTGGTTCAATTTCACTAATTTCATTTGAAATTACGGACGGAACTCACTGTTGGTGGAGAAAACGATATGGAACATGACAATTCAGTTGGAGGAACAATTAACAAGATAGTTTGGTTCAGTAGAAGGTAGTGACATAATTTTGGAAACGTTGATCCAAGAAATTATCATAAGTTAATGGGTTTCCTCTTCGGTGTCTTGAATGGTTGTTAGGCAGGAATTCATTGCGGTCCATGACAAGTATAGATGAACATCTGTTGATAAAACCATGCAAATGTATCTCACTTATGAGCAGCATGAACATGTGCATAGATGACCGTACAATTCATTGTTGCTTCTCCGTGTTTGACCAGAGCAATCAAAGTTGCACAGAGATTTGATGAATGGAGCGTGGGATTAGCTTACCATTCTCAATGTGCACAAATGAAGAATCTCAAACTTCGAAAGTCAAAATAATGGGTTAGTGAGATTAGGTAAAGATATGGAAGTCACCTTTTCTTTAGTTGGTGATGCGATCCATGATATATTCACGCCTAAACGGATTCACGATATTATTCGATAAATGCATTGAACGTCAAACAAGTATTCATCGCTCCCCTCGCAAAAGCTAGCAACCCAGCTTTTTACGCTAGTTATAAAACTGATTTTTACATTTCATGCCTACAGTTTTTATGGTTTGATCTTGGTAGGCAATGAATTGCAGTTGTTGATACAATGACAACATTTTCCACGTCAATTGTTTTGAATTTCTGAGTAGCGATATTCTCTTGCATGTTTATTATCTTCTTCTTTCTGGCGTTACGTCCCCACTGGGACAGAGCCTGCTTCTCAGCTTAGTGTTCTTATGAGCACTTCCACAGTTATTAGCTGAGAGCTTACTATGCCAATGACCATTTTTGCATGCGTATATCGTGTGGCAGGGTACGATGATACTTTATGCCCTGGGAAGTCGAAAACATTTCCAATCCGAAAAGATCCTCGACCGGTGGGATTCGAACCCACGACCCTCAGCTTGGTCTTGCTGAATAACTGCGCGTTTACCGCTACGGCTATCTGGGCCCCGCATGTTTATTATATATTATTTAAATAACTGCATTTTATCATTTTATTTTAGGTAGCCCTTTTTGGAAGAATCATCGCTATCATTAATTGATTTTATTCGAACTACGAGAATTGATTTTAAAAGCCCTGCAGGAATGAAAATATATTATTTCCGACACATAGTACCGATTATCAATGGAGTGCTTTGCGAGGACCCAAGCAGTCCGATTCATTTTCGCGCGCTCGGAGTGTATTTTAGCTGGATTCGTTCGTTTGCTCAGTGTTTTGCGAAGGCCAGAGCAGAGTGCGTGGTCTTTGCAAAGCACTGATTTGGTTGCGTGTTCCGATGGAACGCGCGACGGAATCAAAATAAATCGTGTTCGGTTCGCGTCATTCGAGTGCGGAAAAAAAATCGACAATAGTACGTGGTCCTTTGATTCGGTTGCATGTTCCGGGGACGCACAACGGAGTCAAGACGAATCGTGTTCGGTTCGTGTTGATCATGTGCGAAGAACTTCGTGTTCAGCCAAGGATGAAGTACTGGTGAGATCGTTACATGCTTATGATAATTCATTTTTATCGTTGCTATAAGTAGCTTTTATTTTATTTTCAAACAAGGTATGAATGGTTCGTCACTACAAGTGTCGACTTTTTCGCGTTTCATTTAAACTTAATATACCATTATGTTTTCGTCATTAGTCAAAGTAACCTTTGAACTGTTCGACATTATCAATGACATTTTTTTTATTGCAACGTAACTTTTTTAATATTATTTTAATTTTCAAACAAATTTGAATGGTTCGTCATTACATGTGTCGACAATACCTTTATTTCTGTTACATACACTTTTAAAACACACAATCCTTTCTGTCTTCATCATTACTAAAAATAACCTTTGAATAGTTCGATATTATGAATGTCAACTTTTTTATATTTTTTTTCAATATATGATGCAACACTATGTAACACTAGTTTTAAGTTTCGTATTTTCCCTCCTAATCCATGGATCGCATCACCGACCAAAGGTGACTCCCAGATCTTTTTCCTCCCTCACTAACCACACCTGTCCCGTGATGATTGTGGAGATGCAGAGGTATTCTCGGTCTTTAGAAGCAACGATCATTACACAATAACGTTCCTTACCCTTCCCAACTGACTGTAAGGACTTGGCCGGCGCCGTTATTGATCAATAATATGAGAGCTGCTATAATTGCACTTCGAGAATATGCGGAAAATCCCGGAGAATATGCGGAAATTCATTTGTGCAATTCTTCTTATTCTTACAATTCTTCTTCGGATCAATCACGGAGTACCAACCATTGACATGTACAGTCAGTCTATGCTATGCTATGCTATGCTATTTCCGACACATTGTACCGATTATCAATACTGAAACAAACTGTGGAATCATTTTCTCATTTCTGTCTCATACAGTGTTGAAAAACTCGTAAAAGCGTTAATGCTAAACTTTTTTTTCTTACATGAGAAGTTATTTTTCACTGCACGTGTTAAGAAGTAGAATGGCTCCCTTGGATTGTTAACATCTTCCGAATAATCTAGTGTAAATTGTTTTTGGTTTGTTGCTCTTCATTTACCTAAAACAAAGATAAGAACCGTTTTGATTCATATTACGGGCAGCTTCAGATTCCGGTCACTCTTATTTGTATGGCAAACATTTCACATGAAATGTTTCAATTTTTGCCATTCAAAAGTTCTCACTTTCGAGGCTCGTTTTAATCTACATTTTCCATAGATAACTATGAAAATTTATAAAGCTCAACTGCCTTAGACGTCTCTTCAGTGGTTTGATCTTTCTTGTATGATTTTCATGAGCTGTCCGGAATTTGAGGCAAAAGTAAGGAAGCGTCCGGAATAAAAACCATTAAAAGTCCACACATTTCCATTCATTTAAAGTTATTTATGTAGCGGAATCAAAATCTTGACCATCCATTCGAAAGTTAAGTGTTTTGAAGGCTTGATAACGCGGAGGAATCATTCAGAATGATTTATTTTATATGGCTTCTAATGAGTTATACTTCATTGAGGTCTTGAGTGTCCGTAATATGAATCAAAACGGTAAATCAATTGGAAAATGAAAAAATATATTTGATATATCAAGGTCCTTTGTTCAGGAAAGTAAGACACTAAAAAGTCAACAATGAAAACAAAATACTTCCCGAAGTTTGCTTCGATCGAACTATAAAACTTTATGGTGTAGGCAATAAAGAGGTGATTCAAAATTTATGGCATGCTAGCGTAAATAACTGAATGCGATGAAAAGATTAAACACTGCTTACGCAATTCGTGACACTTATCTACCGTGCTACGCGAGCGACGCGCAACACGATCGATCCTGACCGCATCTCTCGCCCTCCCAAGAGCAAGCGACGCGACAAAAGGATCAAACACATTACACTACCAACTTGGTCCTCGAACCGTGACTTTTATATACCGCCAAACAAATGTATTTCAATTATATTCAAAAACAAAGTGGGTACAATTTAGTTAAGCCGAATTTCAAAAGGTTATAGAATAATCAAAATGGGTAATACATTTTTCAGCATCATTTGCACTGCATTAGAGGGCTTAACACAAGATGGAACAAGGAGTGGTGACGTTGACTTTATGACAGCAGCTTGTAGGGCGTTCGCATTGTACTCTTGAATGTCTCGGTTGGAAACAGTTCATCAAGTTCATCTCCAAACTTGTCACACTTATACAGGTTATGTTTGCAGTCACAAATAGCTCACGGATATCTTCTGCTGCCTTTCCGATGACCTTCATGATGTTGCGAACAATGATGGCATTGCAGTTGCCACACAATTCACACGATGTCTTGCTTTTGTAGTCGCTTCTGCTGTGCCCGGACTAGAGGCACGAAAAGCACAAATGGTTGTTTTGCATAAAAAGCCGCTTCTCGTAATCCCTCATGTTCTCAAATTTCGCGCACTGCATTGTGACGTTCTAAGCACAACAGACACTTCACGACGTCACCTTTTGTCGTTCCTTCGGGATCACCCTTCACATAATAATTCACATAATAGTTGATTTTGAGGATTGCTCCAAATCACTCACTAAAATTAGGTACACGTTCCATGTCAATTTTTTTTTTCGGCGGATGTTTTGATCTATTCGTTTATCTATACCTACACTCGCGCACTCGATGACGTTCAAAGCAAGTCTGTCTTTCACCGTAGTCAATTTCACACTACATGAATCACTCGGTTTGCGTTGTTCTTGTCATAGTGCACACACTCATTCTCTTTCGTTTTTGAATCGAGTTCATATGCGATAATATCTCGCGATCAGTATCATAAAGACGTATTTGCAATGATCGATTTCTCTGCGTCAATTTTCTTCTTAGCTAATTTATCTGCCGAATATTTTCGACAGCTTTTTTTATTCAGTAGATAGTATTCAAGATAATACTCATCATTTTTCGTCATGCTCCATCGTAAAATGTTACGAAGATCGTTTGATTTTCACGTACTAACGTAAAAATAAAATCGACGAAAAGGAATCGATCACTGCAAATACGCCTGTATGATACTAAACTATCTGAAGGTTTCAATTAAACAGCTTTTTTTTTGTTATTGTGGGAATATTATTGATTGAATTTGAGAAACATTAGGAAAAATCTTCCATCTGTTTAAGTATGACGGAAAAATGAGACGGACTTCGTATTCTGACTTCACAGAATGTCATTGAAAGAATGTTTTCATTGGTTGAACTTTCGTTAAAATTGCTCATGTTGTCTAAATGGCTACACCCAAAATAATTCGGATGGCGGATTTCCCTCCTAACGTATTAGGTGCTAAATCCACCTATTGATGGTAAGATTCGCCTCCTAAGCGTAGACGGGCAAACCCGTCAATTGAAATCGAGCACATTGGACTTGAAAATTCGAGCAATCTAAATGTTTACGCCCGACCCACACAATTGCACAACCAATCCGAAGCCGAATGATGGCATCGGAAACGCACACTTAGGCAAATGGTCACGCGGCAAATGGATGGTGGACATGTCAGAAGAATGGAATGAATATTGCAATATAAAACGCTTTATATATTACTTTTGTCACTTCTCCCATCAAGCCGTCGATAGGTTCGTGGAGTTAGTACTGGTTTATGAATCGGGAGGTCCTTGGTTCGATTCTGAATAAGCGCAAGTATATATTCTGTTTTTATTTTTTGGTTCTTCAGGCAAATTTATGAAATTCAACCCGATTTCTTGTGGCGAATTATCATAATAGATTCCGGTCCCTGTATTTAGATAATCATTTTGCTTGAGTGACTATCGAAATAAGGTACCGTGTGACAAATGGGTAAAGGAAATCGTATAGAGAGGGCTCTTAAAAAATAAAATGAATAAGATCTACTATATTTTTCAGATTGTTTCCTACTAAATCTATGCTATATTTAAATTTAATGTTTGTGCCAAAGTTCAAGGTAAATATTGAAAATTTTGGAAACTAGTGGGACAAGTGAAAATATTGTCGTTTTAAATGACTGAACTATAACTAAAAAAATAACAGTCAGATCTGTGATTTCAAATGGCCTCATTTGTTAGTGTATGAATACACAAAAAATCACACATAAATATTAAACATTTTGTTCTTTTTGAAACAATTTTCTTGAGTAAAGTTATTTATTTAGCAACAATGTTACTTTTATTGAAAGTAATAACATCATCGAAAATCAAACACCATTCTATTTTACCGATTTTCTACTACTCATTTTATATAAAGTTAAATTATCTCTTTTCTAAGTAATGTATTTATTGCCTTTATCGAGCGGATTTAACCCGGTCAAAAGTGTTAACATTCTTGTACCTACTGAATAAGTCATTATTTGAACCTAGTATCCAAATTCATGCGTCATCCGTTGAAGCCATTCAGAACACTACGATGTACATGTTTTTTTTTAATTTCTTTATTAGTATCATTCCAAACATTACATTCATTTCTTATATCTAGGTGATCTGTGTTAGACAACACTATCATCCTAATTTGGTAAAACAAATTTAAGATTTTATTAGCATTTTGTTAACAACATACTACATCTCCCTGGCTCTTCACCCGAAAGGCTTTGGGGTTTCACATATTTCGACATGTTGAATCCAACAAAAATAGTCCGGTTGAAAACCCCGTGTAACACATCGTGACCTTCCCTTGTTAGCTACCCCATATACCCGATTGCCCCAAGGCTCCGCCACAAGAAATTTGCCTTAGACACCAAAATATGAAAAACAAAAAAATAGTAACAGTAACTAGATTCGAAACCGCAACCTTCGGATCCTTAAACATAAACCCACACCACTCGCCTCACGGTGTCTTTTACATGTAACTTTATAACAAAAAAATCGGCATGTCTCAAATTTGGACCAATGAAAGACAAGACCTTCCTCTTTTATTTCCTGCTAAAATGAAAATGATCCATCGGGGGGTCTAGTGCAATTTTTTTTTAATTTTGTTGTTGGTAATATCATTTTAAATGCACCGTAAATTAATAAATTTTGTTGAGGTGAACTGTTTAAACGGATTAGGATGAAAATGTTGCAAAAATCTAGTGTCAATATCATGTAGATTATATTCTAGACAGCCTAAAAATTTACAGGCCGAGGCCGAAATTTAAATTTTTGAGTTGCCTCTCTTTTGCTTTCATTCATTGTTGAAATTTGGATTGCTCTTAAAACTAAGTACCCAAGGTCCTTACTAAGGTTAAGTTATATCCCAAACTCCTTAAAAAATTGAAAAAAAAATTGTTCTAGACCCCCCGACCGATTATTTTCGTTTTGGTTGCAAATGAAAGGGGAGAATCATGGCTTTCTTGTGTCAACATTTCAGACATGCCGAATTTTTTGTTTTGAAATTGCTCTACGAAACACACCGTGGCCTATCACAAATTCTCATGTGTGGAGTTTTCTACATCACACAACATGGAACCATCTTGTCACGGAGGACAACCTGCAAGAGGAGCAAAATACAACACCCGTTGGACAGCCAAGTGCGAGAAGGGGTGAGATGATATGTTCTATAAATATATTTAAAGTACCAACGCGGTGCTGCGGGAATTTCTTACTTATACCAGAGTCAAAATCTATATGTTTGTATATCTTTATTATCGGCAATGACTTATACATTTGCAGTGGAAATAGAATTTCATGCCGTGCGTGTTGGATTGGGTAATATATTAGGGAGAAACAAATAAACACACTTGACTATAACAGTCGGGCGCTTTATAAGCAGAATTTTATCGTTGACGTTTGCTGATTGATTTACTTTTCATTTATTTACATTTTGGTCTCCTATTAGTCGCATGGTTGGGGACGGTATGAGACTCCTCGAAGTAGGAGACCCAGGGTTTGTGGGATTCGATTCATTTGACGATGTAATATTGTAATCAAACATCTAAGTGTGCATACAGCAAACTGGATTACCGTAATTCTTTTAACAATTACTTATCAAAATAGAGGCCGTTGATAAACTATGTTATCATTTAGCGGGGAGGGGGTATCTAGCCAAAGACCACGGTCCACCCATTTGTGTTTCAAAGAAAATTCCACCATCAACTAAACCTGAAAGGTTTCATTAGCAGTCGGATGGTTCAAATTAAAAAAAAAAACAGTTTTAAAATTCAATATTTCATATCTTCTTTACCAACAACGATTAGAAGACGATTAAGATTTCTATGGAAATTACTATGACAAAATTTGAAAAAAAAAATGTTCCCCACATGTTAGTACTGTAATGTTAATACAAAATTATCTCTAAGTGAAAACTAATTCCTCAAACAATAATAAGGAACACTGCAGTAGAAACAAATCTTTTTGAGCTAATTTTGTTAGTGATTTTTGCAGAAGTTTGTCACACTATAATCTCACATTTCGCTTAGTAATAGCAAACCAATTCATAAATATCTTTTCTCCCATTTTTCAAATTTCTGTTTCATTCATGAACAAATGAAACACATGATCATTGGGCGTCGTCAAAACCACACAAAAGCACGAGGGGGAGGAGGTGACTGAAAAGTCAGGAAAAATGTTCACGTGGTTTATGGACGACCCCTAAGAAAGATATGGGGATTGGAATTTCAAACTTTTTTTTTAAATTTATAACCGCTCTTATTACCAGTCATTTACATTTACCGTTATATTTTTTTTTTGTACAGAAGATGCAATAGTACCTAACTGGAATTTACAGAAATTACAATAAGGTTTAATTATCGCACTCAACATTTTACACCAAAGCCAGATTTTCCATATTTTTTGGAATTGATATACATAAATAATAATTCTCAAAAAAAACTTATGTGCACAACATAATCGCAAAATAATGGTGAACGCGTCACGAAATGATTTCTTCAACCCTTAAGTGGATTTTTTGGTGTTGGTGTTCATTCAGAGGTTTGCCAAGCCGCATAACTATATAAAACTCGTGAAGATCTTTTCCGAACAATATTTTTTCTACATCCCAGAAAATTTACTTATAATAATAATGCTCAACATATTGTCGATTTAAAGTCATGCTTTAGAGCATTCATGATGTCAAAACTATGTATCATTGCTTGACAGTTATCGAATGAGTGCAATAAAACTTATTTTAATCTGCATTTTATTATGCATATAAAAATAAACACACATTGTTTGAAAATGTATTGGAAAATATGAAGTTGGTACAGTCCCATATTGAAAAATAAAGGCATACCAGTCTCCATATGAACTTTTAATTTAAATTTCAGCTGCAAACGTGAATTGTGTTCAAGTTTATTATTTTTTGCTGATCATTAGAAGCAACATTAGTAAGCTATGCGGTTGTGTTAAATATGTCAGGAAGAAATGTAAGGGGTCATCCATAAATGACATAGCTATTTAGGGGGGAGGGGGATCTTTACGGGGCCCATATAGCCGTAGTGGTAAACGCGGAGCTATTCAGCATGATCAAGCTGAGGGTCGTGGGTTCGAATCCCACCGGTCGAGGATCTTTTCGGGTTGGAAATTTTCTCGACTTCCCAGAGCATAGAGTATCTTCGTTCCTGCCACACGATATACGCAAGCAAAAATGGTCATTGGCACAGTAAGCTTTCAGTTAATAACTGTGGAAGTGCTCATAAGAACACTGAGATGCAGGCTCTGTCCTTTGTTTTGTTTGACTTATAAACTTGGTTTATAAAATGAAGATTCAGCTTCAAAACATTCATCAAGATTGAAAAGAAATCTGAGAAATTTTAGATTTTCTTGATAAATGCAATCAAACAGATTTTTCAAAGCTTTAAATGGTTATGTAAATATTATATTATATTCGTGTCTTAATTGATAAATTTATAAATAAACAAAATCAAAGTTTAATAAATAAATTAAAAATCAATGCTTTAACTACTTGGAGTACATTGTTTTCTCATTTGTTAACAAGTCATAAAGTCAGCCGTTTTCAAGACAATAAAATATGCTCTTTTCGGCAAATATTACATGAAACAAGATATTTATACCGTGTGTTATGCATTCAATGTTGCAGGAGATCTCACTCAATCAACTCATCGATTTGTTTTGATGTATCAATGCTCTTGATGGAATAGCCTGAATATCGATGAGGACAACAGATTCGAGTGATATCGAAATTGTCCTATCATTCAATTTTATTGATAACTTGGTAATTTGATATTTTTTTATTATTTAACTGTTTCATTATAGGTTGTGTAGGTTTATTTTATTATGAAGAAAGATAATGAAGTTCAGCTGAAATATTAATAGAGATAAATAATTTTCTAAACATTCCAAATATATCAAGTGTAATCTTTTCTATATCTGGCCACTGATTGCCAAATGGATTTGAATTTGGATAATAATTCATTTCGAATTAATATATTGTATTGTTCATTTTCATTGAAATCTATTTCCTAACAAAGAATAATTTTAAAAAAAACAATCCTTTAATAACAAAATTTTTGTTCTAACTAAAAATAAACTAAAAATATATTGAGCAATTCTCGCTGAAACCAGGCCGCCATCGGCACCCATCGTTAGAATTCCAATTTTATGTCACTGATCGCTAGCTTTCGATAAAACTTAAGGGTGGTCCTTTTTGTTTTCTCAAATTGTTGGACCCCTCGTACGCCAGCTAGCTAAACAGTTTGCAAAAAAGCCCATTTTTTGATAAATCTTGGGTATTTCTTCACGTGATATGTCTCATATTTCCCTTGGAACACATACCAAACATAATGGCATCGTATAGAGAAAGGATATAGCTTTCATTTGAAGTTAAAAAAAATCCGGCGGCCATTTTGAATTTGGCCGCCATCTTGAATTTTGTTAGAAAAATCGTTTTTTCACCATTAGCGCACCGCTCGTTTTGAATTCTGAGATCACCATCAGAAAGCTGAGGAAAAATTGCGTAAGATAGGCTACAGAAACTAGGTGTGCAATGGTATTTACCCTATGAAATGAACGATTTTCTAAAACATGTTCCACGATTTTGACGTATATGGCGAGTGCAATCAATGCAAACATCATTTTTTGTACAACAAAGATACAAGTTTTCAATAGTTGGTGTATTTTTCGAGTCAGATGAAGAATAGGAGTATTATTTAGAGTGAAAAAATCTGGCGGCCATCTTGGATTTTGACGCCATCTTGATTTTGACTAGTAGAATGAATTTTTCACCTTGATAGCACTCAGCATGTCTAATTTAGAGGTTACCAATAAAAACAAGGTTACGTATACTCTTCTTCTTATTATTCTTCATTTTCCTGACGTTACGTCCCTAGTGGAACCGAGCCTGATACTCAGCTTTGTTAGTTATAAATACAGGTTATTAAATAGGAATTTTCTTTTATAATACGATTTTTAATAACAGAATAATTCTCGACATATCTTTGAATTCAGTTATTATGAATAAATAAATTTAATGAATAAAAACCGTCCAAAAACATTGATTGAAATAAACAAATATTTTTTTTACCATATGCTTTTTTTGTCATCGAATGAAGTTTATAAATTGTTGCGACATTAGTAAGTTTTGTGGTAATATCTGTAGTTTTAACGTAAAATATTTCCGAAAGTGCATTAATTTATAATGGAAATCTTAAATTTTTAAGCAAAAAAAATCCTTGATTTTCTGAATCATAAAGTATTGTTTTCACTAACACCCAACATGCATGTGAAAAATAGCGAAATTGAAAGGTGAGAAGCAGGCTTTGTTCTAATGTGGACGTAATGCCGAAACGCAGGTGAATCATTTTGAGTTTGGAAAATCTGGTGGCCATCTTGGATTTCGACGCCATCTTAGTTTTTAGCAGTAGAATGATTTTTTACCATCTCAGCGCTCTTCATGTTTAATTGACGGGGTTGGTGGTCTGATGGCTACCGCTTCTGCTTCATATGCAGAAGGTCATGGGTTCAATCCCAGGCCCGTCCCTTTCCTCGTACCTTAGTAGTTGTATATCTCTCACTTGCTTCTATCTTCCATTCTAAATATATCACAATCAAACTATTCGTTCATAGCAAACGCTAGAACCAGAGACGGACAAGAAACCGTTTCCCTAACGCTTCCTACTTCCACGCGCACGCCTTTCTTACGCCTGATACATAGGCAGTCTGCTAACCACAAAAGCAAACCTCTCTGCCATGCCTTTCCCCCAATCCATACACTCCCGCATGAACTGACGTGGATGCAGTGGACAGATTCTTTATTTCTTATCTTATTTTAGCTGTTCAACAGATTGTTCATTTCTATCAATGGTTTTAGACCAAATAAATGAAAGAATTAATGCTATTTTTCAACTCGCAGATATGCAGAACAATCATTCAGGTGGCAAATAAGCGTTAAAAAATTCTACTTGTTAATTTATTTTTGAAGCTTAGGGGCTGGCTCTATTCCAGTAGGGACGTAACGTCAGGAAAAAAAAGAACAAGAAGAATAGTAAGTGCAACGGTGGCATTAAAATTCAACATGTTGAGTGTTATCAAGGTGAAAACTCATTCTACTACTTAAAACCAAGATGGCGTCAAAATCCAAGATGGCCGCCAGATTTTATCACTCAAAATAATACTCCTATTCTTCATCTGACTCGAAAAATACACCAACTATTGAAAACTTGTATCTTTGTTGTACAAAAAATGATGTTTGCATTGATTGCACTCGCCATATACGTCAAAATCGTGGAACATGTTTTAGAAAATCGTTCATTTCATAGGGTAAATACCATTGCACACCTAGTTTCTGTAGCCTATCTTACGCAATTTTTCCTCAGCTTTCTGATGGTGATCTCAGAATTCAAAACGAGCGGTGCGCTAATGGTGAAAAAACGATTTTTCTAACAAAATTCAAGATGGCGGCCAAATTCAAAATGGCCGCCGGATTTTTTTTAACTTCAAATGAAAGCTATATCCTTTCTCTATACGATGCCATTATGTTTGGTATGTGTTCCAAGGGAAATATGAGACATATCACGTGAAGAAATACCCAAGATTTATCAAAAAATGGGCTTTTTTGCAAACTGTTTAGCTAGCTGGCGTACGAGGGGTCCACCAATTTGAGAAAACAAAAAGGACCACCCTTAAGTTTTATAGAAAGCTAGCGATCAGTGACATAAAATTGGAATTCTAACGATGGGTGCCGATGGCGGCCTGGTTTCAGCGAGAATTGCTCATTGTACCCTAACTCAACAATAACGAGCTTCATCAATCAAATCAATTTTTTTTCACATTTTCTATAGTAAACTTGTTTGGCTTGGTGACAACAGCAAAAGTAATACAATTTAGCCTATATGAAACTAGATACCAAAATTATGTAACAGGAACTGTGTTTATTTGAAACTGTTTTCCAAATTACTTTCGAGGGGGCCTTCCTTAGCCGAGTGGTTAGAGTCCGCGGCTACAAAGCAAAGCCATGCTGAAGGTGTCTGGGTTCGATTCCCGATCGGTCCAGGATCTTTTCGGGTTGGAAATTTTCTCGACTTCCCTGGGCATAGAGTATCATCGTACCTGCCACACGATATACGAATGCGAAAATGGCAACTTTGGCAAAGAAAGCTCTCAATCAAAAACTGTGGAAGTGCTCATTGAACACTAAGCTGAGAAGCAGGCTCTGTCCCAGTGAGGACGTCAATGCCAAGAAGAAGAAGAAGAAGAAGAAGAAGAAGATGAAGATGAAGATGAAGAAGAAGAAGAAGAAGAAGAAGAAGAAGGGGGGGGTGCTTGATATGCTACGTATTTTCCAAGGGGAAGTATCAGCATTTGTGACGAAACGGTACGAGAGGGAAGGGGGGTGTAAAAAATCAGTGAAAATGCTACATTATTTATGGACGGCCCCTAATAGAAAATTATAAACATTTGTATGAAAGAAAAACTTCAAAGTTTGAGCGCTATTTTCTCAGTGCCTACTTTTTTCAATATGGGCCTTTATGGACAGCATAAGTTGTTCTTAGAAAAACTTTCTTATCGAAAATGTCTCTGAAATTTTGTCCTGAACAACTTATTCTTATCACAATTCATAGATAGTCAAAATTAAAAATGATAAAAAAAAATTATTGCGTTATATAAAAATGAAATTTTGTTTTCATATTTTTCATGATAAAAAAATCAGTATATATGTTCTCTTGACTTCTCCAAACGGTTTACTACAATCTCCCCACTGAACGTTCTCTTCTAAAATCAACATATCGGTGCAATAATTCTTAAAATAAATTGCTTGCAAAAACTAATAGCCAATTTGCAGAAGTTGTTCTTGAGTCAAAATGATCGATTCATCTAAAGAAAACTCTTTTACTATTATACTAAAACCATGGTTAAAATTTAATCCCATATATGGGGCACGGTTTCTTATAATCGGCTCATTCTGGGTAGCATTCATCAGCATTGGATCGATATTTTTTATCAATGTGAAAGTAGAACCGTGATCTTGTTTTCTTTGAATAGCACCAGCAAAAGATTCCTCAGAGTTTTCATGTTTTAAAGACTATTCATTTTATAAAGAGGACACCTTGTTTATGCTATATCTTTTTTATCATGTATATAAAATCCCAGAGTTTTCTGTCTGTCAGTAACGCTTTGAAAGGTTTCATTGAGCAGCATACAACAGCAATTTAAGAGCACAACAACAGTCAAATTAAGAGCACTGCAAAAGTCCATTTGAATGTAACAACATTACAATAGGGTCCTAAAGCCCTGTCCCAATTTTAGTGCCAAACGCTTACGTTCAGGCCAAAAACACATGTTTACACAATTTTTTAATGTTTTTCATTTGTTTAAGTACAAAAAACATTTTTTCATGTTTTTATAGATTTTGTCACACTCCTTGATTTGAACTCAAATTTCGGGTGTATTTTGTTTTCCGTGTCCCTTCCGAAATGTCAGATAGCAACAACCCCAGTGTTAAAACTAAAACCCCTGTGATATTTTTGACGACTAAGCGAACGTCAAACATGATCTCAAGTGTCAAGGTTCATTTATGGATCCAATTTTGAAATTAAAGTTTAAATATGATATATCCGTTATTTGAGCGAGAAAAATTGCTAAAGTAGTTGCAGTAATATGATCTTTCGTGTTATTAAATAAAAACAAGATTTAATTAACCATTTTAGGACCCTATTGCAAATTGTGGAGCACTATAACAGCTATTGCACAGGGTGTTCTAGAGTTTTCCGGAGCTTTGTCCTTCCTAATTCGTATAAAAGTCACGATCTTTTTATCATTGTAGTTTTCCGGTTTTATGAACTTGGACGGTAATCAAAATGTAAACAAACCAACTTTATGCTGTTCCCGCACTTAAATTCCGATGCAAGTTGAAAATGTGATTCATTACGGGTTTCGTCATTTCAATATAAGGTTCAAAAACAAATAAGAAATTTGCGAAGGAAAGATAAACATGATTGTGGGCCGAATATTCTAGTTTTTTTATTTACACAACCTTCTTGAGTCGATGTTCCATGGTTCGGTATCGACTTATGAAGGCAAAATAAAAATATTTTTTTATGGTAACTATAATGGTCCCCTAAAAGAGCTTTCCAAAGCATTCCTGTTCGATGACTCGATATATTCATTAGTCGATAGTCCCCTAATTACAATTCGATTCGTTGTATATCGTTGACGATCGCCATCGCAGCACAAAGATCTATACAGAAATTGTAGCACTGGTTATTCGGGATTCAATAGAATATTCTAGAATTTTCAGTCAGATTCTTCTCTCTAATTTATAGAAGCTCCTGGAACTTTTGAAATATTTCACAACAGCATTTAAGGCTGTAATTATTTCAGATCAGAATAACGGCACTATAACAATGGAGTATGGTTAGGGCATAAATTTGGGCGATTTTGCGTTCATAAATATCATGCGTGTCTCAGCTTATTATTCATACACCAATGGCATATTAATCAACAGAGAAATTTCTCTGTCCATGTTATCATTTTGCAATTGAACTCAAACATTATTAATCTTTGAAAGAGGTTTTTGCTTGAAAATTCTTATGGAACGTGACTAGCCACGCTGGGTTAGCTAGTTTATCAATGAAATCATAATCGGTTTTCTGTGCATCGTAATACTATTATTTTCCTCTTATATGGAAATATAAGATCTTACAAAGAAGAACAAAGAAGTTTCGACAAAAACTTCCTAGAAAAGATGTTCTTCAAACTTAAACAATATTTTTCACATACCAAAAATCTGAATTTTTATGAATGAATTGTGTTTTGGTATACTCAACTATTATACTTGGCTCCAGACCTACCAATCTTTGACCATTCTAAACATTGTTTCTTATTCATGTGAATTATAATTATTTTGATGGCTTTTTTGTTATAACACCATCGTGCAATAATATAACAGTCTAACGATACTGTATACAGAAAACCGATTACGATTCTATTGATATATTATAAAGATATAGCATGCACAAGGTGTCCACTTTATAAAATGAACAGTCCTTAAGTAAGTTCTACAATAGAGAATGTGGCTACTCTGGTAGGTGATAAATTATTATGAATATACATTAAACTTGTTCAACATACGATGATTAACGCTTTAAAGGAGACTTGACTGTATATCTTTATTTTGCTGGGGATAACACATGTTCACATGTTTATCAACAGCATGAGCAATCATGCATATGAAACGTAAAACCACATCGACTTTGGTTACTCAACACATCAGTAGTAAGTTTGGAGCAGTAAATACACAGTGTGCTAGTCGATCCGAAGATTATGGTTCGAATCTGGTGTGCGCCCTCTCGGTTTTTTGAGTATCTCCATACTTCCAATACATGCACTTACTTTTAAGGCATATGTGTGGAAATTATATTTTTTAATACATGTGTTGGTGATGCACGCACATGACAAAAAATACACATGCGACATCAACCAGGATCGATCCATGGTCAAGAGCGTGAGAACCAAATACTATACCACAGCACTAAACCCGCTTATTGGTATGCGTGGTGCAAAAAGCATATCAAGTTGTACTTCCCCATTTGTACCGTAAAAACTGCTCGACTCAATGACCGGATTATCTGCCTATCAATAGACGCTCAAAAACGTCATGTCGCTCAGAAGAACACTTTTCCGCCATCAATAGACGCAGAAAACGCCTATGGTCTAATCCACCGGTGTACTAAATTTACTCGGTCTGAGAATTGTGACACTTGAGCGGGGCACGCTCCCGTATGATCCCCACGTGATCTGGACCCGCTCTAGTGTCAAAATTCTTCGACCGAGTCAGTTTAGTACACCCGTGGATAAGACCATAATGACGGTTTCAACTTTTGGGTGTATATTCCATGAACATTGTTTCCATTTTTAATGGTACTAATTTGATCTTTACAGCATAATATTAAAACTGCAAGGTCTAAATTTAGCAAAGCGTTGAAATCTGTTCGAGTTGTTCTGATTCATAGCACGCGCTCCTTTACACACAGGTTCTTTCAATAGCAGGTACGAAAGCCTTTTGATCTCTAATTGTTGAAATGACCACCAGATTGCTAAGACGATGTAGCAGGCCATTAGGAAAGCCAAGAAATTTCCCCTCCTAATATTCAGGCTCGTGAGGCTATCAATCATATTAACGACAACTTTCTTGTACTAATCGCTAGTCACTCAATCTTATTCCATTCCGAAGGCTCACACTAAAGTGTCTGTTGATATCGTCCAATGTTGCTAGGCCTGAAATACATAATTTATTCCTCGACACCAAATTATTTCTACCTTGGGTACTATTTTATTTACAAACTGATTCACTGAATGACCACCTGAAATGTTCATCGCGAGTAAAAGCGAGCCTCAACACCATAATTAAAAATCGTTAAATCATCATAAATTTAATTTTAATTGATTTTGACAAGTTGCTGTCAGGTATTCTTGGAACAAATCGAAAGCTTTCCAGCAACTTTCACGCGTTAGCAACCCTCGCAAACGAGCACGGAATGATCAACTTTGGTGATTAAAATTTGCTCGGTAATTTGATAGTACTCGACTCGAGCAATGGCAACGAGTTGCTGGATTAGCCGCCTTACGTCCAACAGGAAGTTGCAACTCGGCAGCGCGCTCAGTGGTTCGAAGGCGGCGATAACCTTAAGAATCAAAGTACCGTCGATGGGAGTGACAATGCATCTTGGGGTTGAGACTGGGTCAAAGCGGAAAAATATAATGCATGAAATATTCCCGCCAATAACGCTGATATTACTAATATCAATAATTCATATGTCATGAAGCATATAATTACACATCATATATAAAAATTTACACTTTCAGTTTTTATTTAGTTTATCAAGAAAAGCTTATGTTGAAACTAGAGAAGAATGTTGAAGATATTTAAGGTGAAGATGAATCGAAGCCAAAGTTTAAATTTTCAAGAGCAGGGATCTGGAGAACCAAACATCCGATTGAGCTGAAAACTTAATCGATTGGTCACTAGCTGGTGGTGACCAATCGATTAGGTTTTCAGCTCAAACGGATGTTTGGTTCTCCAGATCCGTGCTCTTGAAAATTTGAACTTTGGCTTCGATTCATCTTCACCTTAAGGGTAAAAAAAGCATCAAACCACTGCGCATCGTAAGCTGCAATGGACTCAAAATGGTTTAATATGGGAAAGTCAAGACTGAAGATAGAATATCTACTTGGAAATCGAGTTCTAATCCCTCCGTTCTCCTGAAGACAGCCACGTTAACGGTGCTGCTAGGAGCATTATTTAATTCTTTATAAAAAGTTGCTCCTTTCACTAGCAGTTCATGTTGAGGATCAACCGATATACCTGTTTGTGGCGTTTTGGCACCAGACGAACAGAGAGAGACCGGCAAAGAAAGCCGTCAGCGAAAATCTCCACCTCCACGGTAATAGCATAAATTGCAAACTTTTTAATCCCGGAGGAGAAATTTCCTAAACAGTATATTGATATAGCAAACTATAAATATGATGACAGCTCAGCTGGAAAGTTTAGCCGGAAGCACAATTTCACATTGCAGTGTCAGCGTGACACCATCAGGCAAGCCAGGCGGAGAATATTGTGAGTTGCTGCCCGTGTTGGATGACTTTTGGGAAATTGGGAAGTCCGTTTGTCTTGCTTTTAGCCAACAGACAAAACTATTTTCAGCAGCAGCAGCACTGAAGCCGACCAACGCAGGAAGTACAAAGTTAAGTTGTTTGAGTGCCAGCGGTTGCCCAATAGAGAGCAGAGTTTGCAAAAATGGCTGAGTTAATATTCTAATGGAATTTTCTGTCAGTGGAATGGTCCACTTTTTGACATACGCATATCTTTCGCCATGCTGTGTTACTGAAGGGGTGAATCAAAATTCACAAATTAGTTTATTAAACTATTCATGACTCGTGTTCCTGTTGGATGCTTTGGCTATTGCATCAATCTGAAATTGTTTGATTCAAGCAAAAATCCGCACATGGGTGGTATGAAGTAGGGTCCATTCCATCCCAAGTATGAATTCATAATCGGGTTGAGCTTATGCGTATTTTCATGACACATTTATCGATGTTTTATTGTAACTAACTACAGTCGAAATTAGTCTTCTCTGGCCACAAATCTTCAAATCATCAAATATAATGCTTAAAACGCAATCCATGAAACCAGTACCATCAATAAAGTTTATTTGAAAAATGTTTTCAAAAGCACTTGAGGCTGGATACTGTGAACCTGGTGCGTCTGTACTCTATGTTAGGAGCGGCTCACACAATGATTGACAATGACGATGATTGATTTAACCGCCTGGAATCATTCTTGCCCTCCTAGAAATTTTGGAATTTTGAATGGTAATATATATGAAAATTACAAAAAAAACATCTTCTGAATGAATTTACAAATACTATTCTATAGTTACGTCCTTTTATTTTGCACAACAAAGGTGGGAAAGCCTCACTTGTCGTATAAAACATCAGTGTGGCGGTTCTGACTTAAGTCGAATTCGATTAATCGCGCGACAACCGAAAGATTGTCGCTCAAATGGCTATTGCTAGAACCAGCTGTCGTTGTGCGCGACAAGCGCAATTTTTCGACATAACCGTTAAAATCCTGGAATCTATCAATGCGAGTGCTCACTCCAGGACGTTGCGTAACAATGCTATGTTGAGGTTGCCATTGCGACGAACTAACTGTGGCCAAAACAGTGCTATGGTCGGTCCTCAATGATAAATGAAAAAAAAAATAATGATACTAAAACACGTCAGTATCCAAGAAATTTTGTTTTATTAATTCGTATTATCTGTATCATGCATGGTCATGGTTTTTCTACTCCAGCACTAAATTATTTCTTCAATTTTGCTTTAACTTCCATTTAAATAATTTTGCATGCATAAACTGTTTGCTTAAACTCTAAACAACGTTTAAACAAGAAAAAGTTTTATAATCTCAAAAATTGCAGTGTAATCAAATTCCTTGATGAATAGTGACTTCATTCCTTTGGCTACAAATCTTTCGTAAATAAGTCAAATAATATTATGAGATTTGTTCATACTTTTAACGTGAATTCCTCATGGAGGACAACCATTCCTCCTATGTCTACTTTTTATCAGAAAATACGTTTCCGGATTCAACTAAAAAAATAACATTTCAAAAGTTTAAACTTTTCCTACGTCACAAATTCCCCAATGTTTTTTAAAGCTATAAATTATATGAAGTATTAAACCCCAGAACAATCTACGCTATGTATTTTTGGAACGTCTCTTGTCTTCAAATCTCCTGAGGAAATTTAATGAAAAACTTTACATACTTTTGCTTCCGAAACTAGCATAGCTGTAAAGGAATCTGAGGAGAAACATGAAGCAAAAAAACGAGGAAGGGATTTATTAAGAAATTCATAAAGAAAGCTGTAGGGATCTTCTTTAAAACATTACTTTATAATTTAGTTCAATTCAATTCAACTCTGCAAATAATCCATATTTTGGAATTGAATTCTTGTGCAATTCCAAGATGAAGTTCCTTGAGGCTTTCTGGGAAATCCAGAAATCTAAGTAAGAACTCTGCTAGATTTCAAGAATAATTAAAAAAGAAAGATTCTTATGGAGCTCTGTGTGATTTTTCTTTTAATTCATTAGAGAAGTTTTAATTATCCTGTAGTCGACTATAAATAACCATTTGAGGGATTCCACGGAGGCATGCAAGTCGATTCTGATCGACCATTTCAAAAATATCTGAAACTTTGCACAGTTTTTCAGTTCCATCTAAATCGTCATTTTCCGATATCAAATCTTCAAGTTGAGTCACGACTAACTTTTCAAAAGGGTGTATGTGAAAATGGTTCAAAAATATTCAAAAAGCTGCACAGCAAAAACGGTTCGTTCGATTGTTAGACAACTAAAGAAACAAAGTTAGACAACTAAATAAAGATTCCAAAAAAAAATACACACAGTAAAAAAAAAAAATTTCGCATTAAAAAACATCATTTTTGTCACAAAAACTCAAATATCTCAAGACCTTAATCAAAGAATCAATATTTTTTAAAAGAAAAAACTTGAAAATGAATCAATACCACCTGATAAAACTATAATATATCACCTATCTACCATAAAAATTTGGTGATGGTAAGCCAATAAACAAAAAAGTTATGACATTTCAAATATTTCACAAATTTGACACTTAGTGAAAAACATTTTTTTTTTTTCATTGTTAATTTTTTTTAGGACCGCAGTTTGTTGCTGAATTTTTTGTTAAGGGTACCACATGAGGTTAACAAGTTGTTTTCATGATATTTTATTTAATTATTCATAACTATTATAGCATCTATTAGAAAGTTAGACGCGATCCAGTGTTGTGATCTAAAGTCTTGATAGTGTCATATTTTTTATTGTACGTAACTGAAGAAAAATTCTCTCAATAGTGTTGAAACCTTTTGATAAAAGAAACCTATAAGAAATCTAATATTGAAGACAAAAGCTACAAAAAAAGTTTTCTATACAGGTATACGACTAGTTTACCTGCAAAAAGTTTACCTCGTAGAGAACAAGGCGGGTCTATACCCAGGTGATCTAGTATACGTAAAGCAGGTCTGTTTTCTCGGCGCTGGTTTTCTCCACAAAGTTAAAATCTGATTACACCTGGGTATAGACCCGCCTTGGTAGAGAATAGACTTTGTTAATCATATTTGGGAGAAAGCGAGTAACTTCAACAACATCAAAAACATGATAGGTACATACCATGAACATACTTACGAAAATGCTAAAAATATACTACCACTATGGTTATAAAAGATATAATTGTAAAATTTTTCTTCAGTCAAGCAAACGACACCAAACTAGTCAGTAAAAACTTAAAAGTGATTTTGTTTATTAAAATTTAACGAGCAACATGAGTAGTCGCTTTCTCAACTGTTGCAGGCCGTTTGCAGAAAAAAAGTGTTCGAAAGAGCTACGAAATCTCACCGAAAGCACCATAGATAAACTGAAAGCGGCTGGTTATGCTCCAATGTCTACATTGAATACAAATTTACGCATTTGTACGTCCTGCCGTTTAAACGTTGACAAACGGGCAATCTGTACATCATCGGTGGATCAGGTTGCAGGAAGTTCGAAAACAACAACAACTGAGGAATTACTAGATGCACCGACAACAACTGAGGAGTTACCAGAAGTACCAAGTGCAGATAGTCTTGCCACGGTACCATCAGCGACATCTGTTTCAACAAATCAATCAGAAGATGAGTGCATCCAGAAGGTCAACATCGAACGCTTCAACGAAGGGATAGCTGGAATAAAAGTGACTCCGATTAAATGGACGAAGATGGGTTACGTCAATTATCCCGAAAAAAATACCGTGAAATCAACGAAGCTGTACGAAGAAACCTCTTCAAATTAGGACCTGAGGATGTGGAAAATACAGACTACGATGAGGTAATTATGAATATGAAGGAAAGGTTCTCGAATCTAGCCACGACAAGGAAAGAAAAATTATTGATTTTGTCGATGCTGCCAAGCTCGTGGTCTATTCAAGACGCCATTGATGAGTTCAAAACCAATAGAAATACAGCAAAAGAGGCAAAACAATTCAAAAATAACTGTCTTGCAACCAAAAATGCTAGGTCGAGTACTTCATTAACAGATGAGATAAAAGAAAAAATAATTCAATATTTTGAAGACGATGAAGTAAGTAGAGCTATGCCTGGCCAAAAAGATTATGTATCTGTAAAAAAAGATGGAAAGCGTCAAGCAATCCAAAAACGATTAATGATGACTACTTTGAAAGAAGCGTATACACGCTTCAAGGAAATTAACGAAAATATTAAGGTGGGTTTTTCCTCATTTGCAAGCCTTCGTCCAAGGCAATGCAAGCTTCTATCCAATTCAGGAACACATAATGTTTGTGTGTGCACAACACACGAAAATATTAACCTAATCTTACATAGTTTGAAAAGAATCAATTTATCAAAGGATATTAAAATGTTAACTGGTAGTCTTTTGTGTGAAAATACAACATCAAATTGCTATCTACGATCTTGTTCGGATTGTCCAGATTCTTCATCATTGGAAAATACTTTATTCGCTGAGTTTGAAGAAAATTATATTGATCAGTTATCATTTGAGCAATGGGTGACCATGGATAGGTGTAACCTAGAAACTATTTTTTGCTTGAAATTAGAAAGTTTAATTCCTCACGACTTTATTAAAACAGAGCAATCCCGCTTTTTAAAAAATACGAAAAATACATTACAAGATGGTGAATTTTTAGTCATTTGTGATTTTTCTGAAAACTATAGCTTTGTATTGCAAGATGAAGTGCAGTCCCATCACTGGAACGTACAACAAGCTACAATTCATCCATTCGTTATTTATTTCAATGGAAGTACGCAAATTGAACATTTTAGTTTTATTGTAATTTCCGAAGATTTAAGACACGACTCAGTATCTGTAAATTTGTTCATTGCCAAAATGATTAACTTTTTACGCGTTGATAAGGATAAAGAAATCAGAAAGATATATTTCATGTTTGATGGAGCAGCATCGCAGTACAAAAATCGTAAGAATTTTTCGAGCCTATGTCAATTTAAATCAAAGTACGGAATTGATGCAGAATGGCATTTCTTTGCTACGTCACATGGCAAAGGTCCTTGTGATGCTATTGGAGGAACCATAAAGCGCATGGCCACAAGAGCAAGTTTAGCCAAAGAACGTGAGCATCCAATTAAAACTGCAAAAGAACTATTTGATTGGGCGAATCGCAGAAAAGAAGAAGATTTAACAAAATTATCATTTTGTTTTACTACTACTGAAGAGTACGAATTAACGGCATCAGAGCTCAGCGAGCAATATAATAACGCAAAAACGATCCAAGGAACCCAAAAATTTCACTGTTTCATTCCATTGTCAGAAAATAAAATTAAAGCAAAACTATACTCGAACTGTACTGATAATGATGCAAAAGTGTTCGATATTGTAAAAAAATTGAATAACAATAAATAAATAAATAAGTATTAATAAAATGTTTTCATGATCTCATAACGCATACCCAAATCCAAAACTTTTAAAGTTTATATATAACATTTAGAAACTCATCGATCATACTCTAAAACAAATATCCTGGTAAAAAAAAATATTTTCGTGTTATCTGTTAATTCATTTTAATTTATACATATATACATATACATATAATATTTATACATATACATAATACTTATACGTATAATATACATAATACTAATGAATACATGAAAACGACTTGTTTAATTCACGCAAGGCCCTTAACAATAAAATCAGCAACAAACTGTGGTTCCCGGAATAATTTACACCGAAAATTTTTTTTTTTCTACTAAATGTGAAAATTGTGACATGTTTGAAATGTCATAACTTTTTTGTTTATTGGTTTACCATCACCAAATTTTTATGGTAGATAGCTGATATAATGGACCGTTTTTCCTTAAAAAAATACGTTGGTATTCCGATAGGGTTTTGAGATATTTGAGTTTTTGTGTCAAAAATTATGTTTTTTAATGCAAAAAAAAACAAATTTTTACTGTGTGTATTTTTTTTTTGGAATCTTTATTTAGTTGTCTAACTTTGTTTCTTTATTTGTCTAACAATCGAACGAACCGTTTTTGCTGTGCAGCTTTTTGAATATTTTTGAACCATTTTCACATACACCCTTTTGAAAAGTTAGTCGTGACTCAACTTGAAGAGTTGATATCGGAAAATGACGATTTAGATGGAACTGGAAAACTGTGCAAAGTTTCAGCTCAATAGAAAAAAATGAATTAAAAAATTTACCAAATTTTGGTGCTGTTGCTTGGAATCACTCATTTATCTTTGATTGTTTCACCATCCATATGTTGTTCCTACCTGCTTCAAAATGTTGTTGTGTCTCTTCCCTTCAAATAAACAACTTCCTACAAAAACTCTTTTATTCTCCAGAAAGCAACAATTAAAAAAAAATCTAAAAAAAAAAAAATTCTATGGGTTTTGAAAAATTGCAGGATTTTTATACGTATGGTTCATGATTTTTGAAAGTCCATCAGGAATTTTCAGGAAAATTTCCTCCAAAATACAAGTTCGTTAAAATTTTTAATCACGTTTAACTTTGGCAGTTTTATCACGCTAGTTAAATATAGACGGTGAAAAAAAATTTTGTTTGAATTTATGCAAGTAGGAAGAAATGGATTTTTACTTTATGCAAAACATGTCCTAAAATGTTTTTTTATTTATTTATTCAGTAAACGTTACTAAACTTACAATACATTTATCCATCGTTTAAAACTATTTTCATACAATTTCCTATTATTGCATCGTTGTTCGCGAATCATTTCAATGAAATCTGACAAGTCCCGTTTTTATTTTTTCAAACTGTATGCGATTTCTAGAGTAGTAAGCCATAATGCTACTTTGCTCTAAAGTTGATTATTTTCTATTATTCTACCAAACATGTCTATGGGATCATTAATTACTATTTAACTTAATTGTTATGGTGTTTAATATCCAATTCCAAATAATGCTACTATTTTCATCTTTTATCAACTTTTGAACCTATGTTCAATGGTATCTGTTTCCGCAAATATTACCCATATAATTACTGAAAGTTACACTTTTTCATCTCATAGTTTTTCTTTGGTAGGAACTATATCGTTCAAAACTTAAAATACAAAGTGTTTAACTTCAGAACTGATAAATGTTTTGTTTGATCCCAGGGTCTATTTGGAAATTTCGTTGTAATTTTAAGTGTAATATACTGTTTACTTAGAAATAAATTATAGATTGTTCTACAAGTTGTAATATTAATCTGATTCTCTAAAACATGAACCTCACAAATCCAGTCTCGTGTATTTCTGGTTATCGATTGACTAAATTCCTGCAAAATCATTAAACAATCTTTTCCATTGTTTTCGGCAGAATTCAATAGATTTTTTATAAACAACGCTTGCTTGCAACGTCAATGAACCCTAGTCCACCCTTATCTACATCGAGATACAGCTGAGTAAGACTTACTCTAAATATTCCGATTCCTTTAAATAAAAAGTTCCTACAAGCTGTTTTGATTTCTGCTAAATGAGAATTATTCGGAGGAAAAACTTGTGATAAGTACCTCAAGTTTGACAGAATCAAAAAAGTTAAAATCCAAGATTTTTGGAAAATGTTGAGGTTTTTTTTTGATGGATTGGATGGTTTGTATCATTTTCAAATAGTTAAAGTTTACCATTTCTCCGGAATTTTGAAAAAAAATTCAACCCCAAGGATATTGAGCGATTTGACTTCTGTTAAAAGATGCGGTCCAGTGCGACAATTATGTAATCTCAAGAAAAAAGATTTCTTGACCTTCAATTTAATTTTAGCGAAATCGCTAAATTTATTGATGATATCTTTAATTGTGTCAAACTCTTCATCATCACAGACGAAGATGTTTATGTCATCTGCTTAAGCGATAACTTTGTAAAAGATATTGCCTATGAGACAACCTCTAATACTATTACTTATTTTTAGAATCAGTGGTTCAATGTACAAAATAAACAGAACCATACTCAGGGGGCATCCTTGTCGGACTGATGATCTGATGGGAATTTCATTGGTAAGAAATCCGTTGAATAAAATTTTGGATGAGGCTTTTCCATACAGATACTTTAAGCAGGTTATAAATTCTATTGGAAATCCAAATTTCTCCAAAACCAACCAAAGAAAATCGTGATTTACCACGATCGAATGATTTTTCAAGATCGAGACTTACTATGGACCCTTTGAATCGTTTTGAGTTCTAAGCTTTGATAGTTATGTTTCTGATTTGCATTAGATTTGTAGTACATGATTTATTGGGCATACAAGCCGATTGACCAGGGCCGATAAGAGATTCCAATATAGGTTGCATGCGATTGTACAAAACTTTTGTGAAGATTTTGGAATCACAATTCAACATACTAATTGGTTGTTTAGCGTTAATTGAGCATGATTCTTCTTTTTTGGTATTAAAGTAATCATACCTTCAGTAAAAGAAGGATCTGGTTCTGTTTCAGATAAAAAACAGTTGAATGATTTGATCAAATCGTGTTGTAGTTCCTCAAAGAAATCTGAATAGAATTCATACGTAAGGCCGTCCGGTCCTGGACTTTTCTTTTTTGTTGCTTGTTTTAGTACTATTTCGATTTCTTCAATTGTAATAGGAGCATTAAGACGTTCGCGGTCGTCTGCAGTGAGATGTTTATCAATGACATTGAATTAATTAACTCATTACGCGTGGTAAAGATGGACAAATTATGGGTGAAATTATGAAAAAAATCCACGTCCTCGGCTGGGATTTGAACCCAGGACTCTTGTATGCTAGACGAGCGCTTTACCAACTAAGCTACCGAGCCACTTGGTGACAAATTATGGGTGAAATTATGAAAAAAAAATCCACGTGCTCGGCTGGGATTTGAACCCAGGGCTCTTGTATCTTGTTTCAACACAAAATAAATCGCACTCGCTTGTTCCGCGTGTGTAGGTACATGAGATGGATGGATATTGGTTATGAAAGGGGTCCGCGTGGTCTGTAGGGATTTGAATTCTAAACTTGTAATCAACTCAGTTATTGGGTCACCAAGTGGCTCGGTAGCTTAGTTGGTAAAGCGCTCGTCTAGCATACAAGAGTCCTGGGTTCAAATCCCAGCCGAGCACGTGGATTTTTTTTCATAGTTTCACCCATAATTTGTCCATCTTTACCACGCGTAATGAGTTAAGTAATTTAATAACCATGCGGATTGGATTACCGAACAGCTCAATATAAGAGTCAATTTATATTAGGCGGCATCCATAAATTACGTAACGCTCTAGGGGGAGGGGGGAGTAGGCTCAAGTGTAACGGTTCATACAAAAAGTTGAAAATTTTCATACAAAAAGCGTTACGGACGGGGGGGAGGGGGTCAAAAAATTTCAATTTTAGCGTTACATAATAAATGGACGCTGCCTTAGAGTGTACTGCCTCTCTGTAGTAGTCATGTCGTCACTTGAGTAAGAACGACACGTTGATAGCCTTCCCACATCTTTACTCTTCCACAATACAGTTGTTGTGGAAGCGATGTAGGTACGATAGGCAAACAGTTTCAACACAAAATAAATCGCACTCGCTTGTTCCGCGTGTGTAGGTACATGAGATGGATGGATATTGGTTATGAAAGGGGTCCGCGTGGTTTGTAGGGATTTGAATTCTAAACTTGTAATCAACTCAGTTATTGGGTCACCAAGTGGTTCGGTAGCTTAGTTGGTAAAGCGCTCGTCCAGCATACAAGAGTTCTGGGTTCAAATCCCAGCCGAGCACGTGGATTTTTTTTTTTCATAATTTCACCCATAATTTGTCCATCTTTACCACGCGTAATGAGTTAATTAATTTAATAACCATGCGGATTGGATTACCGAACAGCTCAATATAAGTGTCAATTTAATGACATTGAGAAAGTTGCCTGTTCCAGGATGGAAGACGTAATCCCTTTCAAACAGTGATTCTCTAGAGCTAACTTAACTTTTCCTGCTTCAGTTGTTACAGTTCCATTTACATTTAACTTCAAATTTCAATTTTTCCTATTTGCTACGTGTTTGGAAATTTGTAAAAGGCTTAGTTGTTCATCTTCCAGAACATTGTTACTTTGAACTTTCAGTTTCAAATTTTCCAACCTTGACTGTTCAATAACCATAAGTTTTGATTTAATAAAACCTAATTCTTTTGCAACATCGCTACCTTTATTTTGTTTAGCTGTAACTTCTCTTAAACATCCATATAGGAAACTTTTCGAACTAGTCACTTGATTGTTCAACTCAAAAGCTTTAGATATAAAAAAAGACTTTGTCTTTGTTTTCAAATGATTATTCTACAATGCGCAAACATTTTAATTGTACGTTACTCCTTTCTTGGATTACGTTCGTAAATTCATTTTTGAGGTCCCGTAGCAAGGAAGGCTTAATTTTCCAGTAGCCTTTACCAAATACTGTAACATCATCGTTTGAATGAATTTCATACTTAACAATCAAAGCATGATGATCAGAAAATGCTGTTGCTAAGCTTTCAAAACTGCGAACTTGTTCCAAGAAGGAATCAGGACCATAAACCCTGTCCAATCTGGACATTGTTCCACCTCTAAAGAAAGTATAATGGGTTTTTCCTTGAGTAGTGTTTTCAACATCTTTAAGATTGAGATTTTCAACTAACTGTTTGAGACCTTGGCTTATGTTCTTTACCGATCCGTTTGAATCTCTTTTGAGTAAAATACAATTAAAATTACCTAAAATTACATTACTCTCGTTGCTCGACAAATGAGGAATTATATCTTGGGTAAATTATACATCTCGTTCCTTACGGTAACCAGATCCGGAATGGGCATAGATATTAACAACATTAATTCTATCGTTCGGATTCAACAAAATGTTGGAAAAATCCACATTTTTGCGCACTAGAACCGCTGTTCCCTTATTATCATCGCTAATATTTACAAATGCTACGTGGCTCGAAATTAAATTAAAGTTTTCAAATGCGACTTCTTGTAAGGAAATGACGTCATCATTATTCTTAATGAAGTCCCTCAGCAAATTTTTCTTCAGTGTGCTGCTTATTGCATTTATGTTAATAGACGCTATCTTTCTTGAAAACATGGATGCTCTATAATCTAAAAATTTCTGTGAGCACGCTTGGTGCTGCTTCAATTTTTGTTACGTTTTGGTTTACCTCCGTGCTTCTCAGTAGAACTGACTGCTTTTGGTTGTATTGGTTGTATCGTTGATGGGGCTCCATTGTTTTACTGGTGACGTGCAGGGATTGAATCCTGAGAAAATTGAGAGAATCTCTCACGTATCGCTCTCCGTAACTATCATAACATGCTGCACATTATGAGAGACTGTATATCGTATACTGCTACAACTTTGATCAGATTGGGGGGATAGTAGTGCATGATAAAACCCCTCTAAACATGCTAAAAGCCTGGGGGACACTATTGCTATTGAAAGTTCGTGGATTGTTTATCGTGCAAGTGAAGAAAAACACCTATCCCCAACGGTAAACAAGCGAGAAAAATTGATTTTATCATCGCTCTCTCTTTGGGGCTCTCGCTCGCTGCTTCCATTTATCAGACTTGTTACACCTTGCGATACAATGACGATCGTGGACCGCAACAGATGGGATGTTTTTCTTTGCTTGCTTTGATCGTGCTTCATACTCAAATGAGAGCGAATCCTGCAATGCCTGGTGACGTGTGTCTCATCCATACACGCTCGTTCAGATCTACTCAAAAGTGAGTAGATTTCGACTCTCTTCGGAACAAAGCGGAACTGCTCAAAAGTGAGTAACACCATCGTTACTCACTTTAGAGTAACATAGTCATATGTCAATGTGGGAGTAACACTTACTCACTTCGTTTAATCTGAAATTTGCGAAAGTGAGTAGATGTCACTCACTTTAGGAAATAATAATTTTGGAAATAAATGTATTATGTTTTTTATAAAATCAGAAGAAATATACAAAGAGCATAACATTTATTCATTATCTCATACATAATACATAATAATAATACATGATAACAAGTAAAAAAATTGTGATATTTGTGTTGAAATTTTCGCTGCTCTGGAATGGATCCCCGGATGTTATAAATATCTGGGGCATTGATGAAAGTCATGGAGGATGTAGTTTGACCGATCCAGTAGCCTTCCCGGTTAGACTGTAAAGAATTGATAATTAGTCTAATAAAAAGAACGACGATAAAACTTACAGTTTATATTTTTTTGCGGTTATTTGATCAAAACCTTGGTCATTTTTAATCCGACCTCGCTTCACTTGATATCAGGATTATTGACATCGCAGCACTAATCTGGAGTTCGCCGGTTGGACTTCCGAAGCGCTCTGCCGGCTCGACTTTTATCTCGACTGTTTTTGAAAACAGTCCGACATCACGGCGACGGAAGAAATTTCACCACAACGGAAGATTTGTCAGTTCGAGCGCGCGAAATTTTCACAAGTCTTTGACGTTTACAAAGTGAGTCAAATATGTTTGTGTTTACTCAAAAGTGAGTAAGGTCGTTTTCTTTCATGGTTGAGTAAAAAGTTACTCACTTTGATAAAATAAAGTTACTCACTTTTGACAGCTAACTTGAAACTTCAAAAGTGAGTCAAAGTTACTCTCTTTTGAGTAGATTTGAACGAGCGTGTATCTGAACCTTCGGAAGAAGTGTTCATCGAGCGCTTGTACATCGCTCTGTCTCTCTCGCTGGTCTTGTCGGCCATGTGCTCGACTCGATCAGCCCCATTTACTTACGTTGCACAATGGTCGGAAAAAAGTGAAGTTTGGCCAAAATTATTTTTATCGCCTTAATCGATGAAATATGTAATCTAGATATGTTATTTGGCGTTTTTGTTGTTTCAGAAGGGATTATTCACAAATTACGAACCCTTGGAAAAAAATATTTTTTTAATTTAAAATTGTTATCAAACCAGGCTGAAAGCACAAATTTTGTTTATATTTGATTGAGTTTGATCAAAATGTGTATGAATAGTGGTTAAATATATTTTAAATAAACTTTGTATGAAAAATATCAACAAAATATATGTAAAATATTGAATTATTCAAATAGCTCTAACTTGCAAATCAGTAAATTTCTGCAAAAATTTTAAAGGTTTTTTGTAAGATCTAAGGATGCTTTTTGATGTGCAATATTCGAACTGGCGGCGACATGACGCGACAAGAGTTGTTTTTCATATTCAAAATCACCAAAATTACTAAAGTGTAATATTGAATAGTATTAAAACTTAAACCAAATATTTTTTTCCATCCTCATGCTCGATAAAAGTGTTGAACCATAGGCTTTCAGATAGTGGGTAACTTTGGGGAAATATTGCATTCCTAAATTATAAATTTTGTGCTTTATTTTATTGTTACATTTTTCAATTTTTTGACTTCAGCTGGTTTGCAGTCATGAAAATCATAGAAATTTAAATTTTAGTTCAATTTCAATTAAGGATCATAATAATATAACACATGAGGTATATTTTAAAACTAAAAAAAATCATAAAAATCTCAAAAAAGTTTTTGGTAGTTTTGGCCGCCCCTTTATATGGAGCCCGACCATTGTGCGTTGGCTTGCTAATGGATCATTAAAATAACCAAAACGGCCGCTATGGAAAACATAGATAGCGCCACCGTAGCCTTGTGTGTTTGACAGAACAGCAATGCTGTCACAATGTTAAATCCCATATACAGTGGCGCCTTTGTTTTGATGTGGAGAGCACTTGCAAAAACTTCCTTCAATTGCTGTTGTCTTTCACGGAAGCTTCTGAGGTTGTCGCCGCCGATGGTGGTAGCGTTCCATTGTTGCTGTTGCTGTTCTCCGATTTCGGTTTTGGAGTCAATGTCGTCATAACACCGACATCTGGTGCAGCTGTATCGATGACAGGCCGAGTGGGCCTCCCCAGCGACGAAGCACCTGGTGCTTTAGAGGTTGACCCTTCAGCACCACCGCCACGTGTTGCCGCCGCAGCTAGCTTCGGACAGTTTGATTTTCCGTGATCTTCACTTTTGTAGTAGAAGCACTTGTTTTTCAGCCCATCATAAAAAATACAAGCTCGGAAATGTCGAAATAGAGGTGACCTTGAGTCTCTCCGGAGACCTCAATGTAGACGCCACGCACACTCGTAAAAATGTTAACATTCACTTCACTGGGGAAACGTTCGCGCACGTGTTGCCGTATTGTACCGTATTGACCTAACACATATTGGATTTCACCGTCCTCGATTTCGGGTGGCAGGTTAAAGATTCGCACGTATCGGAAGATACGGCACGCTTGATCAACTTGTACCTCAGTCACTGAACCGTCGTCATAACTAAAACTGCAAATTTTCTTCTGAGTCCGCGATGAAGGCAGAGAACGTTGGTTCATCGATCACTTTCACATAGAACTGACCTCCATTTTCGTCTTTGTAAATGGAGTGGATATCCGCTGCTGATAATTTCAGATTTCCGAGGGAGATCTTGAGCACTTCCAGATGAGACGGCACTTTACTACCGGGTCCGAAAACAGTTTTACGGTATTCTTCCTTACACTGTTGGCAATGTTTCCGATTAACTCTTTCCTCAAGGAAAGATTCCGCTAATGAAAAAAAACAAAAATAATAGAACAATAGCCAAAGAGGGCTATTGTTCAACAATATTCTTCGGAAGCAAACGAGTATCTACAGTGGCCCAATTTCATATTCGTACAGGATACTGATTCCACATCAAGTTAGTAAAAAACTATTAAATGAAGTATTGAGCTACAAATACTTTATCCACATTGAAGGTAATAGGTGTCATCTATTGTTTGCCAATTACAAAATGTTTCCATTTACATTCATCTTTGGATTAATATAAAAGTATTGAATTGATGTCTAAAATTCACCCAATTCCATATTCGTACACCTACCAAAATTCAAACGCACAACGTTCAAAACTAAATTTAGAAGCTCTATTTGATTACTGAAGTGCTTTGTTATGATGTTAAGATGCAGTGAAATACATTTGTACAATTTATTAGTGGACATATATAAAATTTGGGTAAAATTATGAGAAATGCCAGTTTTCCAATGATTTTTGCTTTAAAATCCAATAATTCGAACAATAACGTTTATTTTTGTCATTGGATCCAATCTATAGATTATACTCGTAAGCTCTGATAGAAATTTAGTTGAAATATATAGACTTTACAGAAATCATAAACAGTTTTTATCCCTTTTGAGTTCAGAAAATTGTTGTGCCATAAGTTCAAAACTCTTCTAAAATGATATTTTTAATCAATGTAAACCAAATTTTCATTCTAAACAACAGGTAAATGTTAATTTCGAATTTGTCTGTAAAAATAATTTGAACTACGAACTTCGTTTTACAATAAAGTACCCTAAACTACGCTGTACATACCTCCACATAATTGATGTCATCGTAATATTCAATTATCTTTGAAATAATATTTAAATTATATTCAAAATAGCACCCTTTTTTGCAATTTATTGATTTTATAAGAAAAATACAAAATAACTTGAATGAGCAGAAAGCATTGATACACTATTTAATAGAATATATCCTGTTGTTTTCATCATTTTAAAAACACGTTTGTGTTGCGGTTATGGCAATAATATTTATTCTATCAATCTCTATAATCATGTTTGGTAGTAAAATGTAAATTGAAAATGATAATCACGCAATGTTTTGATAGGAACATTAACTATGGATTATGTACATACATTGAGGAGCCAAACGTAAAGAAATTGACTAAAATTTTTGGTTTTGGATTTGTTATAAATATTATATTACCTAAGATTCAAAAGTATAAGTTGTCGATATCCACTCTTAGCTACTCTAAAACTGATTATAATTTTTCGAAACTTGTGCAATATTCGCAATTAGCATTCTTAAGGAAGTGATGATGAAAAAATGCAATTTATTGTTCGACTTACCGAATATTTTAGCAAAAAACATGGGAAAACTGGTATTTTTCTTAAATTTACTTAAGTTTCAAATATATCCGTTTATAAATTTTCCAAATGTATTCTACTGCATCTGAACAACACAACGAAGAGCTTGAGTAGTCATCTAGTCTATTAAAAATTAGTTTTGAATGCTGTATATTTCTTTTTTGTTAGGTGTACGAATATGGAATTGGGTCAATTATAGACACAATCTCAATACTTTTCCATTATTCCAAAGATTTAAGCAAATGAATACAGTTTGTCATTGCCAAACAATAGATGACACCTATAACCTTCATTATTGATAAAGTATATCGAAGTCCATGCACCATTTAATAGTTTTATACCAACTTGATATGAAAACAGTGCCCCGTACGAAAATGAAATTGAGCCACTGTACGTCCGTATCGGTTAAGCGATTGTCCGAAAATGGATACAAACACCTTCGGTAAATATTCCATCCTTGTCCATTATACAAGACGAATAAAAAAAATTACAAGATTTTTTGTAGTAAATTCGACAGAAACCACTTAAGTTTTTTTGTAAGGAACATCGTAAGGGTTTTCTTACTCAAGTTATAGAAACTCTACGGTGAATTCTTGAATTTGCCGACCAGAAATTAAGTGAACTTTTCCAAATTTGATTTTAGCTGATATCATCCAAAAATAAGTTTGTTTGTTTTGGATTCGTAGAGTACTTTATGAAGAAATTCCTCAACAACATGGAGCTATTCCTGGAGTAGGTTTTGAAACAAATACAGTGAAACCTCCATGAGTCGATATTGAAGGGACCATCGACTCATGGAAATATCGAGTCATTGAACAGCAATCCTTTGGAAAGCTGCTTCTAGGGACCATCATAGTAACCATGAAATTTTGTTTTTTGGAACCATAAGTCGATATCGAGTCATGGAACATCGACTCATGGAGGTATCACTGTATGAAGAGTGGATAAATTTCTAGATATTATTTATGAAAGAATCCCTGAATGAACAATTACTTGGAAGAATTTCCAGAGAATTTTTGTTTTCGGAAAAAATGTATAACTAATTGCAAATTCCTTCGATAAATCTGTTAATTTTTTTAAAAAATCCTCAGAAGAATTGATAATGCTGTTTAAGGTAAAATTTTTTTTTGGAACATTCTTGGATGATTTAAAAATATATCTAAGGAAACACTTAGTGAACTTTCTGTGAAAAAATACTAGATCTGTAGAGAACTTCTCTGAGAAATCGCAAAGAACATTTTGCCAATGGGTTTTAGACGGAAATGTTTCCCGCACTTTAATAATCAGTAGTTTAGTTATAAACATAAATGAGATTTTTTTAAATACGTGGTTTACCAAATGTGCCATTTTATCTACAACGTAACATAGAAAAGACAAATCGTCTTAAGTTACATATAGAAATTAATAAATGAAAGAATGAAATGAAATGAAATGAAAATGAAATATATCTTGAGGCTCACAAGAATACTAAAAGCATCGATGAAAGGTGTGCAAAATGGCGTGGAGGTTTCAGCTCGTTTGAATTCTGCCTAGGACTACGACAAGGTGATGCACTTTCGTGCCTGTTGTTCAATATCGCGCTAGAAAGTGTTATGCAGAGAGCAGGACTTAACAGCCGGGGTACGGTTATCACAAGATCCAACCAATTTGTGTGCTTCGCGGATGTTATGGATATTATCAACCGAACAGAACGAACCTGTACACCCGCCTAAAACGCGAAGCAGTAAAAGTTGTACTGGTGTTGAGTGCGTCCAAGACAAAGTACATGCTAGCAGGTGTAGTGGAGCGTGACACAGTTTGCCTAGAGAGCAGTGTTACAATAGACAAGGATACGTTCGAGGTGGTCAGCGAGTTCTTCTACCTTGGATCCTTGCTTACGGCTGATAATAACGTTGGCCTTGGAATACGGCGGCGCATCATCAGTGAAAGTCGGGTCCACCGTTTTGATTAATACAGGTCGGACTCGATTATCCGGAGTATCGATTTTTTTTTCACTCCGGATAATCGAATCCTCCGGATAATCGAATCACTCAGAAATTAATAGAAATATTCGATAAAAGAACTTAAATGTTATCTTTTTTATTGTTTTATTTATATAATGCGGTGGTGTAGCCAAAAATTATTTCTAGGAATAGTAGGGGTCTTTACAAGAATAAATAAAATTTTGACCAGCATACACAAAAAATCACTTTTTGCAATTCCGTTGCAAATCAATCAACTTTTCATTGAGAAGTTGATCAACATAACAGCCTACTTTTTCTACTGAAAGAAACAGTGCTGAAAAGTGCTACTTTTCAGCACTCTTTTCGGTGCTGAAAAGTAGCACTTTTCAGTACTGTTTTGGTAGGCGTCAACCGAACATCCCAGTCTCTTCATGCCATTAGTGGTTATTTGCGTGGCGTGTGAGTCGAGACGAGTCGTTCTCACTTCGGGTGATGCGATGCGACTATTGTTAATCCAATGGGAGCGAGTCGACAATTGTCCCTCATTCGACTCGTCTCGCCACCATGCCGCGTAGAATAAGCACAATTACATCTGATTCAAAATCCGTTGTGCGATCTGATTCCGACAGAGGCTGTCCATTAATCACGTGATCAGTTTTTTGGGATTCCAGGCCACCCCCCTCGTGGTCATTTGTCCATACAAAAATTTTAAAATTTGTGTGGACCGCAATCATTTGCCAGACCCCCCCTCTCTCCATGAACGACCACGTGATTTATGAACGACCCCACACAGGCTGGCGATTCTGATTTGGAATCGAATTGTCCAACATTAGTAATCAGCTACTGTTTGTGTTGTCTTACCTGATACCGATGGGAGCGTGAAAACTTGTGACATTTATGGGTAGGTAATACTGTATCACAGCCTACGTGATTGAAAAATACTGAATTGATACTACGCATGGATGTGTTCCCACGTGGGTTCTCTTGAAATGTTTGTTTGTGCTTTTAGAGTTCATTCAGCTGAAACGGCATTTTTCGAAATAGCAAAAAATGTTGTAGGCAACTCGTTGCAAAACTCGATTTTTTCAGCACTCGTTGTATTTATCCAACTCGGCGAGCCTCGTTGGATAAATGTACAACTCGTGCTGAAAAAATCATCATTTTGCAACTTGTTGCCTAAATAACTATTTTCAAACCCCCTTATCTTAAATACGTTCAACACTGCAAAACCATTCATATTGTATATTGCAATACCAAATTATATAAGATTTATGCATAAAAATTGAAAAACAAGAACATCAAAAAACAAATTCCGGATAATCGAGTCTAAAATTCCGAATAATCGAATCCCGGATAATCGAGTCCCCGGATAATCGAGTCTCCGGATAATCGAGTCCGACCTGTATAACGGATATTTAAGGCCTCAGTGGAGTAAAACTGATCTAAAAGCGTATAAAATAAATCAGTTTGTATGATTCCTCCGCATTATCAAGCCTTGAAAACACTAAGCTTTCGAATTGTGGGCGAAGATTTTGATTTCGCAACGTGAATAATTTTAAATAAATACAAATGTGTGAACTTTCCATGATTCTTATTTCGGACTCTTCCTTACTTTTGCCTTGAATTCCGGACACTTTGATTCAAATTCCGAACAGCTCATAAAAACCATAAATCGAGAAGTCAAATCATCAATTGAGATCGTTTAACCACTAAACAAACGTGTAATGCTGTTGAGCAATGTTAATTTTCATAGATACCGATGAAAAAATGCTTATTAAAATCAACTATGAAAGTGCGTACTTTTTGAACAGCAAATGTTTCCCATACAAAGAAGAGTGCCCGGAATTAAAAGCTGTCCGTAATATGAATCAAAACAATACTATGACCTTCACAAGAAGCTGCGCTCTATGCTCATAAGACCGGTTGTCCTCTACGGGCATGAAACGTGAACGATGCTCGAGTGGGACCTGCAAGCAATTGAAGTCTTCGAACGCTGGGCGCTTAGGACGATCTTTGGCGGTGTGCAGGAAAACGGTGTGTGGCGGCGGAGAATGAACCACGAGCTCGCCCAACTCTACGGCGAACCCAGTATCCAGAAGGTGGCCAAAGCTGGAAGGATACGATGGGCAGGACATGTTACAAGAATGCCGGACAGCAACCCTGCAAAGATGGTGTTCGCCTCGGATCCGGTTAGTACAAGAAGGCGTGGAGCGTACCTAGCTATGTGGGTGGATCAAGTGCACAGCAGTTTAACGAGCATGAGGCAGAGCCGAGGATAATTTTTACAACTTCACTGCCACCTGTAAGAACAAGTTGAGTTGAATGTTCCTGATGTTCTGTTTATCGTAATGTTTTAAAGTTCATCAATTAATCTGTTTCATCATTTACCATAGCCCCGTGTATGCTCCGAGCAACACGATATCAAAACCCCAGGTTTGAAGCATAGAAATTTCAATGAAATTTCACCAGTTTTACTCCTGTTTGTCTGTGTTTATGGCATAACAGTAATTGCTTTGGGCCAATCGAAATAAAAAAAAATCAATTAAAAAACCTCATGTGATAAAATTAGATTTTAAATTTAGAGAATCGAAAGCAAGTTTATTTGAAAACACATTACAAATATTGTTTAGGCTTTCCAAACAATTTACCAAACGGATACCGAGTATGGAATGGAAGAAAAGTATTCGTCGCACGTGATGTTGTCTTCAACGAGAAACAATCTGAAATAAAGCAAGTCAGTGATGAACCGAGATCGGAAAGGCATCAAGACAATAGCAAGCTAGTAGTAGTATGTGACCATGTTCAACAACCCGAAACAAGTAACAGAGACCCGTCGGATTTGCAAGAACCTGAACAAACAAATATCGATGAGGAATTGGATGAAACATTGATCGGTGAAGCGGCCAGAGGAGATGAATTTGGAATTGATGAAGCGTGGTAATGGTGAAGTTAACCGTGGTAATGAGTTACGCCGGAGCGACCGAATTCAGTGTCCGCCAGAGTGGTACGACGAGTACGAAATTTCTGCATTTGCATTGAGTGCTGAAGAATTTGTAGATAATATTCCGAGTGACATAGCAGTGCTGCAGAAGCAAGATGATTGGCTGTTATGGGAAGAAGCGATCAATAAAGAATTAGCGTCTTTGAATAAAAACCCAACTTGGACTCTAACGAATTTACCAGCTGGACGAAAAGTTGTCAGTAACAAGTGGGTATTTACTATCAAGCGAGATGGAAATGGAGATGTGCAACGCTACAAGACTCGACTAGTCGCCAGGGGATTTACACAAGAGAAAGGATTTGACTATTCGGAAACCTACTCACCTGTGGCCAAGATGACAACTTTAAGAATTCTGCTGGCTATTTGTAATGAACGAGATTTCCATATCCATCAAATGGATGTAAAATGCGCTTTACTAAACAGACACTTGGCGGAGTAAGTTTATATGCAACAACCTGCTGGCTTCAAGAAAGGAGATCAAGTCTGCAGACTGAATAAAGCAATCTATGGTTTAAAGCAAGCGTCGAGGAGCTGGAACATGCGGTTCCACTCGTTTATTACCAAGTTAGGATTCAGAAGAAGCGAGCAACTGGACGGATCAAGCAATCACAGTATGTCTAGTGATATATTTGGACGATATTTTGATAGCAAGCACATCAGAAGCAATAATCGCAAATTTGAAGAAAAAATTGTCCATGGAGTTTGAAATGAAGGATCTTAAGGAGGTAAAAACTTTTCTTGGTCTCAACATACAACGGGACCGGAAGAATGGTATAATGAAGATAGATCAGAAGCAGTATGTCAAGAAAATTCTCGAGCGTTTTGGAATGAAGGACTGTCGACCTGCGTCTGTTCCAATAGATCCACAATTGAAGTTGCTGAAATGTGAAGATGAAACACAATTCACGACGAAACCATATAAGGAGCTCATAGGATGCCTAATGTATTTAATGATTACGTCAAGACCGGACATTTGTGCAGCGGTGAGTTATTTTGCTGGTTTTCAATGCTGTGCTACAGATGAACATTGGACATACTTGAAGCGGGGCACAGCAGATTACAAATTGGAATTTCGTCGGTCTACTACTCCAGAAACATTATGTACTTTTGCTGATGCGGATTGGGGAAATGATCCAAATGATCGTCGATCTGTATCTGGATATGTCCTGAAGCTGTATGGAGCAACAATTTCGTGGGCAACAAGGAAGCAAGCATCCATAGCTTTGTCTACAACAGAAGCTGAGTTGATGGCCCTATGTCAAGCAAGTTGTGAAGCAATATGGGTCGTTAATTTGCTGAAAGTCTTGGATGTAGAAGTAAAGTTTCCCGTTACCGTCTATGAAGATAATCAATCCTGCATTGCCATCTGTGTAGAACCACGGAAACACAGGAGAATCAAGCATATTGACATCCAGTACTTTTTCGTAAGAGAATTGATCCAGAAAAAAACAAATACAACTGCAGTACAAACCATCTGAGGAGCAGATTGCCGATGCGATGACAGAAGGCCTTCCTGCCCCTAGATTCCGAAAGTTGCGTGAGTTATTAGGATTAATTAATTGAGGCGGGATGTTGAGAAACAATTAATCATAGTATGCATGGTTTACAAACAAAAGGTCGAAAGACAAAAGGTCGAAAGGACAAAAGGTCGAAAATTATTAACTTGGTGGGTAATTTTTTCTTTTTTGAAAAAAGATTTTCGACCTTTGGTCCCTTATTTTTTGTTCTTCGACCTTTTGTCCTTTCGACCTTTTGTCTTTCGACGTTCTGTCCTTTCGACCTTCTGTCTTTCGACCTTTTGTCATAGATTCGCCAAAACTATTTTTATCGCATTAATCGATGAAATATGTAATCTGAATATGTTATTTGGCGGTTTTGTTGTTTCAGAAGGGATTATTCACAAATTACGTAACTTTGAAAAAAATATTTTTTTAATTTAAAATTGTTATCAAACCAGGCTGAAAGCACAAATTTTGTTTATATTTGATTGAGTTTGATCAAAATGTGTATGGTTAAATAAATTATAAATAAACTTTGTATGAAAAATATCGTCAAAATATATGTAAAATATTGAATTATTCAAATGGCTTTAACTTGCAAGTCAGCAAATTTCTGCAAAAATTTTAAAGGTTTTTTGTAAGATCTAAGGATGCTTTTTGATGTGCAATATTCGAAATGGCGGCGACATGACGCAACAAGAGTTGTTTTTCATATTCAAAATAACCAAAATTACTAAAATGTAATATTGAATAGTATCAAAACTTAAACCAAATATTTTTTTCCATCCTCATGCTCGATAAAAGTGTTGAACCATAAGCTTTCAGATAGTGGGTAACTTTGGGGAAATATTGCATTCCTAAATTATAAATTTTGTGCTTTATTTTATTGTTACATTTTTCAATTTTTTGACTTCAGCCTGTTTGCCGTCATAAAAATCATAGAAATTTAAATTTTAGTTCAATTTCAATTAAGGATCATAATAATATAACACATGAGATATATTTTAAAATTAAAAAAATCATAAACATCTCAAAAAAGTTTTTGGTAGTTTTGGCCGCCCCTTTATATGGGGCCCGACCATTGTGAAAGGATACAAACTGTAGTGGAATTAAATGGTTTAGTACTTAATTCTGTTTTTCATTTATTTACAGGTATTCAACTTTTTTTTCCATCTTTATTAACGAGATTTTTAGCTTGGGCTTGTTTATCTCGGGACCAACGGCTTTACTTCCCTTCTGAAGAAAGTCGTCACTGAGATTTTTAGTGACTATCTCGGGGATGGGATTCGATCCCAGGTCCTCGGAGTGAGAGGCGTGTGTTCTAACCACTACACCAGGTCCGTACCAGGTATTCAACTTAACAGCTCGAATATTTATTATTATTATAGGTATTTGTTAAATTTACAATCACAGAGGGATATCTCATGAATCGAGGAGGGTCCCATAGGCATATAAATTGGACTTTTTGCATGTTTCAAATGAATCAACACTAGTATGGAATGACCAAGTTCACAATCAAAATTGATAGAGAATATCTTTAAAAATCAGATCAGCTCCTTTTGGGTGCTCAGTTCATCGGTTGTCAACGTTCTGGGCTTTAATGGAATTATATATACAAACCTAAATTCGGCTTGTCACCATCACCGGCAAAAATAGCCCGATAAGTTACGTGGAACGTATGTCGGCACAGACAGTATCTGTCGGACCCATTTCTACGTCGATTCCCTTTGACCGGAAGCGATGGGTCGTCTCGGTGTTTCGTGACGAAGGTACCCGCTCGACTTCTGAGAAGCAGAATGAGTGTTTTCTTGTTTCGTCTTTGAGTACGTTTTGCGAAATTGTTTAAGACAAGCAACAGTGTCGCATTTTTGTCGGAGTGACATTTAATTTATAATTTTTCACACGGTGTTTCGTTGTCAATTTAATGATGTCATAGAAATAATAAATGATAACATGAATGCAAATGGTTTTTTTTCTGAAATTTTTACATTATTTGACAACAGACGAATAAAGATTATATTCCGGCTAAAATATAAAAAAACTTGAAATGAAATTCACATCATCATGGCATATCTAATACGTTTTCTCTCTTTTTTCCAGATTCCCAAATCAACACACCGCGTTTCAATCAGCATTCGTGGCTTGCCTTTCCAGCACTGCGGGGTGCATATAAACACGTTCAGGTGAGCATTCAGGTCCTTTTAAACAATAGAGGTGTCATGTCCGATTGTGTGTATGCATGTTCTTTTTTTTGCGCTCCAAAACTGAACCAGAAATTTTCGCAACCAATCAGTGGCGCGAGCGAACAACGGGATAAATTATCTGTTAAAACAAAAATCAACCCACACAAAATATGTATGTATTCACCTTGATCAACAATCCTGACGAATAATAGTTTGCTGCCCGGTTAAATGCTATACCAAACGCCGCAAAACGGTTGAATGAAGCAGGTTCCGATTAAAAAAAGCAGCATCAAACAGTTTTTTGCCTTTGCTTAAAGGGAGGTGTTGCGGTGCCCACAGATCTACAACGCTATTCATACACGTGTGCGGCATTGTTTGGCATCCTTGCAGTAGCACACCTTCCACATACACATGGCCACTCGAAACGGTAGCGGTTCCCAACCGTTTGAACCGTGGATAGCCAGATGTGTTTGGAGCGGCTTTCAATTTTAGGTATTAATCAAACTGATATCAATGAGAACATGATCCACATACGGTCATGATCGCCATGTTGCAAGTATGACTTCGAGTTTCAGGTAAAACTTTAAAATATTTTCAAATATTTAATAGTAAAAATGTAACGAAAGGCACATTATTAACAAAATAGTATTTTATGCTCCAATCTTTATACTTATTTGCAACAGTCTTGAAGTCCTGCTAACATAATCTTGCTTTATAGTCTATGATCACTATAAAGCAAGACTATGTCAGCAGAATACTAAGACTTTATCTGAAAACTAAATGTGTTCTCAAAGCCTAAAACTGATGTCTCCATAAACTTCATACGAAATGTATGTTTTATTCCTTAAGTAACCTTCAATCAATCCCACCAGTTGAGAACCACTAGGGTCCAAACTTCCAATATTCCACCGCTAAACTAATACGGTGAGTGCTTCGGCTGTGCTGCATCTACCGGCCAATCTCACGTCGCCGTTGGCATAGTATCCGCTGCCGGACATGGCATGTATTTGCAGTGTCCTGTATGGCAGGCAAAAAAATACCTCGCCTGCAACAATAACTCGTGCACACAACAATATCTGGCCAGTAGTGTTGTCGCATGACTTGGCAGGAAGGTTTTTTTATAGTCAGTTTCATTTAGTCGATGCAGTCAATGTATGTGAGGTGTTTTTTGAGCACACCTTCGAATAAAGGCGGGTTTTGTCGGGGGACAACAATTTTTTGATCATATTTGTACTAGGTTTATTCAGGAATTACTGTACATCCAGCTAATTGGATAACGAAAAGATGAATTAAATCTATTTTATCCTTCCTTGTGCAGTGAGGTTATTTTTGGACAATCGGCTCGGTAAAAGTACATCGTTTGGAAAGCACATGCCTGGGAAGTCGTGAAAATTTCCAACCCGGAAAGGTCCTTCAGTTTGGTCTAGCTGAAAAGCTGCGCATTTACCGCTGGGCCTCCCAAACATAAAATTCTTATATTCGAAAATCATTTCCGTTACGAACAAATTAGAAAACAACGATTAAACAGTCAACTCCCCATAACTCTATACTGACGAAAGTATAAAATAAGCGAGATATACAGTTAAAGATAGAGTTACTGTGCATGTGCTGTTGTCTTATGCGTAGGAGCCACAAGATCCAAGATAATCTCTACTGTAATCCTTACAGCGATTTTTCCAGGGATACCACAAGCGGTTCGCCTGAGATTCCTCCAGAAAGAAACTTTGAAACCAGACCGGTTCCGATAGGGCTACAGAAACAGCTTCAGCAATTCGTTCAGGGATTTTGCCCGAAGTTCCTCCATTGATTCCTTCAAGGATTATTTCAGGAATTTTTGCAGGGATTTTCCTACAGGGATTTTGCCAAGAGTTTCTGAAGGAGTTTCTTCAGGAATTTCTCCGAGGATTCCAAAGGGACTTTTATCAGAGATTACTTCTACGGCTTTCTCCAAAACTCTTATCAGAGACCCGGCTACAACCACATAAAAAGATTATTACGTTTTGTAACGAAAGCTTCTAAAAATAACAGAAGTTGATATAATTTTGTTATCATGAGAGCCTTGTTTTTAACTTATCACATTTTTTCGTAACATATTTATTGCAACATTTGTTATGAATAACATCTAAAGTTATGAACAGTAACATTTTTTTTAATAATTGTGTAATGTTTGATATGTCTGAAACACGTTCTGTAATAATTTAGCTATAATATTTGTAATATTCTATCACTGCCCATAAAAGCATGACTGTCCCATATTGATTTTCAAGCCAATACTGTTTTTCGTCGCAATATCCTTGTTTTAATGTATATTTCACTTAGCATATAAAAATTAACACACTTTTTTTTCTAAATATAAGCCATTTCATGAAAAACCGAACTAGTGGGTCACCGAATTCCGTAAAAATTTTCTCCTGATCCGAAATAAGGCTACACGTGTTTTTGGATGTTTTTGATTAGGGTGACCATTCCCGAAATAGGGTGACCAGAAATATCGCGAATTCGCATAATTTTTATTTTTCAAAAATCATAACTTTTGAACTGCTAGACCGATTTTCAATTTTCTTGGACGAAATGAAAGTTAAAGATTTCAAGAAAAATATAATACATCACAAAAATTGTTTTTTTACATGAAAAAAAATAAATAAAAATTTCCGTTTTCGTGTTTTGAAGGCCTTAGGACAAAAGGGGCTATTGCTGTTCTTATTTTTTCTTGAAAGTTCAGAAAATTTTATGTTTACTGTCAAATTTTTAGTATTGTAAGTCTTTTAAGGTTTTTGAGATATATATTTTTGAAATTAAAAAATCAATATTTTTTCATCGATACACACTGTAGGTCTCAGCGAATTAGGTTATTTATTTTCTAGTTTAAAAAAAAAAAATATATATTTTCATGTAATTTTTTTTTTTCTAAATATTTTTTTTTGAAAGGTTGAAATCTTAAGCTTTAATTCCATTAAAAAAGATAAGAAATCGGTTGAGCTGTTCAAAAGTCATGATTGTTAAAAAAAATCTAATGCACTGGGACCTACAGTGGTGCCGAGAAAAAATGACTGATTTTTTTTTCAAAAATATGTATTTCATAAACTAAAAGAAAAACATACATCGCTAAAAATTTGACAGTAAACATAAAATTTTCTGAACTTTCAAGAAAAAATATGAGAACAGCAATAGCCCCTTTTGTTCCAAGGCCTTCAAATCACGAAAAAACGCAATTTTTTATTTATTTTAATGTAAAACCCAATTTTTGTGAAATTTTGTATTCTTTTTTGAGAAGTCAAAATCTTTAGCTTTCATTCCGTCCAAAAAATTTAAAATCGGTCAAGCGGTTCAATAATTATGATTTAAAAAAAATAAAAGATTTGCAAGGTCGCTATTTTTCTGGTCACCCTATTTCGGAAATGGTAACCTTAACCAAAAAATCCAAAAGCACGTGTATTTTTATTTCGGATAAGGAACAAAATAGCAAACTTTCACGGAATTCGGAGAGCCACTAGATTGGTTTTTTATGGAATGGCTGCTATATTTGTTTGGTGTAAATTTTGATAGGACTTTTGTTATTTTATCTACTATCGATATATGTTTTATATCAACTGGTCACATGTTAAAATCATATCGAAGCAACTCATTCTGTTATAATCTTGTTTCTTCTATCTGGCCGGGGACTCCTCTAAGGATTCCTCCAGGAATTATGCAGAGATGTCTCCAAGGCTTTCTCCAAGTTACAGTTCGACAATTTCTTCAAGGATTACTCCAGATATTTCTTCAGTTTTGGCTCCAGAATTTCCTCTGGTAGTGTTCACGAGATTCTTCTTGGAATTGTTACGGGATTTTCTCCAGGATCGCTACAGAAACTCTCCAGAAGAAATTCATCTAGGGATTCTACAAGAAATAACTTCATGAATTCCTATAGGGACTCCTCGAGTGTTTCCTTTAGGGATTCTCCAGAAAACCGCTACATGAATTGTTCTTGAATCTTCAGAGATTCGTTTTGAGCCTCCAAAAAATCCTCCGGTGAATTGATCGAGGATTCCTCTAGAGATTCCTACAAAGATTCACCCATGAATTCCTCCAGGGGTTTCGTCAAAATTGATAAGAATTCATCCGGAATTTCATTTGAGATTTTTTTTGGGATTCCTTCAGAAACTCGTTTCCTAAAGAAGTTTTTTTTAAACCCTAGATAAATCCCTGGAGGGATTTCTGGAGCATTCCCTGGAGAAACCAAAAAAAAATGACACCTACACGTAAAGGCTTCCAGTGGACGATTTTTTCTTTGAAAGAAGCTCCTGTTAGATATAAGAAAGCCATGACGAGTCGTTTTATTTCTTATCTGAAGATACAAAAGGGTATGGGCCTTTCGTTTTCAAGCCGAAGCTCTGAAAACTCAAGATGAATTCCGGAACGCAAGCAGGATTAAGCGGCAGTTCCGTGCAAGAAATTTCAAGTCTGCCAGGAATCGAGTGGTTATCCGGACGAGAGAACTGGGCTACATTGAAGTTTGCCGTTCAAACGTACCTCGAGCTGGAAGATCTCTGAAAAGCCATCAAGCCGGCGCTGAGAGAGGACGGAACGTTCGAAGCCGTGGAACCTGCGAAGGATTCGAAAGCAAGAGCCAAGGTAATTCTTCTCCTCCAACCGGTGAATTATGTTCACGTCAAGGAGGCGAAAACGGCACAGGAAGTGTGAGGAAACCTGGAGCGGGCGTTTGAAGATTCCGGCCTAACCTGGCGGATCGGTCTCCTTCACAAGCTGGTGAAAACCGATCTGATGAGCTGTTCATCGATGTCCGAATATGTGAATCGGATACTTTTCACGGCCCATCAACTCAACGGAATCGGATTCAACATTTAGGAGGAGTGGATTGGTGGCCTGATGCTTTGCGGTCTGCCGGAGAAATACAGGCCAATGATCATGGCCCTGGAGAATTCTGGAATCACCAGCGACGCGATAAAAACGAAGCTGCTTCAAGAGGTGCAAATTCCATCGGCGGATGCGGCGTTATTGTCGAAAGGTAAACGTTACTATGGTAAACTCAGCCACGACAACGAGAGCAACCACAACCGTGGAAATTATTACTAATCAATCCAAGAAATCAAAAAATCACTAGTAAAATATCTTGAGTAATCCTTGGAGACATTGTCCTAGTGTACTCATTGAGAAATTCCTGGAGAAATCCTCGAAGATATCTCTGCAACAATCCTTGGATGATTTTCTAGAGGAATCTCTGAAGGAATACCAAAGGAAATCGCTTGAAAAATTTTTGGAGGAATTTTGGAGCTTTCTTGAAAAAAATCCTGAAAAAGTCTTGGGGGATTTCTGGGAGAAATTTCTGGAAGATTTCAGTAAAAAAATATTGGAGTAATCTATGGAGGAATCGCTAGAGAAATTCCTGCAGGAATTCTTTGTGAAATCTCTGAAGGAATCCCTGTTAATATTTTTGCCTTGGAATCCCTAATAGAATCCATGGAGGAATTGCTACGATATTCCTGGAGACCTATCGATACCGGTCTAAAATGTATCATGGCGAACAAAAGTTCTTCCTGAAGGAATCTCTGACAAAAGCCCTAGTAAAGAAATTACTGTTAGTATAACGGTAGAGATTACCTCAGAGAATTTTCTGGTAAAATCGCTGAAGGAATCTTCGAAATAATTTCTGGAGAAATCTCTGGAGGAGTGTCTGGAGATATTTAGAGAGGAATTTTTGAAGGAATCTCTGGAAGTTTTCCTTAAAAGAATGTCTGGTGCCCTATTTGAACAGGTCTCGAAATGGCGATTGATGCCAAAAGTTGTAATTTGCCAACAATATAATGACGTTTTACTTATCCAAAACTTGAATTATTACTTAACAAATGATTCCAATTCCTTAAATTATTTTTTTTCTAATTTAGTAATATCGGAAATGGAATTCGAGTATAATAACTTTATGTTCGTCAGGCCCATATAGCCTTAGCGGTAAACGCGCAGTTTTTCAGCAAGATCAAACTGAGAGGCATGGATTCAAATCCCACCGGTCAAGGATCATTCCGGGTTGGAAATTTTCTCGACTTTCCAGGGCATAGAGTATCTTCTTGCTTGCCACACGATATACAGAGGCAAAAATAGTCAAATGGCAAAGATCTCCGTTAATAACTATGAAAGTTGAGAAGCAGGTTCTGTTCCAGTAGGGATGTAACGCAAGGTGTTTAGCATGGTGTCCATTTACATGTAGATGAAAATCTTGTATTTTTGACCCTAAATGTATAATGGTAACTTTTTTTTTATGTGTGGTGGCAACACTGCCACCGTTGCATTAAGAGGTTCAAGAGAAATATTGCTCATTGTAGATCATTCGATAGATGATAATTTGTGTATTTTTGTTCTGGTTTCAGCTCCATATCGAATTTCGGCCGGAATCCTTCGATGGCATTCTGCTGCTGACAGGTGAAAGAGACGATCTAAGTGGCGACTTCATGGCACTACTTATACACCAGGGATTCGTGGAGTTTTGGTAAGTTTCTTCAATTGACTATTTTCTCTCATGAAAAATGTTATATCTTCGTTGAATTAACTGTTTTATTGTTTGTTATCGAAGCTATTTAAATTTTTAAATTTAGATTTTTATGTGACACGTATTCCCGATAAGTATTTTTGCGTCAAACATTTATGAAAGTTTGGCTCCACAATAATTCCAATTAGGCCGAATTTAATTTTTCAACCGTATTTGCTTAACAGTTTGAGGTTCTCATTTCGTTTGGTTAGTAAATCACCGGTACAATTTACAGCATCCCAGAATGTGATGCAATTTAAAGTTTCGACTATTTGTCCTGCCCGGACAATCAGATCCACCTGGTCCAGCGTCTCGCTTGTTCATTTCACAAACACTCATTACAGTTTCTTTCATCAAAGTTTGATCCAATACCCGCCTGCTGCCAGTCTCGTGAAAACTACCACGAAACTTTGTCCGATGGAGTTTTACGTTTCACTGGCAGCGACAGTGTTTTCTTCTGCTTCGGATGGATGTTCAAAGAAAATGTCAGGCTCCCTTAACTGACGGCTGCTGGTTGGCCGTTTCTGACGGTGAACAAGATGATGATGGCGATGGAAATTACTTTTGCTCCTGTGTGCCCGTACTTTAAGAATGTACAAGGAGCTTGAGTCTAACTTGTTCGTTGATTTTTCAATGTTACTTTTTAGAGGTGAATGCAGGAGTTATATCCATTCATTTCGCACAAAAATGTAGATTTTCCTACAAATTTCCGCAAGTGCTTTTAAAAGAATATAAGATTGCGGTTCATTTAACAAAAAGGTTGCGTTGATCAAAAAAAGAAAAAAAGGTAATTATGAAAAATCAAATTTACTAAAAACAAGTAAACATATTTTCTATTTTGGTTCACCTCTTGGGTACTCATGACAAGTTATTGCTCTCCGGTGATACAATCCCAATTTAACATAAACTTTTGTACTATATTCTTCTCACGTTCTGCTGCGTGTTAATTTTTTCCGAAAACTTTCATCGTACCCTACCAGTGTGAGCAAAAATTGTTTTTTCCTTGTTGTGAATAACGGTCAGTTTTGCAACCACCATGCTACTCAATACTCCTTTTGTGCAAATATCAAATATCCAAATACACAAAGGGGGTGAATGTTCTAAGAAAAAATAATATTTACTCATTAGATAAATTGAAACTTTTTGATCCTACATTTAAATTTTTAGAATTATTAAGCTTAATTTAGATTCGAAGTTGGTATTGTGCCGTAGAATGTTTCAATTTTACGCAATATTGCGACTTCCCTGCATGATCAAAAATCTGATCATAATTATAAACAAGAACATATTCCAGAGAAACCGCAAATTAATTCAAACTTTTATATGCTTAACATGTCTGGACAAGTCTCGATCGCATCTCCAACAAAGTTACCAAATAAATAAATCTCCGCTTTGTGTAATCATATATGCCAAATTAAATTGTCCACTTTAATGATTTAATGTTTGCTCAACCTGTCATCAGCAGCAAGCAACGTTATTACACGTTATACTGCCTGCCCTTTTGACTCTCACCCATTTTGCTTCGAATGATCAAATTTAACAACTTTTATCGAATTAAACGGTGTCCTTCCCTCACAAGCAAAGGCTCATCGCCGGACAGTGGACGGGGCCTCCCAAATTGAAACCATGCCAAAGGGAAACCGGACGCTGGGTTGTAAAATGTGAACAATTCAATCAAATTATCGAGTGACCAAGAAGGTCCCCACTGGAAACTATATGAGTGATAAAACCTACTTTTATGATCCATCCGAGCATATTGCGACTACGATAAACGACTGACCCGTCAAGCCATAGTAAACATTTGTTGCTACTGGTTTCGTTTCAGGGAACTTCAGCTGGCTCTAGTTAATCTGTCCATAACGCAAATGCTCTGATTCGAATCATAGTAATGGTCAAGTACATAGGGGCAATTCATCAATGACGTAAGGGTTTATGGAAGGAGGGGAGGTTTGAGATTTCTTACGTGCCGTACAATTTGTTTTTAATTTTCATACAAAATAATTTATCATGGGCGAGGATTTTTTTTTGAAAATCCTAAAAATTGCCTTACGTAATAAATGGACAGCTCCATACATGAAAAAGTTCCATCCATACAATGTAGAAAGCATAACATGGAAAATGGAAGGTTAGCTATGTGAGTACGTTAGAAGATAATCATCAATGTAAACCTTTTTCTCGATCAGCCTAGATAACTGCGTAGTGTAGTGTCGGTAGCAGTTGTTGCTTACGGACCACTTGTTCCGATAGTAAAAGCTTATATCACAGGAGATCTCTATTTTATGGTGTGGCTTAATTGAGCCTAGGAATTAATGTAATTACAAGAAGTTTTGATGAATATCTCACCGCAAACAAGACTGTGAAGTACTGTGAGTGCCAGGGTGTCCTCCACAATATATTTCCCATCCTGCGCAACCCAGAGTAATGGTGCGGGTGACCCTGTGTTTCTCCGGAATAATCTGTTGCCTATCTTCAGTAAGAAGCCTTTTTTCACAAGTGGTAAATCTGCAAACAGACGACTGAGAAGGGAACTCAGGGAGTGGATGCCGCATCAACGACGACCCACTACAACCAGTCCATGCACTTCAATTCTTGTTGAATTGCTCAAGTGGTATACAGAGTGCACCGACATTACCCTTGGTCTCAGACCCTCCTCTTCCCGGAAGCAACTTATGGTATTTCTCCACGGGTCCAGTGCATATAGCACTTAACACATGTAGCAGAAGTAGCTTAGGCAAACTGCTTCTCTAAGCCGACTTAAACAATGTTACAGGGAACCAGCCTGGACAGGGCTAATCCTCTACAGCCGACTCTTGGTCGGCTGCAATTCTAGCATAATGTGAGTGACAGCCAGTTACTGCATTCCAGTACTCGGCATCCTTACACATTCTTTGCATTATATTGTCCAGGGACGTGCCCCTCCACCTGTAGCGAGCATGCAATCTCTCACAACAATGAAATGCAGGCAATCGAGCACAATATGCTCCGCTGTTTCCTCCACACCAGCAACATTGAAGCACGCAGGAGATTCTGAGTGCCCAAACCTCCACCTGTCGCAGGTCCTGACAGAAACTGAGTCAGGCGGACTTTCCCATGGTTTCTTTTATACCAATCTGACACATTTCATTTTAGTCGATGGGTCCATCTACCTTTAGTAGAGTTATCCCATGCCTAATGCCAACCTCTAAAAAATGTCCCCTTCTTGCAGAATAATGTGAGAAATTGCAGGTATATTGTTGATCACAGTAAACCATTTTTAGTGAAATTTTAAATTGTAGAAGTTTGTGCAAATGTCTATAGTTGAATCCAAATATTCTCGTATACCAATCTCCAGCTATCGCAATAATGTGGTCAACAAATTCTTGACTGCTGAATAACCATCAATCTTGTCTAGATTTCCAGAGATTACCAAATGTCTGTATTGGATAAGTGCGATGGGAAGGAGGAAACCATACCAATATCAGCAATGGTCTAAGAATTTTGAACTTTGTCTTTTCTTATATTCGCTTTTAGAATTCCTATATAAATGTTTTTCAATGACTACTTCAAACCCCATTCTCATTATTTTGTCCTTATTGTCTTCTGGAATTGTGAGCAAAGTTCCTCAATGTTTTCCTGAACAACTGTTACTAAAATAATGCTGTTTAGTAGAATACCTATTAGTAGATGAAAAATCGAATTTAGTACTATACCATTTAATTCCACTAGAGTTTGTATCCTTTGACAGATACGCGTATTTCGACCTCAACTGTAAGGCCGTCTTCAGTGTCGTGTACTAGACTCGACTTTCGTATAGTACTAAATTCGGTTTTTTCATCTACTTGTTACTAAAATGCCTACAGAAATACCTAGAAGAAATCGCTCACCAAATGTTAAAACTTTTCTATTCTATTTTTATTCTGTTCTAATTCTATTCCAAGTGCTTGCACAGCCAACAATGAAAAGCATCCTGGAAATACCGGAACATCTTCTGGTACTTTCTTGTCAGTATTAATATTTGTAGCATATCTGAAATATGATACAGATATTAAAATGGCCAGGCCCACTGTGCAGACCCAAGTCTGCAAGATAGTTTAAAAATTTACGGCAATCAGATTAGTCACGTGCAAATAACATGATAGACGAAAATTTTCAAACTTTTTTAGGAAGAAACGGGGACAACCGTACCAACCGTTCATATTCAGGGATAACAATAAAATCATTGGGCTTTGCTAAGAATGATGCACACTCCGTTTGTGGTCCTTTTCCCTTTCCTTAGATGAGACACGGGTATTTCTTCCTCATGTCCTGGCTATATAGCTTAGGCTAAAGCGCCATTACTCGCTCTCTGAAACGAGAAGCAAACTTATTCTGACCACTCTCACGCGGTAGTCAAAGATAATAAAAAAAAACATTTATTGAGATAATATTTCACGACAACAAGACAACAACAAGATGATTAAGAGTAGTGGAACTGTTTGCATGATGCAACTGCACTTAATTGTGTTTAATAAAAAAAAAAAAAAAAACAGGAAATAACAGTTTGTTAAACTCTTTTATCTGAAAGGTAGCTGGCAAGTTGTCCGTTCTATGGCGGGTTTGTGCCTTCTTGTTACAAAAGCTAAGGAGACTCATGGACTTATTTGTGGAGGGCAAAAGAGATATCTACAGATGAGCAGGAACGAACTCACCAAAATAACTCCAAGCTGTAAAATGATCGCATTCAATGCTGGTCTCTTCACTTACCTCACCGACATCGGAGATCGTGATTTGAACAACTTTCGCAAATTCGAATCCCATCTATGTTATCGCTTTTCACTGTTTTTCTAAATATCGAGAAAAAACCATAACAAATTTACCACAAGTTAGAGTATTGGTCAGTGGAACGGTTTAGCCACCATCAGCCGAGAGCTTCTTCTTCTTCTTGGCATTGACGTCCCCACTGGGACAGAGCAGGCTGCCAGTGATGAGAAAAGTACTGGAGCAAACATTTACCGCCTCTACATTTACATCTTTCTACACGACCATCAAAATCCTAAGCAAACCATGACCGTTCAAAACCAAAAAATGTCACGGATCTTCAAAACTGTAATCTTCTTCTTCCTAACGTTTTTCAACCCCGAATGCGAAATGGCTCGAGCACAGTGGCGACACGATTTTTGCGCTTTTCGGGGTTTTTCATTTTTGCTCGATAAAGGTAGCATGAAATTGAACTTGTTTATATCTCGCATAACTTCTGATCTCGCCCTAAAAGCCATTGGTAACCATGTGTGTACAATGATACCTCCATGAGTCGATGTTCCATGACTCGATATCGACTCATGGAACCATACTAAAAACAAAATTTCATGGTTACTATGATGGTCCCTAGAAGCAGCTTTCAAAGGATTGCTGTTCCATGACTCGATATTTCCATAAGTCGATGGTCCCTTCAATATCGACTCATGGAGGTTTCACTGTAGCTCGTTGTTTCTGAGCATTTGAATGGAGTTACACGTTTTTTTAACAATGCTATGGGGAAGAAAGGATCATTCTCTACCTGCCAGTGGTGTTGGTTTGGAAGCTTATTCATTAATTTGCTCAGAAACAACGAGCTACAAACGTGGTTACCAATGGCTTTTAGGCCGTTATCCCAGATTATGCGAGATATGTATCGCAACGGAATGATTGTGCTCTTTCTGTTAGAGCTAATAGATTTCAATTAGCACTAGCGAAATATTAGCGATTGAATGATTTAACACTTTTTTCAATCATTCACCTTGGAATGGCTGCCCGAAAACGGTCATAGTGGAGAGACAAAAACAGTCAAGCAGTGTGTGAACCGTTGGCAGCGCAACGCCTGATGGTATTGATGCTGCTGCTGCTTTGTGTTTTGGTTGAATGGCAGAATCGATGAAATGTGGTGAATTGTGGTAACATTACCCAAGACTGCAGGCTACTCAGCTTAGTGTTCTTTATGAGCACTTCCACAGTTATTAACTGAGAGCTTTCTTTGCCAAAGTTGTCATTTTCGCATTCGTATATCATGTGGCAAGTACGATGATACACTATGCCCAGGGAAGTCAAGGAAATTTCCATTACGAAAAGATCCTGAACCGACCGGGAATCGAACCCAGACACCTTCAGCATGGCTTTGCTTTGTAGCAAGGTTCCGAGAGCTACAAAATTCTAATAAGAACGTGCGTGTTTAGTACACGGTCAAGGAAACTTTTCATGCTAAAACGACAATTCAATTTGCTGGTTTTTTGCTCCCTTTATCTTTGTCGTACAAAAAAATCAGTCATCATATGACCACGCGTCACACACAGCGTCTGTCAAAATCGATGATTCTTCCTCAATACCCCACCACAATAAAGAAGATGAATTTTCTTACAACGTTTTAGTACTAGTTAACTTTTTGTTCCTGTTTCTTGAATTTCTATAAGCATCTTTTCTAAAGGCATAATTTGGTGTAATTATATGTTCAATGCACCAACGGCATCACCCGACAAACTATCAATTTTCTGTAAAACACTTACTGGGTGGCATAGCACTGTCAATCGTTTCAACACTTCATCGGCCGAATACAAAATATCGCGGAACCGAGATTAATCGTGATATCAAAATCCCAAACGCATCCACTCGCGCGTACAGCTTGCTGAAATATGATACATATATTAAAATGGCCTGGCCCACTGTGCAGACCCAAGTCTGCAAGATAGTTTACAGCTTGCTGAGATTTCACCATTTAAAATTTAAAATTTTAGGTTTCATTATCCAAGATTCATTTGAAAATATGTTTCAATGTACTGATGAAATCGGGAATAAAATGTTGCCATAGACGGGTGTTGCTAAAATCGAGGGTAGACAATAGCCAGTGCTGTCAAAATCGGGAAGGCACTGTACACCATTTTGCCAAATCCAACAGCCTTTAGAATCATGAAATCAAACATACAAATTGGTGGTCATGTCATTTATGCGGTTACGTTTATGAAAAATGTCATTTATGTCAATTATAGCCCTTAAAATTTCTGACAACTTTCCCATAGACTTAACTGAACTAACGCCAGAAAGAAGAAGGAACATGAGAGGGCTGATATTCATCATACCGTTTTGTCTTAAATTCCGCACATTACTCGTATTCCCATTACTCAACTTTAAACACTGTTTATTTTTAACTAATTCTTCCAAATTTATCTACAGGATGATCAATTGTTTTACAAAAGGGGTCTTTCATAATAAAAAGTTGACAAAACATTAGTTTCGATTTTCAGAATCTCCACTGTTCGGAATATGAGTCATGTTTGTAACTTGAGGCAAAACGGCTTCCATATACTGAGAAAATTCAGTTGAACTATTATAAAATTACCCTGCATAAATTTTCATATTATTGATGGCTCTAATAAAGGATATAAATTATTCTAAACAATTGTGTAGCAGATGATGTTTCTTTGTAAATTCACAGTGGCTACCATAGTGCTCTCGTAATACCAACTCCAGAGCACCCGTTTTAGCTAAAGAAGGAAATTCCACTTTGGAGGTCAGTTTTCCTCTCTCAAGCGATCGCTTTTACCTACATAGAGTAAAGTGGGGCAAGAGTTTCTTTTTGAAATTTCTAGCTCAATTCAAAACAATTGTTATAAATGTCATGGTCGTTTGAATGCTATTCAAGTAATAGGCTTGCACTTGAAATATTATAAAAAAATATTGATATTTGGAAAATGTATGACCATTTGTTGTTTTTAGACTTATTGTATTTTTCGTTCAAACATTCACTACATGGGGAAATATGAAAATAAAATCTTTTTCGATTTTTATGCCAGGGTGTTTCTAAATCTATCAAAAGAATACTTTGAAGAGTGATAGTTTTTGCATAAATGCTTGGAAACCATTTTAAGCCCCAAGTGGGGCATACGTTCAAGCCCTTTATTATTTTACATAGAAATTTGCAAGGGGCCTAAAATCCAAATATTCTCTCTGAAATTGGCGAAATTTGCCTGATCGGGTTAAAAAATCACCAAAATTGCCCGTTTTAATAAGTTTTGCGAAAAAATACTCTTTTTGGATATATTTCAATAAATTCTGTTTTGGACAATTTCTGATGAAATTTATTTTGCGTTTCTTCCTGTAAACATAAAAGTATGATTGGTTTGAAGTATCTTTGTCATAAAACTATCGATATTTTCTGTTCCGGACAGCAAACTTTTGCTTCATACTAGATTCGAACTCTTGCCCCAAAAATTCGTTTAAGATAATCAACAAATGTTAAACAAAATTGTACCCAAAATATTTTGAAGGTTTCTTATATGGTATTTTTTTTTCTTCTGTTCTGTAGTAATTTTTCATAAGATATTGATTATATCACTACGGCAAAACTTTTGCCCCACCGTACTCTACGGAAAGCACATCGTCGTATCTTTATCTTGCATAATTGAACATTCCCCTGTTCAAATTAATGTACACATAAATATCAGTTGCCCGTTGATTTATCGCGAGAAATTTTCTCTTGTGTCGGTGTCGGTCTTCACGCCTTCGATAGGAATGTTGAACGATGTTGAATCGTAGAGAACCGTAGAGACTGTAAAACTATGTATATATTCCTGCAATAAGTTTGTTGATATTTATTGCAACAATCGAAACTTGTTGCTCAATAAAGAATTATGATGCTTCCTGCGAGCACTAAATGGAAATGAAAAATTCCAAAGCCACAGCGAAAAACTACAACGTTCGAACCGAAAATTTCGAATAATAGTATTCCGAGAGCAAAAATTTCACAATAGCTGTACACTGCTTGCCTTTCGACTAAACGATCGATAAAGTGCACACTGTTTCTGCATTGAACGATACAACTAGATATGCACATGAATTTCTGCTCGGTGTGAACTTTTTCTGTTGGCATCAGAATGAACCATTTGTGGTTTAGAATACGGCAGACCAAGAGCAAGCTCAAAAAAGTAGGTCGGATCTCTTTCGAGAGGCAACGGTCGTATAGTTCGGAGAGATGCCAACGCAACGTGGAGGGTATTTTCTGAATGGTGGGGGCAATTTTCATATCTCTTCCGACAGAAGGAAACCACAGTTTGGGGAGCAATTAATAGAAAGTTAGAAATCTTCAATGAAGTGCCGGAGTGGCGCTAAAGTTTATGGGCAAACTCGCTCTCTCTATCAGTGAATGGTTAAATTGATTTAGCTATACGCCTAAACTATATGGGAATTAGGGTGGTCCAGAAAAAAAAATAATGTCAAAAAACGTATGGCGATCTATCCTAGAATGAAATAAATGCTTATTGGTAGCATTTTTGTAGAACAAATCAAGTTTTTCAACTGATTCAGGATTCACCAGATCAATTATTGAAAATTTGAATTTTTCAGAACAGTTATCAATTTAAAACATAATAGGGTGCCGAACCCCATGGGTGCTTCCATGATTCACTTTGGTGTAGTTTTTTCGGCCGAACTGTCTGAACTTTGCAATAAGAAGCGCTCCGGTACGGCATATATTGTGGCCAAATATTAGCTTTATAGCTTTCAAAAACCCCCACTGCCGAAGTAAATTCAAAGTGCCAAGAATAGCATCCAGCTCCCTACTGCAAACTTTATAAAATACTGATTTTTTCCTTACGGTATCTAGATGGTGGTAGTGCGCAGATTTCAAACTCACAAAAAAGCAAATACAACCGCACTAGTGAGCAAGTTGAAAACTACAAAATATTAGAACTGAGCACTATTTTTCTGTACGATGAAATAATTGAGAGTGTTATATCTGTTTATCTGTGATTTATGCTTATGAAAATTTTTTGATATATATGTTCTTAAAAAATATGGGGCCTTCCTTAGCCGAGTGGTTAGAGTTCACGGACACAAAGCAAAGCCATGCTGAAGGTATCTGGGTTCGATTCCCGGTCGGTCCAGGATCATTTCGTAATGGAAAATTACTTGACTTACCTGGGCATAGGGTATCATCGTATTTGCCACACGATATACGACTGCGTAAATGGCAACTTTGGCAAAGAAAGCTCTCAGTTAATAACTGTGAATGTACCAAACTGAGAAGCAGGCTCGGTCCCAGTAAGGACGTAATGCCTAGAAGAATAAGAAGAAGAAGAAGAAGAAGAAGAAGAAGAAGAAGAAGAAGAAGAAGAAGGTTAGCACTGTAAGTTTTTGAATATTTATCTTATATCTGAGACATCCTAATAAACATTATTCAGCTCGATGTGGAAATGAACGTTTATCATACTAGAAATCTGATTTATTCAAAGGATAAGAAACTGATTTGTGTATTATTTTAGTTTATCAATTGAAATGTCTAAATGTTACCACAAATAAGACCTGCACAATTCAATTGCATCGATAAATTGTTCTGCATTCTAGCATATCCTACTTCTTAAATATATGCATCATCACCATTTCTCATCCCACACAGGTTTGACTGCGGATCTGGAACGGGACGAGTGCGTTCGGAGGAAACGATTGTCTTGAATCAGTGGAATACTATCACAATCTATCGGCATCGTTGGGATGCTTGGCTGGTGCTGAACCAAGGAAACCGGGTGCAAGGACGCTCGAAGGTAAGCGAACATTGCCGTTTCAAGAGTACGGGGTGCTCCCCTGACCGAAAAACATATCCATCAAATCTGTACTTGCCAGTCGTTTTCAATGGCTTAACTTCATTTCTGAGCAAACAAAAAACAACAACAAACGCTTCTTAATTTTTAAACCAAGTTTTGATAGCATATTTTTTCTGACTATCATGGTAAATTAAAACCCGTTCAAAAATCACAGATTATATTTGAATTTATGAGTTTATACCGTTCATTAACGGGCCCTAGGAGTTTTTTCCCCAATTTTGCCCAGACATTCAGCTAACTTATGGAAAATAACTGGTGATCTCAAATTTTCTATAATAACGATCTGGGAGGCACCGTGACAGTAGGTATCGCACACAAGATCTGCATTCGCATCACATTCTACTCGAAATACACATCATCACTGGAGTTCCTTCCTACGCTACATTCCTGTATCCGACATGGGAGGAATACCTATGCAACCGTAATACTTATCAGGAAAAAAGTAGACCACAGTTTCTCGTTAGGTTTCTGTTCGATTGTGATCTGATTTTGCCGATTCTGGGCGGCTCAATCGCAATCTGATTTAATTTTCCTGCATCTCAAATCCCAACAAACAAACCACTTCACATCGATGCAAGCCCAACAATATGGAACGAATCGATGAAACTAGTGATTGTCGGATTGAGCTTGGTTGACATGAGGAATTTTTATTGATAAAAAATAATCATGAAGTACAGAGGAACATTTGATGAATTGTTTTGTTATTGTTGTTTGAATAGATTTGTTATCGGAGAGCATCATACGTTCATGCTGTGGGTTAATAAAATCTCTTTATTTAAATTTAATAAATATCGGTATACTCCACTGGACTGTGACGTCACGCATCAATTTTGACAGGTACTGGTCCTGTTGTTTACAGTTTGGACTTAGTACTTTTTTCGAATCATTCTTAATTTCGTGAAAGTTTGCTGCGAGGAGAGGTCAAATCCACTGCAGATACCCACGGATCGTATTATTCTATCTTCCTACCGTGGAAAATCGTCACCATCAGCATGCTGGTGATAGAAATGCGATGATGAAAAAAATATGGAAAAAGTCCGAAACGTAAACAACAGAACCAGCAGCTGTCAAATAAGTGAGGTTAGGCTCGTCATATGCAGCGCTCTATTTCGGTGTTTGGGACAAAAGCTGTTCCGCACTACGAGCAGAAGGAAAAATAACATAATTATTGAAAAGCGTTTTATATGACTTGTAAGCAGGAGCATTGACTAAGTTTTACCAAATTAGGGTGAAAGTGTTGCCTTAACAGAAATATTTGGAAAATCATGTTATGTTTGAAATGACATTTTCATATTGTGCTAATCAACTTGAAGAGTAGATTCACAGTGTGATGAAATAGGAGAATTAGAGCAGAATAACTCTCATTAGTAATCAATTCCGTAATTGATGCCGATTCCATTCGTCAATGTTACGCCTGGTTTCTATGTCTTCTATTCAAGATTGATATCTAATGAACCGAACTGCCTGATGCATTATACGCTCGGTTAAGAGTGATGTGCCTATTATATTGTGGACAATATAGATATCACCATGTTTGTGCCCTCATGCATTCCCTATCGTTTCTATTCCAAGTGTCGTCTCATGTGGCTGCAACCCGAGCAGAAGAAAATTGCTACATGCAACACTCCAACACAATTCAAGTTCAATGAACTGCACTGGGAAACCAAGTCAGACGGTCGGTTCCGGATTTAGGTGGATAACCCGTTGGGATCTGTCCAAAGGTCATTTCAGAGATTTCAAAAAATATTTTGCACGGATTAAACATAACTACTGTTTTTGAAACTGAATTATATTTCGACTGTTTCAACTCATTTGGAACCATTCTGGCTCTGGGTGTTAAGGATTCCCTTGGCCTGTTAAGGATTCCCTTGAACCGGTTACTGGGTCTTCAATTGAGGACCAAAGTTTGATCAACACAAACCATATTATGTGGCAAGTATAAAACAATGCATATAGAGTCAACATAGGGTCATCTACAAGTACTTCCTGAATATCCTGGAGCCAATTCCAGGACCCTAGAAAAGAACGTCAATCCGATGATTACAGTCCATATCATTCGACATATCAATCTTCAAGTTTTTTTCACCGGGAGTGTATTGTGATGCATATTGGATAGTTTTTTTTGTAAAATAGGGCCATTAACCTTATAAGGACTGGGTGCCGAAAAACAAGTTTTAAAATTCTGGAACTTCGCAATCGTCCGAACGATTTTGTTGAAAATGTGTTCAAGTGTCGTCCATATCTAGTTGTTCTATAAGATTATTTTCAAGATTTATCAAATATATTCCCATGCTATTCGACCCATTACAATGTAAAGAAATTGAAAAAAAAAAATGAATTGGAGGTGTCGTCCATGAATTACGTAACGTATACAGGAGGAGGGAGGGGCTTACAGGGAAACGGGACTACCCATATAAAAAATTGAAATCCATCCTTAGCCGAGTGGTTAGTGGTTAGTCCACGGCTACAAAGCAAAGCCAATCTGAAGGTGTCTGGGGTCGATTGTTTCAGGATCTTTTCGTAATGGAAATTTCCTTGACTACCCTGGGCATAGAGTATTATCGTACCTGCCACACGATATAAGGGGAGATCCCCCAGTACCGGACACTTAAGCCACTAAATTCATAATTTGAAAAATATTGATTTTATGGGCTCGTGTTACCCATTTATGATATATATTATCATTTTTATAGTGTGCAAAAATAAATTTGAAAATATAAATATGAATTTTGACATTGTGTTTTGATGATGTATTTTAGTACCAAATTGATCGATCTTGAAAGGTGGCACCCAATACCGGACACGATCTGGAAATGCCTCGAATTCTGTAAATTTGAACATCATTGAATATGTACACTATAGAAATAGTTTATAATTACCAATTCAATGCAATTGCAACAAAAATAATTTGAGTTTTTCTTAGTTTGCAAGATGCCTATCAAAAACCTCTTTCATATATGATAAAAAATAAAACATTTTACGATGTTGTTATGAATGTTCATTCTTCTTAATTTTATTGCATGTTTGATACCATGGTCGACGGAACCCATGAAAAATGAAAGTATTTTGAGACACTGATGCAATAATAACAAATATATCATATAACAAATCAAGCTGTCCGAAACTGAGGGACAGGAGGAACCAAAATTGTAATGTGTCCATATTTACTTCAATTGTGGTACAAAATACATTCATACTATCTTTTTTTTTCTTTTTTTTTATTTTTTTTTATTAAATTTCTTTATTAGTATCATTCCAAACATTACATTCATTTCTTATATCTAGGTGTTCTGTGTTATTAGACAACACTATCATCCTAATTTGGTAAAACAAATTAAAGATTTTATCAACATTTTGTTAACAACATGTAACATTTCATTTGCCGTAGCAGTTCAGATTTTTTACAGGTGAGTTGATTTCACCTGCTTATAAGAGAAAAAAACGCTTTAAATATACTTAACCTAACTTTACCTAAACATATAACGCACTAATCGTGGCAATAGAAGATTGTAACGATTTTTGCCTGAAATTATTTATTATTTTATTTGACATTTGTTCCAATGTTTCAACATTGGATATTCTATGTAATTCATTGGTACTATACCAGGGAGGAAGCCTCAGAATCATTTTCAAAATTTTATTTTGAATTCTCTGCAGAGCTTTCTTCCTGGTATTACAACAGCTAGTCCATATTGGTACAGCATACAACATGGCAGGCCTGAAAATTTGTTTGAATATCAAAAGCTTGTTCTTAAGACAAAGTTTTGATTTTCTATTAATAAGGGAATAGAGACATTTTACATATTTATTACATTTGGCTTGAATGCCCTCAATGTGATTTTTGAAAGTTAAATTCTTATCAAGCATGAGCCCTAGATACTTAACTTCATCTGACCAATTTATTGGAATCCCTCTCATCGTGACAACATGTCTACTTGAAGGTTTCAAATAAAGAGCTTTTGGTTAATGTGGGAATATTATTAGTTGAGTTTTGGAAGCATTAGGAGAAATCTTCCATTTTTGCAAGTATGAAGAAAAAATATCCAAACTTTTTTTGCAATCGACTACAGATGACACGCAGGCTTCGACCTTTGGCGGAGAGGCCTGTGTCATCCGCAAACAAAGATTTTTGACATCCCTGAGGTAACTCAGGTAAGTCAGATGTGAAAATATTGTATAATATTGGTCCCAAAATGCTGCCTTGAGGAACACCAGCTCTTACAAGAAGTCTTTCAGATCTGGAGTTCTGATAATTAACCTGAAGTGTACAATTTGACAGATAACTTTGAATTATTATAACAATGTATGTTGGAAAATTAAAGTTTTTCAATTTTACAATCAAACTTTCATGCCATACACTGTCGAATGCTTTTTCTATGTCTAGAAGAGCAAGACCAGTAGAATAGCCTTCAGATTTGTTGGAACGGATCAAATTTGTTACACGTAAAAGTTGATGAGTGGTCGAATGTCCATGGCGGAATCCGAACTGTTCATTGGCAAAAATTGAATTTTCGTTGATGTGGGCCATCATTCTGTTCAAAATAACCTTTTCAAAAAGTTTACTGATGGAGGAAAGCAAACTGATTGGACGATAGCTAGTAGCTTCTGCAGGATTTTTGTCTGGTTTTAAAATTGGAACAACCTCAGCATTTTTCCATTTGTCAGGAAAATATGCTAATTGAAAACATTTGTTAAATATATCAACTAAAAATGATAAGCTACTTTCTGGAAGTTTCTTGATGAGGATGTAGAAAATTCCATCATCGCCAGGAGCTTTCATATTTTTGAATTTTTTAATAATAGTTCACACTTCTTCCAAATCAGTCATTTCGAGGCATATTTGAAAACGTTCTCTTGATTGAGAATATTTTCGAACTCCTGAGTAACTTCATTTTCAATTGGACTAGTAAGTCCTAAATGAAAATTGTGCGCACTTTCAAACTGCATAGCAAGTTTTTGAGCTTTTTCGCAATTCGTTAGTAATAATTTGTTTTCCTCTTTCAATGCCGGTATTGGCTTCTGAGGTTTTTTCAAGATTTTAGATAATTTCCAAAAGGGCTTAGAGCCAGGGTCCAATTGAGAAATTTTTTTTCTTAATTGAGCAAAACGTTTCTTGATTTCTTTCTGCAAATCCTGCCATATAATTTTCATAGCAGGATCGCGAGTGCGTTGAAATTGTCTTCTCCTCACGTTTTTAAGACGGATCAAGAGTTTAAGATCATCGTCTATAATCACGGATTCAAATTTTACTTCACATTTAGGAATTGCAATGCTCCGGGCTTCAACAATGGAATTTGTTAAAGTTTCAAGAGCATTGTCAATGTCAAGTTTAGTTTCTAAAGAAATGTTTACATCAAGATTAGAGTCAACATACGTTTCATATGTATTCCAGTCGGCTCGTAAATAATTGAAAGTGGAGCTGATAGGATTGAGAATCGCTTCTTGGGATATTTGAAATGTAACAGGGACATGATCAGAATCAAAATCAGCATGGGTAATCAGTTGGCTACAAAGATGACTAGAGTCAGTTAAGACCAAATCAATCGTAGATGGATTTCTAGAAGAGGAAAAACATGTAGGGCTATCAGGGTATTTAATTGAGAAATATCCTGAAGAGCACTCATCAAATAAAATTCTGCCGTTGGAATTACTTTGAGAATTATTCCATGACCTATGTTTGGCATTAAAGTCACCAATGACAAAAAATTTTGACTTATTGCGAGTCAATTTTCGCAAGTCAGTTTGGAGCAAATTAACTTGCTGTCCAGAGCATTGAAAAGGCAAGTAGGCAGCTATGAAAGTATATTTACCAAACTGTGTTTCAACAGAAACACCTAAAGTTTCAAAAACTTTAGTTTCAAATGATGAAAACAGTTGATGTTTTATACGCCTATGAATGATGATTGCAACTCCCCCACACGCCCCATCAAGTCGATCATTACGATAAACAAAAAAGTTAGGATCTCTTTTGAGTTTAGATCCAGGTTTTAAATACGTTTCGGTAATAACTGCTACATGCACGTTATTAACCGTAAGAAAATTAAACAGCTCGTCCTCTTTACCATTCAGAGAACGAGCATTCCAATTTAAAATATTTAAATTATTATTTGGATCCATTAGAAAAACGTAATCCAATAACAATTTGATTTGTAAATTTTACACCTACTTGGACTGCTTCAGTCATAGTGGTGGCTTTGAACATTGCATCAATCATTAGATTCAATTGTTCAGTTAGAAAATTAAAATCAGAGGCAGACATGTCATGTGATTTCCCATTAGAATTTCCGGTAGACGAAGAAGCGGAATTACTTGTGGCGGTAGGGTTTTTTCCATTTGATTTGAAACAAGTAGAATGGGTACCCATGGATCGAACAGGGGAGGAATTCGAATTTCCTGCTACGATATCGGCAAAGGATTTACCGTGGGTAGAAACATTCGAAATTGAAAGATTCGAACGGCTACCCGACGGATTAAAATTAGTTTGTGAATGAGCATGATTATGATCTTCCTGATGGGTATGATTCATGATCAAGCGATCGTTAACTGAAAAATGAGCATTGTTCGATACTCTACCAGGCAAATTGCGGTAACGACCGTTATCGTAACGGATATTATCTTTCATCTGTGTGGCACGAGCCTCAATGACCCTTTTGCGTGAAGGGCATTCCCAAAAGTTAGCTTTGTGAGGGCCCTTGCAATTGGCGCATTCAAACTTTCTGGTATCTTCTTTCACAGGACAGTCGTCCTTAGCGTGAGAAGAACCTCCGCAAATCATGCATTTAGCATCCATGCGACAATTGTTTGTACCATGACCCCACTTTTGGCACCGACGGCACTGAGTGGGGTTCTAGTAATTTCCTCCAGGTTTCTGGAAATGTTCCCATGTCACACGGACATCGAACATAAGTTTTGCTTTTTCTACAGGGTGTCAAATTATCCGTACAAACTTTGAAGGCATGGCTCAATGCAATTAGGCGGAATAATTTCAGTATTCTTGCATGGTATAATACATTGACCTATTATGTTCTTTAGCAGTAAGTTTCACACATTTTCGATTTCAAATATTTGTAAAATCAAGACAAAAGTGTTGAAAGGTCTTAGAGAGAGCCGTATTTCGAGCTTCTTGACGGAAGATAAAAGTCCACAGAACTCACAAGATTTGAACTGATTCATTTTTTAATTGCAGCTTAACTTGAAGCCAAGGAACTGTAGATTACTTCAAACAGTAATGGAAAATTTGGAATAATCTATTTCAGATTTTAAGGAGAAAACATCTCTAAAATGACTAGCGGCCCTCAAAAATAACGTCTCCGAAAAATTAAAATTTGTCTATCTCAGAAAGAAGCAATTATTTCTAAATTATTTTAAATTCTATTTTGTGTCAGCATATGGATGTATTAAAAAAGGTACACGGTCATTGATTTTTTATCGTTTTAAATGTGAGATCATCTTTCCCATATTTTGTTGTTCGGATAATTTACGAACACCCTGTAAAGCTTCAATATTATTCAGTTCTTTTTTGTTAAAGTGAACTAAATAAAATTCTTGAGAAAGCCCTTTCCGAACAATGCCAGATTGGGTTCTCTTTTTCATAATGATTACTTGGACTGGGAAAAATCCAAGTAAATCATTTATTCCATTTTTGATCTCTTCAGGTGATTTATAGTCACTTGAGAGACCTTTCAAGACAACTTTGAACAAACGTTCAGTTTTGTCGTAATAAGTAAAAAATTTGTGCTTCTTCTCTTCAAGATGTTTGAGAAGAAGCTCACGATCTTTAAGAGTTTCCGGCAAAACGCGACAGTCTCCTTTCTTTGAGATTTGGAAGGAAACCTTGATTCCCCTAATGGAGTTCAAGATCTCCTGCCTAAATCCCCCAAATTCGGAACAACTGACCACGATAGGCGGCACTCTTTGCTTCCTCACTTGAATCAAAGAGCCTGGGCTAGAGGCTGCTTCGATTTGGTGTTCGGAAAATTTGTCTAGAGCATCGAACTGATTGCTCATTTCAATACAATTATTCATTTCACCCTTGGAAGAAACTTCGCATTCCGGGGAAGCGTCCTTTCTTCCATTCTTGCCACGTGTAGTGACAGTTTTAAAACCCACTTTTTTGGAAGGAAGAAGTAAATTCAGAGATTCACCCTTCCTTTTGTTTGTTGTTGATACCATGTTTAGTTAATAAACGAAAGAAGACGTGACCTTCGAGAGGTTTTTTCCCAAGACGGTGTCCAAGAAGGATTTTTTAAAAAGGGATGCATATTTCAAGGATGTGTTATACTACGCAAACATTAGTCTACATAATAGCTTTCTTTTCTACTAATAGACCATCTTGATCGAACCATGATTTCTCAATATTTCGACTTTGTCCGGTATTGGGTGCTGTCCGGCACTGGGGGATCTCCCCCTACAAATGCGAAAATGGCAACTTTGGCAAAGAAAGCTCTCAGTTATAATAACTGTGGAAGTGCATAAGAACACTAAGCTGAGAACCAGGCTCTGTTCCAGTGAGGACGTTAATTTCAAGAAGAAAAAGAAGACATAAAGTGCCAACACACAACAGGCTGAAGCTTCTTGTACCCTACTGTAAAAAAAACCCTGGTGGCATATTTTCGAATCAACCAGCTCGAACAATGATAGCCTTTGACTAACTGAATAATTTTGCAGAAGACGCCATCTTTCGAAGTGGCTTGGCTCCTAAGCAGGGTTGGGAAAAATCTTGAAATTCACTCTACAGTAGCCAAGCAAAGCCAATCACAGTCAGCGAAGCCAGTGAAACTCACGCCCATCGCTGCTGTAGGCAAAAAGCCTTGAAAATAGCAAAACACCCGTTGCTAAGGGCAACCTAGAATTACTGTGGGAATATGTTCTATTTCCCGCTGCATTTCCCGCATTTAGAGCCTTCAATGACACTCATGATATAGAAAATTCGTGTACCCAACATAGGCTACTTGATGAGATTCATGTTTTAGAACTACTGTACTGGGAGAGCTACGTGATTTTCGCGAAAATTCAAGCCTTCTACTAGGGTAGGTGTACCAGTTATGGACATAGTGGTTCCCTATTTCGCCATACGTGATTACTTTAATGTCTTCAAATTTTGAAAACTTTTGTGTGTTGTAGTAGTTAGACTTAAGATATATCTTGATGTTATAACATTCAAAAAGAATTAAAATGTGAAAATTATCAAAATTTCACATGTGGCCAAATAGGGAACCACTATGGCCATAACTGGTACACTTTCCCTATTACCATTCCCATCATTGCTCCTAAGACATCTGCAAAATAAAACTCAGCTTTCAACATATCTTCCAATGCTCTTTCAGTTGCACTACACAGAAGGAAAAATCCATGTAAATTTCAGCGTAAAATCATGCACATAAAGGAAATGCCAGATTTTTCGCTAATTTACATGACACATCTTGTAATATTACATCAACATCATGTAAATTTATGTAAATTGTCGCGTAATCGGTTAGAGTCCATGGTAGATTACACGATATATAGCGGAAACTTACATGATGTCATTGTAATTTTACACGATGTGACGTGTAAATTTGCGACATATCTGGCATTCCCTTTATGTGCATGATTTTACGCAGAAATTTACATGGATTTTTCTTTCTGTGTAATGAAACAACATGGTTTGTTTGGAAGAAGTATGGAAAAACAGCAAGTCCCATAATGAAAAGTAATCGAATATCAGTCCCACTATAGATTTCCACACCGTTTAGTACGAAAACGAACCGTGTTTCGATCATTTTTATAATTTTCTTGGAAAATATCGTAGTAAACAGCAAATTATGAATGTTTCATTAAGATTTGAACATGTGCAAGTTCTCTGGAGTTTTTTGAATATTCGTATGGAGAACGAGTTCGGAAAGTTCACAGGCCATTTTCTCAATACCTACTATTTACAGATGGGACTGACTTGCGATTCACGGCAGACTAGCGGTGCCAAACTTTGAATAAACTGTCTCAAACAATGGTAGCCTTTGACTTACTGAACAACTTTGCCGAAGACGTAATTTTCCTAAGATGTCCGGATTCTGAGATAACTATAAAATAAAAGTTTCACATACACTAGCAACGCCTGGTGGCAAAAATTTGAAGTATCATGAATCAGAAATTTGGCTCAGGCGGCACGTCCCCGTACATAAGGGAGATTTGTGCTTGCACGTCATTGTCGTCTCATCACTTACACGATAGAAAGGATCATTGAAAGAGAGAGGATAGGAGTAAAGTGAAAAGAGTATAAATATCATAACAAGCACCCCAAATCGGATGATTCTATCGATTGCATTGGTTTTGATGATATTCGGGAATTATAGAAAATCAAACTAAAAAATAATTTGCATAACATCGGTTCTACTGATATAGAAATCTGTTGTTGAAGACGTTGATAAAAGAGCTTGAGTTCTTCGATAGAAGACGAGAAGAAATTTTATGAAAACTATAGTTAATCATAAAATTTTGCTTCCTAAGAAGTTCAACAGAGTCATCACCAATGCTGCAGAAGAAAGAGGATGTCCGTTCTCGTTCAGAATCGAGAGATTCTGGAAAACTATTCGATTCAGCACATCAGTTTGGTTCAATTGTTCATTCGCATTCCAAGGAACGCGTAAACAAACATTGTTTGTATAAAGAATGAACGGTACAAAAACGAATTTCAAATCATCAATTGCTATTTTGTTGATCACTAGGCGATCCAGGCGGCGTCTGTTAAAGAAAAACGTTTAAATCAGTAAGTAAATCATCCTTCCATGCTTTTGTAAAAAAAACCGTTCTGATATTTTATCTGAAAGCGCAATGACGATCGTGAATTACTAGCATTCCGAAAAAAGAGTTATATCTGCGGAAGCAGCTTTGTGGTTAAACTTTTTTCCGCTTTTCTTTGTATAGTTTTTCCCTCTAGAGGAACAACTAGTTGCATCACCAGTAGGTGAAGAAAAAGCCACTGGTAATTATTTGTCATCATTCTGTGTTCTCTCAAAAGCATGTTTAGTAGATGGTTTTGAGGAGGACTCGCTATAGGATTTCGAACTACCGCCATGTTAAAGAAGCTGTAGGGTCCAAAATGCCACTTTAAGGATTTGTGTCGTTTTCAACTAATGAGATTCATATTTTAACGTCATTCGAAGTCCTAACAGTAACATAACAATATTTGCTTGCTACCATCATGAAAACATTTCCCGAATTTGAGTTTTTTAACGAGTTTAAATTAGTGAATCTGTCACCCAACCAGCAGCAACAAAAACATTGTCATCTCCTGTTCTTATTGCAACAATTTTATTCCGCAATAATAGTTTATAACCACTTGAACAGAATATGACAATGATCGATCACCTCGGGCGCAGCGATTTTCTGGGCTTCGCTTTGTAATTTTCGAGAACTTTCTCCGTGTTGGTAAACATTGGCACATTATCGAACAGCATCCATAAAACAAATTTGGTTTTGTGATTGAAACATCTGCTTGATCGCGAGTTGAAAAGTTGCAACAATGTTGCACCCTGTGATTGTCATGATAATTTTGCATTTGATTGTATCCCAATCCGCAAGAGTTGGGACAAACGGATGTGAGCGAGCTTGCTTTCTTGTTTGTTTTTCATCTGTTTTGATGACCATTTGATTCACTGGTTTAAATCGTGTAAAAAGGTTGGTTGAAAGATGGGGGTGGTTCAAAATGACCGATTGGATTGGGTAGAATGCCATTTATTATGTATTACTAGTAGTTAGCAACCAAGATTCTCCATGCGTTTTCCCTGTGGTATGAAAACGCTTATTCCTTCATGAAATCATCGGAAAACCTTAATATTTAGGCAAAAAAAGAAAAATAATGAATTTCACCGGAAAACAAAGGAAAAATCTATAAGTTTATGTCTAAGGGTTGTGGCGGCAACTCTTGGGTAAACATATTGTAAGTTCGGTCAATCGTTAGAAAATGCAGTTCACCGAAAATATATTTTTCTCGGTACCCATGCAAGATACACTGTTTCGGAAGTAGGGCGCATTAGAGCGCATCCGGATGCGAATCGAATGCACCACTTCCGAAGTTAGATATTTCGCATAGATTCTAAGAAAAATCCAACTTCGGCGAGAAACCGATTCTAACTTTTTACCGCGCCGACAATATTTTAACATCGTTTGGCAAAAAAATACAAATTGAAACGTTCTAGGAATGATTTTATGAGCCATGTTACCCCATCAGTGCGTCTTAGACCATGTTCCCCTATGGTATGGCATGATCGAGATGATCAGCCATCCAAGGCGTTCAAAAGAGAAAGATCGTCTGAGATCAGATAATCTCTTGACCCATTGGAAGTTTTAACTCACCAACACAATTAGTTGTAATGAGAATAAGGAAAATGCGAGAGTCTTTCCAATGTCGAATAAAGATATTCGCAGTGCATACTACTTTCCACATTCGCATACATACCTAGGATAGTATCCAAGAAAAAATATTTAAGGTGAAGATGAATCGAAGCTAAATCTCAAATGTTCAAGAACACAAATATAAAGAACAGGACAACCTATTACACTAAAAAAATGATCATAATAAATCTTCGAGCTGTTTAGTAGAATACTTACAAGTAGATGAAAACACCGGATTTAGTACTATACCATTTAATTCCACTAGAGTTTGTATTCTTTGAAAAATACGCGTATTTCGACCTCAACTGTAAGGTCGTCTTCATGATCTTAATGATCAGGATCTAGAGATACCGTATGTTACAAAGGATACATTCTTATCCCTCAAGGTTTATATATTTCAAGTTAGAAAATGCGCCTCTTCTGGCCAAGTCCACAACTAAAAGTATCATCCTCAACTCTTAAAGGTAAATCGTACTGAGTACTGAAAATTCACCGAAGATATTTCTTCTAACGCAAACGCGATATTCAACAGTCCCAAATTGATGAAATCTCGTAAGCGTTGAAAATATTTACATTCTTACTTACTATGAATTCCCATTCAATTAGGTCACCAGAAGGTAGCCCTTGATCTCAAGATCTAGACTATGGTATTTCTGAAGACGGCATTGCCTTCAGCATTCCTAATTAAGTAGTCAGCGATATTTCGGTGCTTAAGACTAAAAATATTCCGCAGAGTAATCGAAATGTTTTAAAATATTATATAAGTGAAATTTTAACCTTCCGATTATGAAAATGTAGCTCAAATGTCGAGAAAAAAACCGTTGTTCATTCGATTTTTTTCGATTCCAATGAACAGCTTGAAGATTTATAATCATTTTTAAATAGTAAATAACTATACCTCAAGCAATGCTCAATAGCTTACCAATACCTCACTGAAGTATTTTTTATACCTTTACACATGTTTAACATGTGTGTTTTGATACCACAATAAAACCAAATTGTGATGTGGACAATACCTTGATTACTGTACAGTACTTAATTCTGATATAATCCCAAAAATGGTATGAAATAAATACATCCTAGGAATGCATTCCTGCTCGGGAAGACACCCAAGCGCAACGAACCCGTAATCGGAATCTCTCTGCTAGAATTGATAGTGTTGTCGATCGGAAATCCGCCTTGGTGCAGTGCATTTTCCGGTTTGAAGGTCTATTAAGCTGCACGCACGCAGGTCAGAGATGCACCCAGCTCGGGAATGGATTTTCTTCTCAATTGAATGATGATGGAATGCGTGCTCGAGCTGCGAGCCACCGGAATCCAGATCGGATTACAGATTGATGAGTAGCACCGGCACCGCAGATCATTACGCACTCTTTGATGTATTGAGTGCCGGTGCGAAGTGCATTCCCGAAAACCGATGCACTCGGCCGGTATGTGCTCCAGGATAATGGACAGCTTTTAGTCCGTATTTGTTTCGTGAGTGTTATGTAGGTGGAGAGCGTTTTGTGACCCTGCCTTGCTGCTTTCACGAGGTACAATAATGTTTGATGATGATGGTGCTTAATTAGTTGCAAATAGGTACTTTGGTAATTAATTAGCACAAAGACCGTCCGTAAATGCAGGGATAATTGGTCGCCATGTCATATGATCGAAATCTGGCTTTAAGCGCGATTTATTATGCTTTAACTTATGATTTCAGGTACACTAATGTCTCCATTGACGTAAAATTCATCTACGTAAATTTCATTTACATTTACACATTACGTAAACAGAATTTGTGCACATTCATCTCAAAACATGAAGGATCTTAACATTATGAGCCTGTATAGGTTTTACCATTGTGAGCAATGTTCTGAAAGATCACTCGTTACGCTTATATATTTGATGATCTGTATTCTAAACAAACCTGGAAAACCTTGAAAGTCGTTGTACTAGGTTCTTCATAGAATGCAACTAGGTGTATCCTTAATCAAAATCCTTTTACAAATCACTGATAACGTTTGTCAGATATACACAGGCTTGAACTCAAATGAGTTCTTGTATAACATTAAAAAAATATTGAACTTAAAACTTGACAGAATATATTTTCATGAGCTTCTATGAGTATAAATGTTGTTCATGAACCTTCAAGAGATCACTGGCTACCAACGCTGGTAGATCTGAAGACCTGATACCATTTAATTCATTTACGTACGGGGAGTAATGTGAATGCAGATTTCAGTGTACCAGAATTCAATACCGTACTGTATCATTCGAAAGAGATTACATCTCAATTCGGAAAAACCACACAATATAATCATCAGCGCAATGCAACCTGAACATAAGATATTCATAGCATCCTATAGCCACCATTATCAGCTCGGTACATCTATTGAAATATCACCGTTGAAGCTTGCCTTCATCATCCTCGTCGAGATCTGCATCGAAGGGATGCTACCTTACCGGAGCCATCAGCGTTTCGGCGTATTCCAATCTCATCGTTTGGAGTTAATTGAACTATTCGTGTAATCCACAGAGCAAACATAATTAAAATCTCATTGTTTCCACACCATGGTCGTGTTCGTCCTGGAGCACAAGAGTCACTTGGCACCCAACCAAGCCACTGCCACTGCTCCAGTGGAATACTGGTGTGGTTGGTCGATGATGAAATGGCTCGCCTTCGTTGGATACCACTGGGAACCGGTGTTCGCATCGATAGAAAAGGGTGCTAACCTGAAACTATCACCAGCACCATCATCATAAAGCAAATACTATGTGTATGACTTACTGCGCTATAAATAATGGAAAACTGGATGCGAAGGACTCGCAATGTACAACATGTAAAGATACTGTTAGAAGATGGGATGCACTCTGAAGACTTGATGTAGTAATAAATTAACATATTTGTTGTGAATTGTTAATCGGAGACTCGCTGTAAGCAAATTCTTTGTGGTTCTGGATCTAGATCTAGATTTTTTATCAAACTGATTGCTTACAACAATGTAATCAGAAAACGTATAGCAAAAAAGCTACAATCAGAAGTTTTCAAGGATTTTCTAAAAGTTTCCAGTTGTTCTTATGGAATTCCCAAAATATTCTCAGGAGTTTCGAGACTCTTTGAATTGAAGTAGACATCTCAATGAGAAGCTTTTACTTTGACCCCATCTTTCTCTACATAATCGCAGCGATGTGGTCACGTATCCGTCATCAGTTACAATTTATTTCAATTCTATTTTACAAATCTTCCAGAATATTGTATATTACAAAATTGTGGTCAACTCACTTAACTTCTCTTCGCAAATTTAACTGCAAGACAGTATTCATCGAATAATTTAATATCTTTATTCTAAATTCTATTTCATTGCAGGGTCTCTTCTCCCGAATCACTTTCCGGGAGCCGGTATTCCTCGGAGGATTTGGCAACATCACAGGCCTGGATAAGAAGCTTCCCGTCACCAATGGCTTCACCGGGTGCATACGAAAGTTTGTCGCCAACGAGCATGACTACAATTTCCATCCGGTGCCACTCGGTGACGTTTCCCGGGGTTTCGATATCCGTAAGTATGAATTATTTGATGTCATTAGAGTTCCTCTTTAACCTTTTCAAAACTAAAAAAATATTATAATAAATCTTCGAGCTGTTTGGTAGAATGACTATAAGTAGATAAAAAAACCGAATTCAGTACTATACCATTTAATTCCACTAGAGTTTGTATTCTTTGACAGATACGCGTATTTCGACCACAACTGTAAGGCCGTTTTCAGTGTCGTGTACTCGTAAGTTGAGTCTAGTACACGACACTGAAGACGGCCTTACAGTTGAGTAGAGTTGCGCGGGCTCATGGTTCATTCTTCGCCGCCACACACAATTTTCTTGATCTTGCTGTGATTCTCAATTTACTTTAATAAAACGCAGTTAGTTGTTCAATTGCTATCACTTCTGCTTTGTAAGCAGAAGGTCATGAGTTCAATCCCAAGCCCGTCCATTTAATCGTACTCTGTAGTTGTGTATATCGCTTACTTCTTTCTCTCAATACATATCTCAGCAATCGTTAGAACCAGAAACGGACTAGAAACCTATTCCCTTACATTCGAAGTGTGTGTGTGGATAGTGGATGCAAAAGTGTCTGCTCTTTAACAAGAGCTGTTTTTCAAGTGAATCTGCGGTGCACTAACTTCGTGCTACACAGTGTTGTGGTTCTGTCATATGGTGGTCAAATGATTTGATGGAGTTTAAAACAGATGTGTTATTTTTGTCAGTGAAAATCCTGAAAATTTGTTTGTCAAACTTGCAAAACCAATGGCGGAAGAGAATGTTGTGCGATACAACCGTTGCACAGCGGTTCGATCTAGAACAAATGTCGGACAAAACCTCAAACTCTCACTAAAGTAGCTGAAATCATATATATGACATATTTTATGCCATATTGAACTATTTTAGACTTTTATTTTCGATTTTTTATTGTTTTGGACTGATAATTAGAATATTCAGGTTTGTACAATAAATTTTCAACTTTTCCAATCTTCCATTTAAAATGGTCAACTTAGGCAAGCTGGTTCGCAGTTATTTATTGACGGATTGAAATGAAATTTTCACAGCATGCCAGGCATTTCTTGAATTTCAACATATATTTTTGAGTATTTTTTCCATGCACAACTCCAATAGTAGAAACAACTAGACTGAAGCGCAACTTTTGACAAAAATATTAACTATTCAACCAAAGATATGGAAAAACAAATATAAGTTAATATGTTCATCTTGTCTTAATCACCACCTTATTTATTGAATGCGTCATTTTTCAAATTTGTAAAAAAAACGCTATGTTGAAATCGTGATTGAAAAACTCACTCAAAAATATATGTTGAAATTCATGTGACGTCTGAAAAAAAAATGTGAAAATTTCATGCACATTTGTCCATAAATATCTCATATCTAACCCTGCTTTTATGCAAGTATCATCTATTTAATCAGTTTCAGCATGATTTTCATGTCTTTAGCTTCAGTCTGTTATCATACTTGTTTTAACATCTAAAGCAAGTCCACGTAGGGAATGATTTTTCCAATTTGTTTCATTTTATCTGGAGGCTGCATGCTGAAGGAAAAAGTTTCGTTCAACCATGTTAATAAGCCGAGATAATTTGTGTTAATTTATTTAGTGACAGCTCAAATTTAATTTCAAGGTAGTCAATATCCTAATAATATCAAATAAAGTTAAAGACAATATTTAATTAAGGTATAACACCAGAATATTGCATACATAGGGGCCCAGAGAGTCCTAGCAGTAAACGCGCAGCTATTCAGCTAAACTAACCTGAGAATCGTGGGTTCGAATCCCACCAGTCGAGGGTCTTTTGGTAAAGTAAATTTTCTCGACTTGCTAGATCATAAAGTATTATCGTGCTTGCCAGACAATATACACATGCAAAAATGGTCAATCGGCAAAAAAGTCCTTAGTTGATAACTGCGGTAGTGGTCATAAGAACACCTGCCTTCTTAGAAGCAGGTTTTGCCCCAGTTGGGACGTAACGCCATAAATAAAAAGAAGAAGAGGAATATTGGACTTAGTTTTTTTGTTTCTTCTCGAGACGGGATGCAATTTATGACTACTGCGATTGCAATGCACGTACTAGCGTATTACTGGATTATTATTATTTAATTAGAATTGCACTCCGTACGCCTTCAAACGTGTTGAAAGTGGTCTATCGCAAGTTTTCGAAAAATAATTTGTACCCTACTTGGAAGCTCTTGTTTTTAGCTTTCGAATGAACTTATTCTTATCGTGGGCATTCGCAGGCTACTAAGGCAGCGTTCATTTATTACGTAACGCTAAAATTGGAAATTTTTGACTACTTTCCCCCCCCCCCCCTCCGTAACGCTTTTTGTATGAAAAATTTAAATTTTTTGTATGAGCCGTAACGCTTGAGCCTACTCCCCCCTCCCCCTAGAGCGTTACGTAATTTGTGGATGCCGCCTAATGTCTTATGGTACTTTTATAAAAAATAATGTTTTTGAACAGTTTTAACTTTAATTCACTTTGTATTAATTTAATGAAAAATTACAAACAACTTCGCTGAAGACACCATTGCGGCTTGAGCTTTCTTTAAATTCATAAATAGCTTGTGAAAAATGGATTACAAATATTAATTTTCTTGAAAAATCATGTCCACGGGCCACTCAAGCAGCTGTTTAAAATTGAAAATCTAATGAATCTGCTTCAAACTTCGGATTTCAACCATAGTATTGTTAAGGAAGTTCGGATAAAACAACTTTGATATTTGAGGTTTTGGCCGCCCTCGGACCATTGTGCAATGCGACAGAAAAGGACTAACGATTGGAAACTCGGTACGTGGAACTGTAAATCCTTCATCCATCCTTCATCGGAAGCACCCGCATACTCTCCGATGCATTGAAGGACCGCAAGTTCGACATCGTAGCGCTGCTGGAGGTTTGTTGAAAGGGTAATCATACCATGTACCAAGGCTGCGGCAACATACACGAGCTGGGAACAGCTTTCATCGTGTTGGGCGGTATGTCAAAACGCATGATCGGTTGGTAGCCGATCAATGAAAGAATGTGCAGGTTGAGAATCAAGGGCCGATTCTTCAATAACAGCATACTCAACGTGCACAGCCCAGATCAGACCGACAATTGGAAAGTTCAGTGACCACCGGCTGACGAACAAGAACGGCCTACGACTGGATTTTGCCGCCTCCAAGAATATGGCCATTCGTAGCACCTATTTCCAGCACAGCATTCCGTATCAGTACACCTGGAGATCACCTCAGCAGACAGAATCGCAAATCGACCACGTTTTGATCGATGGACGGCACTTCTCCGACATAACCGACGTCAGAACCTATCGTGGCGTAACACTGACTCCGACCACTACCTGATGATGTTGAAACTGCACCCAAAACTATCCGTCATCAACGATGTACGGTACCGACGCCCGCCTCGGTACAATCTAGCGCGACTGAAACAACCGGATGTCGCCAATTCGTACGCGCAGCATCTTGAGGCAGCGTTGCCGGATGAGGGCGAGCTCGATAGGGCCCCTCTTGAGGATTGCTGGAGGACAGTCAAAGCAGCCATTAACGACGCTGCCGAAAGCATTGTCGGATATGTGGAATAGAGCTCAAGAAACGATTGGTTTGACGAAGAGTTCCAGGAGGTTTTAGAGGAGAAGAATGCAGCGCGGGCTGCAATGCTGCAGCATGGTACGCGACAAAACGTGGAACGATACAGACTGAAGCGGAAATAGCAAACCCGCCTATTCCGGGACAAAAAGCGCCTCCTGGAAGAGGTGTAATGCCAAGAGATGGAGTTGCTGTACCGTTGTCAAGAAACGCGGAAGTTCCATCAGAAGCTCAACAGATCCCGCAAAGGCTTCATGCCGTGAGCTGAAATGTGCCGGGATAAGGATGGGAGCATCTTGACGGACGGACGCAAGGTGATCGAAAGGTGGAAGCAGCACTACGATGAACACCTGAATGGCGCAAAGAACACAGGCACAGAAGGTCAGGACAACGAAGGCGATGGCTACGTCAGAACAGCGGACAGTGGAAACCAACCAGCCCCCACGATGGGCGAAGTTAAGGATTTCATTCATCAGCTCAAGAAAAACAAGGCCGCTGGCAAGGATGGTATCGAAGCCGAGCTCATCAAAATGGGCCGGGACAGGTTGGCTACTTGTCTGCATCGGCTGATAGTCAGAATATTAGAAACGGAACAGCTACCGGAGGAGTGAAAGCAAGGCGTTATATGCCCTATCTACAAGAAGGGTGACAAATTGGCGTGTGAAAATTATCGTGCAATCACTATCCTAAACGCCGCCTACAAAGTGCTATCCCAGGTTCTCTTCCGTCGTCTTTCACCTATAGCAAACGAGTTCGTGGGAAGTTATCAAACAGGTTTCATCGACGGCCGCTCGACAACGGACCAGATCTTTTCCGTGTGGCAAATCCTCCAGAAATGCCGTGAGTATCAGGTCCCTACGCACCATTTGTTCATCGATTTCAAGGCGGCATACGACAGTATCGACCGTCTAGAGCTATGGAAGATCATGAACGAGAACATATTTCCCGGGAAGCTCACAAGATTGATTAGAGCAACGGGGGACGGTGTGCAAAACTACGTGAAGATCTCGGGCGAACACTCCTGTTCGTTCGAGTCTCGGTGGGGACTACGACAATGTGACGGACTTTTGTGCCTGTTGTTCAATATTGCGCTTGAAAGTGTCATGAGGACAGCCGGACTTAACAGTCGAGGCACGATTGTCACGAGATTCTAACAATTTGTTTGCTTCGCGGACAACATGGATGTTATTGGACTTCGTGGCCGAGCGGTTAGCGGCGTTAGTCGTATTGTCTGACGAAGCGTGGGTTCGATTCTCGCTCAGTGGAAACTTTTCGTCAAACGAAAAATTCTCCACTGGGCTACTGGATGTTCCTTGTTGTCCGTAGCCTAATGTTAGTGATTGTTCAGTCTGTGCAGCCTTTGGCTGAAGACGGTATGAATTGTCTTTTAAAATTTGAAACGGTGGCAGATTTGTTCACCCGCCTTAAACGCGAAGCAACAAGAGTCGGGCTAATGGTGAATGTGTCCAAAACAAAGTACATGCTGGTAGGTGGAAATGAGTGCGACAGGGTCCGCCTAGGAAGCAGTGTCACCATAGACGGGGATACCTTCGAGATGGTGGACGAGTTCGTCTACCTCGGATCCTTGTTGACGGATGACAACAATGTTAGTCGAGAAATATAAAGGAGCATCATCAGCGGACTACTATGGGCTCCAAAAGAAACTGCGGTCAAGCAAGATTCACCCCCGCACCAAATGCATGATGTACAAAACGCTCATAAGACCGGTAGTTCTCTACGGGCATGAGACGTGGATTATGCTCGAGGAGGACTTGCAAGCTTTTGGGGTTTTCGAACACCGAGTGCTAAGGACGATCTTCGGCGGCGTGCAAGAGAACGGCGTGTGGCGACGAAGGATGAACTCAAGTAACTCAACTCTACGGCGAACCCAGTATCGTGAAGGTAGCTAAAGCTGGAAGGATACGCTGGGCAGGGCATGTTCAAAGAATGCCGGAAAACAACCCTGTTAATATGGTGTTCGCTACGAATCCGGTCTGAACAAGAAGGCGTGGGGCGCAGCGAGCTAGGTGAATTGTACAGGTGCACCAGGACCTGGAGAGCGTGGGTCGCAGTCGAGGATGGAGAGAAGCAGCCATGAACCGAGTGAATTGGCGAAATAATGTTGGCGAAGTTTTCTCGAGATAAGTCATGTAAAACCAAATAAATAAAATAATATTAGTTAAAATGGTTATTCACCAGACTATTTTCAAACGAAATTTTATCTAGAGAAGGTTGACATGTTTTATTAGTGGCAACCTCCTTTATCATGGGCAACTTTGAGCATAATGTGGCTTCAGAAGCGCTTCGAAGAGATGTTGCTTGTAGACAAAAGAGTTTTATGCGAAGCTTTATAGAAAAGGGTATCCATATATATGAAAGCGTTATAAATGGACTAAACCTGAAAATGCTACTTAGGATTAGAATAAAAATCTCCAAAAGCGACTTCTCTCTCCCCTGAAGGCTTACGATGATCCTAAGATCTTCTGGGACGTGAGAGAGTGGTATGAGGTGAATGATGTAGATTTCGTGTCGAAAAATATGAACCTTCTAACTAAATACTCCGGAAAAGTGCCCAATAGAAAAATACTGTGCCATACCAAAGGCGCACTTTCTAAAACGTGTCAAAGTGTTGGAAATGTAGAAGTAATAAGGAAATCATGGGGTACTCCCTGGAAATTTGAAGATAATTGAATAAAAACTTGAATTTTGGGAATTGATGTTGTGTGTGCGGATGAAAAATGGTACATCCTTTATTGAAAATAAAAAAGAGCTGTTCACCCGCCTGGGACGCAAATCAACAAAAATACGACTGGTGACGAAAACAAAGTAGAGATATAGAGTATAGAGCCGGCTATGAACCCAGTAAATTGACAAAATTTCGCTAGCGAGGTTTCATCAGAGCAATTGATGTAGAACAAAATAAATGAAACAATCAATCATCGATATAACTCATTCGTTTGAAGAATCATCAACGATAGGGAAAACTATGATTCTCAGCGTACAACTTTAAGTCTTTCTCTACTTCAACTAAACAACTGCGCTAGTAAAACTTTGATTCGAAAATAACGTGAATTTCTCCCATTTTTCTCGCAACATCCAACAGCTGCCTTGTACGACATCATCCCGCAATTCTACAGCGCAGTGCCAGATGATAAGCGTTCATTACAGTCGAACAAAAAAAAACAATTTAACGGAATCGTGCATCTCCCGTCCACGGTTCACTCCGTTACAATTTAATTAAACGATAATTAATTTTAAACTTTTATCTCTCGCATCCTTTGCCCGTCCTTGGCTGGTTGCCGTCACCAGTTGGATATTCCATAATTCATATCGTTCTATGCGATTGTCCGACGTTTGCCCGAATGACGTTTTCCCGAATATACTCTTTTCCTGAATGTACGATATTCCCAAAAAAATTGTTATTTATTCTACATATTGAATGTTATTCTTGATTCTGCTGCCAAAAAGTTTTTAAAATGCTATCTAGTGTATATTATGATGGTAGTTTTGTATTTTTTATATAATCCATATGTACAGTGTACATTCTGTTTTGTACATTTATAACATTTGTCTTGACAAAGTATGTATAGATTGAATTTATCTTGATTTACCATAATTTATAGTCACATGCGTTGTTCCAAAGGTTTCATATCTGGGATGCACGTCGATCAAAACATTCTCCAAACAGTGTATTACCACAATCTTTGAGTATAACTAGGAAATAGCCAGACACTAATTATGAGAAATTTGAGTGAGAAAAATAAACAATTAATTTGTAGTGATAATTAACCATGCTGAATTTATTGTGCCATACCGATAATATTAATTTTCCAATTATAAACAAAGTCTAAAGAATGCTTTACAAAAACTTTCGGGGAAAAAGTACGTAAGGGGAACAGTTTATTTGGAAAATTGGTTTTCGGTTCAAAATCTTTCGGGAAATCTGTTTTCGAGGAAATGTCTGATAATCTTCTATGCAATTCTCTTCCCATTTTTCATTTCATGACTGAACCACCCACACGGAATTCCCTACTGTGTGCGCCCAACTATCAACCGATCGAATCTCGCGCGCCACAATGGAACAAAACGTGGCCCATAATTGGTGACCCCTGTGTACCGATGTGTCTATGTGGATGTGGATGCGGATAATGCCTGTTTGGGGTCACAAAAATCACATTCACACAACAACAACAGAGGAATGTGTCACCGATCGGTGCAGCCGGTACCCCTGTCAACATGGAGGCAAGTGTCTGCCCTCGGATGACGGTGCAATCTGTCTTTGTCCGCTGGGATTCGGCGGTGATTTATGCGAGATGAGACTGGATTTACAGGTATGTTGTTTCATTATTTTACGGTTTTAATTTTCGTTATCTACTAATGGGAATGGGAGAGGATTGTGTTAATGTACCATGACTGTTATGGTACCCAAATTGAAACTATTTCTATTTAATAATTTAGAGTATTAAAATAGAGTGATTCATTTACTGCACATAACTCCCAAGTCCCAATTAATCCCAAGTCTTCCAATAACTACAATTACAATTATAATTTTTCGTCGAAATATTTTTTTCAAATTCAGAGAGAAGCTTCTAGGATACAATATTTTCCAAAGAGTAGTTGCAGCATAAAGATCACTTTTCTCTTTAAAAAATTTTTTTAAACATACCCAGACTCATTATAATTGAGATTTCACACTGATTCATTTATGCGGGCTATCCATTCCTGCGGCAGGACAGCACTTGAAATTCGTTTTAAATGGCATTTACTTCCGTGTCATGGCAATTGTTTCATTCCGTTGCGGCTAACAATCGGTCATACATCCCCGGAGGATAGCCATCACTCTCCAATCAAGCCCGATCGCTTCCGTAAAATAATGACCGCACCAGGAAGCAGATGCTGGTTTAAATCTTTCACGATAATTGAACTTTATTTTATTTTTTCGAAATAAAACGCTGCATGAGAATCACTGCACAAAGCAGTCAAACTACGAGCAAGACACCGATAGCTTCAAATATTTGACGTAAATCTTACAGAGATTCAAACATTTATAATACTCTCTCAGAATTTCTCTACGTAATTGTAGTTTAGAACAAATGTTTGGACAGCTGTCGTCAGATCCCAGTCAAATACTTCACATCGTGTACTACTACAATTGAATAGGATAAAATAACCATTTTTTCCATAGGCCCAAATTTGGCCCAATTATGGTACAATCACATATAATACACGCTTCTTGACAAATGTGGATAAAACATTTATTTTATTTTTCCAATAGGTGCCTTCATTCAACGGATCATCCTACCTTCGGTTTCCTCCATTGGGAGACAGCTGTATTATCTGGTTTGAGCTTAAGGTAAGTGATATTTTGAATTGAATCAATTGAAATGTTAGTACTCAGACGAAAACAAAAGTTTTAGAGAAACATATCAAGAAAAATCTTTATGTTTGAGAAAATTGTTAAGTCGAAATGATAATTAGTTGAGCTTGATCATCATTAGACCATTTTTTTTCTTTGATTTGTTTTAACTTTTCAGTTGCCACGCGAATTTTTGTAACGCGAGAAGTCGCGCGTTGTATGCCGTGCAACACCCTTGGTTTTTCACGTTCAACATGAAATATCTCTTGATTAATACTCTGGTCTCTCTTCAAATGTCGAACAAATTTTTCGCCTTTACCTCGCGATCAAGATTAAATATAGAAAAACCATCTTCGAAAATTTTGTTTAGGAGGTCAAGGGATGGCATGCGGAGATTTCCGGTTTTGGAATTCCTCCACCAGACGCTGTGCTAGTGTGCATGAAAATTATGGTGAAGATGAATCGAAGCCAAAGTTAAATTTTTCAAGAGCACGGATCTGGACAACCAAACATCCGTTTAAGCTGAAAACTTAATCGATTGGTCATTAGCTGGTGGTGACCAATCGATTTGGGTTTCAGCTCAAACGAGTGTTTGGTTCTCCAGATCCGTGCTCTTGAAAATTTGAATTTTGGCTTCGATTCATCTTCACCTTATGTTTTGCAAGTATCTCGCCTAACCACTTAGAAGGATGGCGCCTTATTTGATCCAAAAAAATCGAGATTTAGCCACCAGGCGGCGCTTGTAAGCATGATTCCTGAAAACATAAGAGGATTAATTTTATATATTTAGTTTAAATCTAAACAGATAACACTGAATCTACAATTTCACGCCACAATACTCGGTTCGTGACCGCATCTCTCCATCCTAGGTTCTGCCCCACGCTCGTCAAATCGATACGCACTTGATCCGCCCAACTAGCTCGCTGCGCTCCACGCCTTCTTGTACCAACCGGATCCGAAGCGAACGGTGGTAGGTCATTTGGCATAAAGTCGTTTGGCATAAAGCCGTTTGGCATAAAGTCGTTTGGCATAATGGTCATTTGGCATAAAGTCGTTTGGCATAAAGTCGTTTGGCATAATGAGTCAGAAACCAAGAATTTCTCAATTTTCGTTTTTACGTTTCTATTGAATCTGAATACAAGGCTTGTTTTGGAGTCAATTGGTACAAAATGGCACTCTATTCAACAATCATTCGCTCTTGAATAAATTTAAGCATATTAGGAAAGTTATTGCCAATAGTATTTTATTATTTATCCAGAAACTACCCTTCTTTCATATATTAATTCTTCTTTTGAGTTTCGCTATTGGAACAAATTTTTGCACTGAAGATTTTTATATATTTAGCACAAATTTACCCTTCTATTTATTGTTCTATTTTTTCCTAAATATGATGTAACCATTATTATAGGTATGAAAACTGTTGATTTTAAATTTCAATAATTTTTTCCTTCTTTTATGCATAGGCTGTTCTTTGGAGCTATATTTTTTAAGTATTTTTGTATACAACTGACAAAAGGGCGGCAATCGATAACATTGATCTGCTTAAATTACCAGCAAAAAGAGAAATCGATTACTGCAGTTACTTTTCCCCGAATGTCGTTTCCCCGAATGCCATTTCCCGAATATCCCGTTTCCTCGACTAAGTAGCCCACTCCCCCGGAAAATTTTTAGCACCCATAATTGTCGTAACTATATACATTTCAGGGGGGTGAACGAACTGACCATCTAATATGCACGCTTCTTTATTTAATTGGCGGTTCTTTCAAGTTTTACCCTCTTCAGCATATTTGCCAACATGTGTATAACCGAGAATGACAGAATACTTCCTTCTTTTGACTGTTTATCGTTCTTTCTCGTCACCACTTTTCGGGGGGACCAGTCATTGCCGCAATAATTTTTGGCGTCAATTCTTGTATTGGTTTAATTGTAAATTTTGCCTTCTTTTAAAAATAGGCTGTTCTTTATGTTTATACCGTTATAAATTTTATTATTTAGAAAAGCTAATTGTGAACCATTTTTATTATCAATTCTTGCCAGATGTGTTGTTGAAATTATAATTATTTCAGAACCTGTCAATATTCAATATATACTTTTTTTGGGGCAAACGCGTGATCTCCTTACGAGATATGCTGGAAAATATATTATTTCAATCACAAATTTTCCCTTTTGTCGAGAATAGACGGTGTTTTTGATGTACACTTCCAAAATTAGAATTAATATTGAACCGTTGAAAAGTTTTGCCACAAATTTTCTTTTTAAGCTGTGTTGTTCATTTAAGCTGTCCTGTGAAAAGATTTTTTTTACGTTAGAGTCTGAAACATTTTAAACGAAAAATAATCTGCTCTCGTATAAAGGCTATTTTTGCATTAAGTCGCATTAATAGATCTTTTGATTAGAGCTTTTGATATTTTGCAAAATAAAAATCATTCTTTTATCAAGTAATTTTCAGCGAGTGTTACGTCCAAACTGGGACAGAGCTTGATATGCAGCGAAATATTCTATGAGCGTTCCCTTGATGAATGACTGCGAACTTTCCTTGCCAATTTGATGTTTTCAAATATGTATACCGCAACAAGCTCAAGGGTACTCTATGTTCTGAGCTGTAGAGACCCGTCACGAGTTTTATTTAGTAATGCTCTATAATATCACAACATTTTTTGAAATTCTTAGCTCGGATAATCTCTGAACGGACACTACGCTTGTTTAGAACCTACCAAATTTTTTTGCTGTGGGCTCGGTGGTGTTGATCTCGGTAAAAGCTTAAAAAATGCCGATATTTATTTCAAGTCAATCATTATGCCAAACGGCCATTATGCCAAATGACCATTATGCCAAACGACCATTATGCCAAACGACTTTATGCCAAACGGCTTTATGCCAAACGACCTTATGCCAAATGACTTTATGCCAAACGGGGTACAATCAAGCGAACACCATCTTTGCAGGGTTGGTGTCCGGTATTCTTGCAACATGCCCTGCCCATCGTATCCTTCCAGGTTTGGCCACCTTCTGGATACTGGGTTCACCGAAGAGTTGAGCGAGCTCGTTGTTCATCCTTCGCCGCCACACACCGTTCTCCTGCACATCACCAAAGATCGTCCTAAGCACCCGACGATCGAAGACTCCAAGTGCTTGCAAGTACTCCTTGGGCGTCGTTCATGTTTCATGCCCGTAGAGGACTACCGGCCTAATGAGCGTTTTGTGCATGGTACATTTGGTGTGGGTGTGATTTTTTTTTGTCCGAGGCTTCTTGTGGAGGCCATTGTAGGCCCGACTTCCACTGATGATGCGCTTCCGAATAACGTTATTGTCAGCCGCCAGCAAGGATCCAAGGTAGACGAACTCGTCGACCACCTCGAACGTATCCCCGTCTATCGTATCGCTGCACAGTGGTACCGCCCATAGGTCATAAATCGAAAAACAAAATGTCTTGGTTATTACTCCTTTACCTTTTCATGGATCAATTATGATCTCAAGATTGTAAAAACAGAAACATTATAGACGTTTCTGTATGATATGCATAGTAAAGCTAGGAATGATTGAGTGTATTTTTCATGTGTAAAAAATACGTTATAAATTAAGCGATTTCAGCACTTTGTTTATTGTCTTCGCAAGTCAGAATAAAATGATTTTTCAATCAGTTAAGATTACAGGACATTAGTACAGATGTATATTTATCACTTCCGATACGTTTTAGAGTTTTATTTGACATCTAGGAGTCAGTATTGATGTGGGTAATGAGGATAGAAATATACTCACTTCGTAACTACATCCCTTTATTTGAAGTACGTTTTTATATATGTTCTTAATCACATTTAACACCCAAAAGGCCAAGGTAATTTCGGTACCAAATTTTCAAATTGAAAAATTCATAACTCAGGTGAATTTCAACCGATCTTTATGAAAATTGGAGACAAGGTCCAGTTTTTATTCTAGTTTTGATCAAACGGATGGTATGGACCGAAATGCGGATGGTTCCGGATTTATTCCAGATTCCCTTGGGGTACCTAGCTTAAGCCATTTGGGGTATTTCAATCAAAACTATTTTTTTCTCTATGGAATCACATGGAACCATTATTATAAATCGAAGCGTTATCAATGGTGATTCTAACAGAGAATATTCTGAATTTCTAGAGAACCTCCGGATGTTCCGAGGACCTCTGGAGTGCCCCGGGGGAACCAGAAATATGGACACTTGCATTTTTACCTAGAAACATGCCTTGCGACAGCTCATTCTTCATGATTTCTCATAACTAGATGTCCCGTTACTGCTAAAAGGGTCTTGGACCAGTTTGGCCACTTCCGGAACCTCCGGGGTGCCCCAGCGGAATCCGTCATAGAGGACATTGTCAATTTTATTCCAAACCACATCGTGTGACAGCTCATTCTTTATGATTTCTCAAAACCAAATGCCCTGTTACTGTAAAATGGTCATTGGCCACTTTGGCCGCTTCTGGAACCCCTGGGGTACCCCGGCAGAACCTGTAGTAGGGGACAATCCCGGTTTTGCTCAAAAGTGCATCATGCGACTGCTCATTTCCGGAACATCCGGGATGCCCTAGTGGAACCAGTAGTAGAAGACATTGTCAATTTTATTCCAAAACACATCGTGTGACACCTCATATTTTTTTGATTTCTCATAACGAGATGTCTCATTACTGCGAAAAGGGTCTTGGACCAGTTTGGCCACTTCCGGAACCTCCGGGGTGCCCCAGCGGAACCCGTCATAGAGGACATTGTCAATTTTATTCCAAACCACATCGTGTGACAGCTCATTCTTTATGATTTCTCAAAACCAAATGCCCTGTTACTGTAAAATGGTCATTGGCCACTTTGGCCGCTTCTGGAACCCCTGGGGTACCCCGGCAGAACCTGTAGTAGGGGACAATCCCGGTTTTGCTCAAAAGTGCATCATGCGACTGCTCATTTTTCATGATTTCTCTTGCATAGGCTATCAATCGGCATAAAAACAGTTATTGGCCACTTTGGCCTCTTCTGGAACCCCTGGGGTACCCCGGCGGAACCTGTAGTAGGGGACAATCCCGGTTTTGCGCAAAAATGCATCATGCGACTGCTAATTTTTCATGATTTCTCTTGAATAGGCTATCAATCGGCATAAAAACAGTCATTGGCCACTTTGGCCTCTTCAGGAACCCCTGGTGTACCCCGGCGGGACCTGTAGTAGGGGACAATCCCGGTTTTGCTTAAAAGTGCATCATGCGACTGCTCATTTTTCATGATTTCTCTTGCATAGGCTATCAATCGGCATAAAAACAGTCATTGGCCACTTTGGCCTCTCCTGGAACCCCTGGGGTACCCTGGCGGAACCTGTAGTAGGGGACAATCCCGGTTTTGCTCAAAAGTGCATCATGCGACTGCTCATTTTTCATGATTTCTCTTGCATAGGCTATCAATCGGCATAAAAACAGTCATTGGCCACTTTGGCCTCTTCTGGAACCCCTGGGGTACCCCGGCGGAACCTGTAGTAGGGGACAATCCCGGTTTTGCGCAAAAATGCATCATGCGACTGCTCATTTTTCATGATTTCTCTTGAATAGGCTATCAATCGGCATAAAAACAGTCATTGGCCACTTTGGCCTCTTCTGGAACCCCTGGGGTACCCCGGCGGGACCTGTAGTAGGGGACAATCCCGGTTTTGCTTAAAAGTGCATCATGCGACTGCTCGTTTTTCATGATTTCTCTTGCATAGGCTATCAATCGGCATAAAAACAGTCATTGGCCACTTTGGCCTCTCCTGGAACCCCTGGGGTACCCCGGCGGGACCTGTAGTAGGGGACAATCCCGGTTTTGCTTAAAAGTGCATCATGCGACTGCTCATTTTTCATGATTTCTCTTGAATAGGCTATCAATCGGCATAAAAACAGTCATTGGCCACTTTGGCCTCTTCTGGAACCCCTGGGGTACCCCGGCGGGACCTGTAGTAGGGGACAATCCCGGTTTTGCTTAAAAGTGCATCATGCGACTGCTCGTTTTTCATGATTTCTCTTGCATAGGCTATCAATCGGCATAAAAACAGTCATTGGCCACTTTGGCCTCTCCTGGAACCCCTGGGGTACCCCGGCGGGACCTGTAGTAGGGGACAATCCCGGTTTTGCTTAAAAGTGCATCATGCGACTGCTCGTTTTTCATGATTTCTCTTGCATAGGCTATCAATCGGCATAAAAACAGTCATTGGCCACTTTGGCCTCTCCTGGAACCCCTGGGGTACCCCGGCGGGACCTGTAGTAGGGGACAATCCCGGTTTTGCTTAAAAGTGCATCATGCGACTGCTCATTTTTCATGATTTCTCTTGCATAGGCTATCAATCGGCATAAAAACAGTCATTGGCCACTTTGGCCTCTTCTGGAACCCCTGGGGTACCCTGGCGGAACCTGTAGTAGGGGACAATCCCGGTTTTGCTTAAAAGTGCATCATGCGACTGCTCATTTTTCATGATTTCTCTTGCATAGGCTATCAATCGGCATAAAAACAGTCATTGGCCACTTTGGCCTCTCCTGGAACCCCTGGTGAACCCCGGCGGGACCTGTAGTAGGGGACAATCCCGGTTTTGCTTAAAAGTGCATCATGCGACTGCTCATTTTTCATGATTTCTCTTGAATAGGCTATCAATCGGCATAAAAACAGTCATTGGCCACTTTGGCCTCTCCTGGAACCCCTGGGGTACCCCGGCGGAACCTGTAGTAGGGTACAATCCCGGGTTTGCTCAAAAGTGCATCATGCAACTGCTCATTTTTCATGATTTCTCTTGCATAGGCTATCAATCGGCATAAAAACAGTCATTGGCCACTTTGGCCTCTTCTGGAACCCCTGGGGTACCCTGGCGGAACCTGCAGTAGGGGACAATCCCGGTTTTGCTTAAAAGTGCATCATGCGACTGCTCATTTTTCATGATTTCTCTTGCATAGGCTATCAATCGGCATAAAAACAGTCATTGGCCACTTTGGCCTCTCCTGGAACCCCTGGTGTACCCCGGCGGGACCTGTAGTAGGGGACAATCCCGGTTTTGCTTAAAAGTGCATCATGCGACTGCTCATTTTTCATGATTTCTCTTGAATAGGCTATCAATCGGCATAAAAACAGTCACTGGCACCTTTGGCCTCTCCTGGAACCCCTGGGGTACCCCGGCGGAACCTGTAGTAGGGTACAATCCCGGGTTTGCTCAAAAGTGCATCATGCAACTGCTCATTTTTCATGATTTCTCTTGCATAGGCTATCAATCGGCATAAAAACAGTCATTGGCCACTTTGGCCTCTTCTGGAACCCCTGGGGTACCCTGGCGGAACCTGCAGTAGGGGACAATCCCGGGTTTGCTTAAAAGTGCATCATGCGACTGCTCATTTTTCATGATTTCTCTTGCATAGGCTATCAATCGGCATAAAAACAGTCATTGGCCACTTTGGCCTCTCCTGGAACCCCTGGGGTACCCCGGCGGGACCTGTAGTAGGGGACAATCCCGGGTTTGCTCAAAAGTGCATCATGCAACTGCTCATTTTTCATGATTTCTCTTGCATAGGCTATCAATCGGCATAAAAACAGTCATTGGCCACTTTGGCCTCTCCTGGAACCCCTGGTGTACCCCGGCGGGACCTGTAGTAGGGGACAATCCCGGTTTTGCTTAAAAGTGCATCATGCGACTGCTCATTTTTCATGATTTCTCTTGAATAGGCTATCAATCGGCATAAAAACAGTCATTGTCCACTTTGGCCTCTTCTGGAACCCCTGGGGTACCCTGGCGGAACCTGTAGTAGGGGACAATCCCGGTTTTGCTCAAAAGTGCATCATGCGACTGCTCATTTTTCATGATTTCTCTTGCATAGGCTATCCATCGGCATAAAAACAGTCATTGGCCACTTTGGCCTCTTCAGGAACCCCTGGGGTACCCCGGCGGAACCTGTAGTAGGGGACAATCCCGGTTTTGCTCAAAAGTGCATCATGCGACTGCTCATTTTTCATGATTTCTCTTGAATAGGCTATCAATCGGCATAAAAACAGTCATTGGCCACTTTGGCCTCTCCTGGAACCCCTGGTGTACCCCGGCGGGACCTGTAGTAGGGGACAATCCCGGTTTTTCTTAAAAGTGCATCATGCGACTGCTCATTTTTCATGATTTCTCTTGAATAGGCTATCAATCGGCATAAAAACAGTCATTGGCCACTTTGGCCTCTCCTGGAACCCCTGGTGTACCCCGGCGGGACCTGTAGTAGGGGACAATCCCGGTTTTGCTTAAAAGTGCATCATGCGACTGCTCATTTTTCATGATTTCTCTTGAATAGGCTATCAATCGGCATAAAAACAGTCATTGTCCACTTTGGCCTCTTCTGGAACCCCTGGGGTACCCTGGCGGAACCTGTAGTAGGGGACAATCCCGGTTTTGCTCAAAAGTGCATCATGCGACTGCTCATTTTTCATGATTTCTCTTGCATAGGCTATCCATCGGCATAAAAACAGTCATTGGCCACTTTGGCCTCTCCTGGAACCCCTGGTGTACCCCGGCGGGACCTGTAGTAGGGGACAATCCCGGTTTTGCTTAAAAGTGCATCATGCGACTGCTCATTTTTCATGATTTCTCTTGAATAGGCTATCAATCGGCATAAAAACAGTCATTGGCCACTTTGGCCTCTCCTGGAACCCCTGGGGTACCCCGGCGGAACCTGTAGTAGGGTACAATCCCGGGTTTGCTCAAAAGTGCATCATGCAACTGCTCATTTTTCATGATTTCTCTTGCATAGGCTATCAATCGGCATAAAAACAGTCATTGGCCACTTTGGCCTCTCCTGGAACCCCTGGTGTACCCCGGCGGGACCTGTAGTAGGGGACAATCCCGGTTTTTCTTAAAAGTGCATCATGCGACTGCTCATTTTTCATGATTTCTCTTGAATAGGCTATCAATCGGCATAAAAACAGTCATTGGCCACTTTGGCCTCTCCTGGAACCCCTGGTGTACCCCGGCGGGACCTGTAGTAGGGGACAATCCCGGTTTTGCTTAAAAGTGCATCATGCGACTGCTCATTTTTCATGATTTCTCTTGAATAGGCTATCAATCGGCATAAAAACAGTCATTGTCCACTTTGGCCTCTTCTGGAACCCCTGGGGTACCCTGGCGGAACCTGTAGTAGGGGACAATCCCGGTTTTGCTCAAAAGTGCATCATGCGACTGCTCATTTTTCATGATTTCTCTTGCATAGGCTATCCATCGGCATAAAAACAGTCATTGGCCACTTTGGCCTCTTCAGGAACCCCTGGGGTACCCCGGCGGAACCTGTAGTAGGGGACAATCCCGGTTTTGCTCAAAAGTGCATCATGCGACTGCTCATTTTTCATGATTTCTCTTGAATAGGCTATCAATCGGCATAAAAACAGTCATTGGCCACTTTGGCCTCTCCTGGAACCCCTGGTGTACCCCGGCGGGACCTGTAGTAGGGGACAATCCCGGTTTTGCTTAAAAGTGCATCATGCGACTGCTCATTTTTCATGATTTCTCTTGAATAGGCTATCAATCGGCATAAAAACAGTCATTGTCCACTTTGGCCTCTTCTGGAACCCCTGGGGTACCCTGGCGGAACCTGTAGTAGGGGACAATCCCGGTTTTGCTCAAAAGTGCATCATGCGACTGCTCATTTTTCATGATTTCTCTTGCATAGGCTATCCATCGGCATAAAAACAGTCATTGGCCACTTTGGCCTCTCCTGGAACCCCTGGGGTACCCCGGCGGAACCTGTAGTAGGGTACAATCCCGGGTTTGCTCAAAAGTGCATCATGCAACTGCTCATTTTTCATGATTTCTCTTGAATAGGCTATCAATCGGCATAAAAACAGTCATTGGCCACTTTGGCCTCTTCTGGAACCCCTGGGGTACCCCGGCGGAACCTGTAGTAGGGGACAATCCCGGTTTTGCTCAAAAGTGCATCATGCGACTGCTCATTTTTCATGATTTCTCTTGCATAGGCTATCAATCGGCATAAAAACAGTCATTGGCCACTTTGGCCTCTCCTGGAACCCCTGGGGTACCCCGGCGGGACCTGTAGTATGGGACAATCCCGGTTTTGCTTAAAAGTGCATCATGCGACTGCTCATTTTTCATGATTTCTCATGAATAGGCTATCAATCGGCATAAAAACAGTCATTGGCCACTTTGGCCTCTCCTGGAACCCCTGGTGTACCCCGGCGGAACCTGTAGTAGGGGACAATCCCGGGTTTGCTCAAAAGTGCATCATGCGACTGCTCATTTTTCATGATTTCTCTTGCATAGGCTATCAATCGGCATAAAAACAGTCATTGGCCACTTTGGCCTCTTCTGGAACCCCTGGGGTACCCCGGCGGAACCTGTAGTAGGGGACAATCCCGGTTTTGCTCTAAAATGAAGTTTTCCAGCAATATCTGTATGATTTCTCACAAGTGAGCTACTCTTTACATGGCCACTTTCATCACTCTCGGAACCCCTGGTGTATACCGCCGAATCATGTGGTGGGGTTCAATTCCATTGTATTCAAAATAGCATAATGCTACAGCTCTCTTCAAATATGTAGGTCACCTGTCGTATGAAAATTGTCATTGATATGTTGGACATATCCAGAAACTCCTAAGGGTTTCCATCGAATTCTGTAGTAGAAAACGTTTTTGTTTTCGATCCTAAGTACACCGTGTGACAGCTCTTCCTTCATGATTTTTCATCGATAGAATTTCCTTTGTAAAAAGAACCTTTTGAATGACATTATTTCATTTACTTCTAGACTTGCCGTGAAATATCTTTTCTCTTATTTTATGAATGTGATTTTTAAACAAGTGTAAGATTCATTGACTCCACTTATGTTTTCGACAACCGTTTGACCAAAGAAAAAACATTTTATTGTTATGCTATGCAGAACACAACTATGATTTTTTTTTTATTGTTTCGAATACATTAACATGCATTTTTTTTTTTGAGTACAAACGTAATAATTTTATAAATTGTTTCTGGCGCTCATACAGAATACAAATATGCTCTTTTTATTTTTTATAAGTAGGTTATCTATCACAAATAAAAATGTTCTTTTCCACTCTATACAAATATGGAATTCGGACAAAATACGTCAAGTGGTAGTTCTTTCTTCATGATTTGTTACATATAATTTCCACGATTTCCGTTAACAAGAGATCGTTATTCTTTTATCACTCCCGAAAATCCTGAGATTTCCCGACGAAGCCTGTAGAAGATAACAGTTATGAGTTTTCTACAAAATACGCATAGCCACAACTTTAACTCATAGCAATTTTCTAATTTGTATGGGAAGAGTATTATATCTTTGTACTGGCGGACCCTTTTTTTCTGATGGTTTCGAGTATCAAACACTGCAACATGACGTCCTGCCAAATGTCGCATACCAGCAGGTCACTCTTCTTAGGTAAACTGAATTCACACGCCAGGAATCAAATGAGTCAAACATATCTGTAAGGTATTCACAGCAAGTGCAAACAACATATACAGTATCTACTACACTCATCAAACAGCTATGGATCACTCTGTCACAATTATTAGTCAGCCAACTCGTCATGCAATTCAAATGTAAATGACCGATGCTTGTATTATGACTGTACCACCAGGCTAGTTCGTGAGAGTGCTCTCTCAACTCTCTTTTATCACATTCCGAACGGAAGCACGAACAATAGAATACGTAGCGCACCAAATGATCACGTTTAAGTAGGAAAATGAACCTGTGAAGGTTCTAGCTGCAAATATTTGCAAATAAGTTAGTAGAGTGCCTTCAAAGTTGTGAGTTTTTACCAATAAAGGCAATGGTAAAAATATTCATACAATTGATTACATAGCAGTATATTTGTAGCTAACTGGAATGAATATACAAAATAATGAAATTTTCACTACTCATACTTCATTTCGATATGAATGCACATGCAACATTGTATATTGATTTAACAAGTAGTTTTAGTGACTGAGACAATAAAATCCTTTTAAATTAGTATTGGTACAACAGCCATTCTAATATGTATGACATGACTTCCCAAAGTGTGGGAGGAATGACATGAAATTGTTCTTGTATTTATTTTGTGCATTAAACAAGGTATTCAACAAGATTATAAACAGTGCTGAAAAAATAAAATTGTTGAAATAAAAAATATTAAGAAGCTACGAAATATTACCAAATAATTCATTAGTTCTATCTCAGTTGTTGTTTGAGCTCGGCCGTGAACCCAACGATTTATTAGGCGGAACACTGAACTGGGGAAATTGGTTACCCGGACCAATACCAGGGCAGGGAATACAGGAACACAACACACTGTACTGCTGCTAACAACTAAACTTTATTAATAATGGCTTGCAATGATATTCACTTGTTGGCTTCCGAATTGGTACTGACTATCTCGAGCTGGGTGCCCTCCTTTTATAGTGCTCCGGCTTCTATCCAGAAACTTCGGAGCCCATCTGTCGCGTGGCTGTTGCTAACGTGGCTGTTGACTTGCTTAGTCGTAGCTACATAGGTGGCTACGATCAGAAAACTCCTTGCCGCTCCTTGCCGATTAGCGCGCGAACATACTGCCCCCGTTGGAATAGAATTCCAACACTGGTTGAAGATCTTTGCTGTTGTCGCCAACAACTCGTTCGATGCAATCCTTTCTCTAACCGCAGAAATGGCTTCAATGCCAATGATCTGGAACTCTTCAGCTGATCCACTGAATCACGGGAAGGCAGCTGGACCATGAATCGCCCATCTTCATTTCGACGGTAGGTTCGTTGAAAATGTTCTTCGTTGTCTTCTTCCACACTCGTCATCAATGCTGACTCAGCGATTTTTTCTTGTTGTAAGTATGTTAGCATTCCATCGGATACGGCCAGGTTGGAGCACACTGTAGGATCCTCTTCGATTTCTTCATAAGAACCCGCAACTACCCATCCGAATTGAGTTTCGTACAAAGTAGGCAGGTGGTCCGCCAGCTTGATCTGGCCGCGTTTCAGAACTTCAAAAAAATGTTCGGCACCTATCAGCATTTCCAATTCACTTGAATAGTTGAATGAATCATCAGCTAATTCGATACCGGCGGGGATACGCCAAGAATCCACTTCGACATTCACGGCCGGAACAGTACCAGTCACTTTCGGTGTAACGAGACAATCAATGCTAGCAGTAAAATTGCTTGTCTTGGATGTAACTTCCGCTGCTACTCGATGTCGTATCTGGAATCGCCGACCACCTACACCGACTACAGGAACGTTGGCTGGATATTTGGGAATGTTTAACTTCTTAACCACAGACTCCGACAGAAGGTTGACCTGCGACCCTGAATCCAGTAGCGCTCGAACTTGCTGGGTATGGCCGTTTTCGGAACGGAGAATGACCATCACTGTCATGAGGAATACTTGCTTGGTTGGTGGACGATACACACTAGTATAGGAGGCATTCACAGGTCGCTCTGACACAGCTGGTAAAGGATTCACTTCACCGAGTTGTGTGTCTCACTTGCTCTTGCATCTAATTGTTTTCGCTGCTCGTAATGTATCAGGGTATGGTGCTTTTTGGAACACCTTCCACAGGATTTGTTACTAAAGCATGCTGCACTATGGTGGCCCTTTCTTAGGCAGTTGTAGCACAAATTAGCCGATTTCAGTTTGCCTTGCCGCTGCTCGATGCTCATCTGCTGGAAGGCTGGGCATTTGAAATTCTGGTGCTGGCCGGAACAAAAGTCGCACGAATATTCTGATGCCATTGTTATGACATGTGACTTGTATGGTTCACTTTTGGAAACGACCTTCGGGTTTGGATTCTTGGAAGCTGAAATTGGAGTAGCATTTTCACACCGTTCCAAAATCACACAACGTTGCTTCAGGAAATCGATCATCTGTTCGTATTCTGGGAGTTCGGATTGGTTGAAAGAAGCTTCCCAAAGCTCACGGGTTTGTTCGTCCAAAACACGCGCCAACAATGTCACCACGAATAGCTGAGACATTCCGGTTAACTGCTGATCCAGCTTGATGAGATTATCAACGTGACGGGAACACTCATCTACCAGATTGCGCAATTCCTTTGAAGACCTTTTGGAAATCTTTTTCATACTCAGGAGGCCAAGTATGTGGGACTCGATGATCACTCGCTGGTTGCCAAAACGTTCTTCCAGAATCTCCCATGCTCTTGCGTAATTGTTATTCTGCAACGTTTCTATATCGATGACACCTTCAGCGTCGCCTCTTAACGAAGTTTCCAAATGGTACAGCTTCACGGCATCAGAATCGTTGGATCGTTGCATCATGTCTTGAAACATGGCTTTGAAGCGTGGCCATGCTTCGTAACGACCATCAAAGGTCGGCAGGGGAATACGATAGGATTGGGTGTTCACAATAATTGGTTGGCCCGACGATTGATTCGCTGTGGACGATGACGATGGCACGGGCATATGCAAGGTGGTTTGGTTCTCTTTCTCAATCGCTTCTATCATCATTTCCACCTTGATCAGGGTTCCATTGTAGACTTCTTCAAACTCAACGTACTTTTCTTCTTGGAACTCGACATTTTCTTCGTCGACGGAGGCGATGACGGCATCATGGATGTTGTTGAATTCTTCGTAGATCACCTGGAGATTTTTCGCAAACACTCGCAGGACGGGAAGGGGTAATCTTCTGTCTTCTTCTCCTGCTGCATCCAAGGAGTTGGAGATCCGAGTGACCTTTGCCTTGATTTGGCCTCGCTTCTTCGTTAGCAACCTCACATCGTCCGTATTATCTGTCCTCCGGGGCGGGGTACGGCTAAACGACATCTTTGACACGAAAGCTTCGACTTGTTGGACAGGTACAAGGGTCACGCTCGAGTTTCAATCGCGAAGGTGGAACACACGCACGGAATATCCTTCCGATAAACTATGACACGTGACGAAAAAAGCGATTTTCGCGCAAGTCGCAGTGAGCCACGCAAAACGGAATACCAACGAAGCACACTATGGGTTTTTCGCGTTGTCAAAGCCACGCGAACGCTTTTTTGCGTTGTCAGCCACGCAAAACGCTTTACTTTCTTAGCAGCAGTACTCCAGTCCAGATCCGGTTCGAAGGACCAATGTTTGAGCTCGGCCGTGAACCCAACGATTTATTAGGCGGAACACTGAACTGGGGAAATTGGTTACCCGGACCAATACCAGGGCAGGGAATACAGGAACACAACACACTGTACTGCTGCTAACAACTAAACTTTATTAATAATGGCTTGCAATGATATTCACTTGTTGGCTTCCGAATTGGTACTGACTATCTCGAGCTGGGTGCCCTCCTTTTATAGTGCTCCGGCTTCTATCCAGAAACTTCGGAGCCCATCTGTCGCGTGGCTGTTGCTAACGTGGCTGTTGACTTGCTTAGTCGTAGCTACATAGGTGGCTACGATCAGAAAACTCCTTGCCGCTCCTTGCCGATTAGCGCGCGAACAGTTGTAAATATTTGAAAGTTTAGGATAAGTACATTAAGTGACATGTTCGTTATTTGGTTTTGGTAGAGATTTGATGTGAAATTGGCATTATCAATTAATAAGTACTTCTAGTATTTATTTGGCATGTACATCTTCAGCACTTAGAAAAGTGTTCATTAGCTTCTTACATCTACATACCAGAATCTAGGCTTCTGAGCATGTATTGCAACTCTGTGAGGGGAATATTCTCAAGTTTGACATTGATAATCCTAATATATTGCTTTCAATCTATAGATTAAATGATACTTATCAATAAAATATTAAATACTATTGTTAATCTTGGACACGGAAAGAGAGATAATTGCAAGTCAGTTTTTTGCACATAACATAATTCATATAACAGAGCATTCAAAGCAATATGATTACCGCATCCTAATTAGAATTTTTGAAGTGATATCAATAACGGCATCAACCTCGATGCAGTTTTAATAGTCAAAAATAATTAATTTGGCAATTTCTGATGGTATTTATCATTGGATATTGAGTAAAATGATTAATGACCGCTTCGTAAAACAAATGGAACCACTGTGCGATGCTGCTCCAAGGAAGGTCTGCAGACTGAAGAAAGCTCTGTACGGACTCAGGCAGGCAAGCAGAGTCTGGAACATCGAGCTGGACCACAAACTCAAGCAAATGGGACAAAGGCGTTCAAAGTACGACACGTGCATGTACTACAAGGTGACCGATGGTAAGCTCATTATCGTGGCGGTCTATGTCGACGATTTTCTTCTGTTCTCCAACGACCAAGTCAAGGTTGGTCGACGATGTGAAGCGACAGTTTAGCGAAGAGTTTCAGATGAAGGATCTAGGTCTAGCCAAGCAAATTCTGGGACTGCAAGTCACCAGGACCGACAGCGCCATCTCCTTCGATCAGGAACGGTACATAGAAGTATACAATCTGAGCCACTGTAATCCTGTAGCGACACCGCTGGACGCGAATCAGTGACTGTTAAAAACGATGAGCCTACAAAATAAGGGGGAAAGAGAAAAGATGAAGGCTATTCCTTTCCGTGAGCTGATTGCAGGACTCTAGTTCATCGCACAGTGTACGAGACCGGATATCAGCCATGCAGTAAGTGTGGTCAGCTCGTTTTGCAATGTTCCTGTTATTCCACACTGGACAGCGGCCAAACGAATTTTACGTTACCTCAAAGGGATCATGGAGTGCAAGCTAACGTACAGAAGGAACCTGGATCTGGAGTTTTCTGGATACAGTGACGCTGATTGGGCGAACGATCTAGAGACCACACGATCAGCCAGTGGGTATGTATTTCTAATGTGTGATGGAGCGGTTTCGTGGATTTTCAGAAGGCAGGCTACTGTCAGTATAGATGAAAACCCGAATTTATAACTATACCATTCAATTCTACTAGAGTTGGTATCCTGTGACAGATACGCGTATTTTGACTTCAACTGTAAGGCCTTCTTCAGTGTCGTGTACTAGACTCGACTTCGAGTGAGTTATACGACATCAACGAGTCTCTGGTTCAGGGATGGGAAATGTACTGTAGTAAACATTTACCACCTCGACATTCACATTTTTCTACACGACCATCAAAATCCAAAGCAAACCATGACCGTTCAAAACAAAAAAATGCCACGACTCCTCAAAACTGTAATCTTCTTCTTCCCAACGTTTTTTTCAAACTCGAATGTGAAATGACTTGAGCGCAATGGTAACACGATTTGTCCGGTTTTCGGGGTTTCGACTTTTTGCTCGGTAAAGGAGGCATAAAATTGAACTTGTTTATATGTATCGCAACGAAATGATTGTGCTCTTGCTATTAGCGCTAATAGATTTCAATTAGTTGAAAACACAAGCGAAATATTAGCGATTGAATTATATAACATTTTTTTCAATCATTCACCTCGAGATGGCTGCCCGAAAACGATCATAGTGGAGAGACAAAAACAGTCAAGCAGTGTGTGAACTGTTGGCAGCGCAACACCTGATGGTATTGATGCTGCTGCTGCTTTGTGTTTTGGTTGACTGGCAGAATCGATGAACTGTGGTAAATAGTGGTCACAGTTCCCAAGCCTGCTCTGGTTATCAAATACGACAATCACAGTTCAATTTGTCTGGCTGAAAAAGAAACGGGATATTCAGCAAGAACGAAACACATCGATGTGAGGCATCATTTCGTTCGTGACCAAGTAGAGGCGAAAGCGATCAGACGCTTCAGACGCTTTTACTCTCTATCAGTGATGCCATAGCGGCAAAATCTCAAACTGTTTGGCTAGAATAATGAAAGCCCTTGAGCTGCTGAACAACTGTGCCGAATATGCTAGCTTCCTAAGTGGTCAGGATCCTGAAATATCCGCAAAACGAAAGTTTCATGCACAAAAGCGCCGTCTGGTGGCAAAATCTAGAATCTTTTGCTTAGAAAACGCCGCCATCTTTATAAGTGGACAGACTCCTGATTTATCTCACTAGCGCCGCCTGGTGGCAAAATTTTGAATTAACATGCTCGAACAATTATAGCCCTTGAGAGTCTGAGAAACTTTGTCGAAAACGCCATCTTTCTATATGGCTCCTGAGATAGATGTAAAAGAAAAAAGTTTCATCAGGTGCTATCAGAAACCGCTCCTCCTGTAGAACAACTGAACTAAAGTCTCCAGGTTTCAATTTTTTTGGATTTTGAGATACATCGATTTCAAATTGTAATCTACTCAAACCGTTCATTATTATGCAATAGTTTTTTACAGTTTTATCTACCGGTACTTCTTTTCTCCCGCTTTCTTAAATCTAACCTGACCCGGCCCCATTATTCTTCACAGCATTGCACCACTCAAAACCTCCAACCTTTTACTCACGAGGACTTCTTTACGGCGACGTCTGTCTTGTCTGTATTCTTCCACGCTGACGAACCTTCTACTTTGGATGGCCAATCTTACTGCTATCCGCCCCAGTCCCGCCGGTATGGTGATGAATAGGCTTTTGTCGGATGCTTTGCCGGGACCAGTAGGAAAGGTACAACCTACGAGGCAGGGTTTTCTATTTCAGAACGGCGGGGTTCTGATAGTGGAGAATATGGAAAGCTTCAGGTTTCGTTCTGAAGATTTTTATCAGTTACCTGATGTCCGCTTCGCCATCTTGCTTTCTACATTCAATTCAAAACTTAGCTTCTGACTCTTCATAAATTTTCCAACTGTCTTTAAATTTTTCGACAAGTGGCTGTAAATTTCATTGTCGAGTCATCGGCCGTATTGAGGTTCATGACCTCGCACCTAGGTAGTTCGCCTTCCATTCTCATTAAACTAGTTACGCCTCCCTTCATACCCAAAAGGTGGTAGCCAAACCCTCTGGTTGATGCAGTATTGTGGATGGTTGGCTGTGAGTTGGTATAAAAGTGGTGGAGTCTGGTTTGAATCTACTCATCTATGGCTTTAACCTTAGTTTACTTGGACTTGGACTAAGGACTTGGACCAAGGACTTGGACTAAGGACTTGCACTAAGGACTTGGACTAAGGACTTGGACTAAGGACTTAGACTAGGCATTGGGATTGGGATTGGGATTGGGATTGGTATTGGGATTGGGATTGGGATTGGGATAAGGCTGATAAGGCAGCCCAGTCCCAGTTCCAGTTGGGACGTTATGTAAAAAGGAAGAAAAAGAAGAATGATGAGTAATTCTACTAAAAATATAAATATTCCTTCATTTTTACCCAAATTAAAAAAAATTCCACAGTAATAGTTCGCATCACTAGCAAATGATTTACTAACTTCCTAGCTCCAATCCCATAAATAATCTGGAGCGAATAAATCTCGACTAAACAGCTCCCGCGTGCCGAAGCTATGCAGCAACTGGTGACTGGCGTTCATTCTACACGTAGTCAATTTTCATCAACAACATTTGATAATCAGACTACAAATTATGCCACGCACAGTTCAGCTCTTTCACCGATTGTTGCACCCGCTCTTTCTCTCTCTAATTGATGGCACCGAGGCGACGCGACGGCACAGGTGGCTGTATCAATGGCCGAAACATGTATAATTATCCCGCTCAGGACCTCACTGCAAATATCATTTGGCGAATAAACCGGCATTCGTTATTACACTACCGTGCAAAAGCTTGGGGTCACTACCTAAAAACATATACCGTAATCCGGGGGCAAATTGATCACCGGGGTGAATTTGATCAGGTCGGTATCATGAAACATCTCCTCCCAAGGATGCTGAATGGTTTCGTTGGCACCACAAGCATTCCATATTTTCTAGTTCATAGATGTCTAATGATGGTTTTGAACTATTCCATTTTTGTAAGGGATAGTTTTGCATAGAAATATTCAAACTTTTTGAAGTGTAAACAATACAGTTGGAAATGTCGGTGTGAAACAATCCACTGGTATTAAGTTAACATGTAAACTTTGACTGTTTTAAATGTTGTATAAGCTTAAGTATGATCTGCTGAACTTATTTTTGATATCATACAGTATAGCAACTACAGTTATTTGCTAAAAAAAGAAGTTTATTCTTAACGCGCTTATTTCACGGGAAATTGACTACATTTAGGCGTATTGAGTAGATATTCAATGTTTATTTTGCAATACAGTTGTCAAATACTCAAGATGTAATTGTTTTGACATCATTTTCAGATTCAGTAGACCTAAATTTAGTAGATTGTGAAATTTTTCTTTCTTAAACTTGCTCTGTTATATGGTGATCATTTTCGCCCCAGGGTGTCATTTTATTTTTTGGTATTAAAATTAGTTTTCTGATGTGTTAAATATTATTCCATAAAAAGTCTATAACATAAACTAATAAAGATCAATGGAGTACTGATTTTGCCGAAATTTATTTGACAATATTTGACAATATTTGAATTCCGAAAGACAACATAAAAAAAGTTGTAAAATAGCAATCAATTTGCCCCCAGATTACGGTACAAGTGTTTTCCTCGTATCTCATCGATTGCACGTCCAAATAAATTGTGGCATATTTCAAAAGTTACACCAAAAAACTTGACTTATTTTCTCGGAACTGGATCTACGAAAATTATAAATCAAGGCTCGTAATCTTGTATTCTTCAAGAAGCATTTTCAAAATGTTGGTAGAAAATAACCATTTTTTTTCAAAATCAATAAGACAATTATCCAAGTCATCCTGCGAAAATTTAGGGTTCCTTCTTAGAGTTATACATTCTTACACCGTGCAAAAGTGGCCCCATACTTTTACACGATGACTTGGATGATTGTTTTATTTGGGTTTGAAATGTTTTAAGATTTTTCTGACGATTTTTTGCAAGTCTCATAAAAGATTATTAGTTTCTGTTACTAAGGACGTACTAGTTTGAAAAAAAAAGTGAAAGAACTGAGTTGACCCGAAATCTAGCTTTTGAATGAGCTCTTGAGAGTTCCAATAAAACGTGTAATCACAGAGATTTGGTCAAAATACTTTTGTATGTGCTTTAGGGGACGATTCTAAACTTTTGCACTGACGTGTATGTGCGTCGACTCGGAGTAAAAAGAGCACCGCTACCCGAGGAGGAAAGAATAACTCGACAATAACTTATGCATACCATATTTTGGTATCATACCACAATTAGGTATTGTTCAGTTATTAATACCTTATTTTAGTATTATAATGGTATTTGAAAAAAGGTTAAAAATACTTCATTTTGGTATTCGTTAGCTATTGAGGACTGCTGGAGGTATTGAACTATTATTGCAAAAGTTCACTTTTATATGAAAATCCATCAAGTATTATTTAGGTATTACAATACCTCATCTAATTATCAGCTTGGTATTTGTAGAACATGCAGAAGGTATTATTTGAGGTATTTTACCTCTTATGCAGGGCTCATTCATACCTCATTCAGGTTGTAAGTATTGGGTATGGAATACCTCAATTTGGTATTCAGTAGTTATTTTCTTCTGCTCGGGTAAACACGCAACTAAAATGATAATTAGATCGGCTCCAGTGTAGGCACTGATACATGATTTATAATTGCGTAAATTAATTTACCGCACATCAATATTCTCGTCTCGTCTTCGGATGTGGGCGATAGTGGCAGCAGGACCAGTGCTCGGGAGTGTAGTACCTACTCTGTGACCGGAGAGTCCTGTAGATACGTTTGCGACGCTCTGCATTTTGCATTAGGTATGGTAGGTGGAGTGCGACCTGCGAGCATTTCCCAGGCCAGAAGGTAATGCAAATATATTTGTGGGGATTGGATTGATAGGGATATTGGAGCAAACTATGGACTGGGCGAGATATTAAGGGTAATTACGTGGAATAGTGAAATCGATGTCGTATGTTGTGTATAGAACGTACTAGGTAAAGCGTGTCAATGCCGTAATTTAAATAATGAATCAAAAATCGAGCACTATTTCAGTGTACTGGACGCAAAAAAAAAATGTTTGTTTGGCAAATGTTAACGGGTGTCGTGCTGTCGATCTAGTGCTGAAAAAAAGATGTGTGTTAACCCAAGTAACATTGGTAGCTGAATAACAGCTTATTCATCTAATATACTGTTTATACAGCCTCTTTTCAGCTAAATAAACTGTTATTCAGTTACCAATGTTACCTGGGAAGTCCTCTAACTGCTCGTAATAATAATCTATGGAAAAGTGAACAAACTCTACTTATGGAATCTACCCAGCTACAACTTTGCCAAAGAACACATTTCGATGGGAAGTAAGGATATTTTGTTATTATTGATTACAAAGTCTTAATCATGCTGAGATGATCACTCAATTACTTTCAGAGCAACACTGATTTTTTGCTATAGAACATCATAGCCTGGATTACCGTTTTGACTCATATTCCGAACACTTAAGGCCAACAGTGACTTCGAATGCATCTGATTGGCAAAAGTTAGCTGATATTCGTGTAAATTTTAATTTCTTCACGAAGCCTAACTGTTAGCTGTTGAATGTACCGATAATAATGTTGATTTAATTAGTTTTAGTATTGTTTTTACACAAAAGAATGGAATAACATTTTGATTCAAATGCCGAACACTGTGTTAATTCTGTCTCATATTCCGAAAACCTTGATTCAAATTCCGAACAGCACGAATAAATCGTATTCAAATAAATAATTTAGCAAATAAATTTATCTGAGCTTATTCTAATGGTCTTAAACTAGAGAATCATCCATACTCCGGCGGTAAAAATTATATTGGAGACGGTTAAATTGAATTGCAATTGACTGCCATTTACTTGCTATTTGGTGACATATAATCACATTTCCCAGGCTGTGATAGCCTTTTTAAAAAAGGTTTTCTAACACTATTACACCTTGCACTTTATTCATTAATCAATCTAACTGAATCTAACTAGTTTTACACTGTTCAAGAGTTACCGGTAAAAGAGAGCGAGCTCGACAGCGACTACCTGTATTTAAAAGAAAAAACTGATTAGTCTGCTATTTGTCACCTCGCGCGTGGAATCAGGGCGGCGTCGTTCGATGCGTCCAAAGTCTAAGGAATCTGCTGACCAGGCTGTTGGCTATTTGCGTGTGCTGTTGGCCGTTGGTGTTGACTCGGCGGAATGGGAGGCAGGTCGTCTCGTAACTCCTCCGGGGGGTGAAAAAGCGTGGCCTCACGCGTTTCTGTTCTGGGTTGATGCGTCTCCGTTATCCTTTGTGAATTTGGTAATGATGTAACGAACAGTCTTTCTATAATAAATGAGAGTGGAAATGGCTAATGATATAATGAGGGTCGTTGAAAAAGACAATCCTCCTAGTAAGCTCCAGTTCCAAAATTGGTGTGCGTATTGATTCAAGTACACATGGTCGATCAATTTCCTGTTGGCTATCGTTTGATTATTGATGTAAGACATACTATCTTCCTCCAGTCTATGATGGGTAAGGGCGCCATGCATTGCTCCTTGAAGAATCGGTAGATGAATAGTTTCGTCTGCTGATATGAATTGTATATCTCCAATAGTTATGTTACAGTTCGAAAAGGATATGAGAAAATTTCCTTTCAGTAGTCGATCGTCTGGACCACAATTAGATTGTAGTTTGAGCAATCTTGCATTGTTAACTATTATGAGATTATCTGTTATTAGGCGGGTTTCTGTTTTGTTTTCTCTTCTTGTAACGCAGAAACTTTGCTTGCCTAATATCAATTTGGAAATACATTCATCTGAGTACTTACTTATGTAATTGCTGCGTTGTACGTACTCTTCAGGTTTGATGGTAGTGAATAATTCATTTCCTCTCCTGATAAGGTGCGGTGGGGAATCTTGTATCACGGAATCGTTGTTGATTAGTGGGTGTAGTTCTAGTATGTTTGCTTCCTCCTTGTCTAGTTGTGGGATGCGTAGGATGTATAATAAGGTATCCTTATTAACTGCTACCTTTGGTTTTACTAGACTCAGTGCTTCATCCGGTAGTTCGACTTGTAAGCCTTGATCATACATGAGATTTGTTATTGTGTTCATTTCCTGGGCTGAAAGGAACTTGTTATTTGCGACTGAAACTTTAGTCCATAGTATAGCGTCGTGGATATTTTCTAGGATTTTGTCGATCAGATCGATGTTCATTATTGTAGTTATTGTTTCAACCTCGTTTAACAAAATTTGGTTTCCATTTTTCCTCCCAATTATCTTGTTGACTGCATTCGTTAAGAGTTGTAGTCGGTTTCCAAGCTGCTCGTTGATTTTGTATTGTTGGTTATTGCTTTCTACCAGGTCAGCCAAGGTCGAGTTGATAATTTGAAGATCATCCGCATCCGGGCTTCCACTGATCCATTTCCAACCTGTCCCTATAGCATTTAAGCTCCTTACTGTGCGAAAATGTTTTTGAGGTCTAAGCTGAGCAAGATTTGTGTACATCTTCTTAATTTTGAATGTAACTAGCTCTAATAGATGGTTGTCAATTTTGCTATACGCTAAATTTGTCAGTGAATCAACGGTTATTTGTAGATCGGTAATGTTAATTGGGTGAATTAAATTAATGGTCCCTGTCTGTATCCTACATGTTCCGTATTTTAAAATCAGCAGAGAGTCTTCATGCATATTCGTTATTGATAGATCTTGAGAAATTATTCTAATAAATTTAAAAACGATAAGTATCATCAAAATATGTAACTTCATTGTCGCTATCGAGTAGTTCCTAGTCTAACTGAGTTCGAGTGTTTATTTCGGGATATGTAATTTATTATTTATTCGTTTTGACCGTTGGATTTGGTTTCCTGTAATGAGAATTTACTTGTATAAGTTTTGGAATGATAATAATAGTTTAATAGTTGTATGAGTTTCGGATGGCAAATTTCCATAAAGCTTCCCCCTAATGTTCCTAAATGGACCTGAAACGAAAAGAATAGATACATTAGTTCTGCTTCCTTAAACGCTTGAGTTTATTTTTATTTCTTTTGACATTCCTTTTTATGCGAATACTTCGAATATTATTCTGCAAACATTTTGTTTCCGAAAAACGATTATCTAATTTTTTTCTGGTGTCTTTCTTTACGTAGACGTCTGAATTGACTGGAAACTCAGGTGGGTCTTCTTTAGAGGAATTGTATTTTTTCATTTTCTGAGTTGCTTTATTAAGAAAATTTGATACCTTTTTAAAAATGTCAGTTGCTTCTTCGGCGATCTGTTGAGGATTGACGTTATTTCTTTGATTGAATACAATCTCATTGGGTGTGAATGAGGTTGCGGAGTGGACTGTATTGTTATACAGTGCGGTAACTATTGCAATTATTTCGGATGATTGCACTTCAGGAAATTTGTGCTTATTTGTATTAAACAATTCGATAATGGTGCTGTGGGTTTTCTCAATCTGACCATTAGATTCTGAGGAAGAGGCAAATTCTATTTCAGTTCCCAAATTAGCCAAGAATGTTTTTAACTGTAAGCTTGTAAAAGCTGCTTCGTGGTCGCATATTATTCTGTTGGGGGCACCAAATGTTCGAATGTATTGAGCCAAGGCATTTTGAATATCTGTGAGGTTTCTGGATGCGATTTCCATTATTTGTAGATGTTTAGAGAATGCACAAATTAATGTTAAGTAATTATTTTTATCTATGCCGAATATGTCGATATGGACTCTGTCAAATGGTTTGGTTTCTATTGGTCTAGGTGATATCTTTATATTGTAAGGTCTTCGTTCGTATTTATGTTTTGCACATATTGTGCAAGTATTGATAATTTGCCTGATACATTTAATCATTTTTGGAAAAAAATATGATCTCTTCAACTTTTTTTCAACTTCAGATATTCCACGGTGAGCTCTTTCGTGTTCGGTCTGGATCAGTAATTCCTGTCTTTCAACCGTAGTTACGTCTTCCACCATATTTTGCGTTAACACAAAATGTGTGTTGATAATAGAGAAGTGTTCTCTGTGTACCTCTTGTATTAATTGGAGTAAACTTTCCGGTGCCAGAATTGCAGTTTGTGAATCAGAAGCATACTCTTTCAACCATTCAGCTAAATTGTTTTTATTGTAAGTAGTTGAGCATATGACAACTCGTCTAAACCGAGGAAAAGGGTTTTCAGTTATGATACTATTAAATGTTGCATTTCTGAATACAATTTGGTTTTTGTAGCTATTGATAGGTTTCTCGGTGAAGTGTATGAAAAAATCGCTGATGTATCTGCGGAGTGATTTGTATCGGTTGATTCTTCGTCTACCTCATTGGTATTGGCGTCAATTTTACGGCTTAGCGCATCCGCGACGACGTTTGTTTTCCCTGATTTATAGATCACATCGTAATCATAATTTTCCAGTTCAAGGCTCCAGTTAATTAGTTTGAGATTCTTTTTTGAATTTTTAATGTATGTTAGTGGTTTATGGTCCGTAATGAGGGTAAACTTATTTCCACAAAGGTATGGCTTGAATTTGTTGATTGCCCATATTATGGCTAAAGCCTCTTTTTCAGTAGTGCAGTAGTTACATTCTGTATTATTTAGTGTTCTGCTGGCGAAAGCTATTGGTCTTTCTGGACCATCTTGTTTTTGTGAAAGTACGGCGCCGAGAGCGTAATTGCTCGCGTCGGTCGTTAGAATAAATGGTAGTTCGAAATTAGGATAGGCGAGAACTTGATCTGAAGAGATAATTGTTTTTAATTTTGAAAAGGATTCAACATAATCTTTGTCATTGATATTGATTTCCATTTCTTTTTTCAAATATTTTGTTAGGGGTTTAGTAATTTTAGAATAATTTTTGATAAATCGTCTGTAATACCCGGTAAGACCTAAAAATTGTTTTATTTGCTTTGGTGTTGTGGGCAATTTCCATTCTAAAATTTGTTGTATTTTGTCTGGGTTTGGTTTGATGCCGCTAGGGGTAATAACATGGCCCAAAAATTCTGTCTCGGTTTTAAGGAACTCACATTTGTCCAACTGAATTTTAAGGTTAAAATCCGCTAGACGTTTTAATATTTTCGAAACGTTTTCAAGGTGATTTTGTAGATTGTATCCGATAATAATAATATCGTCTAGATAAACGAAGCATATAATTCCAATGTAGTCGGCTAATATGCTGTTCATCGCTCGCTGAAAAGTAGCGGGCGCATTTTTCAGGCCGAAGGGCATTCGTGTGAACTCGAAATGTCCTTGTCCTGTTGAAAATGCTGTTTTTTCGATATCTTTACTATTCATCTCGATCTGGTGGAAGCCTGATTTTAAGTCAAGTGTAGTAAAATAAGCAGACTTTCCCAGATTATCGAGGATTTCCTCAATTTGAGGTATAGGGTATTTATCGTCTACCGTTTTCTCGTTGAGTTTACGGTAGTCAATAACAACTCTAACCTTCTTTTTTCCCGAGGCGTCCGTTTTCTTCGGGACTACCCACACGGGAGATGAATATGGACTCAAGGAGTGTCTGATAATTCCACATTACAACATTTCACTGATTTGTTCGTCCACGTCCTTTTTATAGTGGTGCGGGTATCTGTAAGACCTTGTATAGATAGGTTGGTCGTCTTTCGTGATTATGTTATGCTTGACTGCAGTGGTTGCGGTTAATTTTTCGCCTGTTTTCAGTAGTGTCTCTTGGTGTTTAAGTATGACATCGATAAGCATTGATTTTTCGTAAGCCGATAAATGATCAGTACGAATTAATTTCTCTATGTCATTTTTGTCAAGAGCTTCGTTATTGACATTTGGAATTGGCGATATGACTTCAAAATTATTTACGGTAACGGCGATTTCTGGAATGTATTTTGGTGTTTTTTTGTTATGGCTTTGAATCATCACTGTTGATTTCTGATCCTTAGAGGTGTAAAGACCCGGTGCTAATGTTAACCCATCTATGAGTTTAGTAAATTTTGGCACGAACCATTCCCCATCGTTTATGGTTTGAATAGTCACGATGTGGTTGTAAACCTTTTCTTTTTTCAAATGATACTTCTTAAATGGGAAAATTATTTTATTGATTCTTATTTCCTCTTTCTTGTAATTTATTGTTGCATTTGTTTTCGCTAAAAATTCGGAACCAATGAGGCCGTCAAAAAATGTGTGAAAATTCATTTCGTAAAATGTTTGATCTGGTACGTTTGGTCCTAATAAATTGAGTTTTCCTTTACGTGATACGTTATGCTTGCCGTTTATATTTTTGATGGTTGTGGAGTTTATTTGTTTCGCATTTTGCAGAATTCCAGGTCGAATAAGGTTTTTATTTGCCCCCGTGTCTATTAGAAGCTTAAGTTGGTTTGTTTGTAGGTATGGTAAAAAATTTAATTTGGATTTTTGTTTTGTTGTGTCACACAAAAATTTACTTCCGGCGACTCATCTTCATCTTCTTCGTCCGAATCCGAGCTGTTTTCCGGATCCTGAGAAGTTTCATTATTGTGGACCACTTTTTTGAAGCTCAATCTGCTTCTTAAAGAAGGATCAATTTCCATTGGTTCGGGAGTTTCTGTTTCCTTCTTAAATATTGAATCAGGCTTAAATTTTGATTTTTGATCGTTATTTTGAGTATTTTTGAATGGTTTCTGGTTTCCAAAGGATTTGTTCTGGTTCCCTCTATTTGAACTTTCTCCCATGTTGCTTGCCGTGATTTCTTGTGATTTGAATTTGCACAAAAACGCATATGCGTCTTCGATATCTTTGGGTCGCGCGGCTTGAGCATGTCCGAAATAATTACCGCGGAGTCCCGATATGAAGGCGGCTAGAGCGTCTTCATCTATAAAGTTATTTATCGCGTCCCAATGATTTTGATACTTGGGATTTTGTTTCGCTATTGTCTTAATGTTTTGCACGATCTCCTTGGTTTTGTTATAATATTTATGAATGCTCATGTGTTCTTGCATTCTGTTTTGCCACAATTGGCACTTATAAGTTGAAAGCTCTTGGCGGTCGCCAAGGGCGGCCGATAAAATTTCTTTTATTTCGTCAAAATTTTGTGGGTTTCCGGCGAGACACAAAATGTCTTTCGCCTTACCCGTTATTTTATTAGTGACGGCTGTCACATACATCTCAAAAATTTGGTCACTTACTAAAGGTTTAAAGCGGTTGAGTGTACTCTCCGCCGTCGTAAGCCATGATTGCAATTGTTTACGATTACCCTCGTAACTAGGGATAGATTTTATCGGATCTGGGATTTTAAATAAGTCTCCCATTGTTCCGATATTAGATGCGTTATGTGCTCCTAGTGCACCTGGAGCGTGGGTTTCCATCTGTTCTTGCTTCTGCTGAAGCATGGCGATGGCAGCCATCATCTCAGACATTTTGTCGACGATTTCTGATTTCTGTCTGATTCTGATTCGGAAATGTGGGTATCAGCTGTTTTATTTGCTTTTGCCCTACGAAAGAATTTGATACGGTCTACCTTAGGCATTCGCCTCAAGCTAGGTTTATGCAACAGTCCGCTTGTGCGATTCTGTGTTTATTTGAGATTCACGGTGGTAGCGGCCTTCCGCGACTGAAATAAAATTTCAATCAGCGCACTGCACTTGTGAACAAGAGAATAAAGGAATTGAACACACGTTCTCTAAGTACTCGTATGTCCGATGAAATAACGTTCTCTCAGAACTCGTTAATTTCAATTACTGATGCACTATTCCACTTGTGGAGGGTGTAACAGACGTGGGTAACACTTTTTATCACTTAGAAAAAAAAATTGTACTCACGGTTTTGTCGTGTGGAGGCTCGGCGAAGAACGTTGACGGTGCTCCGTGTGCTGCAGAAGCGGGGGGTCCTCGAATCAATCCAGCAGCTTATGCTTTCAGCTGGCGACGTTTTTCAACGGGTACCACTTTAGAACTGTTTTATTAGGACAGTCTTTTCCACTGTTTGTCTTCTGAAATCACTTCTTCACTGGCCTATCCGGCTGCGCCAATCACATTTCCCAGGCTGTGATAGCCTTTTTAAAAAAGGTTTTCTAACACTATTACACCTTGCACTTTATTCATTAATCAATCTAACTGAATCTAACTAGTTTTACACTGTTCAAGAGTTACCGGTAAAAGAGAGCGAGCTCGACAGCGACTACCTGTATTTAAAAGAAAAAACTGATTAGTCTGCTATTTGTCACCTCGCGCGTGGAATCAGGGCGGCGTCGTTCGATGCGTCCAAAGTCTAAGGAATCTGCTGACCAGGCTGTTGGCTATTTGCGTGTGCTGTTGGCCGTTGGTGTTGACTCGGCGGAATGGGAGGCAGGTCGTCTCGTAACTATATTTCAACGAAACATTTCAACCAAATCGCCATACAAAAACCGAGTGTTCGGAATATGAGTCTGTTCGGAATTTGAGACAAAACGGTACTTTGGGACGGTACACAAATTATGTTACGCTAAATTTCAACTTTTTCGCCTGATTCGCTGCTGACAAGTAATTTCTCGGCCTATTTTGATGCATGGGAAATTTCTGCAAGGAATCGATTAAGAATGCGTTATTTTCTGATCGCAGTACGGAGTTATAAAGAACTGTCAGTTCAAATGAGAGTCGCTGTACACAATTTCTGCAAGGAATCTGCGAGAAATTTCTTTAGCGATTCCTTTTCAGTAGCAAATCAGGCTTTTCGAGGGAGTCCAGAGAAATGTTTCGAATCAAACCCTGAGATATTTTGCAAACCGTTTAGATTCATATTCTGAACACTTAAGGCCGACATTGACTTCAAATGAATCTTGTTGGACTTGTTCAAGAGAGAATGCTTAATGAATTTTCATAAAGAATGAAGTGATTTTTAAAGGTAATAGTAGTGAAGTTTTTGAACGGATACTTAACATATTACTGCTTCGAATAAATAAATAAATAAATAAATAAACAAACCTTTGAAAGAATTCTTGCAGCAATCAACCTTATCTCTGCGCGATGGGGTAAAACTGATCCCAAATTCAAATTGTTATATCTTTACTTATTATTAATTCACTTATCATAAAAATATTTAAAAAATATCAAAAAGGGTGCGGTTCATTTTATGGAAGAATTCTTGGAATGATCTCAGGAAAAGTCATGAAGAATGGAACGGTAAATGGCTGAGCACGGCGTACCAATGGTACCACGCGTACCTGCAGGAATATAAAAGACCCCTTTGTGTGTTCCTTAGCCTCTTGTTCAGCAACTCCTATCCCTACCTCCCCGTGGTACTGGCCGGGGTACGAGTAACCTTGGGGAAGATCGGGTAACCACCCCCGGTGGGAACTTTGATCGTATGCTGCCAGGGAAGGGGGCGTTTGCTCCTGCAAACATGGAGCGCCTCTACTCCATGTTAAGAGCGACTCACAACAGCGTCTGTTCCCCATGTCAGGGGCGGCTGATCATCGTCAGAGTGCCAGAGAAGGACTCTAAGCTAAACTGCGCACTATGGTCCTCCGAACATTTAGGGGGAATGGTCCTCCGGTCAGGCCCTGCAAGCCATCTGTAAAAAAAAATCAAGCAAGAAATAATCAACGAGAGAATCGGCGAAGACCACAGCGACGTGAAAGGACTAGCGTTTGGAAGCTCGGTACCTGCAACTGTAAATCTCTCAACTTCGTCGGGAGCACACGCATACCGCCGACGTGCTGAAGATCCACGGATTGATGATGACAAAGACGCTTTTTACGCACTGCTTGAACGCGAGTACGACAGCTGCCCAAGCCACGAAGTTAAAATCATCATAGGAGATCTAAACGCTCAGGTTGGCCAGGAGGAGGACCGACTGTTGGAAAGTTCAGTGCCCACTGGCTGACGAACGAAAACGGCTTACAATTAATTGATTTCGCCGTCAAGAATTTGGCCATTCGTAGCACCTACTTCCAGCACAGCCTTTCATACCGAAACACCTGTAGATCACCACAGCAGACAAAATCACACGTTCTGATTGATAGACGACACTTCACCGGCATTATCGACGTCAGGGCGCTAACATCGACTCTGACCACTATCTGGTGATGGTTAAACTGCGCCCAAAACTCTCCGTCGCCAACAACGTATGGTACCGACAGCCACCCCGGTATGATCTAGAGCGGCTTAAGCAACCGAATGTCGCAACTACGTACGCGCAGCACCTCGAGGCTACATTATCGGAAGAAGAGGAGCTAGATAAAGCCCCTTTAGAGGACTGCTGAGAGCAGTGAAAGCAGCCATTATCGATGCAGTTAAGAGGAACGTCGGGTACGTTGGACGGAGTCGACGGAGCGATTGGTTCGACGAGGAATGTATGCAGATTATGGAGGAGAAGAATGCAGCGCGAGAGGTCATGCTGCAACAAGGGACCCGGCAGAACGTTATAGACGGAAACGGCAACAGCAGACCCGCCTCTTTCGGGCGAAAAACGCCGCCTGGAGGAGACGGAGTGCGAGGAGATGTAATAGCTGTGCTAGTCTCAAGAAACACGTAAGTTTTTATCTCAACGCATCCCATGGCAGCTTCGTGCCGAGAGCCGAGATGTGCAGGAACAAGGATAGGAGCATTTTGACGGATGAGCGTGAGGTGACGAAAGGTGAAAGCAGATTTCGACGAACACCTGAATGGCGCTGCGGGCGATGGAAACCAACCCAGCCACCACTTTGAGGAAGATTAAGGATGCCATTCACCAGCTCAAGAACAATAAAGCTGCTGGTAAGGATGGTATCAGAGCAGAACTCATAGAGATGGGCCCAGAGAGGCTGGCCATTTGTCTGCATTGGCTGATAGTTACTATCTGGGAAACAGAACAGCTACCGGAGGAGTGGAAGGAAGGCCCATCTACAAGAGAGGCGACAAGTTAGATCGTTAGATCTTTCGAGCAATCACCATTCTAAATGCGGCCTACAAAGTATTATCAAGCCAGCTTCGTTGACGGCCGATCGACAACGGACCAGATCTTTACTGTACGGCAAATCCTCCAACAATGTCGTGAATACCAGGTCCCAACGCATCACTTTTTTATCGATTTCAAGGCGGCATACGATAGTATCGACCGCGTAGAGCTATAGAAAATTATAGATGAGAACAGCTTTCCCGGGAAGCTCACGAGACTGATAAGAGCGACGATGGAAGGTGTGCAAAATTGTGTGAAGGTTTCAAGCGAACATTCCAGTTTGTTTGGATCCCGCCGGGGACTACTTAACAGCCGAGGTACGATTTTTACGAGATCCAGGCTATTTGTTTGCTTTGCGGATAATATGGACATTGTCGGCCAAACATTTGAAAAGGTGGCAGACCTGTACACCCGCCTGAAACACGAGGCAGCAAAAGTTGGACTGGTGGTGAATGCGTCCAAGACAAAGTACATGCCAGCTGGTGGGGCTGATCGCGACAGGGATCGCCTAGGTAGCAGTGTTACGGCGGTGTGTGGCGGCGAAGGTTGAATCACGAACTCGTCCCACTCTACGGCGAACCCAGTATCCAGAAGGTGTCCAAAGCTGGAATCAAATATATAATCCATTTGTAATTTTTCCTAAAAAAAAATCATCAAAATCGATCGAAACTATAAAACTTTGATGTCGGTACCTAGTGCCGTAAAGTTATGAAAAATGCCTTGTGGTATTTTGTATCCGATACTTGTAATAAATAATAGGTGATAAATATTAAAACACTCGAAAATACAACTTTTTATAATTGGGAAGCGTGCAGAAATTATATCTATGACCTGACATAATTTTTGCACGCTCTCCAATTATAAAAAAGTTTTTAAACCTTGTTTTTTTCATATATGTACGCATCTTCCTCGATTAAGGTGAAAATTAATCTAAGGCATACCATAAAATTTCAAAAGCACAAATCTAAATAGTTTGTCATACAATGCTGTTATCGATTTATATCGCGAATTCGATTAGGAGTGAATATATCATGGATCGTTTCACCAACCATAGGTAACTCGCAGATCCTTTTCCCACTAACCCAATATCCTTCCAGTGGCAACTGTTGAGATGCAGAAGATTTTTGGTCTCTAGCAACAATGGTTGTCTAACTCTCAATCCTTCTCTTCCCAAATGGCCGTAAGGATGTGGCCTGCGCAGTTATTGACTTTTAAAATTTGAGCTCTTGATATGTGCACATTGAGAATAGTAAGCTAATCCCAAGCCCCATTCATTAAACCTCCGTGCTACTTCGATTGTTGTGGTCAATCACGGAGTAGTATTTGCGAATTGTATGTTCAACTGTGCTCGTGCTCAACATTGAGGACTCTTGCCATGCGAAAATAGTGCGAAAATCCTGTTTCAACATTTGTGTGCGCTATATTACATAAGAGTAGAAGCGTGTGCTATGCCGTTTTTGTTAGAAATTTAACTCAAAATTGTCAAATAGGTTTTGAGGCTGTTGAAATTCATCAAAATGAGTGTAACTCTGATACTCTCCATGCATGAAAAAAGATCAAAATTACAAATCTCGACTGTTTTTAATTTTTTGCCAATGAAAAAAATTTTATTATGTACATCGCAAGCTTCTTTTGACTACCAACGCTAAATATTAGTGAAAAAATATCGGAGGTTCATGCAAGCCCGTTAATATGTGTGTATCAGCACACCGTGGGAGGGATTCGACAAAAAAAAATCAAATATGACCCTCGTTATTAGGAATTTTAATTTAACCGACCAGGGATCTAGAAGCAAACAATGTAATTGAAGAACCAAACACATAAATTCTCTATTAGAAATTATCGTAGCTACATTCAAAATTACTAATCCACACTATCTCGTATTATCTTCTCTTTCCATGAACCTCTTCGATACATTCCGCATAATATAATAATTCCATCGTTCATACGTCATACACAACAATCACAAATCGCCCCAAAACGATGAAATTCATGTTCAAAACCGGAAACAATCGGCACCAAACCATACCAATCTCGACGCCTCCATTCAATCATCTCGCAACATCAAACAACGCATAAAACCCTCTGAAAACCTGGAAACAGATTATCATCAAACCCCTTCTGGAGGACGGGCTGCTGCTGTACAGTGGCCACCACGAGTACGGGGACTACATCTCGCTGTGCCTCAACATGGGCTACGTGGAGTTCACTTTCGATCTTGGCAGCGGGCCAGCAACAGTGAGGTACGTATCGCATGACTCGCCTCTCGCACTTATCGGAGGGGTACGGTATCGTGCATGTATTAATTTAGCGGCTCCGGAATAAATTTTGGGGCTTCCTGGTTTATGTGAATGGGAAAGCAGTGGTGTAGATTGGTTTAAGTTTCTGGCCCCTCTTGGTAGATGTTATTTCTATAAGAATATTTATTAAATTTAGCGCATACATCTACATACAGAGAGTGAATTCATGCCGCCCATGGCTATCTGCCATTTAAGGACTGTTCATTTTATAAAGTGAACATTTTTTATGATATAGGAAGATTAGGGGCATAATAGACACACTATGTGAATGATTATTTCAACACTAAAATATTACGTTAAGAACATAACTTTATATTGAGTGATTGTCGCCCCTTCAGCTCAGAAGTCGGTTACGCCAATGAGAAAAGGATACAGAATATATGAATGGCAAGCCCGAGCAGCATCCACCTACGGTCCAACAGTGCATGTTGCATGGTTGAATGCTGGATGAGGCTTATTCTCATAATGATGTTCAAACAAAAACATTCGACCGCTCCACTTCGTATATGACATAATTAAAGCCATGCGGTATGATAACTAATGACGACAGATTAGGACGTGCGGCACTGGAGACAGAGGATTATAGGGGTCGGGCTAATAAATAGGGAATGGAGATGTTTCCTGATTATGTTGATTATGTGTTTGCATAGGTTCAATCGACTGATTTGCTGCTGATTAAGTGGAATCTGGGGCAAGGCTACATTTTAATTGGCTTATAAGTTTTAGTTGTGCATCGCAGTTGAATGAGAAAAAAAGTGTTACGAATTGCATATTTTCTACGAAGAAGGCATAATATAAAACGAATGCTTGCTAATTAAAAACCAGATAGAAGGTTGATTTATCAAATGTTACTTTTACCTTTACTGAGATTTTTAACATTTTTCTTCTTTTTCTTTGATGTTACGCCCCAACTGAGACAGAGCATGCTTCTCAGTTTAATGTTCTTATGAGCACTTGCACAGTTATTAACTAAGAGCTTTCTTTGCCAATTGATCATTTTTGCATGTGTATATCTTGTGACAGACAAGAAGATACTATTTGCCCTGGGAAGTTGAGAAAGTTTCCTTTACGAAAAAAAAACCACCACTAGTGGGATTTGAACCCACGATCCTCAGCTTGGTCTTGCTGAATATTCCTTGTGATGAGAGTGCCACCAAATTTCCTAATCGTGTCCTTAAGTGCAATGTTGAGCAGTGAATTCGGTAGTGTAACGTCACAAATCCAGCCTAATAATCATCGCCGTTAAACCATGTTCATACATTGCAATTCTGAAACTGGCGGAAAATAATCCATCATTATTGACCGAACTATTTCATTCTCTGAACGTGTTCTCATAAGCATCACAATTCTGATTTAAAGAGTACTTTTGGCAAAGTACGTACTCAAGAAGAGTTCAAGCTGAACAGTTCTCGTAATTTGAAGAGCTTCCATGTATTTTCTAAAAGTTGACGCAACTTCCCCTCAATTTCCTTCTGAGTCCTTCATCAGCCGATTACGACACAGTAGGACGTACCATTATAAATCATTTCCAACTTCGGTTTGCAAGTGCGTTCTGCACTCCAGTGCCGTAGTCTCCAATAGAGCAATTCAAGCCGTGCTACAATAAATTTAGAATCTAAACGGCAAAAATCATCTCAGTGGCTGGCACCAACGACAAGGGCCATCATCATCGTCCGGTAGACCAGCCAGCGTTTAATGGTTTCATTTTTGTCGCCTCTGGCTTCGGAACAGCCCACTTCTAGCGTGGTTAGTACCGTTCACATGCAGTTCACTATAGAGCATTTCCAGCTTAAATCGCATATTAAAATTGCATTTTTTAAATATATAAATCATTTTCTTTAAAAGGTCATTTTTCAAAACTAAGTACTGAAAATTTACCAAAATTATATTAGTAAAATTTTATATTGAATAATCTTACTACGTACACTAAATTCGGAAAAAGGTAGTATCTATCCGATTTTTGTTATGAGCTGAAAATGCTAGATAGGGTGTAGGGAACGCCGATAGTCATTATTGTTCATTGGTCACAACTAGACGACCACACAGAAATAGGGTAGATGTACCAATAGTGGAGGTACTAAGCACGATTCTACTTCATTTAACCGTCTAAATTCAAAAAGCGCAATTAATGTACATGTTAATGTTGTAACGGGAAGGAACAACCTTTGACTTAATGAGAAAAATGATTTAATCGCAGTAATCCACGCCATGTCAGTGAAAAATAATACCTCCACTATTGGTACACTGTTCCTTTAGTTGCGGTAAATTTTTAATTTGTGTTCCTATAGTTGCGGTATCCGTTGTTTTCTTATGGGATCCTCCACTATAGGAACACTTTACCGCAACTATTGGTACAGGTAAGAAAAGTTTTAGCAATTTTAGTGATATTTCATCAGTTTTGAAGCAATTTGAACGCTTTTTTTTACTATTCCGTGTATCAACAAGTCAATACGTCGATTGGCTGTGTCGGTTCGGTGGCTAATATAATAAAATCAGTGAAAACGGTCTACCGCAACTATAGGAACACCCACAACTAAAGGAACACTTACCCTATGGCCAACAGCCGGCAAACCATATCGAATCACTGTTAAACTAGTGGTTTCAGGTAGGAAAAAACGATTGTAAGCACGTTCTACCAAATGCTGGCAAAGAAGGTTTAAAAAGTTTATGTTTTACCGTGTGCCAGACAAGCAGTGCGAACATGAATTTTGGGTATGTACGTTGTTTTGGTGCGATACCTGGCCCCTCAGGTTCTTTATAAAGAGGTGCTTCAGAGCAGGGCTTTGGAATGGGTTCGATATGGCGTTGCAAGTGCTTTTCCATTACAGCTTTGTTGGTTCACAGTAAAACTCGGACGATAAACCATGTTACTACACACAGCATCCAGTCTGTATTTACGTAATAGAGGCGGTCTGTGGTGGGAAACAATTAAATTTTATCGCGTATGATACGGATATGAAGCAGTGCTTTACAGAGTTACAACTTTGAGATATTAGGAAGTTTAGCAGTAAACAGTAAGTGCGCGAATGTTGAACATATTTATATGGTCATAATGGTTTTGGTAGCCTTTTTGTACATTATTCTTAAACAATAAGGATACTAAACTTTGACAAATTTCTTTAAAAAAAATTAGTGTTGTGCCGTAAAATGGGGTGTCAAATGATTAACGAGGGTGTTCAAATGTTCGAAATAATGAAATTACAGGATGTGACTAAGGAGTCATGCAAAAATTATGTCACGCTTAAAGATGGGAGGATCAAGCCAAGAGACAACCTACAAAGACGTTTTCACTTGATTCAACCAAATTTTTCAATCTTTTTATCCATTTATTTAATCTAAGCAGGCTCAGCCGTTGGTTTATTTATTGATTTCGTCCTAAAATCTCACGCTCAGTTCCCTGCAGTTATGGATGTCAAAAAACGTAAATTTAGTGAAATTTCAGATAAATTACCCTATGAACAACAATTATGTCCGAATCAGTTCCCACGTTATCCACACGAAAGCGAATCACTGGTATTCCTAGGATTATCCCAACAAGCAGCAGAATTGGGTCAGATTGAATCCTCACTTCAAAAACCGTCAATGTGTTCAACCATCACTAAGCCGCCACCATCACACGCGGAGGAAGCAAGTCCACATTCATTAGCCATGGAATCATCATCAATAGATTCCTGTTCGACATTGACCGATATAGAAATGTACCCGCAGGAAAACGATGAAAATAAATCGAATCCGAAAGGAATGTTCGTGGTGACCGAAATGGAAACGGATTCAACTACTGGTGGCAGCGGAAGTGAAAATCTGGACGACGTCAGTATCTCAACGATGTGTGAGGCTTCTAGTTCGGGATCTAGGCAGCAGTCTAACGATCAAATCAAGCACCATTCGGAGAAATATGACTTTTATTCGTAGATCTGTGTAGTGAATAAAACTTTATGGCTTGTCACACAATTCCATAAATCTGACCATCCTTTCTTATTTAAGATTTCTTTCAGTTGAACTTCTGGAATATTTTGTTTCTGTAAAATAATTAACATGGAATAATTATTTATTTATTATTTTTTTCATTACAGAAGCGAATTTCCTCTGACGATGGGTCAATGGCACACAATCAAGGTTTCCAGAACATCTCGACTGGCAGTCTTAAAGGTGGGTACATTACTTGTCCATGGGCATATGTGCAGTCCATTGCAAATATAATGTAACCTTTTAAGTTGGACATTGCCATATTTTTGTTTGTGTCACTAATGTACTGTACAGTTTTCTGTTACGTTTATATGTTCAATACAAAAATAATATATTGCAAATTCTACCGCAAAGTTGTGCACAATGTGTTTAAGGTGATTATAAAACGAAGCCAAACTTCGAATTTTCTAGTGCACCAGACTGGAGAATCTGACAACAGTTCGCGTTGAAAATCAATCAAATTACTTGCTTGCTGGTGGTGACCAATGGGATAAATTTTCAACGCGTAGCGCTGTTTGGTTCTCAAGTCTTGTGCTCTTGAAAATTTGAGGTGTGGCTTTGTTCTATAATCACCTTAACCTAATTTGGGAATTAAGTTCATTTATGACCAATTGACAAGGAAGAGAAGCTACAATTCTGTAAAGAAGAAGAGTACTCCGAAATTTTCTAACTTTTCCTAGCTTTTGGAAACGAACATGTTCGGACTATTTTTAAAGAACCCTTGGGCAACTTCTAGGAACGAAGCTGAAAAAAATACAGTCAACTCTCAATAACTCGATACTGAAGGGACCATCGATTTAAGGAGGTATCGAGTTAAAGAACACAAAACCAGTGCAAATGCGATCCAAGGGACCATCGAGGTAGCCATGCAAACCAAGTAACTTTTATTATGGTTTTCTAACTCGATTTCGAGATATCAAAACCCTAAAAGAACCCACGCAAAAAACAAATAAATTGTAAAACACGACACATGGACTCCAGAAACCAATTTTGGCAGGAACTGGTACACATCGTATTCAAATCTTTCAACGCTTGTATGATATGAAGTCATGAAATAATAAATTTAAAAATTTTAACATTTTTTGACCGGTTGCGGTAAGGCGTTGTATGATAATTTTCAGAACATCTTAAAATATCATCATCCAACAGCTTAAAATTTATGATTTTTCACATAGATTCGAATGGACGTCATGCCAAAGTCTAAACATTAAAAACGATACATCTGAATGTGTAGAACAAATTTCAAAGTTTTTGTCGTGCATGTGCAATTCAGAGCATGAATAAAGGGGTTTATGCGGTGGTCAACTGGAGTGATAACATCAACTTAATATAAGATTTTAGAAAACCACGTTGAAAAATTGAAAGCAATGTAATTTTAAGCTCGGAGGTCATGAGGTTTATCAGTGAGATGAATGGGTTACGATCATTTATGTTTATATTTTCGCATATGCAAAGGGTTTTTTTTTTCAAAAATATTTGTTTTCTCCACTAGGGTGTCCCAAAATTTCACTTGGGGCTCAACTTCCAAAATGTAGCTGATGAGGATATAATATATTTTTCCATATGAGGTTTAGGGGTTTCCCCATCGAGATTTTTGAAATAAGCTCGATTTCCGTGAGTAATGTCAAACAAATATTTCTAGTTCAGTAAAATTGCATAAAACACATAGTTTTTATTTATTGTTTTTGCAGATCCATTGGGGTAAAACTATGTATATTTTGTACAAAAATTTAAAACAATCATTTTTTGAATGTTTAAAAATTATGATTTTTTCAACACATTTTGATATCGTCAAAAGTGGGTTTCAAACTTGACACCTGTATTCTTCTTCATTAACGAAAAGATTGGAAGTTTTGTAAGGAAAAACTTTACTGAAGACATTATACCCCTAATTTAATGTGTTTTTAAGTTACTCAAGATTTACTGAGGACAGAAATGTTACTTTCTAGATCAGTGGTTTCCAACCGATAGTCCGCGGACCCTTAGGGGGCCATCACGACTAATCAGGGGGTCCATGGAACCGTCGTGAAAAAGGGTAATTTTTTCTTCATTGATAATGAAATTTCAGTTATTCTTGTTCGTAATAGTTAGAAACTGTTTAACGGTTGTTGAAAATATATGGCTGAATCCTTAATGAAATTTTGATATCATTGTGGATAGTAAGCAAATTCCACGCTTTTCAAGATTTACGGCAAGATACCTGTCGGAACCCCGATGAGATATTAGAAAAATGTCATGGGGAGTTTCTTGGCAGACTCTTTTGATTTTCTGGACATTTTCATTCGAAAATATTGACAAAACAACTTGGTATATTTTCGAATTTTGTAGAACAATCTCACAGATTTTTGTAAGTTTATCGAAAGTGTGTATTTGATGACTCTTCGTGATATTAACTCGAAATTGACAAAAAAAGTCGAATTTGACAAACATGAAATTATGGGCAGTATGAGGTTTACGAAATTTTGTGGAACTAGATATATTTGTTAGGCATAACTCACGAAATTCGGATTATTTTCCAAAAATCTCGATGGGGTAATCTCTAAACGTCATTTATTACTGTTCCCCCATACAAAAGCTCGATTGTGATAAGCTACCATTTTGGAGGTTGAGCCACCAAGTTTCGTGACAAAGTGAAATTTTGGGACACCCAATTGCTCACGTGTTTTGTATAGTGTTCATTTTACCACCAACAGCCGTTCATTTTGATTCTACCCCATTACCCCGAATCCCATTACCCCGAATGACATTAACTCGAATGCCATTACCCCCGAATTCCAAATCGCCGATCGACCCATCCGAATAACATTTCCCCGAATTCCAAAATCATGGGGAAATGTCATCAGTATCATCATGTTAAATTTATTGAAAATTCGGGGAAATGGCATTCAGGGTGATGGAATTCGAAGTAATGGTACATTTGCAAGGTTGGTAGCGAGTCACTTTTTAGCTTTTCAGTGATTTCGTCACATTTTTGACGTCTGTCAATTTTTCGTCAAAAAGTCACTTTTTTCAACCATTTTGAGCTTATATTTTGAGAAGAAAATTATGAATATATTTTTTTTATTATTTAGGTTATCATCAGATCAACCTCATGTCAGTATCAAAATATTGATTCGTGTGAAAAAAGCTTCGAAAAAAGTTTATTTTCCATAGAGTTTTACGTAATTTGTAACAGTATCTAAGTTATTATTAATATGGTTTGAGTTCACAAAAGGTTTAAATGTAGAGTTTTTTTTTAATATTTCGTGAATTCTTATTAAAAAGAAATGTTAATGCCTTGTGGTGGATAATTAGATGTTTATCTGCTATTACCGTACATTACGTTTTGAAATATTCATCCTTATTATTCTTCGAACTTCGTTTTATTAATCAAACCATCCTGGTATAAAGTACATTAGCTCCTCAAAATTTTCAAAAACGCAAAACAAGCAATAATTATATGATATTCTATTTGAGAGTACTTATCAGTACACATTTTATTTGCAAACCAAACCAAAAATGAATTGATCTAAATGGATTCTTAAAACAACGTTATTCGTATTTTTCGACAATTCATTTCCATATGCATTAGGGTTGTTCAAAATATGAAAAGGTTTAAAAATACAATCTCCCATATCTTTACTTTCATAGTTTTCTTAAAATTATTGTTCTGGGAAATTTTCAGCTTTCAAGGTGGTAAATTAAAGGTGGCCCAAAGACGATGAAGGTTTATATGGAAATTACTATAGACGAATTTTGAAAAATGTTCAATACACGTTAATACTAGAACGTTTGTACAAACTCATCATCCCATAGTGGAAACTCATTCTTTAAACCATAATAATGAAATCTGCTCAAGAGAGTAATTCAATTCGACGTAAAGAAGAAAAGTTATTCGTGAGTTTGTTTGCTATTATTAAGCTTCATATGTGATTAAAGCCCTACAAACATTTACAAAACTCCCATGCAAAATAAGCTCAAAAGGGTTTTTTTTCTGAAACATCCTTCAGTATGTTTGTTTGTTTGTTTGTTTTATTAACGACACTTTACACCGAACAGGTGCATTCGTGTCAGAATAAAAAAAAAATCATTTTATAATTCAATTTCATACATTATTTACAATATTTAGCAATGAACTTGTCTTGCCGTTTTGACCGCTTGTCAAATTTGATTCTCCATCCTTCAGTATGGTTCAAAGGGTGAATTTACACTATGGGATGAAAAGTTTGTACTTACATTACAGTACTAACGTGTTTTGAACATTCTATAAATTTCTCCATGGATCGATTCACGAATTCGCTATCTGACGTTTGAGCGGTGCCGTGTTATTTATGTGACCATGGAAACGAGTGAATTCGGCACCGCTCAAACGTCAAATTTGTGAACACGTGTATTGGTTCATAGTAACTTTTATATAAACCTACATTGTTTTTGGGTCACCTTTAAATCACTACAGAATAAGCTGAAAATTTCACAGTACACTATTTTTATGGTAAAGATGTGAGGAAAGATATGGGAGAATGCATTGCCAAACTTTTTTAAATTTTGAATCGCCCTAATATGCATGCTTTCGTCCAATAAATGTGGGGTGTCGCATCTTCATCTTGGTTTTTTTATTCACTTTGGCAGGAAGTTTTTTGAAAGTCACAGACTTTATATTTAACAATAATACGCGCAAAAATATGATATTTTTTCATTGCATACTTTATTACAATCGACCAACTATAACCCCCAATGTCAAGTGAATCATGAAAGTGTCCAAGTAATTTTGATTGAAATTCAGAAGCTTAATGCTATTAACTTCTTTGACAGCATAACTCAGATGAACAGCTTATTAAGCCTATCGTCTATATGCTAAATGTCCATTCTGCCAAACGTACCTCCTATTAAACTTACTGATGGAATATTTCAATGTCACTTAAGCTTATATCAACCATACTTCGGTGATATAAAAGACCAATACTTTGGTGATATAACAGACACAACATTTTAAAGAGATTGAAAATCTGCTAAAAATGGATTATTTGTGTAAATGCTAACTTTTCTGTGTGAAATAAAAGTAGTCAATATCATGAAATTTTGGAATTACAATAAAAATTTCCAAATATGGTACTTAAGTAGACCAACTATTTGCAGAAGATCATATTGAATATTCCCTGTCATTATGACAGTGTCATATTGGATATTGATCGTAAAACAGTATATTAGAATTGAAATAAAATTGATTACGGTTCGGTTTTCAAGTCACTTTTAGTCACTTTTCGAGAATCGAAAGTCACTTTTAAGCAGAGTGTCGTGTTTCTCATGTATACCTGAATGAGCTAGTGTGCCATGCAACATTTCATATCGCAGCTCATAAAATATGTGAGACACGAGATGCGGATACGTACAAAATATATCATAGTGAGCGAGTCTCATGATACATCTCGTGAGGCTCGTCACATGCGCTTACTAGGAGTACTTCTATGCAGTTATGTTTGCCTAGTACAATAACCCTATGGAAACATACGACTTCGTTCTATGCCTATGCTTCTTCGGTGGCCAACACACGTTTTTCAATTCAAATGCCAGAACCTCAACCGTGTTGAACCACGTCAGTCCTTTCAAACTGGTTACGGGCAGTTTTGATAGTTGAATCCCTTTTCCTTGCTTCTGAAACCATCGCCTGCGAGGCTCAAATGCACTGTCACATTGAGATTTTCTCATGAGACAGCGCAGGAGCCAGTGCAGATGTGATCGTTTGAGCTAGTACATTGCTACATGAGATCTAAAAAAATGTGTCTCACCATAGCACGTGCTGAAGCGCGCGATTGTTTTTGTGCGCTCATGGCAAGCTGATCTCAAGCTCTTGATATGAGGCGCGTATACATGTTGTCTGCTTTTAAGTCACTTATTTTTGAAATCTGGTCACTAAAATGACTTTTTTCGGAACCACTTTTTTCTACCAGCTCTGTACATTCGGGGTAATGGAATTCGGAGTAATGGGGTAGAATTGTTCATTTCCCTAGATAGTGCGGGTAAAAGAAACATTTACATCTATTTTTGCTAACGAAAAAAATATGTGAAAATTTAGCTGAATTCCTGCATGAAGTTTTGGAGGAATTTCTGAAGGATTATTAAACAAAGTTCTAAAATAAAATAATTAAAAAAATAATAATTTCTGTCAAAACCAAGAATTTTCGATGAAATCGGATTCTTTGAGTTATTTTTAATGTAATTCTAATAAGAATTACTTGAGAAATTGCTGGATTATTATGAGGAGGAATCTTCAGAAGAATATTTATAGGTATAATTTTCAGCAGGAATCACAGTAGTGATCCCAGCAAAAAATATAAAGCTAAGGAAATTTATGAAAAGAAATTTGGAGAAATCCAGGCAGGAGATCCTTAAAAATTTAAGATGAAGCTGCTGAAATAATCCTCCTAACCCCTTGAATATTCTATGAAACTAATAGGAATGTCTGGAAGAATCTTTTAAGGAATTTCAAGAGAATTCTCTGAAAGTATTCATGGAAAAATCTCAAAAATATCTTTTGGAGGAACCTCCGGATGAGTCCCTGGAGTCAATTTTAGAATAGTTATAAAAATACGAGGAGTAATTACTGTAGAAATATCTGTAGAAATTCTTGGAGAAAATTTTGAAAAAGAAATAACAAAAAAAATATTGACCATAGAAATTCTTCTTCTTATTGAAGTTCTGAAGAAATTTCTAAAAGTATTTTTGAAACAAAATTCTAAAAAAAATAAATAAAAAAAAATTTCTATAAAATCTGAAAGAGTTTTGAATGAAATCTGGAAAAAACAAGAAAATCCCAGTTTCCAGAAGGACTAACCTGGGCACTTTCTGGAATAATCTCTAGAAAAAACTCTTGAATCAATGGAGGATGTTTTGAGGATTTCTAGAAACATCTTTCGAAGAACTTATGCGGGCATTTTTGGAGGCTTTCAGATGAAACTGCTGGAAAAATCACTAGAAGTATTCCTGGACAAATTTCTGAAGAAATGCCAGTAGAATTTCCTATTGGGATTCCTTAAAAGACCTTGGGATAAACTTTTGGAAGGATACCTGAAATTAAACTTCTGTTGAAAACTTTTGAGGATTCAATGAGAAATTTTAAGTGGAATCTCTAGAGGAATAGTTGGGATAAATCCTTGAAAATGCCTGTATGAATCTCTGAAGGGATTTAGGAAGAATTCTAGTAGGAAGTTTCTGAAGAATCTCTGGAGACATCTCATTCCTGTAAGAAACACAGGGTCAATCCGTGGATGAATTTGTGTAGCAACTCTGGATGAAATCTGATGGAATTCTTGTTGAAATTTGTAATGGAATCCATGGAGGCTGTTCTGTGGAAAATTCTTTGTAGAACTCCTAGAGAATCCCTTATAAAATCCCTGGGTACAATCCTGCTAGGATTTCTAATAGAAATTCCTGGAAAAATAACTAATGTTGAATGAGAAATTCTAATGTTTTAGAATTTTTGGGTGAAATTCTCAATTGGAATACTAGGAAAATCTGTTATGGAATCCCTATTAGAGTACCTGGAGAAAGGTCTAGCTAAACTCGCTTGGGAAAATCCCAAATCAGGGATTCCTGTAGATAATTTTATTTATTTCAGCATTTCCTGCTGTAATCTAATGGAATGAAGTAAGCGCCATTATTGTAATTTTCGGCTTATTTTGCAATATACCTGCTGGAATTATGCAAACGTGATAACTCTATGACATGGGGTCGCAAAAACTAGTGCTCATTTATCTTCCTGGAGTCAAAAGTCAAAAGTCCAAAAGTCATAAACTAAGAAGATTGATGTTAAGGTTTAATATTTTAAATCATTGCACAATTTTTTCAAAGAATCCTATCTAAGGAATGCATGAATGTAAATATATCTTTCTAATTGCTTTGTTTCCCAAGAGCAATTACTATCGTACTACCAAGACTGTTATCTTTTCCAAACAAAACATATTGTTTAAGCAATTAAATCTTCCCCCACTCTTACATCTCACATTACATCATTTTTTATCCCGGATTTTGTCATCTTGATATTTTTTTCGCAAAAAAAGAAGGACGATGGAATACATTCTACTCTGTTTCCGCATTGCAGATCGATCAGCTGCCAGAAGTGATGACGGTCTCGCCGAACGGATTCTGGCATCTTTCGTTGCCACACAGCTTGTACCTGGGCGGAGTGCACAACATCCACACGCTGCCGATGAGCCTCAGGGATAAAGGTTCCTTCGCCGGATGTGTTCAGAAGGTAAGACAGGTATCCCAAATATTTCGTGAGCTTCTTCCTCTTTTGATTTTATTGCTTTGATAAATGTTCTGAGGGGAGAAACGCGCAACGGACGTCCCGAGTGAGGGACAGATTGGCAAAAGAACCGACATCGGTACGCAGAGGTCCAGTTTTGTGGAAAGCTGGGAAAACCCTATTTTTGAACATGTAGAAGAACACAGTCAAACATTCATATCATGTTTGTTTTGTTTTGAAAAAGTTGAGGTCTTGGAAAACAGCCTTTTTTTCTATGAGTTCCAAAAACTGATGAATATGCACAAAATAGGGTATACGATGACAAAAACTTGTAAAACATTAGGAAAACGTATTTTTTGCCATTATATTTTAAATCTGGACCCCTGTGCGGTATGGTGTACAGAAACGGGACGTGGAATGAAATGGCTTGTTTTTTTCATACCGTGTTCGCTTCTCCAAGAAACGTTTCTTGGGGTTTTATGACTTTGTTCCGGTGGATTGAACTTTCTGGCAGCAAATGCAATTATTCCGCATCACAAACCGCCAACTGAAGCTTTGTCTGCGGTGCGGTACGGAGAAGGCGTACGCCATGTAAAATCCTTCACTGTGAGTATCCGCAAGGAAGAACTCAGATGTAAGCAGAGCTCCAGAGCCGTTATCAAATTTGTTGCTAATTTCATTATAGCGGAGGCGATTTCAATTTTCGGTGAGTTCAAGTTAACATCTAGCGATTTGTGATGGTTATAACAAATGAGGAGTAAATCAGATAAAATTAGGTTTTCCGAAATCTGGGTTTGTAATAACCCCGCTTGAGATTATACGTTTAAATAGCACTAGCAACAGGTTCTTTTCAACTGAAAAGGTAGGTGTGTTTGTTGAGAATTTTGATAAAAATGAATATTCAGTCAAACCTCTATGACTTGATTCCTGAAGGGACCATCGACTGATGGAAATATCTCGAGTCACCGGGAATCCAGAGAAATTCTATGGAGGCACTCAGATATCAAGTTTTTAACTTCCAAAAATATGTAGAACTAAAAAGTACTTCTTTTAAGCAGCGTTTAGAAACAATGCTGAAAAGTAGCACTTTTCAGTACTGTTTTGGGAGTTGTCAAATTAATATATAAGTGCGTCTATTCGTTAACTTACTCTGGATTTCTCAATGACTAAGCCAACTAGCTTCTGATTCTACATTTGTCGGATGCTCCAAATTCGATTCAGGTAGAAGACTAGAAATGAAGGCGTGAAAATTTGTGACAGTCATTGAACTGCATTACAGAATACATTATTTAAAAATATACGATTGGATGTCCATGTGGATTTAATTGATATATGTTTATGTTCCTTAAAATAATCCGACTAAAACGGCATTTATCGCAACGGCACGCAGGGGATGCTAAGTGCCCGAATCTATGCAGGTACTGCCTATAGCAACCATGTCCTGACAGAAACTGCGTCAGGTGGATGTTCACTTCCCCATGGTTCCTTTCATTTTAATCTGACCAGTAGTATGCGGCGCCGCCATCTTTTCGAATCCAACATGTTCTAAGCAACCGTTGGATACTCAAATGCATTTCAATGCGGATACTCAAATGATCTTGATTGCTGTCAAATCACAGTCATCTCAGTTCTGTGTTCAGAATTTTTATAGAGGTCAATGGCGACCTCTGGCGATTTTTCTTTGCAAAAGTAAGTTTTTCCATAGTGAATCCCATACAAACTTTGAGCTGAAATTTTGCACAGTTGTTATGGGACCTAAATGCAATCCATAAAGTGGACTGGAGTGAGAATCTAAATTTTTCATATAACCGTGACCCAGGCTCATGATCATGTATGAGTAGGAAAATTAACTTGTAAAGGTTCTAGCTGCAAATAAGCTGGCAGCGTGCCATCAAAGTTGTTAGTTTTTACCAATAAAGCCAAATATCCATATAATTTATTACATATCAGTATACATGTAGGGGATTTTTTTTAATTTCCGTACAAAGTGGGCCGAAGGGTCTCAGATTTTCATGAAACTTTTTCCACAGGCAGGACTCATCAATCTTTGAATAAAAAAAAAATTGAGAAAAATTCAGGGTCGCTTATTTTCCCGGAAAACTCAGTTGGAATTTTTTTGTTTTCCTCTGACACTTCTTACTTTGAAAAATCATAACTCAAGAACGAAGCATCGTAGAAACAAAGTTTTTTGTTTTATGAAAATGAAAGCAAATTTTCTTAAAAATAAAAAATATATTAACTGGAAAAAGTTTTCCATAAAATTTTCCACCGTTGAGAAAATTCGTAAAAAAAGCCGGAAAAACTATGCTCCAACTCGTGGAAAATTTTCAAAAAAATATTTTTGAGAAGATAATTTTATAAACTTTAATCGCTGAAATTTTTGAAATGTACTTTTTTTTCGTTTTTGAGTTATGGCAAATTTCGTAAAAAACGTGCAAATGTTCCACTTTGATCCTTTTCTTTGAAAAGTCATAACTCAAGAAAGAAGCATCATAGAAACAAAGTTTTTTTTATGAAAATGAAAGCAAATTTTCTCAGGAATAAAAAAAAATACTGGAAACAGTTTTCCACAAAATTTTCCACCGTTGAGAAAAATCGTAAAAAAAAGCCAGAAAAACTATGTTCCAATTAGCGGAAAGCTTTCAAAAATATATTTTTGAGAAGGTAATTTCATAAGCTTTTATCGCTGAAATTTTTGAAATGTACTCTATTTCGTTTTTGAGTTATGGCCAATTTTGTGGAAAATGACCATAGAAGCTTTTTCTTTGAAAACCCATATTTCAATCAAAACATCGGAAAAACAAAGATTTTTTATCAAAGCAAATGCAAATTTTCTAAAACATCTGAAAAAAGATTTGGGATTGGTTTTAATGAAGTTATACTTCAATACGTCTATACGTCGGAATGGATGATATTTTTCACGAAAAATTACACCGCTAAGAAAAACTGAAAAAAACTGTTTCTGCCTCAATTTTTCATTACACTGAAAAGGGATTCTTTCTTTTCTATGGAACAAATAAGATTATTTTTTTAAATTTTATTTATTCAATTATTCAGTATATAACTTACATTTTCATCTTAATACTATCTATTTTTTCAACCGGGAAGATTGTCTTTGGTCGCTTACACCAGAAGATTTTCGTTTCTTTGTATTTTTAAGAACAAAGCATGCTGTATTTTCTTGGTTTTCATGTGCACCTGAGAATTCACTAGCAAAAATGCTTCTTTCGTCTTTTGGTATAAATGAATGATATTTTTTTGTTCCAGGAATTGGAACAAAATTCCCAATCTTTTTAAAATTGGTCTTTCACCTTTTGCAACACAGCCCAGTCGAAAAATGGTTTGGCATTATTAATTTCTGCTGACTTTCTAATACTAGCATTTCTAGCCATTCGCTCAATGTCAAATTTCAAAAATGTATGCAACCATGAAAATAATTTTGAAATTAAAGCAGAATGGCACTTTTTCTCAACCTCACATGGAAAAGGTCCTTGTGATGGTATCGGTGGCAACATTAAGCGAATGGCTAGAGATGCTAGTGTTAGAAAGTCAGCAGAAATTAATAATGCCAAACCATTTTTCGACTGGGCTGTGTCGCAAAAGATGAAAGACCAATTTAAAAAAGGTTGGGAATTTATCTATGCAACTGAAAATGACTATTCAGAGGCTGAAAAATGTCTTCATTTATACCAAAAGACGAACGAAGCATTTTTTCTAGTGAATTCTCAGATGCACATGAAAACCAAGAAAATACAGTATGCTTTGTTCCTAATAATACAAAGAAACGAAAATTTTCTGGTGTTAGCGACCAAAGACAATCTTCCCGGTTGAAAAATTAGATAGTATTATGATGAAAATGTAAGTTATATACTGAACAATTGAATAAATGAAATTAAAAAAAAAATATCTTATTTGTTCCATAGAAAAGAAAGAATCCCTTTTCAGTGTAATGAAAAATTGAGACAGAAACAGTTTTTTTTTTTCAGTTTTTCTAAGCGGTGTAATTTTTTATGAAACATATCATCCATTCCAACTTATACTTCATTAAAACCAATCCCGTATTTTTTTTTCAGATGTTTTAGAAAATTTGCAATTGCTTTGATAAAAAATCTTTGTTTTTCCGATGCTTCGATTGAAATCTGGGTTTTCAAAGAAAAGGCGTATATGGTCATTTTCCAAAAAAATGGCCATAACTCAAAAACGAAAAAAAAAATCATTTTCCACTAATTGGAACAGTTTTCCGGCTTTTCTTTACGAATTTTCTCAACGGTTGAAAATTTTGTGGAAAACTGTTTCCAGTTAATTTTTTTTTTATTTCTGAGAAAATTTGCTTTCATTTTCATAAAAAAAAACTTTGTTTCTACGATGCTTCTTTCTTGAGTTATGATTTTTCAAAGAAAAGGCTCAAAATGGCACATATGCACATTTTTTACAAAATTGGCCTTAACTCAAAAACGAAAAGAAGTACATTTCTAAAATTTCAGCGATTAAAGCTTATGAAATTATCTTCTCAAAAATATGTTTTTGAAAATTTTCCACGAGTTGGAGCATAGTTTTTCCGGCTTTTCTTAATGAATTTTCTCAACGGTGGACAATTTTGTGGAAAACTTTTTCCAGTTAATATTTTTTTTTATTCCTGAGAAAATTTGCTTTCATTTTCATAAAAAAAAACTTTGCTTCCATGATGCTTCGTTCTTGAGTTATGATTTTTCAAAGTAAGTAGTGTCAGGGGAAAACAAAAAATTTACAACTGTTTTCCGGGAAAATAGGCGACCCTGAATTTTTCTCAATTTTTTTTATTCATATATTGATTAGCCCTCCCAAGTAACACAACATGTCTCATATAAATCACAATGATTTCAATATGACTAATGAGAATGTTCTGTTTCATAGCGAAAAAACTGGAATTCAAACTTATATATGACTGGAAAAGCGCAGAAGGTGGAGCTTGTGCAACATATTTTTGTTGTCAAAATTATGTATCATATGGGTTTAGGTATACATAATTATGTATTATACTTTGTCCAACAAATCATTAACGCAACAAAATACTGAGAACATTTGGTAGTGGAAATGCATTGGATGGTCGACAATGAAAAATGTAAAAGTGCAAACATTGACAAGCCTTCATTTTTGATTGCATAACTGTTATTGATTGATAACTGTTATTTAACACTAAATTAATATGCGAATCAAAAATTATGGTGAAATATGTACTTTTGCTTCCAAAAAATCAATTAACCATTATAAATCGTTCAATATACATTTTTCGACATCAAGCGAAGTAAATATTTCCAAAAAGGAATGATCACATTTTGCAAATTAGTTCATTATTGTGTTTTCTACTAATACACTGAACTTTTACTGAACTATTATTACTTTTTTCAACGCTTCAGAACAAAATCTCATCGTTATGGTAAATATTCAAAACTAGTGGTCCCGGCAAACTTCGTTTAGCCATCAAGTAGGCTGTTGAAAAACGATATTGATCGTTCTTGATTTCATTGCCAATCATTTGCCATTGTTTCATTCAAGGCAATGAAAAGGTTTTCAGGGACAACTAGTGTGATCATAAATTTACAGTTTACGCTTTCGCTTTATAAGCGGAAGGTCATGGGTTCGATTCCCAGACCCTCCACAAAAAACCCGTCCATCCACCAGAAGACGCCTCACGGAGGACCGTGCTTTGAGGAGCACATCCATCCTCCGTCAGTATCAGATGATGACTGAGACATACTGACCCTCTTCGCAGGAAGCTAGCCTCACTAACAGATCTGTATCGGTAAAGAAGAAGCTACAGATCAACTGATTCCGGCACAGTAGTGGCCACGAGCACAGAGTGCCCTAAAAAAAATTACAGTGTGATATAAGTTTGATAAATCACTTGACTTTGACAGCATAAATGGAACTTGTAGCATGGAAGTTGCTTCTCAAATCTCACGAACCGTTGTTGATTTGTATCCGAACTAAAATAGTGTAATCAGGTTATTACCAAAACTATTCCGGCAAACTTTATATTACTATTTTGTTGACGGAAAACTCCTATACCAAAAGACTATGAAGTGTTTTCCAATTATTTATATTTTTTCCTACAATTTTTCACAAAAACACGTAAGCCCTGCATGAACACAACTGTAAGCGAGTTAGGTAATTCCATTGAACCTTTTTCGTACTAAACAGTGGCAAACAACCACCACACTCTATTCATTCATATAAATTGATAAATCGGCATTTAGAGCATACCTTAAAAATAATAATTTACTCAAAACATTTGTTTAAAAGTATTCAGTGAACACCAACCATATGGAGAATTTCTTACCCGGCAGTGTATCATCCATGCTATCAAAAGTATTAAATGTCACTTTTGTTGCATTTGTTTTATAGACAACTAGAAAAATTTATATTTGACTGAAAATAAACATAATAAACATGTTTGAAAAGAGTATATTAGACAGTTTCACAAAAATCAAAATTTATAGGATTCAACCAGTCACCCCTTAGTCCTAGTTGCAATACTAAAACAAACTACCAGACAAATTTTCATCCAATTTGGAGAAGATTAGGGGCTATTTTTTACATTCAAAAAATTCTAACGAGAATTTGGAAAAACGAAAATCAAAATAAATACCACTAGTTGAATGTATTATTAGTACATTACAACTTTTGAGAACACTGTATGCCGATTAGAGATGGTTTTGACCTCATAAAATTGATTTCTGTTCATTGAAGTACCTGTAAAACATACATTTCTCTACAGTTTTTGTTCTACAAGATTCTTAACCTCATGTCTAATCATAAAAGTTCAACCGTAGTATCATTCCTTTGTCGTTTCTGAACATTATTGTAGTACATCATTTTTGTATCCGAAATACAGATAAATTGTAAAAAATCGTCGAAAAAAACGACATTCCTCATTCCCCTGCATTTAGAGCTGCTGCCAAATGGCGCAATTGCTGACATGTTACAAAATTGAATATAGTAGCTTTGCTTTTTCAATGATTGATGATGATTGAAGAAAACAGCTATCAAATGTCATCAAAGCTGTCGTGTTTCAAACAACATTCGCATTTGATGCCAATCAATTAGATATGTGATATAGCCCCGAGGTCAAGCTTCTCGACTACAGATCTAGAGGATCGGAAAAAAAAATTGTGTGTGTTGTAGTAGTTAGATTTAAGATATATCATGATGTTAAAACATTCAAAAAGTTATAAAAATTTCACATATGGCCAAATAGGGAACCACTATGACCATAACTGGTACGTTTTCCCTGTTTATATATACAGCACTACAAAAATACAATAGGCCTCTGCACTGTTTTGATTTTGCATGGGATTTTGACATTTACTGGCCTTGTTGTTTACTAAATTCATGAAAGAGTAAACGAGATAGAATGATTTTTGTGCAGACCCCTATTGTGGGAATTAAAAAATATTGAGATGCAACAAAATAATAACAATAATTCATTAGTTTTTTTTTTTAAACTAAAAAAAACATTGGCCGGAGATTTAGCCTCGTTTCCCTAATAATCCCCAGTCACATTGATTACTCATGAATTATTAGTATCTTTACCAGATTAGGTATATAAGAGTCGACTTTATAAGGAAAATGAATTATTTTTCTTGTGTTTTAAATTGATTCGGACGAGTAAACGAATGTAGCTCTATAATGTGAATGTAAATACAAAAGGTTTAATGCTGATTTTCTATGTAAAACAGTTTATAATCCACTATGGCTACAAATGGCGGTGCTTCTACCCTAGATGGAGTATCCGTAGCATGTGCAATGTGAGCTGATTGTTTTTTTTTTTTTTTTGTTGGGCAGTCCACGCACTATGCCGATTCTCCTTCTTCTTTCTGGCGTTACGTCCCAGCTGGGACAGAGCCTATTTCTCAGATAAGTGTTCTTATGAGCACTTCCACAGTTATTAACTGAGAGCTTTCTTTGCCAAATTTGCCATTTTCGCATGTGTATATCGTGTGGCAGGTACGAAGATATTCTTTGCCCTGGGAATCGAGAAAATTTCCATTACGAAAAGATCCTAGACCAGCGGGATTCGAACCCACGGCCCTCAGCATGGTCATGCTGAATAGCTGCGCGTTTACCGATACGGCTATCTGGGCCCCTAACTATGCCTATGCCTACTATGCCGATTACCATATCGTTAAAGAATCTATTTATATCTTTATTGCTATTTCTCTCATACCGAGCAGGTAGAGGAGAGAGCTGCCGTTGGTCCAATTCTTATCCATATAGCCGTAGTCCATTGGTGTGTGGTGGTTCATTTTGCCATGTTTCCGTTTCGTGTGAGGCAACAGCCTACAAAGAGGGTCAATTTGTCTCAGTCACCATCCAATACTGACGGAGGATGGATGTGTTTCCCCAATATACGGTCCTTCGTGCGACGTCTTCTGGTGACTGGACGGAGTTTTTTGTGAGGGAGGATTGGGAATCGAACCCATGACCTTCCGCTTACGAAACGAAAGCGTAACCTTGAGGCTACGGAACCCCCCTAAGCTGATTGGTTTGTTTCATAAAAATGTGAGCTACCATGCGTCCACATCACATCGTTTTCAATTCATTGAACGTAATGTTGCCGTAAGGCACCGTATTGAAACCAATTAGATAGTCGTTGTGCCACTATTTCCCGAATGTCGTAACCCCGAACGCCAGTTCCACGAATGTCACATTTCCCTTAATAGCCCACTTCCCCGAAACATATGTGGATAACTATATGCCGTTTTATCATGACAAACTGACATTTCATCAAGCCAACATCCTATTATATTGAGAAATAAAAAAATAGCAGCGTTTTCTCTTATGCTAATCAAACAATCAATCCAAATTATGACATTTTATCTTCAATATAATAGTTATTTATGCAACAAGTTGCAAAATTATGATTTTTTCAGCTTGAGTCCGTACATTTATCCGACGAGGCTTGCCGAGCCGATTCCGCATCCGTTTGGCTCATCAACGAATACGGATCATCCAATGGATATAAAATCGTAAGGTTTTAGCCATTGTAAGTCATTGAGAACCACAGAGCAATTCAATGAATTGCGTATGAAGAGACAACGCGAATTGCGTATGAAGAGTTATCACGATGACAAATTGACTGCTCAGGTAGCACTTTTCAGCACTGTTTGTTCTGTTAGGAAAAGTAGGCCATTATGCTATTCAAACTATTCATGAAAAGTAGGCTAATATGATGCGGAATTGCAAAAAATGTTGTATGCCTACCTGATTGAAAATACCAAGGGTTTCTACGCATGGCTGTTCATGTGGATTTTCTTTTCAATTTTTATCGTGCTCCTGGACATAATCCAACTGAAACTGCATTTTTCGTAGTAGCAAAAAAATAGTTTATAGAATCACATTGTACAAACTTCCCTTTTCCTTTCCCACAGGTGGACATCAACGACCGCACCATTTCCATAATCTCGGAGGCTCTCGGTGGGTCAAACGTGGAAAACTGTCCGCATGCTTGCGTTGCCCGACCCTGTGGACCGCTAGCCAAATGTGTTCCCAATCTGGACAGCTACGAGTGCCAATGCAACCCACAGAACAAGCAATGCAACCAGGCGGAAGAGCTGCCATCGGAAGTGATTGAACAGCGCCAACGACTGTTGAAACTCCATCAGGTGCACCGTCAGGAGCAGCAACTCTTGCAGGAGGAACAGCAACAGGAAGACGATGACTACACAACTACGATGATTCCTTCGGGGAAACCAGGTGGCGATAAAGGAGCTAATGGGGGCACGAGCAGCGGGGAAGATGATTACTATTATTATGAGTATGATGATGAGAGCGACGGTACTGACCCAAATAGCAACGGACAACCTAATGAGGACATTGGTCGTTTGAAAAATGTGGTGAAAATAGTCACTAGACCTGAACGGGAACAGGCGGATGTGACCACACAGATTAATGGCGGTGACAACGACGAAGACTACCGCAACGAAAAGCGAAAGGGTCAAATGGTGGGGGTTGAAACTAGTACAAAGAGCAATAGTAAATTGCAAAATTATGACGATGAAGATACTTATGATGACAAGAGTTACTCTAACCCCAATGATGATGGTGAAAATAAGTATGGAAATTCCGGTTCGCCAGATGGGGTAAATCGATTTTTAAATCGGCAAAATAATCAACAAAGCAAAAATCTATCAAACAAACCGAGATCCCATGAAAGTAAAGCTACTGCCACCACAAACAACGACAATGCAATAAATGAAGAAACCACAGATGGTCCACAGTATGAGAACGACAGTTACGGTGACTTTAACGACGGTTTTAATAGAGATTATGACCATAACGGTGACAGAATACCCTATCGTCCTGATCTATTGAAAAAATCTGGGAATGAGCAAAGGACGAGACCACACAGGAAACAGCCAGAACGGGACCCGGACATTGACGAAACGTTAATGGAAGAGATGAATCGAATAATGAAAAATAAAGACGATGGATACGAGAGCGACGACGATTCAACCGATGGAGGCTCGGTGGGATGGGAACTAGCGATGGACGATGAGGAAATCAGGCACACGGGCACTCGGATGGGAGAAGTCGTCGAACGGCAACTGAACTCGGTGGATGACGATAACGAAAACGGTATTGATGGCAACCGCGATGCGATTGATGTTGATGGAAAGAAAAACAATAAGCTTCGTGATACGAATACCAACTTTAGCAAGGGTGCAGCGAAAATGGCATCCAGTAGTGGCGCGAGTAGCAATAGCAGGAGCAGCAGCACAAACAACGATCGGCAACATCAGAAGCATTTGGTGGGGGAGGAGCAGGACGTGTCTCGAGGCGTGAAGTACAAAAACAAATACTACCGGCGGTATCAGGGGGCGTGCTTTACCGGCACGGAGAGTTTCTTTCATTATAGCGACGCAGAAACTATGCGGCGGGTGATCAGCTACGAAATTGATTTGAACCTGCGGTTTAAAACGCATTCGCCCAATGGGTTGATACTGTGGACGGGTAGGCATAGTGCACTAGAAGGAGATGACTTCCTGTCGCTGGGGGTTGAGAATGGGTGAGTACATTTTTTTCTAGCAATTTTTACTGCACATTTATTGTGGTTCGTCGAGATAGTGAGCAAATAAATTACTAATGCTTTGATTACACTAAGCGCGATGCAACATTTACGCAAGTTGCGACCGCGTGTTATTTGTTCGATTTATGAGCAAACAATTTGTGAATAGAAACATATTCGAGTATATTGAATGTGAGATTTTTGAAAATGTATGGCCAATAGAACCGGTCATATTTCAAGTTTTGCATGAGATGCAGTATATGACACATGGATCCGAAATTATTGCAGGACGCTGTGGCGTAGAATTTGTTGAGTTTTCCCAGGTTGTTCTTGAGAGATAAGCACCAAGAGTTTCGCGAAACATTTCTTTAAACATTCTCAATTCTTCTTACAAATATCTTCATACGTTTTTAAAATTTATAAGAAATTCCTAAACGAGTTTCTTGAGAATTGCGAAAACTTCCATGATTTTGGTGGCAAATTTAATATGTAGAATCTTGTACGAATCACTGTTAAGAATCTTGAAACTCTTCCAGTAATCCTATCAATTATGTGACCAAAATTACTCAATCCTTTAAAGTTCAGCCAGAATCTGATAAAATTCATCAAAGAATGAACTTCACTGCTCGTCATAAATACGGTCTCAATAAAAAAATAGCATTTCAATTTTGAATCACCCTCCAAAAAGATAAGCGTCACCTCAAAACTCTAAATTTGCTTTGCTCTATCTCGAGATCCTTCTGATTAGCAAAGAAGCGATCTTCAGCAAAGTTGTTCAGCGGATAGCAAACAGTTTGGTTCGCAATTTCACCGCTAGGTGGCGCTAGAGATCATTAAACATGAACATCTATCCCATGATTCAGATGAGGTAGAAAGTTCGAGTTTGTTTTAATAGTCAAGGACATCCAGAAGCAGTTTAGTTTAGTTTTGCCGCTAGGAATCATGTAGAAATGAGCATTTCGAGCAAGTTCTATTTGTGAACCACATGAGATAGAAAGCTTCAGCCTTTGACAAAATTTGTCAAGATGTCAAAGACATTTGGAAGACTTTTAATTCCAACAAATTCTGCAATACTAAATTAAGGATTTCATGCGACATAAATACTGATCCAGATAAGATAGCAAATTAGCCAAATCACAAATTTTCAAGAGCACGAATCTGGAGAACCAAACATCCATTCAAGCCGAAAACTTAATCGTTTGGTCACTAGCTGGTGGTGACCAATCGATTAAGTTTTCAGCTCAAACGGGTTATTGATTCTCCAGATTTGTGCTCTTCAAGGTTTGGCTTCGATTCATCTTCACTTTCTTCTTCTTCTTGGCATTAACGTCCTCACTGGGACAGAGCCGGCTACTCATCGTAGTGTTCTAATGAGCACTTCCACAGTTATTAACTGAGAGCTTTCTTTGCCAAATTTGCCATTTTCGCATTCGTATATCGTGTGGCAGGTACGATTATACTCTAAGCCCAGGGAAGTCAATGAAATTTCCATTACAAAAAGATCCTGGACCGACCGGGAATCGAACCCAGACACCTTCAGCATGGCTTTGCTTTGTAGCCGTGGACTCTAACAACTCGGCTAAGGAAGGCCCCTTAGCCTTAGCCTTCTTCACCTTAAGCAATATGAAAGAATCGATTCCTCACTAAGTTTCCTTCATTATCTTGTCAAAATTTTTTTTCTTAAGTTCCAGTCAAAAATCCTCTAAAATCTTAACTTAAAATACATTCTAATGTGCTCGAAATCTCTGCCGTTAATTCGCCTCTGGTAATTCCGTTATATCCTTAACCTACCAAAAAAATAGTATTCTTAAATTTCTGCACCTATTGATCCAGGTGTATTTTGGTTAAATGTTTTTCCAAACAATTGTCGATAGTTTCCAAGTAAAATTTCTCAAGGATAATGCTAGAAATTCATCCTTAAAACTACTCCCTATATTTCTTCAGTGAATTCAATAGTTTTTTTTTCAGTAATGCTAATGTCTCCCTGTGATCGCTCCTCAAGTATTTTCTGTATATTTCCCATGAAAAAAAAATTATCAAGATCTTTGTGAAATCCGTAAAAATGTCCTTGGGCTTTTACTCTTTACAGCTTGACTTAAGGCAAACACTAGGTTTATAAGTAACAGTAATTCATGGAGCTAATTTTGGTGGAACCTCTGGAAAACCTTATACAATATCAGACAGAAAAAAATCTTTGAGTAATAACTAAAAACTGTGGAGAACATTCTTATAGGAGACTATTAGGGATTTTTGAAAAATTTGCGTAGTAATTGTTTGATAAATTTCTTAAAGTATATTACACAGGCTTGCTGAAAATGTTTAAATAATAATCCGTTGAAATATATATTGTGAAATTTTTAAAGTTTACCACCAACAGCTGTTAATTTTACCCACATAGTGCAGGTTAAATGAACATTTGCATCGTGTTTTGCTAGCGATAAAAATTTGCGAAAATTTAGCTATTTTGATCATAATTCGTGACGCTACTTTAGATAACATCTTTGATGTGTGTGATAGAACTATTCAAATGCCTCGTTTTTCTCTCCCAAACCATATCAATTCCATATGAACCTCTTTCCCTACTTTCAAGATTCTCATTGGATTCGCCGCTTGATTCAAATAGGATTCTTTGCAGGAATATCCTCAAAATTTATTCTTGATTATAATCAGAATTCGACAAAATCATCACAGAATTCATATCAGATTCCTAGCAAAACTCTCATCAAAATTATTTCAAGATTCTATTCAGAATTCTTTCAGGATTCTCATCAGAATTCCCTTCAGCATCCTCTCAGGATTCTCATCTGAATCCTCTCAAGATTCTCATCAGAGATCATCTCTCGAGATGCTTGTCAGAATCAGATATCTTACCAGGATTCTCATCAGAACCCTTTTAAAGTGCTCATCAAAATCCTGTCACGATTCTAAACTGAATTCTTTCAGGATTTCATCAGCAGTGTTGCCGAATTCTCATCAGAATCGTTCCAGGTACCTTATCAGAATCGTTCCAGAATTCTCATCAGAACCCAATATGTTCGTCAGAATCGTTCCAGTATTTTCGTCAGGATCTCTACAGGATTCTCACATAAATCATGATTCTCACCAAAACCTTTCCAAATTTTCCTTCAAAATACTTCCACGGTTCTCATTAGAACTCTTCCAGGATAAATATTTGCAACTGAATACTTGTAGAATTTGTATCCAAATCATTCCAGTGTTCTGATTATAATCCTTCTTGGATTCTAATCAGAAATCTTTTTAAAATTTTATCAGAATTATTCATGAATTTTCATCATCATTCTTTCAGGATTCACATTAAATCTTTCAACGATTTTTTTTCCAATTTGTTTTCTTCTTCTTCGTGGCGTTACGTTCCAACTGGGACAGAGCCTGATTCTCAGCTTAGTGTTCTTGTGAGCACTTCCACAGTTGTTATCTGAGAGCTTTCTTTGCCATTTGAAAATTTTTGCATTTGTTTATCGTGTGGCAGGTACTTAGGTACTATATGCCCTGGTAATCGAGAGAATTTTGGAAAGATCCTCGACCGGTGGGATTCGAAACATCAGCTTCTTTCCAAAATTTCTAGGATTTTAATCGAAAAAAATGCAGAGATCTCATCTGAAATTCAGGGGTTCACAAAGAGATTGAGGGTTCTCATTATAATGTTTACAAGGTTCTCATCACAATCCTACCAGGATTTTCATCAGAAATTTTAAAGTATTGCACCAAATAATGTGCAGAATTTTATCCAGGGAACTTATCAGAAGCCTACCAGGAATTTAATAAGAAGCCATTTAGGATTCTCATCAGCTTTTTTCAGAATGTTCATAAGAATCCTTTCAAGATTCTTATTGAAATCGTTTAAAAATTTTCACAATAAGCCTCCCATTATATTTCAGAATAAAGCTTTGATCTTCCGAAATAATTTTAATAATATTTGTATTCCGGAACTTAATACCAGAGTTGCTTAACAAAACTCAAAATGCCCCCTATTCGTTTAGAATGTTCCAATTTTATAAGTTCCAGTTTGCTAAAACAGTGTTAAATATTTGATGTTTCGCACTATGCGTGTCTTCTAACATAAGAAAAACAGTCTTGGAACAAATTGGACTTAAATTGGTCACCTGTATTTAAAAGGACCAGAGAGGCTTCCAACGGTCATATTTTGTCTAATAAATATGATTTTATTTTGCTCAGTTTGGATATCAATATTTGATTTGAGTTGGTTCTTCGGGATCGCATACCAAGACTTCCGATCTTCTGTATCTGAACATGTCAAGTGATGGTTATGATTCAAAAATAATCGAGCTCGCAAAACTTGATACATAATATATTTATATACTTTCACATAAATACATTCGAAATATATTAAAATTTTATCAAGAATCACTAATGGAATAAGATAACCGGATTGGCCACCGGGATCCAAATCATTGTAAATGCATTCAGAGGTGCAACTGATTCCCTACACAGTACTGTTAAAATTTTGAAAATTTATCAATTGAGTTAAAAGATATAAGCAAAAGATATGTCGTCCACACCTTTTAAGGGTTAATAAAATAGAACCCATAATAGAAGGCAATTGTTTGTAAATGTATTTTAAATGTAGCAACAGCAGCCAATTATAGGCTCCCCCAGATCTAAGCGACTTTTTACGGTGACAACGACAGACAATCGCCGCGATTTCGCTGATATTTCGCTGCATGCACTGTTTGATGAGCGCGTCTAAGCCACAGCGACGCGATTACGCAGCGATTCGCGTCGTGTCAGTCAAGATGGTTCCATAAAAGAGTGCTTGCAGCGACACAAAAACGAAATCGCGACAATTTTTTGTCGCTGTCGCCGTAAAAAGTCGCGTAGATTTGGGGGAGCCTTAACGCTAAATTTTGATGAACAACGAATAGACGAATTGATTGCAATGACCATCAGTGGTAGAATTGTGTTATACATGAGTTCGTTCTTATAGAACAGTAAGCGCGAACATCGAAAGCCATTGGATGCTTAGTGTCATCAAGGCTTAGCACGTTATATTTCCAAACATCAAATTCTTTTTCTTTCCCCCTTTTTTTTTTTGAATCTATTCCACACCTGTTCGAAACGTTTCGCTTGATAAAAGCCATTTTATGCCATACTTCCGATACTACTTTAAGAAACAAGGACCATGTGAACGATAACGTGATTTGAATGAGCAAATGTTTAGCCTTTGCCAACAAAGATCAGAAATGATTCCAGAATCCACTGACACCGGGTGTTGGTGGTGATTAAATGTTAGAAGAGGAACTGACTTTCGATTCGATTCAGATGATCCGAAGCTGATACAGTGCATAATTATGGCAAACTAACTGATATTTAAATGGATATTTTTTCTTCTCCATTCAATTTCCACCATTTATTTGCAGATTCCTCCACCTGCGATACAACCTGGGGTCAGGTGAAGTGAACATCAAATACAACTCAACCAAAGTCAGCGACGGGCTGTGGCATCGGGTGCGAGCTTTGAGGTAAGAAAAAAAAACATTTCCATTTTATGGGTGCCTGTTTGCGTGGGATATCCGGAGAGGATGTGCGTTCTTATATTTCTGCTTCGCTTCCGGTCACACTGGCGGAAGTCACTCCCGTTGAACGCTATATGGAAAATAAAAATGGGAAGTATTATTATAAAAATAATCATAAAAGATAATATCCATTCACACTTTATTCTGTCAGTGAACGTATCATTTAGTATTGAGAGAGGATGGTTCAATGAAATATTGTCGTGCGAAACAATTTCGTTTTTTGTATTGATATTTTATATCGTCAAAATTTGGTTGAATAGCTCTATCGCTTCTAAACTCGATATTGAAGGGACCTTCGACTGTATCACTTTTTTATTTGTTAATTTACTTGCCATTTGATTATTGGTTGAACCCAGGATCTATTTGTAGTGTTATTTTTCTGGACTTTTGTGGGCCTAAAATATTATGCCACACTTTACATATAACAATAAAAAAATGGCCAATCGGACAAAGAATATTCTCAGTAAACATGGATGTGCTCATTGCACACTTAGCTGAGAAGCAGGCTATTTCCTATTAAGGACGTAATGCCTTAAAGAAAAAATATAAATTTAAAAGCACACAATCACGCGTTTTTTCATCTTGTCTACCGCTAAAGCAGTTTGTCAAATTTTACTGACACAAGAGCATTGAAAATGTTTGATTGTTTGAAATATAAAACATTGTTACAAGAAATCGAAACCTTGTTTATCTTATATCAATTTTCTTCAAAATCTCCCTTTGATAGTTTCTCGTATAAGATGCGTTCCATTATTAAACAAATTCCACATGTTCCTTTTATTAAATAATCTATCGGATTTTAGCGCTGATCCAACTTCGTTAACATTGCAGACATCCTCGGAGCAGCATTCACTATCCATTCCACGAAAAAATTCTCATATTGGAGCGACAAAAAATCTCGCACTCTGGCCGGCATAATCTGCCCCACCCACAGTTTCAGTGCTCGCCTTTATCCGATCCTAACTCCCTAAGTGCTTTCGCGACCACAGAAAATTTAATATTCAAATTCTGCTTTCACACCAAGACGTGCCTGACGACGGTTTTCGCTTCAAGCGATATTGACGTCGGAAATTTAACAGCACACCCTGATCCAAGAAAACTAACAGCGAAACTAAAATTGGTAAACCATTTTCTCGATGTTTTCCACACTTCCTCCGTCCCGCATCGATTGACACCTGAATCCGGCCTTGGTTAGCGCCCACTTGGGGTGTCTGCCAGAAAGACCAACGGTAACGAGTCACAATATGTGCCAAGTTCCTCGAAGCCATCCACCGAAGCGGTCGATGTTGAGGATATGCGGTATTTCGAATACCAATCAAATACTATATTCAAAACGAAATACCGTGGAATTTTCCGTAGGCAAAATGTTTGTGTTCATTCCATATAAAATGAGACTTCGTAAAAAAATCAAGTTGAATCGCTGACATTTTTCTTTAAATTATGAAATAATTAAAATAATGTATCTTCTATGGTTATGAAATTTTGTTTTCTTCTTTTTGGTATTACGTCCTCACTGGGACTGATCCCGCTATCAAGCTTAGTGTTCTTATGGGCACTTCCTCTGTTATCAACTGAGAGCTTTCTTTGCCAAAGTTACCGTTTCCACATTTGTATATCGTGTGATACACACGATTATACGCCATTATTATACGATTATACAATTTTGTCCAAATTTCTTGTATTGTTTCGTTTCGTATCGGCATGGAAAAAAATCACATCGCATACCCTTAATTCAATGTATGCACGTGGAACGGGTTCAACGTATTGTTTTCCTATTTTTCTCTCGCGCATTTAACATGGAAAGCTATTTTCCATGAATTATAAATCAATCAATCACGAGCCCGCGGTGGGACGAGGTTTCCCTATATGGGATATGCGGGAATAGTTGTACAAAATCGATACTTCACTATTTGCTATTAGCGGTCGTCCACAAACTTGGTCGTATGATAATGCCAGCTGTGTGTGAGGCCGAGAAATGGGTTGGGTTGGGTTAGGTGAGGTCACTTTATATGCATACACAGGCACTCGTTTGTTGGTTATTGATGGTGGTGGTATCAGATAATTCTTTCCTGTCTCATAACGATGTTTTCCGTTTTCCGCAGGAATTCCCAGGACGGTACGCTGAAGGTTGATGGCGGAAAGTCCATCACTCGGAGGTCACCGGGAAAGCTGAGGCAGCTCAACACAGACACCGGACTGTATGTCGGTGAGTAAATGTAATTTGGTTTTATCCCGACATTCATATGTTCACTTCCGAGCGCCAGACTTTGTAAAATTGTGGTTCCAATGGTAGTTTGGTGAAAAATTGAGATCTTCAACGATCCCCATTTAATAAGGTGTGTTATTATTAACATTCACTGCCATTTGTCGTATGAAGTGAAACATTAAGTAATACAACTATTGGATGTTTTCCAAAGGTCAAACTGTGTATCTCCACTAGCTTCGGAGCTAAATCTCGTATCGTGACGAGTTTTGTGTATTCTTCAAGAAAGAACTGAAGACAACATATCTTTATGATTTATGCAAATTAAAATGATTGTAATTGCAAATAAAAAAAGATAACTTGGCATGTCAAAAAATTGCCCTTTTTACCCGACCTGACCCATTTATCCATTGGAATAACTTCAGTCACAGGAAGAATCCCGAGTTCCGCTAATCATTTTAAGAATCAAAATATGTGTATGAGTACTCCGACAAAAAACATTTTAATCCGTTAAGTATTCTCTGAGCAGTGAAGGCTGAATTAAGTTTGCTTTCACTCAGGCGGCCCCTAGGGATTCATGTTGGATTTCATCGCTTGCAAAAATTAGACCATTGGTAGCATCTAAATCCAATACAGCCTTACTCAACTAAACCTGAAGATCACCACAGTAGACATAATCGCAAATCAACCATGATCACTGAAAGACATTTGACCTATATAAATTACGTCAGCACATAATTTTCGGCTTGATGATTGTTTAACCTGGTGTTAATAGAACTACGCCCAAATATATTCGTCGTTAAAAGGTTCGGTACTGATGCCCACTTCGGTACAATCTTGTACGACTGAAGCAATCAGATGTCCTCACCGCAGATGCGAAGCATCTTGAGGCAGCGTTTTCGGCAAGCACGTTTATGCCGCTCTTGAGGACTGATAGAGAATAGTCAAAGCAGCCATCAACGATGAAGCTTATTGCATAACTATATTGTACGTGGAATGGACTCGAGAAACGGTTGAATAGACGAGAAGTGCCGAAACATTTAAATACGTTTTTGAAGATGTCAATAGCTCTTGGTGTTGGTGAAGAGTGCTGGAAAGTGACAGACGTAAAGCATGCTGCCAAGCGCTGTATGCACCACACACAAACAAGCTGCAGCATAAAACATCTTGCACCAGGAAGATGTGCAAAGGTTGCATGTCACAATGGACCGATGCACGAAATTACGATTTTACGTTTGAGCGGTGCCTCGTTATTTACGTAGCCATGGCAACGAGTGAATTCGGCACCGCTCAAACGTCAAATTAGTGAACTCGTGCACTGATCCATTATGAGGGGAATTTGCAAATCGATATACAGTCGACTCTCCACATCTCGATGTTCTATATCTCGATATTTCTCCCTTTGTCGATGATTTCTTAGGTCCCTTCATTCTGCATACAATTTTTCTCACCATATCTCGATATCCTCCTTATTTCGATATCTCCGTATCTCAATGTGTGCCTATTAATTTTTCGTTCCCAATTTTCTCTCTGTATGTCGATATGACATACATGGTCAAAGGTTACTAGACCAAATGTATGGGGTTCAAAACAAATTAGGAACTCGAAATGACGTCTTATTGTTTATTATTTTCTTGGCAACGGACCGTTTTTCAATCTAGTATTCAATAAAAAAAAGTTCTTTGTCTCGATTTCTCCCTATCTCGATGGACCCTTCGATATCGAGATGTAGAGAGGCGACTGTAAAAGCGGTGGTTGCCAGGTGGAATGAGCAGTAAAAAGTCGTCGACACACGGACCATAAGCCTTTCGCGATGGAAAATTTTTCATCATTATGATCAAATTTCTCTAGCCGAAGACAAACTATACATAAATTCAGCCCTTTGTAAGCTTAAAAAAGATCATGTTTAGTACAATTGTGTTGCTTGGTCCCGAAAGTGATATGAGAAGTGAATAAGACTGAACATCTTTAAAACTGTTGGAAAAGACGAGATCCCGGTAAAGCGTCTTAAGTACGGAAGTAAACGGTTTAACCAATCGATTCGTCGAATACTTCAGAGGGTATGGGATGACAAGAAAATGCCCACCGGTTAATTGGATTGTCTTAAGCGTCAAATATACAAGCTACAATATACAGCCTGCAGTACGCCGAATACAGAAAAACTACTCTGCAGAATTTTGCGTATAAAAAAAAATACGCTCATTCTGTTAATAGTTATCAGTAGCGCAACCAAGGGAGGGTTTTGAAGGTCAAACCTCCCCCCCTTCGAAGCCGGAAAAATATATGACTTACCAAGTATATTTTTGAAACTAAACTATACATAACCTACAACTATTAAGCAGTAACACAGTTCATTTCGTATTAACACTGTGAATTTCAGTAGTTATCAGCATCGTAATATTTAAAAACATTTTTTTTTATTCTAAGACCCCTGAAGAGTTTGATAAAAACAAAATTACCTACGAGTCACTACTATAATAAGCTAATAAATAACGAAATTGTCTGAACTTTTTTTTATAATAAACTGAAGGCATTGTGTCAAAAGTTTGACAAACCTTCAGATATATTGGATCTTTTATATTGGTACAGCACCTGAAATATCAAAAATCTTTCATTTTTCTTGCATTCCGCCAAATTTTGCAACTTCCAAAGCAGATCAAATTTGTGATTTTGTAGGTGCGGATCATGAATTACATTCTATTGTTCAGGTAAATCATGAAAATAGGATGTTCATTTTAAAAATGTTGAAAAATTGACTCAGATTTGTTGATACAAAAATGGACGCATTGGCGTCCCATTACAATTGTAAATCAAACGAATTTCAAAGCCATCCAAAATGTTTAATAAGCTTAATAAGTTTAATGGTCGTATTGAAAATTTCCAGGTGTTATCACTTAATTGGTCATAAAATCTTCACAATGGAAGCAGAACACCTAACAAGAGAACCAATTCTCACTGGAAGCGTCGTACTGAATATTTTGTTGAAAAGATGAGCATGTTTTATGCAGTGCCGTTGCTTGCGTTTGGCCAGGTTAGCACTCGCCAAGGGTGTCAGCTATAAGGGGGCGCCAAAATACGTGAAGCACTTGTCATGATTTTGGAAGAGACATATATAATAAGAGCGCCAGTTGAAAAAAAAAACACGGTAACTTAACATTGAAAATTGAGTATACTTTTGATTCTTTTTAACACTATTTTATGACCTGACGTTAGGAAAAAAAATAGCAAAAATCATCAATAATTGATTAAAAATATATAAAAGTAAAGATTTACGCTTACAAATTTCATTAACGGCCTACTTGGGATTAATCAAAAAATTTCGCAGCTAGATTCAGAGCGAACTACTTGAGAGTCATATTAGCGGCTATTGGAAGGACTATCATATGTAGCCTTTACGATTATTTTACACATGAATGTAATTTGTGATGTGATGAATTGAAGTTCAAAATGTAAATAAATAAGAAAGGAATTGAGAAAATAGGCTGTGAAATTTTCTAACTCGTTATTCATACGAATATTCAAACAATTCCAGAGATTTGAAACATGTTTAAATCTTTATGAAACTTTCACAATTTGATTTTCACAACAATATCATTCTAAGAGAAATATAAAGATTATCGAAACACGGTTCACTTTACATGGTGCGGAAATCTGTAGTGGGACTGATATTCGATTACTTTTCATTATATGACTTTTTGACTTGTTTGACTTACTTTTTCTGAACAAATCTTATTATCTCATTAGGGCAGCTGAAAGAGCATTGGAAGATATGTTGAAAACTGAATTCAACTCAATTTGGACGAAAATGCAGATGGGACTGACTTGCGATTCACGGCAGTATTTAATAAGCAACTTTCTATTAAATTTGGGGAAAACTTGTTGCGTTACAACAATTTTCGTCAAACACAACTTTATTAAATCATAGACTAGATTCTTAAAAAATTCCATCTTAAATTTGGCACAGTTCTCTGGAGAAAATTTAGGGCAGCATTCATAAATTATCTTAAAAAAAACTCACAAAATATTGGAAAGCATTTTGGGATTCCACAGAATTATAGCTAAGTTTTTTACACAAACCAGGACATAAGCAAATTTGTTGTTTGAATGGCTTTCTCTCTTCAATTTGCTGTGAACATTGCAGGTCTGATGAACATATGTATTTTTAGAAAATCGTACAGGACGAAAAAACATATCTGCCAACAATACAAAAAGTCAAACCACGAAATCCTGGACATTCTTTAATTTGAACATAATCCTTGGTGTCATTCTGATAGAATTCTTTGAAGATTCTGATTATTTTTCTTTTATTTTCCTGGACATAATTTTCACAAAAAAAAAACTCTCGATATTCTGACGCAATACTATATAACATGATATAGGTAGGTTAACATTCAGAATTTTAAACACTACGGGCCCATTCACAAATTACATAACGCTAAAGGGCATGGGTGGGTATCCTGAAAATGTTACAGCTCATACAAAATTCGAAAATTAGTCATACAAAATGCGTTATGAGGTAGTAGGTGGGCGTCAAAAATGGCTATTTTTAGACAACTGACAACCAATTGAGTTTACGAAAGTTATGGAATAGGAGTGAATATTTTTGATTAACTAAACAAATACCACAAAAAAAAATAAAACCACTGCAATATTTTTTATAAACATATGCATTTCAGTTTACAGTAATTCATTTTTCCAAGATCAATTAAAATATTGCTGTGAATTTTGTTGACGGCATCAACTGTTAATTTCAGGATTTAAGTGTTGAGTTAATACTGAATTGGCTATAGAACTCCAAAAATTGTATTTTTTGTGGAAGGTTTGACATAAACTTGTTCCAGGACACGAAAAACAACGACTCTGGTTTTATGCCTTTAGGTGTAGGTTTTGAAAAGAAAATCTGATTATCCCTACTAAAAAAAATAGCAATGTAAAAAGATAACTACTGAAGCAGAAAAATAGCACAACTCATTGTTGACCTTTGAACTCGATTTTATGGATTTTGTTGATTGTAAGATGTGACAAGGCAGTTGAGCTTTGCAATGCTGATCTACTTTCGACCTACTGCAACAATGGTGCCAATGATTTATATTTTAAATTCCTGCGCTTAAGGCCCAAGTAAAAATGGTGTCGAAGTCATTCTCAAAACTCAAAACCCTTCGAAATGTGAAAAAAAAATCAAATTATCATTTATGGGAAAATAGGGAATCTCTATGGCCACAATTGGCACGCCCACCCTATTTATATTATTTATATTTTTTATCAAAAAATATGTTTTATGCTTTTAAAAAATTGCAAACCCCCAAACCCCCCCCCCCCACTTCCCAGAACCAAATCCTGGTTGCACTACTGACAAACATCAATCGTTCGAGGAGTCCTTCGTCGGTGAATACCAAGCTGGTATTCTTGAGGATCGTTCAACAACGAATCAGATATTCGTTCCGGAAGTATAACTGCAGACTCACAACTGCACTCATTCAAGCTGATATTCAGTGAAGTGAAATGAGCTGGGTTATCGAATGTCCGAACATGGTTTTCCAACGAAACTAATTGGGCTTGTACGTGAAACAAATCATGGCATGCGGTCAATCAATTGAGTGTTGGGATTGCTGAGTGGGGCTTCTTAGAACGAATGTCAGATCAAAGAATTGCAAAAGTACAATTCAGCAGAAAACCAGGCGGAGGTCAGCAATTTCACGAGGTCAGGGACACGGACACCTTAGTTGTATTACAGTGAAAGAGTTCCTGCAAGCTTGTAAGGTCTACGCAAAGGCAATTTTTAAAACTTTTTGACGATTTGTAAGAACGATAAGTGTTATGCCTTGTCTCCCGTAGCGTCTTGTGAACGTATACGAGGAGCTCCTTCAGATAATTTTTCACTTATCCTTCAACCACATTCTCCAGTTGTGAATCTAGGAAATCTTCCAAAGATTTTTTTTAAGATGCGCTAAACGTAAATCTTGGAAGATATACTAAGGAAATCGATGGAGGACTTTGGAATTGCTAGAAAATTAATATATGTGGGTCATCGGTATACGTTCACCATTACCTAATGTTTGTCGGGTCGCTTGTGAATCAAAAGTTTCTCCCCCTGTAATCACAAAACCGTCATCGGCATCAGTTTGGATAGTATCGCTTCAGGAGATCTCTTGCCACCGTGGAATTCTTCCGGAGAGTAAGATGGATCCACCGGCGGGGTTTATCCCTGACTAGAGTCGAAGGAGCGCACAGTGCGTTGCTCCATAGACAAAAATCAAATTTCAAGTCATTTTATTCGGCGATAATAAGTATCCACAAGTGTTTATAGATAGCATCCGCTATTCAATCAAGTATTTAAAAGATATACAAAGCACAAAAACTACTACAACAAGCGTTGAAAATGACAGTTGTCGGAGTAGCAGAAAAACTACATTTTGTCGCAAGTTTTCAGCATTCTTTTCAACTAGTACGGAGAGTGTTGAAACCAATATATTTAATCAAAATCTAGAAGAGAACATGGTTCAAGGTTGGTAAAGTATACTTGATGGGATAAGCACACTAATTTTCACTTTGAATATGAGAGATCGACATGATGTGTTGGCTATTGAAATCAAACTTATGAAATACTAACTTGTAACTTTGATAATTGATTCATAAAAAGTTCCACCCTAAATCACTCACAGACATATTTTTTAGAGTGTCCTCTAAGAGGTCTGAATATATTCAACGCACTGTGGAGCGCCAGTAAACTGGAAGCCATTTTACACCCGGTATCGCTTGGCAGACTTTGTCAATCTATCAACCAGTTTCTTCTTCTTTTGACATTACGTCTCCATTGAGACAGAGCCTACTTCCCAGTTTAATGTTCTTATGAGCGTTTTCTTTGTAAATTGACTAGTTTTTGAACCCACGACCCTCAGCTTGGTCTTGCTGAATAGCTGCGCGTTCACCGCTACGACTATCTGGGTCCTGGATATCATTATTAGTAGTATATTTATTCACTTCCAGTTCTCACTAAAGAAAACACTAACCCCGTTTCGAAACGTTGAGGAAGTAATAAAACTAGTTTTACTCCTGTAAAGACTGCATAGCCGTTAAATCCGAACGATTAAGTGTTACAGTCAAACCTAAAGTAAAGTAGGTACTAGTAAAGTTCCTTATCGAATTTCTATGGAATTGAGATACTGTTTCATGGATTTCGATTGAGCCGTCCATATACTACTTGGGAAAGAGCTTCCGATCAAATGCCACGGTCCATAATTTGAAAAAAAAAAAAAAATTGTGTGCGGTCAAATACTCACAAATCGTACTGTCAATAGAAATTAAATGACCACGTGGTATATGGACAACCCAAAATCAAAATAATGATTTATGAGTCCTCAGTGTGCCTACCAATCAAAGTGCCAATTTCGTTCGCATATCATTTCTCACCCAGATGATAACAATGATGATAGACATAATATACCGTCGTAGATCTTCACAAACGGTGCGCAGCTGTTTTCCAATCCCTTTCGCTTAAGGGGGCAGGATCCGTCATTGATTTCGGAATTTTCAGAGGCAGTTTTTTCGTACAAAATCAGGAAAATTTACATGAAAGTGTGTTCACTGTATTCTATTCTCCAACCGAAACACAGTGAACACATTTTCATCGAATAATTTTCAGTTTTGAACGGAAAAACTGCTATTGAAGTTTCGACAATGACGATGATTGCGATGACGGAGCGTTGAACGTTAAAGAAAATTAAATAAATTTCACTAAACCATAACTCGTCCCACTGCAGAAACGTTTAGAACGGTTGGTCTGACAATTGCTCAACAAGATTGCTTCAGCTTGCGATGACGATGGCAGTGAAAACTGAAACAAGTGGATAAAATTTATGACACGAATAAAATTGCGGCATCCGGTTTGAAAAATGGTTTATTCCAGTTGACCATTAGAAAGTCGGGGAAAACCATAAAAACCTAATGAATGTGACGTTATTTTGTGTGGAATTGTACGATTTCATGTTGCTAAGTCGAAACATTTTTGACCATTGTATCCGTTTTTCAAAAATTTGTGATAAAATACTACATGGCTTATGCTGTTTTCATAATTTTATTCATTCTTAAATTGGTTCTGAAAAAGAATAATGTGGGAATATTCTTGTATATGTTTAAAAGATTTTAGCATTTACTATTATGCCATGTAGCCAAACATTTGCTAAATTGTTTAGGTTTAGACCTCCATGAACCCAATGAATGTTGTTTGTTCGTTATTGTAGAGATAATTTTTGCGAAAGTATTCAAAATGGGAACATCTCCTCCTAGCTTAAACTTCCATGCAACGAAATCCCTGTGGTCGAGGCAGGAATTTTTAATTTTATCAGAAGCGTACGCGCTGTACCCGTCATCGCACGCCAAAATGAAACCGAAAGGATCCGTTTTGTTAGATTCAGTCAGTCATTCGGAGTCGGTTGGTCGTAAAGTAGAATTATATACAGAAAAAGGCAACAAGCCGTACAATTTTCAAACTGTTGTGGTGAAGCCAGGGTGACCATATGGAAATTTGATAGGGGGATAATAATAATCATTTGAAGAATGGAATGTTATTTTGATCAACTGTAATGATTGAGTTCTTACCAATGAACAGTTCGGTTTCCGACATGACATTCAACCACTCATAAACTTTTGCGAGTAAAAAATTTAATTCGTTTCAACAAATCTGAAGGCTATTCGACTGGACTTGCTCCTCTAGACATAGAAAATGCATTCGACAGCGTTTGGCAGAATAATCTAAAGTAATCTTTCAAATAGTACACTTCAGATGAATTATCAGAACTCTAATTCTTAAAGACTTCCTGTAATAGATTTTGTTCCTTAGGGCAGTATTTTGGGACTAATATTATACAATATTTTCACATCTGATTTACCTGAGTTACCTCACAAATGTCAAAGATCTTTGTTTGCTGATGACACAGGCCTTTCCATCAAAGAACGAAGCCTGCGTGTCATCTGTAGTCGATTACAAAAAAGTTTGGATTTGCAAAAATTAAAATTTTCTCCTTATTCTTATAAAACTCACCTTATGATATTCCCTCTTAAACCAAAAGCTCTTTATTCGAAGACATGTTGGCATTCAAGCCAAATGTAACAAACGTATAAAATATATGGATCCACTTGTTAACAGAGAATCAATACTTTGTATTTATAACAAGCTCAACCAAAATTTCAGGCCAACCATGTTGTATGCTGTACCAATACGGACTAGCTGTTGTAATACCAGAAGAAAGCTCTGCAGAGGATTTAAAATAAAATTTTGAAAATGACTCTGGAACTCCTTTCCTGGTATACTGCCCATAACTGAATATTTGTAACATTCGACAAAAGTAGGCATTGAGTAAATGGAACATTAAGTGTGCATTTTACGGCAGTATGGGAGGAAACTAAAGTTTCTAAAAATTACCAGGAACTCAAAACTGCTTATTTGAGGTTGATATTTTGTACAACTGATATCGCATACTAGGTGAATAGCCAGAAAATAATTCTGATAGAAATTTTGTTGCTATTACATTACGAGGCTCATTTATAATCTCAGTGTGACTGTTATGCGGTTATAATTACCAATGTGACAAAACAACTTGGTATTTTTCTCGAATTTTCTAGAACATTCTCACAGATTTCAGTAAGTTGATCGAAAGTATTTATCATTTGATGACTCTCCATGGTCTTAACTCCAATTTGTCAAAAATGTCGAATGTGACTGTTTTGCAGTTATGGGCAGTATAGTACTGATGAATTACATAGAATATCCAATGTCAAAACATCGGAAAATGTCGTATACAATTGTTAATAATGGTAGACAAAAATCATTGCAATCTTCTATTGCTATTCTTCATGGGTTAGATAATTGGGTTAAGTTAGATCAGGTAAATCGAAAACGTTTTTTTTTTTTACGTTAACTACGTTTTACGGCAATATACTGGGTGTCAATTGAAAATCTAAAATGTTGCGACCGTCACGAGAATATGTTAGATTTTGAACTAAAGGAAGGCTGCAACTATGACAATCGACTAAAATTCAAATGCAGAAAATCACTTGGCGTAGTTAACGTCATGCGGTCGTGTCTTGTACACAACCCCCTCTGATGTTTTCTTTTATAAGCAGATGAGTTGATTTCTTTACCTACAAAAAATCTAAACTGCTACGGCCAACGAAATGTAATATTTCGTTAACAACATTTAGTAAAAGCCTAATTTTGTTTTATCAAATCAAGATGGAAGAGAAAGAGCAGCTATTTTCGACCTAGCACTAGTTTTCGACCCATTCATACGATTTTGGCCTACTTTGTATGAAAGTCTAAAAATTGGATCCTTTATAATACCATATGGTCACCCTGAGTGGAGCTGGTGGCAGAAAAATAACCATTTCAGCATGATTTGATTCGTAAGCCACTCGCACTCTCATTTTCTTCGCTTCTTCTCGAGTTGGGGGGTCCTCAAATGTGCTATCATTATTTTCTTTGTGTTTAGTTTCAATGGAATCCATATTCTTCAAACGATAGAATGATGCTGATGACGACTATGCCGACGTCGATGATGGTGATACCGATAGCACCGGAGCTTACACTTGTTCCATCCACAATGCACATTGGGCCAGATCGAAAAATATTTTGACTAATGAAGTTAGATTTTTCAGAACTAAAAAATGTTTGAGAAAATCGGTACGCTAATAAGGATTACATTTTGACATTGTGTGAAATAAGGAAAAGAAACAGTTGTCAATGATTTAGTTTAAAGAAAAATAATTTAAATTTAAAATGAACTGAAACTTTTCAAAGACAATCCTGCTTTTAATCAATGAGAAGACGTACAAATTACGTACATGAAAAGCAAAATATGGCAGAAATATTTCCGTATTTTGTGGGATCATCCTTATGTCACATGATTTTATAATGAATTCCTTAATAATATACGAAAGGAATTTATAGTAGGTACTTTTGTTCTAAGCTTTCATCTTCAAATTCGAATTGTTTTCCCCCTAATTTTCCGGTCCAGCCCAATGTGAAATGGCGTTCAAGCGGACAAACCAACCGCCAGACCGGAGAACTGCAAGGCAAATATTTGGACCAGTTTTCAGTCTCGTCCATTAAGCTGATATTTATGCTGCGCAGCATGGTCGAGCAATATGTTGTTCGGTTTTAAAACGTTTTTTTTTCGTTGCGATTTGTTCGGGTTTTCCCTCTTTCACTCGAACAAAACTAAAAATTCAGTTGGGATTGGAAGGACTTAGGACCGAGGACATAATCATTCGCTCGGATCTCAGTTGGGGTACCTATTGGATGGGCGTTGAAAATACTTAGTTCCATGCGCTCTTGTCGACGGGAGCTGTTTTTCATTCACGACCTTTTTATGAAAGGGTGCGGGGGAAAAAAAGATGGCACGAAATGCGTTAGGATCTTTTTTCTAAGCTTTGGATCACCTAAATGGATGGCCCGATGTTGAAAGCTGGGACAGGCTTCGGTTGGTGAAATATGGTTACAATGTGATTTCACTCATATTATGTGGGATTCAGCAAATACAGAATGGTCTGATGATGGAAAGTGGAATGTTTGGATTTCTGTCATTTATCATCGCACAACTTAAATATTAGATTTGAACTGTTACAGTTCAAATCTAAAATTTAAGTGGAGAAAAGCTCTGTTCTAGGTACATTTTAGTTGTTCGGTGTGAAATAGAGTATGTCTGTTTTTTTTTTGAATCACAAAAATTACACTTAGCATCCATGTGGCAATGTTTTGGTTCATGACCTCACTTTTGGTACCGACGGCACTGAGTGGGGTTCTGGAAATTTTCTCCAGGTTTCTGGAATTGTTCACATGTCATACGGACATCAAACATAAGTCTAGCTTATTCTAAAGCTTTAATATTATTAAGATTTTTTTGTTAAAGTAAACTAAATTATATTCTTGAGAAAGCCCTTTCCGAACAATGTCAAATTGGGTTCTCTTTTTCATAATGATTACTTGGACTAGGGAAAATCCAAGTAAATAATTTATTCTATTTTTGATCGCTTCAGGTGACTTATAGTCACATGAGAGACTTTTCAAGGCAACTTCGGACAAACGTTCGGTTTTGTCGTCATAAGTGAAAAATTTGTGCTTCTTCTCTTTAAGATGTTTGGGAAGAAGCTCGTGATCTTTAAGAGCTTCCGATAAAACGCGGCAGTCTACTTTCTTTATGATTTTGGAGGAAACCTTGATTCCCCTAATGGAGTTTAAGATCTCCTGCCCTGAGAAAGACTCGCGAAGAGGAAAAATATCAACGTCATATGCAGCCCAGATTCCGCTGTCACGAAACGTCAAATGCAGCCCGTCGTGAAAAAGTGAAAAGTATTGTATTCAAAATAAATTATTAATAAAAATCTAAATCAGTGGAGCAGTTTTTCCAAAGATGCTGATAAATCTAAACACAAGACATAGTTATTTATAATGTCTGCTATGCTTGCTGGCATGAAATTTCACTCAAATGCGGTTTATGCTTCGATGTGATTCAAACGCAATAGTTTTTTGCTGAGATGGTCATGTGAGAGCTTGAACGGCTTGCTCAAGATAGATGTAAATAATGAGGGGAACAAGAAAAAAAAACTCAGCAATCGCAGAAAAAGAAGACTGTCTCCGCTAGTCTCATCTCAGCTCCTGTCTAACTAATCACGATTCTTAAAAGGTAAGTAGGCCTTGTACGGCTTGGATGGTCTTTTTTCTGCTTGTCATTTTTCTTCCATTTTTCAGATACGATTTTTCAAGAATTTCCAATTGTGACGATTTACTTAATTGGGTCCTGTAAGATCTAGTTATCCTGTGTTCAGCTTCCCCTATTAGCTGGTTGGCGTTAGTTTTGAAACATTTTTTGGCGGTGTTCAAAGAAGTGAAAACATTTGGTCCATTTAGTCATTCCGGTGTTTCCTGGATTCATTTTGAATTTTGTTAAGTATTATCCTATTTGTTTTGTTGTTTGATTAGTTTGTTTTTATTATTAGTTGAATCCCCGTTCAGTTTCCACTATGGAAATTGACGGGGGTGGCCAAAATTCAGATTTCCATTTCCTGTTTATTTCCGAAAAAAAGATCGACCTATAAATATTTTGTTGATCTCATCGGAAGTATACAAGAAATATAAATCAGAGAGGGAAATTAAAAAAATTCCTTAGACTTTGAGTTGTTTTTGGAACAAGAGATGAAGCCAATTCTCTTTTAGAGTCTAATTTATTTAATAATTCTTATCGTGTGTATGCTCCGTGCGATTCTTGTGAAATCAACGGAGTAATTTACGATGAATCATTAGATTGTGACGTTATTAGGTCCCATGGCACAGGCATTTTTAGAAATCAATCGTTTTCACCGGCCAAAATCTTAGATTGCGAACGTTTGTCGAAATTATCATTTGATACAAATGGAATTTCTAAATATGTTCATTCCAATTGTATTAAAATTACTTTTTCAGGATCTGTTTTGCCAGATTTTCTGAATATTGACAATGTTTTTTTTTTGCGTGAGGCTTTATTTCCCAAAGCTCATGCATTGTAATAGATGTCTTGTATTTGGGCATACATCTGATTTTAGCTCAAATAAACAAAAATGCTCAAAATGAGGAGATCTTCATTCTACATCTGAATGTAAATTAAAATCAGATATTTGTATTTATTGCAAACAAAAACATAATTCATTTAATAATTGTTCGGTATGCATATCCAATCAAAACACTTAATGAAAAACTAAGAAATTAAAATGAATATTCATATTCAGAGATTTTGAAAACTTCTGGTGATTTCAGTTGACCAAATCTATATGAAACTTTATCTGATATTGAAAGTGATAATACATTTGATAAAAATGATAAATGTATTTACAAACCTCCAAGTAAAAGAAAACGTCCTAACATTTCCTCTGTTTATAATGATCCTAAAACATATACTCATTCTTCAAAATTGTTAGAACAAAATTTTCTTCCTCTAAATATTGCATCTACTTCAAAAAATATTCCCGGATTCCTGGAAGCTTTTAATGGAAACTTTAATAAAATCGCAAACAAAAAAACATGTCTCTAAATCTCCTGCTAAAAAACGTCCGACATTTTGGTGGGATAATAATTGTTCATTAGCTTTGAAAAAATAAATCTGATGCATTTAAAAATTTCCGAAGGTTTGGTTCTAGGGATAATTACTTTTTATATTGCAAAGCTGAAGCACAATTTACTATGATAACCAAATTTAAGAAAAGAAATAATTGGAAAAATTTTGTTCAAAATCTTGATAAAGAATCTTCATTATCAACTTAACGGAAGGTTGCATGGAGTTTAAGAAATTACGAATTTTCAACTCAACCTATTTTAGAATATTCTAATGAATGAATAGAAAAATTTGTCCTAAATTTGCATCTCAAAATAATAATTTTAAAACTCATCAAACATTTAACTATTTTCCTGAGCTTTGTGCATTATATTCTCTGGAAGAAATTAATTAAACTCTATCTGTTACTCATAATGCTTCTCCAGGAATTGATAAAATAAAATTGATTGTACTACAAAATTTACCGTTTGAAGGCAAAATGCATTTACTATCATTATATAATTATTTTCTTCTTCAAAATATATTCCCACCAGAATGGCGTTTTGTAAAAGTTATGAGTTTATTAAAACCAGGTAAAAATCCTTCATTGGCTGACAGTAGAAGACCTATTAGTTTATTATCATGTGTACGTAAACTTATGGAACGAATGATTTCGAATCGCCTTGAATTATGGGCTGAGAGGAATAACATTTTTGCCTCATCACAATATGGTTTCAGGAAAGGTTGTGGTACTCGTGATTGTACTGCTCTTTTAGCATCTCAAATTCATCTTTCATTCAATAGAAAGCAAGGCATGGTTTCCACTTTTCTTGATGTTTCTGGAGCATATGATTCTGTTCTTATTGATTTATTATATGAAAAAATGTTGAATTTCAAAATTCCAATTGTTTTATTAAATTTCATATGTTATATGGTTTCTTTCAAAATTATGAATTTTTTTCTCAATGGATCTTCTAAAATGGTTCGTTATAGCTATTTTGGTCTACCTCAAGGATCTTGTTTGAGCCCTTTATTATACAATTTATTTACAAGTGATTTAGCATCTATTATACCAAGTGGTTGCCATTTTTATCAATTTGCTGATGACAAGGTTTTATCTGTCAGTGGCAAACATAGAGAAGTGATTCGTCATTTTATGCAATGTGCATTGGATAATATTTGTAGCTGGGCACATAAAAATGGTTTTACATTTTCAGTAGCTAAAACAAAATGTATAATATTTTCGCGTAATTATTCTGTTATAAACATTAATTTATATTTTAGAAATATTGAAATTGAACAGGTTGATGAATATAAATACCTCGGAATATGGTTTGATTCCAAATTAACGTGGAAATATCATCTATCTATCTAATAAATAAAAATGGAGTGGTGTTTGTATGTCACGAAATGGCTTGAGAACGGGACATCCAGTTTGCACGATTCTTTCACTGCTGTGTTTTTGAAGGGTTCCGACGTGTTCGTGTGACGAAAAAAATCAGGGAAGTTCCCGGGAGATTTGGTAAAACGGGAGAGTATTAATACATCATTTTGTATGGGAGCTTCCATGACATTTTTCAACAGCCTACTTGATGGCAAGACGAAGTTTGCCGGGACCACTAGTATTCAATATTGCTGTTTGCGTTTGAGAAGCAAATCTTGACTAAACGTCTTCCAAATGCGGTAACACAAAATAATCAAAGGACACCTAGCAACAATTATAGAAATCACCGCCGCCCTAGATAGAAAAATCTATCTTTGATGCCGCATTTCTTGTGAAAAATCTTACCGCATTTGGTGTTCCCGCATTTGATATTTGCATTTCAAATGCACACAGCAATATATCCAAAAAACGTGTTCGAAGCGAATAAATTTCCTTAAAACTATTACTGGTGCCTGGTGGGGTATATATTTTTTATTTGTTTTGATAGTTTCAGTTGTCTTAAAGCCATTAGATCCGTAAATTTTCATGCTAATACTTATCATCTTATTCTAATGATAAAACAATTATTATTTGAACTAAATTTACTAGTATTTATCGTTAAATTTGCATGGGTTCCATCTCATTCAAAAATTTATGGCAATGAACAAGATGATTCTTTAGCTAAATTGGATGTTCGTTGTGTTATTACATATAACCGTAGTATTTCTGCATCTGAATATCATACAAAATTTAAGGAATCTTCTTGATATGATTGGCAAACGTCTTGGGACTCTTGTGATAAAGGGCATTGGTGTCATTCTATTCAACCAAAAGTTTGTCTAAATCCATGGTTTAAAAATTTTATCAGTTAGTCGAAATTTCATTTGTAGCATTTCAAGACTGATATCAAATCATTATAATTGTTACAGTCATTTATATCGCATCGACATAAAAGATTCAATTTTATGTGATTATGGACCATTGTATGAAAACATTGATCATATATTTTTTCATTGTTCAAGATATGCTATACCAAGGAATAATTTTTAAAACAAATTCAAAATTTAAATCATACTACTCCAATATCTGTTAGAGATATTTTAGGAAATATGTGCCTTCCAATATTGAAACATTTATTTCAGTTTTTGAATGAAATCTCCTATTATGTATGATACTTGTCTTTTTTTTGTACGTTTCTTTTCAGCTTTGAAGAACAGTTTTCTATATGTGGTACCTTTACTACTATGGACCTCTCCTTGGACCTTTCACATCTTCAAGGATTTGGCTCTGCTATGGATCAATGCCGTTTGAGCCTCTTATTGTTAAGATTGTTTATTTTGTAATGTTTTAAGAAAAGATGAAGAGGTGCCTTTTTGAGAAAGATTTCCTGTTCGCACAGTACGAGTGTACAATGCGCACTGAAACACAAGTCTTTCATCAATCTTAACTTTGAAATTGTAGTTAATAACAATTTTAAACGAAAGCATTTTATTAATTACTACGCATAACAAACATATTTTAAGGTGATTATAGCACGAAGCCACACTTCAAATTTTCAAGAGCACAAGACTTCAGAACCAAACAGCGCTCCGCGTTGAAAATTTATCCCATTGGTCACCACCAGCAAGCAAGTAATTTGATTGATTTTCATTGCAAACTGTTTTCAGATTATCCAGGCTTGTGCACTTGAAAATTCAAAGTTTGGCTTCGTTTTATAATTACCTTAAACGAATCATCTAATTCTGCAAAAGTCAATGCCAATTGCATCAAACGTTTCGGCTTTGAACTGTGCTCGTTCGTAACCAACGATTAGTAATTCCAATTCAATCAATTTGTTTGAAAATCCACCCACAAATGCACCTGTTCCATACAGAATCGTTTCGAAATGAACCTAATCAAAAAGCTATAAAATGGATTTGCCAAAACCGAATTAAATTATTAATTAATACCGATGCAACCTCGTTCGCCCTCAGGAACAACCGTGACACGTTTGACCACACACCCACACGTATCTGGTGTCGTTTTGCTGCTGCTCCACACACACACACATACACACCGGGGAAAATATAATCCCATTACGAAAATTTGATCCAATTCGGGTCCCAAACCGGGAGAAGGAGGGATGAACTTTCGGAATTGTTTTTTTGTTCTGTTTTTGTTTCAACATTCGAGGTGGCACCAGCTGTTTCACCCATTTAATATGCTGAATGCTGATGCTACCAAGTGGTCGGTCTAGCTTATCTACATGTAGATCCTGCCGGACAGGTGGAACCATTACATGGAGTCCGTCTGTTGACGTATCTGTGGATGGTATGCGATTTGTCATTTAAAATGAAAATCCGAAACCACATTTCACACATGTTACATTCGGATTTGAGCCTTGACCAGATTTGGATATTTTGTTTTGGACGTTTTGGAGTAATTTGCCAATCAGTTATTCAGACCGGTGGAAACCAAGCTGATTCTCAGTTTAGTGTATTATGAGCACTTGCACAGTTATGGACTTATATGAGCTTCCTTAGCCACCTGACCATTTTTGCATTTTTATATCGTCAGGCAAGTACGAACATACTTACCAGGGTTGGGATGAAATCTGAAATTCACTCTACATTAGCCAAACAAAACCAATCACAGTCAGCGAAGCCAGTGAAACTCACGCCCATCGCTGCTGTAGGCAAAAAGCCTTGAAAATTGCAAAACACCCGTTGCTAAGGGCAACCCAAAATTACTGTAGAAAAATGTTGTATTTCCCACTGCATTTCCCGCATTTAGAGCCTTCAATGACACTAACGATTTAGAAAATTCATGCACCCAACATAGGCTACTTGATGAGATTCAACGTTTTTGAACCAGTTATGGCAATAGTGGTTCCCTATTTCGCCATACGTGATATCTAGAATGCCTTCATATTTTGAAAAGTTTTTTGCGTGTTAGCAGTACAATATAGGATATATCTTGATGTTGAAACATTCAGTTTTCAGTTCAAAATTCCAAAAACCGTGCAAAAAAAGTAACACCATTTCATGTAAAAATAAGGTTTTGGCGGAAAAAAATGTATGGAAACTTTATTTGCACGGCCGTGTAAAAAAAATCCGTGCAAAAACCGAATCGGGTGTACTGTAGTCAGAAAGCCACGTGACTCTCTCGAAATTCAAGCTTACTACTATTACCGTTCCCAGCACTGATACTTACCATGCCTTGGAAAGTCGAGAAAAGTTGTAACTTTGAAAGATCGTCAACCGAAAATTTTACATATCACAGCTAGAATAACGATTAGGGATCGTCAATCAAACACGTGGTCATTTTTTCAGACTTTACCTCACCTCCCTCTCCTCTCGTGGCTCTGCGTAGTTTTGGTCAGTCAATACCCCTCTCTCCACGTGGTTTGGATGACACAATTAAAAGTTGAAAATTCGGAAACAAAAATCAAAACTTATAATACCTACTTATTTGTACTGGTATTTTATAAGACCACTAACTACCAGATTGCACTCCTCCAAAGTCCTTATTGGGTTTTATTAAACCTGTCAGCAAAATGAGAAATTGTAACGAATGGGGAAATTTGTTAGACTCTTCTTCTTCTTGGCATTACGTACGACATTTTCTAGAAACCCATTCCCCAGAACGACATTTCCCAGAAGGCCATTCCCCAGAATAGGACATTCCCCTGAAATACAATCCCCAGAAAAGGACGGTCCCCAGAAAGTAATTCCCCAGAATGGGACATTCCCCAGAGCCATTTTAAACAAATACTTGGAGGAATCTTCTTCACTAAATTTGTCTATAGATTTCATAGAAAATTCTTCTAGAATTCATAGAATAATTCCTGGAAAAATTTTAGGGGCAGAAAAATATGTTAAGATATTGGTAGCTTGAGAAATTCGATGTACTTTCAGCAACGAATTTTATATAAACACTTCATTCATTCATTCATTTGGTGAAACAGACATTTAAAATACTGAAGACTGAGACACCGAATCAACTATTTCATGCCTCAATACTCGGTTCGTAGCCGCTTTTCCCCATTATATGTTCTGCCCCACGCTCACCAAATCGCTGTGCACTTAAGGCCGCACGGGACGTCATCATAATCACCCTATCCATTTCAAGAAGCAAATCTCAAGAACCACTCCATATATCGATGCGAAAATGTATCACTATGATTCTATATATGTAGTGCACAACCCGATAAATTTTCAGCTTCATCGGTTCACTAAAACTCGAGATTTGCTTCCACAAAGTTTTGATTATTATTGTTAGAGTGAGACGAAAGATAGGGAAAATAACACGGTCTCCCGTGTCTCCTTAATCCGCCCACCTAGCTCTCTGCGCTCTACTCCTTCTTGTACCAACCGGAACCTAAACGAACACCATCTTTGCAGGATTGTTGTCCGGTGTAGAGATTTTTCAGATTATTTCACAGGGTGTCATTTTGACGTTAATAACAGGGTCATTGAAAAAGTGGAAATTTGCAATTACTGGAGGTAGCATATACTAGTACAACATGATCTGCTTTGGTGTACTAATATTTCTTGATCGATTTTTAAGCCTTCAATATGCGGCGACCGATATTTTGGGACTCCAGTTGATCACCTTGACTCCCCACCACAACCGATTGACCCCTCGCGTTGTTGACGTTATTTGATGTAAGTCGGATGAATCGCGACGAGCTGATCTCAAATGGAAGCAATTCAACTTTCGTCGACTAGTCTCACCTCACATAATACATAGGATAAACACAATTCTTTTGTTTGCACATGATTCCAAAATGTCGGATGTAATCGAAAATCCGATTTTGAGTTTTATTGAAGACTGAAAGCCATAACTTCAAATATTAATTATGAACTTTTTATCAATCAGAGTCATCAGCTCCGTTATCAAAGTCACATGGTTGCCCAAGAAACGTAATTTTGCTGTAATTAGCTGGAATTAACAATCACACAAATATGTTATCATGATCAGGAGAACTAATCCTATTTGCAGATGTTTGATGTACCTCGTCAAAATCGTTGGTTGGTTTGACTTTATTAACGAGATTTTTAGCCCTGGGCTAGTTCATCTCGGGACCAACGGCTTTACTTCCCTTCCGAAGGAAGTCGTCACTATAACTTTTTACATCATAAGTGACTATGTCGGGGATGGGATTCGATCCCAGGTCCTCGGCGTGAGAGGCGAGTGTTCTAACCACTACACCAGGTCCGTCCCCTCAAAATCGTTTTATAAACACCATGGTCAACAAAATTGGCTTTCTTATATTAAGTACAAAAGTATTTTACGTTGCGTGCATATAATGCAGGCACTTCAATCAGACCAAATTGCTCTATAGCCAACTGTATCAGGTCTGGTCCTCGCATTCCAAATTCTTACCCATAGTCTCGCTGTAAAACTTGATATGTAATAAAGGTTCCTAACACTCACTCTGGAAGTTTCCATTGAATAAAAATCGGCAGTTATATTGATGATATTTTGAAAGAATAATGAATTCTTTGGCCACCTTCTGGATACTGAGTTTTCCGTAGAGTTGGGCGAGCTCGTGCTTCATCCTTAGCCGCCACAAACCGTTTTCTTGCACACCGTCAAAGACCGTTCTAAGCTTCCGACGTTCGAAGAATCCAAGTGCTTGCAGGTCCTCCTCGAGCATAGTCCACATTTCATGCCCTTAGAGGACTACCGGCCTTATGAGCGTTTTATACATGGTACATTTGGTGCGGGTGTGAATCTTTTTTTAATCGCAGCTTCTTGTGGAGACCATAGTAAGCCCGACTTCCACTGATTATGCACCTCCGCATTTCACGGCTAATATTATTGTCAGCCGTTTGCAAGGATCCAAGGTAGACGAACTCGTCGACCACCTCGAAAATATCCCTGTCTATCGTAACACTGCTACCTAGGCAAGCTCTGTCGCGCTCTGCTGGTTGGTTTCCGCCGTCCACAGTACTGACGAAGGCATTTCCTTCGTTGTCTCGACCTTCATGGCCTGCGCTCTTAGCGTCATTCAAGTCTTCGTTGAAGTGCTGCTTCCACCTTTCAATCCTTATCCTTGCGAATCTTGGCTCGCGGCACGAAGTCATTGCGGGATGCGTTGAGCTTCTGATAGAAATTCAGCGTTTCGTGAGACCGGCACATCTGTTTCATCTACTCGCATTCCGTCTCCTCCAGGCAGCGTTTTCCTCCCGAAAGAGTCGAGTTTTTATTGTCATGTCAGTCTATAATGATCCACGTACTGCCGGATCCTTTGCTGCAGCATGACCGCTCGTGCTACATTCTCCTTCTCCTGCCTACATTCCTTGTCGAACTAATCGTTCCGTAGACTCCGTCCCATGTATCCGATATTGCTCTCAGCTGCATCTTTGATGCCTGCTTTCACGGTACTCCAGCGGTTCTAAAGAAGTGCTTCATCCTACTCACCCTCCTTCGGTTAAGCATCCTCGAGGTTCTGCGCGTATGCAGTTGCGACGTCTCGTTGCTATAGCCGCTCTAGGTCATACCGGGGCGGCCGTCAATACCGTACGTTGTTGACGATGGAGAGTTTTGGGCGCAGTTCAGCCATAATAGCCATAATGCTCAAAGTCGATGATAGTGCCACAATTGGTCCTGGCGTCGATAATATTAGAGAACTTTCGTCCATCAATAAGAACGTGGTCGATTTGAGGTTCTGTCTGCTGTTATGATCTTTATGTGTATCGGCACGGAAGGCTGTGGTAGAAGTAGGGCTTCTACCACACTTTCCCATCGTAGACCTGAGCTCCTCCTGACCAACCTGAGCGTTTAAATCTCTAATGATTTTATCATCATCAGTGCTTTCGGAGTGAGGGCTGTGCACCTTTATTGCACTGAACTTGAAGAACCGACCTTTGTTCCTCAACTTGCACACTCTCTCATTGATCGGCCGCAACCCGATGTCGCGCCTCTGCATATCACTATGAAAGATGTTCCCAGCTCGTGTGTGTTGCCGCTGCTCCGGTAGATGGTATGGTTACCTCTAAACGTTCACACCATTGATCCCTTCCAACACACTACCTACAACGCTACTATACCGAATCCAGTCCTTCAGCACATTGTTGAGTATGCGCGTGCTCCCGATGAAGTTGAGAAATTAACAGTTCCACGTGCGGAGCTTCCAACCGCTAGTCCCTTTATGGCGCTGTAGACTTCACCGATTGTCCCAGTTCTTATTTGCGGCTGGCTTGCAGGGCCTTGCACAAATCCCCTAAATTTCCGGAGGGCCATTTCCCATTTATATTCGGAAGGCCGTAGTGCACAGTTTAACCCTTTTCAGTGAGTCAGACGCTGTTTTGAGCCATTCCAAACATGGAGTACACACGCTCCTGATATGTAGAAGCAAATCCCTCCTTCCATTTCAGCATACGACCAATGTTCCCATCAGTTTTGGTTACACGATTTTCCCTAAGGTTGCTCGTACTCTGACCAGAGTACCTCGAGGAGGTAAGGATAGAAGTTGCTGGGCAGGAGGCTAAGGATCACATAAAAAGGTATATTTTATTCCTTCAGGTACTTGAGGTACCTGGAATGATTATAACATAAATTCATAGAATAATCTTAAAATTAAGAGGATCCCAAGAAAAAATTCTGGGCAATATTTGGAGAATACCTATCTGAATTCATTTTAAGACGCTCGGTGAAATCTGTTGAGCTCCAAAATTATTTTTTGGCAGATTCCTCAGTCAATAACGAGATAACAAAACTCAACATTTATTTGTGCATATTTTGCCAGCAAACCATGTGTAAATTAGGAATAGAAAAAGAGTGAACTTAGTGTCCTATAAGTTGAGAAGCATTCTCTGTCCCAATGAGGGTTTGGTGTATAAGTACATTGTGTAGATACTTGGTGTGGGATAAGTAAGATCAATAATCGTTTCTGAACGGATGGTATATATTCCCAAATTTGGTGAAAATCCGGAACATGGACACTAGACATAATGTGAACTGAGCACAAATTTTTGCCGTAAAATCTCCATTGAACTGCTTGCTTTCACCCCTTGATTCATCTCCGACAAAATCAGCATAATACTAATTAGAATTTAAATGCATTTTACTTTCCCGCAGGTGGTCTGCCGGCTGCATCCTTCTATACACGACAACGGTACTCATCCGGTATCGTGGGCTGCATCTCAGAGCTGATACTGGCTGGCGAGTTGCGGCTAAACTTCGACTCGACGATACTGGGCACAGCGCACAACGTGGAACCGGGCGCCCCGTGAAGGTAGATTTAGGCGGCGAGCGTCAAAGCCGGACAGCAGTCGTCTTCGCTGCCGCCGAATGATGATATCGCTAGAACCACTTCTACTAACACTACTACTACCACTACAACTACTACTAGGGCAACAACGGCTACTGCCAACACTACTAGGAGTAACATCAATTGAAAACGTCCATCAGCGAGTTGGGGTTGGTTGGGAATGGGGAGCGGGGAATGGGGTGGTCTCAAAGGTGTCCAGTATACAAATTGAAAGGGTTCGCATTACGAGCCGAGCGTGAGAGAAGATTGCGAATGATTGCAGGCAAAGCGAAGGACTACGTCTGATAAAACGGTTGTGGATGCGGCAGGATTTGAGTGCGAGAGTATAAGGGATAGAATGCAACAGCAGACAGATAAACTACGCGGAATACATACACACCGATTTAGACTAAATGAATTTTTTATATAAGGATGAGTATCTAGGATAACAATTTAAGAGTAAGATATAGGTACTGATGAAATGTAATATTAATGTTAAAGAGCGAAAACTTATGGGATAAAACGGAAACCGGAGTCGACTTCGTCGAATTGAATGTTCAATTGAAGAGAATTTGCATAGTGGAGATTGATGCATTGTTGGAATCGTGGCGGTTGAGGAAAAAAGCGTTTAGTTTGTTATGTTGTAAAATTAAATAAGGCATATTTGAAGATCATACCAAGACCAACAATTAATAAAACAGTTCGTTATAAATGTGAAAAAAGTGAAAATCTCTGAATGGTACGCAATTGCAAAGTATCACTCGTTGCAGTCATCATTAGGTTCTAGTTACATCAAAATATTATAAAACTTCAAAGTTTCGTAAATATTTCAATATTTCAAATTGCTTGTATTTGACCAGAGGCCGATATTTCTTCATTAAATTTTGAAATTTCCCAAGTATTATTGCCAGCTGAATAACAGCTTATTCATTTGAAATGCTGTTTAAACAATCTGTTTCCAGCTGAATAAACTATTATTCAGCTAGCAATGTAACCTGTGTGCTCCAATATTTATTATATATTGGTGAATGATAGGCCATCATAGGTTTGGAGCATTATGGACAAATTAGTTCTAGAACATCACTAGGTCAGGTAGGGTTAAACACACATCAAATTACTTTTAGCACTGTACTGTTATTAGAAAACTATATGTTTTCGAACAACAAATATTAATTATAATAAAACAAGGGATAGATATATGTATTATTTTGAAGCATATAATGGCTAAATACAGTGATTTACAACGTTCGTAAAGAATTAACAGACGTTATTACATGAGATTGGATATTGAAGATAATTGAAATTTTGCTCTAATTCGGTACCTGATGGTCTACCGAAATTGAATTCTTCGGATCCAGGGTTCACTTCCTCTCACCCGAAAGGTATATTACGGTAGCTCGATTATTGTATCATGACTTTTTTTTTAATTTCTTGCAGGAGAGCATAAGCGAATCAAACTTTTAATCAAGACAGGCGAAGAAAACAGTAAATTGCGTGCACAACAACACACATCAAAAACTTCTTTAAAGTTCAAAAAGTTCTTTGAATTCAAGTTTGAGTAAACGGCATTTAGTTTTTATTCTCAGTTGGGTGGTTTTGCGTCTCTTGCAACAGCAATTTTGTCAAATGGAGGCGCACCAGATCAGCATAGAATTTCAATGGGATATAGCCAAATTCGGTTCTTTGGAGTTTACCTAAATTCAAGTTGTTTTAACCCACTACAAGGAATTCCAAACTAATCCTGATTAGATATTTTTTTGCACAGTGTAACCGTTGTTACAAGAATTAAAATTCCTTTTTAAATTGCACCATGTGATCGAGTATTCCAAACCACTGTGCGATTCGACATAACTTCATGTAACGGTCGTAAAATCTTGGCATGAAGAAGTTACAGCAAAATGGAGACACGGCCATTGCACGCTACGGTCGAAGTGTCCTTTGTAGTCTTGTAGTCACTAGACCCAACAGTCAAGGACCATTGTTTCCTCTGGCCGAAGGCCATCAACGTTAAGGAGGACAGTACTCGGGCAACGGCCCTAATTACCAAGGAGTAATTCCCTTCACGGTTCGACAGAGAGCGGCCTTGCCGTCGTTGACCGGTTTCGTCCGAAGGAAGCGCCTGTGCATCCGAACCGACTCCACATCGCTGAAGACCGTCATTCCAGCCCACTCAAAACCGCCATTACCCCAAGCTTTGTTCACCGGTATCGGTGCCATCTTGCCGATCGTCGCAGCGTCAGTAGGAGAGACCGTCAACGCCGGAGTGAATCCAGTAAATCGCTGCGAGCGCACGCTGGACTACACTACACACCGTTTTCCTGCACGTCGCCGAAGATTGTCCCAAGCACTCGGCGATCGAAGACTCCAAGTGCTTGCAGGTCCATTCACCACCAGTCCATCTTTTGCTGCCTCGCGCTTCGGGTGGATGTACAGGTCTGCCACCTTTTCAAATGTTTGGCCGACAATGTCCATATCATCCGCGAAGCAAACAAATATACTGGATCTCATAAAATTGTACCCGTTAAGCCCGGCACTCCGTGTTGCAGCTTGTAGCGTGATATTGAACAGCGAGCACGAAAGTCCATCACCCTGTCGTAGTCCACGGCGGGATTCAAACGAACTGGAATGTTTGGCTGAAATCTTCCTACAAATTTGCACACCATGCATCGTTGCTGTTATTAGTCTTGTAAGCTTCCCGACAAAGCTGTTCTCTTCCATGATTTTCCACAGCTTTACGCGGTCAATACTATCGTACGCCACCTTAAAATAAATAAAATGGATATGCGTTGGGACCTGGTTTGGTTTGGACATTTTAGGAGAATTTGCCGTACAGTAAAGATCTGGTCCGTCGTCCATAGGCCGGCTTGTTAACTTCCCACGAACTCGTTTACTACAGGTGGGAGACGACGGAAGATGATCTGGAACTGGACGATCTGAAAATTGTGATCGCTCGAAGGTGCTTACAATCTAACTTGTCGCCTTTCTTGTAAATGGAAAATTTTACCCCTTCCTTCCACTCCTCCGGTAGCTGTTCTGTTTAACAGATTGTGCATATCTGCCGGTGCAGACAAATGGCCAGCCTCTCTGGGCCCATCTTTATGACTTCAGCTCCGATACCATCCTTACCAGCAGCTTTATTGTTCTTGGGCTGTGGAATGGCAACCTTAACCTCCCTCAAATTGGGGGCTGGTTTGTTTCCTTCGTCTGCAATACTGACTGTTCCGTTGTCCCGACCTTCATTGCCTGTGTTCTCAGCGCCATTCAGGTGCTCGTTGAAGTGCTGCTTCCATCTTTCAATCACCTCATGCTTGGTGCTCCCATCCTTATCCCTGCACATCTCGTCTCGCAGCAAGAAGCCGTTGCGGGATGCGTTGAGCTTCTGATAGAACCTACGTGTTTCTTGAGACCGGCACTCCGTCTCCTCCAGGCGGTGTTTTATCTCCCGAAAGAGGCGGGTCTGTTGTTGCCGTTTCCGTCGACCATGTACCACGTTCTGCCGGGTCCCTTGCTGCAGCATGACGCGCTGCATTGTTCTCCTCCATAATCTGCCCACATTCCTTGTCGAATAAGTCGTTTCGTCAACACCGTCCTACGTTGCTCTAAGATGCATCGTTGAGGTCTGCTTTCACTGTTCTCCAGCAGTCCTCAAGAGGTGCTTAAACCAACTCTCCCTCTTCCGGTAATGCAGCCTCGAGGTGCTGCGCGTATGCCGCTGCGACATCCTGTTGCTTGAGCCGCTCTAGATCGTACCGGGGCGGCCGTCGGTAACGTACGCTGTTGACGACGGAGAGTTTTGGGCGCAGTTTAACCATCACCATTATAGTGGTCATAGTCGATGTTAGCGCCACGATAGGTCCTGACGTTGACAATGTCGGAGAAGTGCCGTCCATCAATCAGAATGTGGTTGATTTATGATACTGCCTGTTGTAGTGATCTCCAGCTGTATCGGTATGGAAGGCTGCGCATGCAGTAGGTGCTACGAATGGCCATATTCTTGGAAGGCGGCGAAATCAAATAGTCGTAAGTCGTTTTTCGTTCGTCAGCCGGTGAGCGCTGAACATTCTAATATTCGGTCTGTACTCCTCCTCCTTGCCAACCTGAGCGTTTAGATCTTCTATGATGATTTTGACGACGTGGTTTGGGTAGCGGTCGTACTCGCGTTCGAGCTGCACGTAAAAAGCGTCTTTATCATCATCAGTGCTTCCGGAGTGACGGCTGTGCACGTTTATTATACTGAAGTTGAAGAACCGGTCTTTGCACAGCACGTGTGTGTTGCCGCAGCTCTGGTAGATGGTATGGTTATGTCCAAACTTTCGCACCATTGATTCCTTCCAACACACTTCCTGCAACGCTATAATGCCGGATTCGCGGTCCTTCAGCACATCGGCGAGTATGCGTGTGTTCCCGATGAAGTGGATAGTTTTACTGTTCCTCGTACCGAGTTTCCAATCGCTAGACCCTTTACGTCGCTTCGCCGATTGTTCCGGTTCGTATTCTCTCGTTGATTATTCGTTGTTTGATTTTTTTACGGCTGGCTTGCAGGGCCTGATACCAACCTCCTAGATTTTCGGAGGACCAAAGTGCACAGTTTAGCTTAGAGTCCTTCTCTGGCACTAGGACGATTATCAATCGTCCCTGACATGGGGAACAGACGCTGTTGTGAGCCGCTCCTTATATGAAGTACATATGCTAAATTTGCAGATTTGTAAAAGAAACCCGTCTCCCTCCCCTCCTCTCAGCATATGACCAAAGTTTCCACTGGGGTTGGTTACCCGAACTTCACTAAGTTTACTCGTACCCTGGCCAGTATCACGAGGAGGTAGGGATAGGAGCTGCTGGGCAGGAGGCTAAGGACCACACAGAGGGTTCTTTTTTATTCCTTCAGGTGTGCGAGGTACGCCATGTCTTGTACGAGAGCATATCGATCCAAACAATAATACAGAGCTAAAGTAAACTTAAGGTGAATTTCTCCCTACTTTACCCAGTGAAGTTCTGGTATAACTCTGTTCGCAGTACTATAAGTTTATGATTTCCTGTCATCCATGCAACTACAACAAATAATTAAGCAAACCTCAAAATTAAAAAAAATATATACAAAAATACAGACAATTTGAAATTTGTATGCCAGCTGCGTACCTACGTGTTAATAATATGTGTTTGTGATTGAAAATAAAATTTAAATTGTGTACCAGAAAATGCTTACATTCATATGTATTCATATATTTAATGCTAGAAACTTTAATTTTTTTCATTCTCACCGCATGAGATAATCGTTCAAAATCGCACCGATTCTAACAAGCATCAAATTTCATGTAGTGTGTCCGATCATGTACTGAATGAATCAGATAGTAACCATAATCCCAAACGAAGTGAAATTTTTCTTCTAATCTAAAAACGAACAATTCATTGTAACAGTTATAAGAGCGTCAATTCGTTTGTCGGCCTTCCTTAAAGTATATGTTTGGTTGGATTTCAGTTTCGCGCATCTAATCAAGTCAGAAGTTTGCAACCGAGTTTACTCCACTTATAGAGAACAAAAACAAGAACAATAATACCACCATATCATATTGAAAATGTTTTTCAATAAGCTGAATGCAGATGCAGAAAAATGGTCAAAACAAGACAGGTATTCAACAAAACAGTAATAATCAAATAGAAATGGAACCTACTTGTGTGTTGCTTAAAGCTTTACATTTTAAACTTTTCTTTTCAAAAAAAAAATGTAGTGTTAACTGAATTGATTTATTTTCACAAATGATCATACGTTAAGAAGCTAACAACCAATTTATTAAAGGTCTATTGCTCTAGTCGAGCCGAAAAATATGAATTTACTATTTGGAATCACTGCCGATCACTGATCGACTATCATACGCTTCTGGTAAAATTGAGTTTTATTGTTACCAAAGATAGCGCAAGTTTATAAAAATATACACTTTGTAGCAACTTCTGGGCTGTAAAGCAAAGTCATTCTGAAAGTGTCTGGGTGCGATTCCCGGACAGTCCGGAATATTTTCATAATGGACATTTTATTAACTATCCTTAATGTCCCTGCAGGGATTTTGACAAAATTGTCTCACTTATGTGGAAGTTCTTCAAAACACTTATTTGAGGTTCAGGTTCTTTCCCAGTGGGGAAGTTATTTGAAAAAGTACAATACAGTTTTCTTTCCATGAATAGTGTTCATGATTACTTCAACTGAGCAATCACGGAGAAATAAGTGAATAACTCTGTTTCATACTGTCCAATGAATGCATTTGAATAATACTCGACTCGATTGATCAAGTAGACCACTTAGTATCATGAAGCAAATAATCTTAAAAAAGTGTATGAAAATAATTAATAACAAAACTATTTTGTATGCAACAATACAGGGAAATACTAAACAGTTTTTGAACGAAATCCTTACCGTTTCATTTTCTGTTTCCAAACGAATGCTTTGTTGTCCCTGTAATTGTCATACATTTCAAGTGCTTTACAAAGATGAAATAACTTTTAATGTACATTTTAATGCAAACAATTGTGCTGCAAATTCAAGCACCAATCATTCTGGAGCTCTATGTAGGGTGAAACAAAAACTATGAATCACAATCGATGAAATGATGAACAATGTTGTCTGTGCTTAAACGTGTGCAAATATAAAACGAACATACAAAACAGTAGAAAAGTGTATTTGAGTTCAAAAGCAAACCCTTAGCGCAAACGGCAGTATGGAAATGAAGTGTAGCAAACTTTTGATCACAATAAAAAAAAAAAGATCACACACATCGTGTCAGTCAGGTATTTACAGTTGTAGTGCAGCGATTTTTGTAAGCCCATGTATTGATTTTTGGTAGCGAAATTTTTAAATGCTGCAAACTCTATAGTCTAATGCGAGCTGTCCTTTAGAAGAAAGATGATATATCGTAGCAGTGTTTATTTGTGTGATACGCAGAAGAAAGATATTATTTTCTCGTCTACAAAAGAACATCCTAGTAATAGGCATCTAAATAAAATGTATACTGTAAATAGTCTAAAAAAGCGCCCTCTCAAATCGTGAGCCATTAAAAGCTATATATACATTCATGTTACATGCAAACTGACTGGAGGAACAAGTGAAATCTCAACATTTGATTTGTTTTATTTGAAAAGAAAGCTTTTCGTCACTACCAAAGAAGAAACCCAATTCCCCTGTGTGTAAATAGAAGCTCCTTAGAAGACTAGTGAAAAAAAATCTGCTTATAAATGTTCAAGACAATGTGATGTGCAACAATCGTGCTAGGATTAATTATAGCGGTTTAGTTCTGGATGTACTTTTCACAAACCTGATTGCAACCCACTAACGATATATACTTACTTTAAACCCTATGTAACGTCCTGCTGTTAGACATTCAACGAGGAAAATTAATAAATTAGAAAATTTTGCATATCAAAGAGAACAACAACATGCAATGTTACGATTCGATTCGTTTACCTTTAAGTATACTTAATTACACATCGAAACGAGATGCTTACGTTAAGGACACTGTATTTAGTTTCGGAGAGTTTCAGTGCTGAAAATGTCCGATGCTATTCCATGAATTGTTTTCGAACCTAAAATCAAGAACTGGTTTAGGTTCTTGACACATGTACTAGGGTGAAGCGAAAAGTATGTAAATGGTAAAGAGATTCAAATAAAATGAAGCGATATTGGGTTTTAATTTGATTTTTTCTGTCGAATTGACATTATCCGAAAATAATACATTTGTAACATAGTTATCGTTACATAATGTATTTGCAATTTTTATGATTTTTCAAACCAAATGGTCAAATTTCCACGACTTGGTGAAAATTTTATGAATATTTTACAGTTGCAGACACAATCTGAATTTTAACGAGATAATTAACTGTTATAACCTATGATTTCATGAATGAAATTGAAATCTGATGTTAGGTTACATCTTAGGATGCTTTGAGGTGTATAAGTTTTTGCATAAATGCTCAGAAACCATGTTTGGCACATATTAGGGCCAAAGTTCAAATCAACGGGGCAAGAATTCGAATCATATATTATCTCGTGGACAAATTAGAAAACTGTCCGTAATCCTCATTTTTTTTTTTAATTTAGCGAAAGTTGCATGATTGTGCGAAAAACACTCACCAAATTTCTCGTTTTTTCAAAGTTAGCGTTCGCGTTAGTATAGTTACGGGTGGTTACGGTATACTTCGTAATTTAGATACCGTAATCCGGGGTAACATTGATCATTTTTTTTAGTTTTTCTTAAATTTTTCATTTCACAATACAAATGTTACAAGTTTCATGTTTTTAAAACAAGTACTGGCACCCACCGCTCCTAGCTATGTACTTTATTTTGTTTTTCGAAAGATTTAAACATGTTTAAATACATGTTTTAAGTGATTTTTTGATTCAGCTGATATGGGGTAACATTGATCACCCAAGTAAACAACGTTCGCTAATATTGGAAATGTCGTTACTTACTAAAATCAGGGCCCCTGAAGCCGAATATGAAGACCGAACTCTTACAAGTCATTTACTTTTTGAGTTATTTCAAAATTAAAAACACCTTGAACCGCGTAATACGCCTAAAAGTAGGCAATTTCCTCAGGAAATTCTACATTCGTAATAGTATTTAGTTAATGTTGCCTAAATGAATAAACTTATGAAAGATTTGACAACGGAATCGTTTTCGGTGATGCCATTTTTAGTAACACCCGCATTTTCCTTGATCACATCGTCTGCAGAACTCATGTGAGACATGAAAATGATAGAAATCAATGTTTCAAACAATTGACAAATTTGCGCATGAACTAAACGCAATTTTGGCAAAAACCTTAATTATCATTAGCTTATGAATATACGAAAGAGAGGCACCATTCATGGTTCAAAAATGCTTCATCAATAAATCTTTATTTGAACGTTTAACAAGATGAGTCATCCCGATCAATGTTACCCCGCTGATCAATGTTACCCCGGATTACGGTACAAGCAATATTCTTGTTTTTTTCCTCGATCATTTGAAATATTTTCAGTAACATGATTTGGAGATAACCTTGTTCTTACCAAAACCATGAATATATTCCCGGCAATACCTTTTTTCACCGTAACTTGGGATAGGGGAAGGAAATGTTGATGTAATACTTGTTCAATGAGAGGTCACGGCGAATCAGCGACTTTCTTATAAGTGCTACGGACTTGAGGATTGGATGTGGTATAAGGTCAGTATTTACCTGAAAAGCTGACGAAGAACCCGGAGCTTTTGTTGTTTAATTGCTTTTAACTTAAGCTATTTAAAGAGGAAACCTATTTATTTATAGTATACAGTATGGCCCATAAAAAATGCGAAAATTATTTGAACGTGAATTCAGTATCCACATGCGTTTATTTCATTATTTTTGTGAGTGAATGTAATTTCCGATTACTGTAGTATATTTTAACATAACTTCACTATCTGGGACAATTTTTATCATATTTTACTTGCTAGCCAAAATAATATAATAAAGCAAAGAAGTTTAGAGGTTTTGTCCGCTCAAAGTTAGAAACAGCGTCTGATTGTCGTATGCTCTAGTGGTGAACTTTCCCCCTTCTAAAATCACACTTTATTGTTGTAAATATTGGTTTGTTTGGTATCAGCGGATGGATGAGTTCTTAGAGAACGTGTTTTTCATGGTCACAAGAAAATATTTTGCAAGGCTAATCAATTTGGGGGCATTTGCGTCTTAAGGGTTTGAAATGCCTTTATTTCTTGTTTAAGTTTAATAAAACATAAAACAGAGATCTATAACAGTTTTTTAAGTAAAAAAATTGTTCCTTCGGCTAGAGACAACTTATATCTGTACTGGTTCATAGGTTTTGAGCAAAACAGAACCGCTTATCACGCTTATATAAAGGTTCAACCACGACTCTCCAGAATGAATCAAATTTTCTAAAATATGTTTAGGTCTCCAATTCTCCAGGTATGAATCCATTCTATTATTTGATATGGGCGAGTGCTGGAGACAAGGATTGTGATGAATCTCACCCCATCGTTAATGTTTTAGAAGTTTTCAACACAAAGATATTGAACTCGATGGCTGCATGATAAAAAATGAAGGTAAGCTTCCAATTCCTCACCACTAAGGTGAAAGTAATAGATAAAAATCATGTCCAAAGCGAAACACAGGGACTAAACAGACTATACAATACCAATATTGAATAAGTTTTATGTTTCGTTTACATTTTCCATATAAAAACTACCATTAAACATGATATGAAGATTTTCGCATTTTTTTATGGGCCATACTGTAGATAAACAAATACGCGTGTAAGGGACGGACCTGGTGTAGTGGTTAGAACACACGCCTCTCACGCCGAGGACCTGGGATCGAATCCCATCCCCGAAATAGTCACTAAAAAAAGTGACTACTTCCTTCGGAAGGGAAGTAAAGCCGTTGGTCCCGAGATGAACTAGCCCAGGGCTAAAAATCTCGTTAATAAAGAAAAAAAAATACGCGTGTATCCGTAGTGATTCACTGCTCGTTATATACAGTAATTTCTCGATTATATCACGAAGCCACAAATTTTTGGCGGTATGTACCAAAGCGTGATATAATGAAAACGTTTTTTATGCCATATAATTTTCATCAAAATTTGAGCTTTATGTTGCAGAAATAAAGCAAATAAAATACAAAGCATGTGAGAGTTAGATCAATTAGATACATGTTGGTTGTTTGGGGGTTATTTTTAATGAAAAATGTATGAAACTCCTACAATTATTTGGGCGTGATAAAATCGAACAGAAAACCGTGCCAAAATCGAGAGGGATTTAATTAAGCGATATTAAAACGAGCAGTGATAAAATTGAGAAACTACTGTATATTAAGAAGTAGCACCAATACCTGCAGGGCCATCGGAATCTATTTCAAAAATATGCAAGAAAATATAAATAAAATAATGCAAGACTGTCCAAAATGTAAAAACAAAAATAACAAAGAAATTTCACGTTTTTCCTTAGTCTTGCGAAAAGCTGCTTTTAATGTTCATTACAATCAACCCTAGTTTGAGTATATTTTTGATGAAAATTTAGTTTGTATTTTTTTGCAAACATAAGGCTGGTGTAAAGGAAGTCTGGCATGGAAGTATCGATATTTTCTGCTTCAGTCGGCGAACTTTTGCTCCTCACTAGATTCGAACTCAGTAACTTATCAACAAGTTCAGCAAAGGAGTTTTTGTTGGTTAGTAGCATATTTTTGTGGAAGACAGTCATGCTAAAACATAAACAATTCATAAGTTTTGACCTAAAAATGTGGACAACAGCCATTTTTCGTGGCCGGAGTTCTCGTTTTATAAAAATGACAATGTTCTCATGTTATAAAAATAAAAAAGGCGTAACACCAAATTTTTAACTAATCAAATTGAACCAAAGTTGGCTGAGTAGTCTTCAAGGAATTAAAAACGTTAATTTTTTATTTTTCCCGACGTTTCGGTCCGTTTGGGACCTTTTTCAAGGGTTCAATCACTACAGTTGTCTAGTCAAGATGGCTTTGCTAAACGCTAAAATGTCATGCGGAAATATCGGTATCGATTGAGTCCGACCGGTTCTGAACCATCGTGGGGCGGACAATCTCCTACCTAGCGAGCGGTCTGGAATTCGGTGTCCTATATTTAGATCTTCTACCATTACTTTTCCTGTAAAGTAATGGTGGAAGATCTAAATATAGGACACCGAATTCCAGACCGCTCGGTAGGTACGAGAATGTCCAACCCACGATGGTTCAGAACCGGTCGGACTCAATCGATACCGATATTTCCGCATGACATTTTAGCGTTTAGCAAAGCCATCTTGACTAGACAACCGTAGTGATAGAACCCTTGAAAAAGGTCCCAAACGGACCGAAACGTCGGGAAAAATAAAAAATTAGCGTCTTTAATTCCCTGAAGGCTGCTCAGCCAACATTGGTTCAATAGCATAACCTCAGTCGAAGCTCATCCAAACATTAACTAATCAAATCAAATCCCAAAAAAGGTTTTGCTAGTATGGTTGTCTTCTTTCAGGATAGGAAGACAGAATTTTGTTTACATTCTATGACCTCGAAAATGTTGCTTAATTCCATTATTTAAAACAAAAATGTCTCGCTATTGCCTCTCTTCTCATTAAATGTTGTCTGAAATAGAGAGCAAGTTCCATTAGGGCGATTCAAATTTTAAAAATGTTTGAAAACCCTATCTCCCATATGTTGCTTACAATCCTCACCATAAAAATAGTGTTCTGGTAAATTTTCAGCTTTCTAGGTGGTGATTTAAAGGTGGCCCAAGGCAATGCAGGTTTATATGGAAATTTCCATTGAGAAATTTTGAGAAATGTTTCAAACACACTAGTACTGTAATTTAAGTAGAAACTTGTCATCCCATATTGAAAACACATTCTTCGAACCTTAATGAAGAAAGTTGCTGAAGAAACAAATCTCTTTTGAGCTAATTTTGTTTGGGATTTTTGTACATGTTTGCAGGGCTATAATCCCATTTTAAGCTAAATAATAGCGAATAAACTCATGAATATCTCTTCTGCTATCCGTCGGATTGAATTTCTCTCAAATTTCTTAAGGGGTCGTCCATAAACCACGTGGTCATTTTTTTCCAGATTTTCAGACCCCTCCTCCACTTCGAGGTCTTTCGTCCATACAAAAAATATTAAAAATAGTAAGGCCCAAAGTCATTGGTTAGAAACCTCGCTCCCCCTATGAATGACCACGTGGGTAATGGACGACCCTTAATGGGGGCCTTGAAACTCTACCCAATTTTTGGTTAGGGGTCATCCAAAAATGACGTCCATCATTTTAGGTATTGGAAGAAGAGTGACCGAAGGGGGAGGGGGGGTCTAGAAATCCCGAAAAACGATGGACGTCATATTTGAATCTTCCCTTATTGGGCTTCTGTTTGAGTTTTGTGTTCAAACAAATCAGGTTTGAGTAGATCCGCTTTTCCGTGCTTCTTGAATACAACATTGAACACAACTTTTCTCACGAGTTATTTCGAGCAGTAATCACTCCCAAAAAATTCCCATCAGTAATCTAGATAACTTACCGAAGACAGTCATCTGCGTACATTTTCGCTGTTTCTCTCATAGTTTCGATACTTTATGTTTTTGTTCCCATTCACTGGTCGGTTTACCCAGGTTTACACTTGTTTGATCCTCAATTTCGAGTATTTGACTCTTAAGCTGCTAGAGCTAACTTCTGGCATTCAACGTACATTTCTGGAGAGTCGTGATCGAAGTCATGTAGAAATTTATTAGCATATAGCTTGCAATGGAGCACGCTTAATAAAAATTATGCATAATTGATTACGAATAACACAAAATCAAACTCTACTAGACCTCGTAATATATGTAATTTCTACACATGCTAAAATATTGTTCCAGGGACAGTTTTTGCTTATTTTCTTAAATTTTATGACCTACAGGTATGCTCAATATTGCGAATCATCTATGTAAGTAACAAGATGTGATAAAAGAAAGAATGAATTTGCGAAGGAGCAATAAACTCAATTCTATGTAAAATGAAGTTAAGTGTTCGGTGAGAAAATATCGATTTCATGAACTCGAAAACATAAAAAACTGCTCGAACAGATTCATACACTGCAAATGATTTCTACTTAGTGCCAGAGTTTTTTCAGTCTATGTAAAAAAAAAGAATTGAGTTATATGAATAAGAAGATCACGTATTATGGTGCTGCCGCACGACGTTGTTCACCTAAATTTCAAATGCTGCATTAAGGAGAAGTTTACGAAATTAAGTCTGATTTATTTTGTTTTTTCTAGATTGTTGTGAAATCTTAGAGATAATTTATTATTTATTATTTTATATACTGCCCATAAGAGCATAACTGTTCCTGGATTTCCTCCGAGAATGTTTTTTGGGTTTGCAGCAGGAATTTATCCAGACATTTTATCAAGATCCGTGGATTAATTCAGAGAATTTATTCAGGGATTTCCACCAGAAGTGTCTCTTGGAATTTGCACCATGAATTTCTCCGTGGATTGTCCTCCAGGCATTTGTCCGTGAATAGTCTCCAGAAATTCCTCCGGAGATTTTTTCCAAGAACTTCCTTACCTCCATGAATTTCCCAGAGTAATTTCCAATTTCCTTCAAAGGTCTACCGGGAATTCCTTTGAAGGCCCACCGGTAATTCATTCGGAATTCCTCCAGAAATCAGAGCTCCTCCAGGAATTCTTTTGAATATGTTCCAAAAAATTTTACAGAGTTCCTCCGGGATATCCTACATAGTTCCTTCAGGAATTTCTCCGGATTTTTTCAAAAAAATATTCAACAGTTCCTCCAGAAAATCCTTCAGAGTTTCCCAAGAATTTTTTTTTTGAGGTTCTCCAAGAATTTCTTCTAAGTTCCACAAGGATTTTCTTTGGAGTTCCCCCGAGAAATCCTTTGTAGTTCCATTTATAATTCCTTCAAATTTTCGCCATTGTGCCGCCAGGAATTTAATCGCATTTTCTTCAGGAATTCTTCAGGGTTCCTCCGATCGGTGATTCCTCAGAAATACTCCAGTGTTTCATAGGAATTCTACTGGGGTTACTTCGTGAATTTTCCTAGACCCTCCGAGAAATCCGGAGAAACTTAGGTCCGTAAATTTCTCAAGAGTCCTAGAATTTATTCGGAATTAGAGGAATTAGAGTTCCACCTGAAATTTCTCCGGAGTTCCTCAGGGAATTCCTTTTTTTTCCCAAAATTCTCATATATTTCATCCAGCAATTCCTCGAAAGTTCCACCGAAGATCAACCAAGAATTGCTCCGAAGTTATTCCATAAATTCTTCCACAGCGCTCCACTTATCAGTAAATATCAGTTGAAAAATTCTAGCTTCCGAAATTAAACTTTAGAATTTTGTTAGTTCCATACTATTTGTTTGTTTTTGTTGATCACATTCGAAATGAATCGAAAACAAAATACAACAACCGGGGCATGCGCGTGCGGTTTGATCTATTTTAACTGGTGTATTTAATTTTGACAGATCTATTTTTGATAAAAATTAAGACCAAAATTTAGACCACTGGTGAAGTTGCCCTAACATATATGAACGAACATGAGTGAAATAAAAAAAAAAAGAATTTAAGAATATGTTCATCGTTTACATGTTACTTTTGTTATTATTTATCGGAACTCCTTAACAAATGTTCAACAAATGTAAGAATTGTAAACCGTAAAACTAATTGTTGATATTTGCATTTGTTTTGTGTGTTGTGACATGATGACTCGGAATCTGCTACAAGTTGATTCTGTAAATATTTTTGGAGACATCTTCCAGAAAAAATATAAAGTTCGATACCCATACTGAAGTGATTCCATACTTCCTCCGCATCGGTCACATATCTCAGGAAACTTGGAAAATGGCTCATGCACAGTGGTCCAACTTGAAAATATTATGACAAATACCTAATATATTTTTGACAAGTCATGACAAGTATTGAGGAACACGGATTTAGGGTTACAGACCCTGTTCTGGGCAAATTTGTCATCATATTTCGGTTTTCATAGACCAAAATTTTAGTAAAATTTCATTTTCCCATACATTTTGAGGCTCTCAACTTTTTCTCGGGGGACGGTCCTGGTGTAGTGGTTAGAACACACGCCTCTCACGCCGAGGACCTGGGATCGAATCCCATCCCCAAGATAGTCACTGACAAAAAAGTTATAGTGACGACTTCCTTCATAAGGGAAGTAAAGCCGTTGGTCCCGAGATGAACTAGCCCAGGGCTAAAAATCTCGTTAATAAAGATAGAAAAAAAAAACTTTTTCTCAAAATGTAGGCAAGCTTAGGAAAGAAAATTTCTTCTAGTCGATTTATCAATCCTAAAAAAACATTGCAGAAAGATACTAACAGTAATAGTTGTCGGTTGATTGGGGTTTACGACAGAAGAAAATTAATTTTCTTTCGGGAAAGTTAAAACTAGACAAAAATGATTAATCGGTCAGAAAAACTCATACTAAAAACTAATTTGCAAGAGTTTTCTTGAAGATGAAATTATTGAGGTTTACAGCAGAAAATAAAGTTGTTTGAACATATACACGTATTGAGGAACAAAACACGAAAAACGTTTTTTTTTTATTTTCGCACGTTTGCTTATCTATCAGATATTATTGAAAATAAATGTTTCATTTTGTTTTTCATTTAAAAACATGTTTGAAAACTGCGTTTTTGATATCTTTTTTGAAAACTTGATCTCATGGTGAACAGTGAAACTTGAAGAAAATTAACTAAAATCGTCTAAACCATCTTAAAAAAACATGGAGTTCGAAGTGCAAACGAGAACAATTATGGCGCTTCGTCGAAACCGTTTGTACATAAAAGGTTAATTTTCCGCAGGGTTCCGACCAATTTTGCTTAGTAGCTGTCATACGACTTAAAAGTTGTTTTTTTTATTATATTGCAGTCTGAAAAGATTTTTCTGATTTCATTTTCGAAAGCTGATATTTTTTCAGCGCGCAACTAACAAGTTCATTAATAACTCATCATCATCATTGTTAATACCAGCAGCAATAAACGAAACACTTAATTTTATCGATTATTGTCAGAATTTGATCCACAATAGAAAAACAATAAAACGTAGCGCCAAAAACAGCACCAGTCAATGCTTGAATCGTTTAGATCCCCCAAACAATGACCGACACGGCGTTAATCTTTCGCCTCCATATTTGGTTCGACTGATCGTTCAGATTCTAGCGCGCAACGTCCCGTACAATTACAACCATCCCAAAAGGTACTCCCATAGAATACTAATTTGGTAGCTCACATTCAGTTCGTACAACGAATTTTCGGCGGCTACGTGACTCTCCTTCCAAACTTCGTTGCTGTATGTACTTCCTTCCTATCCTATTCATAGTTTTATGGTGCTACTAGTTGTCTGTTACACAGTTATAATTGTTTGGATCTAGTTGCGGCTTTTCTAGCTGTGGCGTTAAATATTCTGAACCTAGTACCTAGTTATGTAAGGTTGGCCTAAAAAGAACGACTGAAAACATGCTGAATTGATTCTTAAGATAACTTTGTTTCAAAATATAAACGCCATGACCATGATTTGATTAGTTGTGTTATTTTCTAAATTTCGGTTGGATTCGGTACAAATGTAGGGTTTCAATGCTAGTAATGGACCCCTTAGTAGCTGAAATTCATTCTAGACGCATTTCCGCAATGATATCTCAGACGCATATACGTTTTGTGGAGTCTAACAACAAATTCAATGTCTTTACTTCATAGTACGTCTATGAAACATACAAAATCATTCGATTTTTCCAGCGAAATATGCATTTGATAAACTGTTGTCCGAATGCCTATTATGGACCCTCCCGGGGTCCATAATAGGATTGTTAACAAATTTGACGTTGCGTATTATGGACCCTCCATTTGATTCCCAAATAATCCGGCTCACTGCCGACGAGCCTATTATGGACCCACCTGGAAATGTGTATTATGGACCCTCTTGTGTGGTTTCATTTACAAAACTGTTCAAATATCTGTATTTATGCGTCTCAAACCAAATATTTTGCTTGAAACTGCTGGCTAACAATGTAATCGAAGTTCCCCCGGTGGATTTTCATAGGAATAAAGTTGCTTTGAGTGTTAATTTTATGTTTTTCTGTTGGGGGTCCATAATTCGCAAAGGGTCCATAACCGGCATCGACTCCCTAAATTGCAATATTAAAAAACCTGACAAGTTAGAAAAATAAATGCAAAAACGCAAAAATATAAAACCAAAATTAAGACATTTTTATTGATAACTAAAACAACCGTAGTCAGTATTATAACTAACCATATATGGCAAGCCGTTCTCTTGCACTGAATTATTATTCATTTGGATGAGTACAAATACATGAAGTGTAAATGCGTCGCATCCTCGATGAGCAGAACCTAAAACAAGACAAAAAAAAGTTTGTTATTATCATACATCATGCATATCAGGTGTTTGCATTTGGTTGTATTTCTATGAATACATCGTCAAAATCAGGTATACCACATTTGTAAATGTTGATAACTATCAAATTGAAATCGTTTCTAACTATCGAATTATCATAAGAAAAATATTGCAAAGGCAATACATTCATATTATCTGCTGAATACTTACTCGGAAAGCTTTATGAATTTCCGTATTGGAAACGAGGCCAGAATAATGTCCGTTTTGTTCCGCAGAACTCCATCCACCACCAAGTTGGCCGCATGCTCAGGTGATAACACTTGCGTTGAAAGGCTACAATTTTCAAAAGTTAAGTGCGTACATTTAAAAGTAATCGAGAATTCTCACCCCATTTTGTTGACTGTTTGTATTAGCTCTTTTCTGGTGGCAATTAGATCGGGATAGACACAGGTAGTGAAAACTTTGTCGCCGAATCCGCTGAAATACAGTTCATCACTAAGAGAGGCCATCATCCCGCGGATTCCAAATTTGGTGGCACTGTACGCAATCGTACGGAAGTTCGGAACAATTCCTGTGAAGTAATTTGATATTGGTAAATTTAAATTCTATGATTTCAAACTATTTGCCTTACGATTATAAACGATTAAACATTAGCCTTTCGATGCCCGATTACATGGAGAATGTGTTCCAAAATGATACCTATGGAGAGTACCCAAAATAAGATTTCGAAATAATAATCGGCAAGGATCCGCTTTTTTCGATCCGAGTTTGACACGAAAAGTCTTCCTTATAATGGCATGCGGCTTGTGATCTTCGCTGCCCTAGTGGAATGGCAACAATTACAGTCGCCTCTCCACATCTCGATATCGAAGGGTCCATCGAGATAGGGAGAGATCGAGACAAAGAATAAATTTTTGATGAATACTACATTGAAAAACACTCCATTGCCAAGAAAGCAATAAACAAACAGATGTCATTCTACGCTCCTAGTTTGTTTAAAATTCCAAAACTTTGGTCTAGTAACTTTCAAGATTGGTCATATCGACATACGGAGAGAAAATTGGGAACATTAAATCAACAGAAACACATCGAGATAAGGAGGATATCGAGATATGGAGAGAGAAAATGTATGCAGCCTGAACTGACCATAACTGCATATTTGTAACATTCGACAAAAGTAGGCATTGAGTGAATAGAATTCCAAGCGTGCATTTTACGGCATTTTTTCATTGCTATTACATAACGAGGCTCATTTATAAACTCAATGTGACTGTTATGTGGTTATAATTACCAATGTGACAAAACAACTTGGTATTTTTTTTTTTTTTTTGAATTTTCTAGAACAATCTAACAGATTTTAGTAAGTTGATTGAAACTATTTATCATGGTATTAACTCCAGTTTGTCAAAAATGTCGAATGTGACTGTTATGCAGTTATGGGCAGTGAGGGAACCTATGAAATCATCGACATAGGGAGAGATATCGAGATATAGAACATCGAGATGTGGAGAGTCGACTGTAGAACCAATCTCGCAGGTTAGTATTTACGCAAACTCGCCGGCGACACTCTATTGGCGATACCTGCTCACAAATAGACCACGTGTTGGTTAATTTGTCTGATGTCATAAAAGTCAAGACTATTATCTCGTTGCAGCTACAATTCGGGCTTGATTATTCAGCGTCATGAGTTTCAGAAACAACAGGATGATGCGATTTAATTAATAACGCTTGTCAATGGATGGGAAAGCTGCGCAGCAGAATCATCGTTTCTAGAGATGTCAGCAGCTTATGGGACCATATACACGAAGCTGTGACCATAGCGACTTGGGGCACGATTTGTACTAGTCAACGACGACGAAAGTTCGATGAAGAGTGCCAAAGAGTGACAGGCGTGAAGAGTTCCGCAATGAACCATATCTAGTGGCCGGTAAACAATTGAAAAAAAAAACGATCAAAGCTTTTTCGAAAATTGATATGTAGCGAGAGATAGGGACATAATACGACCCGGAACAATCGACAAAGACTCACGCGACGAAATAAGGGTAACGATTGCAACCTTGGAACATGGAACTGCAAGTCACTTGGTGTTGTATCCCCGTAACTTCGTAGCAGCGTTACGATGCTGAAACTTTGTTGGATGGGACAGAAGGTGGGCAAAAGTTGGCATCGTGCGGCTACCATCTACCAAAGCTGTGGTACCACAAATGAGCTAGGAACTGGCTTCATATTGTTGGGAAAACTTTTGCTGATCACCTGTGGACAAGAACAAAGTAGGTAATCCATCGCTAGAGCATTCGTTGGGCAATATCAGGCGAGACAAGCAACGACGGACCAGATATATACCAGAGGTGTCACAAAAATGCCGCAAGTACAATACACATCATCTGTTCTTCAATTTTAATTCGGCCTTTGATACAATCGATCGGAAACAGCTATGTCAAATTATGCATGAATACGGGTTTTCGGACAAACTGATAAAATTGATCAAGCCGACCATGGATCGAGTGATGTGCGAAGTCCGAATATCAGGGACACTCCCGAGTCCCTTCGAATCTCACCGAAGTTTGCAGAAACATTGCGTTAGAGGGTGTGATAAGAAGAGCGGGGATTGACACGAGTGTCACGATCTCCAGGAAGTCCGTTCAGTTATTTGGTTTTGCCGAGGACATTGATATTTTAGCACGAAACTTTGAAACGATGGCGGATACGTACATCCGGCTAAGGGCTGAAGCTAGGCGAATCGGACTGAACATCAATGTGACGAAGTACATGATAGCGAGGGGCTCATGTCCTCTGGCAATCCACCCACTTCGAGTTCATATTGACGGTGATGAATCGAGGTTGTCGAAGAATAGTTATAGCTCCATCTTCTTTGGTCTTGGGTGATGCTTTTCCAGTTACCCCGAATGTTTAGGATTGCTAGGTCCTCTGGTACTGCCACAACCAGCGTATTCGTAGTCTTCCATGAAGTCGCTGACCTCTACCTGACTCCCTGCTGAACAATATGTTCGCAATTCTCTCTCCCGACACTCGCACTAAGTGACCAGCCCACTGAAGTCGGCCGCACTTTTATACGCTTAATAATGTTCGCATCTTTATACATTTGATACAACTCGTGATTCATGCGTCTGCTCCACACACCGTTTTCTAGTTTCCCACCGAGTATTGTCCGCGGCACTTTAAGGTGAAGATAAATCGAAGCCAAACTTCAAATTTTCAAGAACACGGATCTGGAGAACCAAACATCCGATTAAGCTGAAAACTTAATCGATTGGTCACTAGCTGGTGGTGACCAATCGATTAGGTTTTCAGCTCAAACGGGTGTTTGGTTCTCCAGATCCGTGCTCTTGAAAATTTGAAGTTTGGCTTCGATTCATCTTCACCTTAATCTAAAAAACACCGAAGGCTTTCCGGTCTGCCTCTTTCAACATTCACGCTTCGTGCCCGTAGAGAGCCACCGAAGAATCAATGTTTTATACAGGGTGAGTTCTATTTCCGTTTGCAAGTTGCGGAACCTAAGCTTGTTACGTAGTCCATAAAAGGCTCTATTCGTAGCCGCATTTTTTTTTTCATTTTGCGGGAAACGTCACTGCCACATGTCACAAGTGTTCCAAGGTAAACAACAGCTCTAACGTTCTGCTTAGTCTTGCTTGCTCGACAACTAAGATGCTTTTCTCAGACTATAATTTTTACCAGAGTTCATGAAAAATTATAAGTAAGGTGATAGAGCTTTCCAAAATCAGCTACAATCTAGCGCCCAATAAGACATCAAACGAAGTTTTCAACCAGTACTAATGCTCTGAAGTAATTTAACTTTATTTTACATAGAGCTTTCGGAGATCAGAAGCAATGAAATCAATCGTAAATTGTGAGCTGTATCAACGCCCTGGAGTTATTTTACCTTGTAGATCAACTGTACCTTAACGCCCTGTAGGATACCAATCGAAAATTCCAAGCTGTATCAACGTGGATAATTTGAGCTTATCTTACGAAGATCAGGTGCATCCTAACGCTCTGTACGTAATAATTCCAATCTGAACTAACGATCTGAAGTAATTCGACCTTTTAAAGCCCTGTATGACATCAAGCGAAATTGTTAAGCTGCATCAACACCCTGGAGTAATTTGACCTTGTCTCATGCAGATCACCTGTAAGTTAACGCCTTGTAGGACATCAATAGTGAATTCCAATCTGCATAACCGCCTTGGAGTAATGTGTCCCCATATTATGTAGATCAGGTGCATCTTAGTTATCAATACCTTGGAGTAATTTGACCTGTTTCAACGTAGAAATATGACATGAATCAAAAATGTCACACTGTATGAACGCCTTGAAGTAGTTTAACTTAATTTGGCATAGATCTTTGCAAAATCAGAAGTATCTTAAGGCCTTGTAAAAAATCAATCGAAAATTATGTGCTGTATCAATGACCTGGAGTTTTTTGACCTTGTCTCAAATAGATTAGCTGTATTTTAACGCCCTGTAGGACATCAATTAAAATTCCAAGCCATGGAGTATATTATCTTATCCTTTGTAGATCAGGTACATCTTGTCACCCTGTAAGACATAAATTGTTGATTCCAGGCTGTATTGACGCCCTAGAGTAATTTGATTTGATTCTACGTAGATAATGGCCATTTTTAAAAATATCAATCGAAATTTCCGTGCTGTATCAACGCCCTCGAGTAATTTGACCTTATCCTATGTAGATAAAGTGCATCCTAATGTCGTGTATGGCATCAATTGAAATGGTCAAGACACGTCAACGGAGTAATTTGACTTTTTTACACTTCCTCATTTTATGCAGATTAGGTGCCCTGGGCGACTTCAATCGAATTTTATAATCTGTGTCCTTGATGAGGCTGGTTAAGAACCAATTTAAAATACCATGCTCTACGAACGACCTAGACTATCATACCTAAATACCTTTTGTGTAAAAATTTAGAAGCGAAATACGTGCCTATTTTATGTGTTGAAAATTGACATACAATGCAAATGTATCAATTTCATTTCGAAGGTGTCTGTACACTAGGGTGCGGCTTATTTTTCAAAAGTTCTCAAAACCAAAAATTCGTGTGCTCTACTGAATTCAAATCGCATTAAAAGAGAAACCTTAAAATCCAAGCCAAAAATATTAACCTTTAGAGGTGGCGCAAGCGTCTTTAAGATGAATTTTCAAGTTATAAAAACTAACCTTCAGTGAAGCAAACATAACTTTGTAATTTTTCAACCAATTTTAAAACTTTTAGCATCATTATCTTCAAAATTAAATTCATAAAAACTTTGTGGAACATCAAACTTTTCTTGAATCAAAACTAGTCTTAGTTAAAAATACTTTTATCCAAACTTTTCCTCATTTTACTAAAAAAATCAAATTTATTTGACCATAATTTCATAAATACTCAATCAATTCCGAATCTTTTTACATGTTTTTGAAGCAAATTAAGTTGTTTTCAAACTGATTATGCGAAACATTTTTCTTAAAAATGGTTTCAACTTAGTTATTTAACAAAAAAATACCCAAAAACATGATTTTTCAATGAAAAAATCAAATTTCTTTAAATTTTTCAAGGTTTTTCGCCGGAAATTGCATTTTTTTCTATAAAACTCAAACTAACAAAGCATCCTGCTTTAATTACCAGTTGAATAGTGCATATATTTTTTAACATTTGCAAACATATATTTGTTTCAGTATTATTTAAAAATTGTTGAGAAGAACAAAGATTTAACAAATAAGAAAAAACAGTTTCCGCTTTAGAGATAATATTTAACTGACAAAAATTTGAAAAAACTGGCATTTTTTGTTCAAAAATCATGTTTTTGTGAAGATTTTGGTGAATAACTTGGTCAATATATATTTTAGTGAAATGTGACGTATGAACAGTTTGAAAACAATTGATTAGCTTCAAAAGCACGTTAAAAGATTTGGAATTGGTTAAAAAATCATGATGTTATGGTCAAACAAAGTTGAACATTTTAGTAAAATGAGGAAAAAATTGGAATAAATTAGTTTTAACTAAAACTTGTTTTGATTTTAGACAAAGTTGGTGTTATACAAAGTTTTTATAAATTTAATTTTGAAGGTGTTGATGTTGAAAGTTTTAAAATTGGTTGAAAAATAACAAAGTTCTGTTTACTTTACTGAAGGTCATTTTTTATAACCTGATAATTATCCTTCAAGATGCTTGCGCTACCTCTAAATGTTAATGTTTTTGGCTCAGATTTTAAGGTTTCTCTTTTAATGTGATTTGAATTTAGTAAAGCACACGAATTTTTGGTTTTGTGAACTTTTGATAAATAAGCCTCACCCTACTGTACACTTATGCGCCTAAATTTTTGATTACTAAATAGATTTGACAGTTGCTTCGAATTGATCTGACTAACATTGTTTACTATGTTTACGAAACGATATGTGCGAATGAACTCCAAAAACTGAGAAAACTCATGAATCACGAGAGCACAGCAGATCAGTATTTCCCAAACTTTTTCGGACTATCGCCCATTGACACCAATAAATTCTAATAACGCCTTCTTCGTATGGCAAGCAAAATTATGTCGACATTTTGACATACACTTGAGCATTAGTGGTAATAATAATAGTAATAATAATAATAGTGAAAGCATATCGATCGAAGCAACTCTTGAAGTTTGATAAAATATGTGGCAGTTTGGAGCTGAAAAAAAATCTCAACTCATATGTTCATTAGGCAGTCAATTCATTCCCTTGTTCATATTGCGCAAATAATTGCAAATTGATGCTGAATTCAACTGAAATCAAATGCATATTGATTCTCGTGTGTTTGGGATATATGGTGGCCACGTTCTTATGAGACGACCTCATTAATGCCTGGCTATAGAAGCGTCCTTTGAGCTATAGCAACGCTTCCTCAAAAAGGACGACTGAGAAGCTCAAATTTTACGAAGACAGGGCTGGGAAACAAACTCTCTAACAACTTCAAACACATCCCAGTAAACACTACCTCAGCACCAACACTACTAGGCCTACATCTATTTCTACCTGCAACAATGAACTTTGTTATGGTAGAATTAATGATCAGGTCTATCCCCTATTCAGAGGCACGAAGGCCTCCTCCACTGATCTGCGATCGATTCCAATAAGGTCGATATCGTCTGCAGGCCAAGGAGCATATGGGATCGTGTGATTATACAGTCATCTCTCCCTTACTCGATATTGAAGGGACCATCGAGTTAGGGAGGTATCGAGTTACAAAACACAAAAGCAGTGTAATTGCGTTCCAAGGGACCATCGAGTTAGCCATGAAAACCAATTTTTACTATGGTTCTCTTACTCGATATCGAGATACGGAATATCGAGTAAGGGAGAGTTAACTGTAGTACTGTTTATCTGCACACAAGATCGTCTAATAGTACCCTCGATGCAATGCGCAATTCAAAAGTGGATCTCCTTGCGTCAATTCGTGTATCGTCACAAACGATCTGCAATCCGAACACTTGATTCTAAACCATCCAGTGTTTCACGTACCAGCCTAATTAGTTTCACCGGCAAACCATGTTCAGACATTATCTGCCACAGCTAATTTCTTTTCACTAAATCATACGCTGCCTTGAAACAGATGGTGGGTATGCAAGTTATACTCCCGGAATTTATCTAAGATCTTTTGGAAGGCTTTGGTGGCTCTCTACTGGTACGAATAATGGACGATGACGGAGACAGATTGGAATACTTTCGATATTTTCTAGCGTCAAGTGATGTGGATTATACTCGGTGAGAAACTATAAATGATGTGTGGTGCAGTCGTATAAATCAGGAGTAATATCAAGTGTATAAAAAGTCGGATATTATTAGGTGTGTAAAATACGGCTTGTACTTCAGTGGGCTTGTAACTTTGAAAAAATGTGAAAATCATAATCAGAATTGAACCAGGTATAGGTCGGCGACTTCGTGGAAGACCACGAAAACGCTGACTGTACGCAGTGGCAGAGAACCTGGCGACCCTAAACGTTCAGGGCAACTGAAGAAGTATCACCCAAAACCGACAAACATGGAGCTCTACAATACACCCTGCAATGGCTTGACGCTACGCTGTAGCCATCAAGATATCAGCCTAGGTATTACATATTTGAATCACATCTAAAATACTGCTATTCATGCTAAAATTCCAAAATAAATAAATTTATGTTTCTTTTCTAAATAACTAAATTGAATGGAAACAGTTTGAATTATTTCTCAAAACTGTAGGATCATTATTCAAGGAACTTACCTAGCACTGACGATATGGCTACAATATGACCTTCTTTTCTCTGCTGCATCCCGGGAAGAAATTGCCGAATCATCTGAATGATAGTGAACATATAAATAGTAACTATTTTCCAAACCACAGATAATCGTGAGTAGTACCCAGAAATGTGAAGATAAATTTACGTTGATTAGTTTCTGAACCTCATCATCGCTACCCTGGTTTATCGATGCAAACGACAGCAATGCAGCGTTGTTGACCAATATTTGCACTGGTCCTAGCGATCTTTCAACATCCTTCCTCAACTTCCTCACCGATCGTACATCACTGACATCCACTTGAAAAGCCTCAGCCTTTACCCCCAACTGACGAATCTCATTCACTGTTCTAGTGGCACCGTTCTGATCAACATCCACCACAGCTACCGCGCACCCCTCCCGAGCAAACCGAAGACACAACGCTCTGCCTAACCCATTTGCTCCTCCACTCACGAGCACCACGTGTCCTTTTATGTTCTTTTTCGGACTCCAAATGTACGCTTTGATGAAATCAACCACATGGTAGGGGATATTCAAAATGGTTTGCACTACCAACTTTAAAATCACTTTGGTCCAACTAAACGGAACTGTGTCACTTTCATTTGCTGCTTCATAAACTTCGTCCTGGCACTTTAGGTAAGCCATAGCCCTCTTTTACGTAAGATGTTCCGTTCTAGGTGAGAGCAATACGTTTACTAAGACTGAAAGTCATCCAAAGGCACATATCGTTCCTCACAACTAACGATTGTGAACGGCACAAACTGCAATTATCGGCAATGCAATAATTAACGCATGAACAGTCACACTATCAGCACCCAGCAGCTCTGTACAATAAAGCCAGCTTTCCAAAGAGCTTATTAACCCCTCTACCGGCAGCTTCATTTTTTACCGCAAAATTCAAATTCAAATCGTTATAACTTTTTTGTTTTTCAATATTTTTGCACCATTTTTTCACATGTTCTCAAACAACTCTTTTAGTTTCAGGATCTGTGTCGATATTGATCATTGGTCATCTGGTTTTGAAGATATTCCAAAATTCCTTGGGGGACCGACCCGTAACTAGAATCCCCCATTAATTTCTCTGGCTATAGAATTTTAATCGTTTCGGATATTCACTCTTCGGAACAATACATTAATGAGAGTATATTGTGAAAAATGAAGCAATTTGGTGCAGCCGTCTTTAAGTAATCATCATTTAGGTTTCTGGAACCACGCTGGCCAATTAAAGATCTTAAAAACTTCAAAAAACATCATATTGTAATTTTCAGATATCTCCAAGAACACTGAACCGATTTAGATGATTTTTTCAGAGAAGCTCCTTATTACGTGGCATTATATAGTCCACATTTTATTTTTTTGGTAAATTGATCAAAAACAAAATGGCCGCCAAAAACATTTTATATGGAAAATGTCGGTCCCCCAAGGAATATCTTCAAAACCAGATCACCAATAGTTAATATCAACACGGAGTTGTTTGAGAACTTGTGAAAAAATGGTGCAGAAATATTGAAAAACAAAAAAGTTATGACGATTTGAATATTTATTCTGCGGTAAAAAGTGAAGCTGCCGGTAGAGGGGTTAATGTACTTAGTAGACTTGACGACCCGGCTTGGGTTAAGGGTATCAAGGCTAAGTATAACATCGATTCCGTGCAGCCCATGAAGACACAGTGAAGGGTGATTGGATTCATGATTGAAAATTCTGAATCGAACATATGCGATACTGTGCCAACACGCGATGGTTATCACTTTATCGCTCATAATGCATGATGTTGATTTGATTTTGGATACCAGACTTGATATTGACAATGCTCTTGAAACTTTTACAAATTCATTGTTGAAGCCAAGAGCATTGCATTTCCAAAATGTGAAGTACAATTGGAATCCGAGATTAAAGACGATGATCTTAAACTCTTGATCCGTCTTAAAAACGTGAAGAGAAGGCAATTTCAACGCACTTGCGATCCTGCTATGAAAATTATATGACAGGATTTGCAGAAAGAAATCATGGAACGTTTTGCACAATTAAGAAACAAACATTTTGAAAATAAGATTTCTCAATTGGACCCTGGCTCTAAGCCCTTCTGAAAATTATCAAAAATTTTGAAAAAACCCCAGAAGCCAACACCGGCATTGAAAGAGAAAAACAAATTATTACTAACTAATTGCGATAAAGCTCAAAAACTTGAAATTGAATTTGATTGAAAGTGCGCACAATTTCAATTTAGAACTTACTAGTCCAATTGAAAATCAAGTTACTCAGGACTTCGAAAATATTCTCAATCAAGAGAACGTTCTCGAAAATGCCTGTGAGACTGATTTGGAAGAAGTGAGAACTATTATTAAAAAATTCAAAAATATGAAAGCTCCTGGCGATGATTGAATTTTCTACATCCTCATCAAGAAACTTCCAGAGAGTAGCTTATCATTTTTAGTTGATATATTTAACAAATGTTTTCAATTAGCATATTTTCCTGACAAATGGAAAAATGCTAATGTTGTTTCAATTTTGAAACCAGATAAAAATCCGGCAGAAGCTTCTAGCTATCGTCCAATCAGTTTGCTTTCCTCCACCAGTAAAATTTTTGAAAAGGTTATTTTGAACAGAATGATGGCCCACATCAACGAAAATTCATTTTTTGCCAATGAACAGTTCGGGTTCCGCCATGGACATTCGACCACTCATCAACTTTTATTGTGTAACAAATTTGATCCGTTCCAACAAATCTGAAGGCAATTCTACTGTGTTTGGCATGAAGGTTTGATTGTAAAATTGAAGAACTTTAACTTTCTAACATACATTGTTAGAATAATTCAAAGTTATCTGTCAAATCGTACACTTCAGGTTAATTATCAGAACTCCAGATCTCAAAGACTTCCTGTAAGAGCTGGTGTTCCTCAAGGCAGCATTTTGGGACCAATATTGTAAAATGATTCACATCTGACTTACCTGAATTACCTCAGGGATGTCGAAAATCATTGTTTGCGGATGACACAGGCCTCTCCGCAAAAGGACGAATCCTGCGTGTCATCTGTAGTAATTTGCAATAAAGTTTGGATATTTTTTCTTCATACTTGCAAAAATGGAAGATTTCTCCTAATGCTTCCAAAACTCAACTAATAATGTTCCCACATAAACCAAAAGCTCTTTATTTAAAACCTTCAAGTAGACATGTTGTCACGATGAGAGGGGTTCCAATAAATTGGTCAGATGAAGTTAAGTATCTAGGGCTCATGCTGGATAGGAATTTAACTTTCAAATATCACATTGAGAGCATTCAAGCCAAATGTAACAAATATGTAAAATGTCCAATATGTGCTAATAGAAAATCAAAACTTTGTCTTAAGAACAAGTTTGATATTCAAACAAATTTTCAGGCCAGCCATGTTGTATGCTGTACCAATATGGAGTAGCTGTTGTTATACCAGGAAGATATCTCTGCAGAGAATTCAAAATAAAATTTTGAAAATGATTCTGAAGCTTCCTCCCTGGTATAGTACCAATGAGTTACATAGAATATCCAATGTTGAAACATTGAACAAATATCAATTAAAATAATTAATAACTTCAGGTAAAAATCGTTACAATCTTCTATTGCTACAATTAATGCGTTATATGTTAAGGTTATGTTAGGTAAAGTGAATTGAAAACGTGTTTTTTTTTCGCTTATAAGCAAGTGAAGTTAACTTGCCTGTAAAAAATCTGAACTGCTACGGCAAATGAAATGTAATATGTTGTTAACAAAATATTAATAAAATCTAAAATGTGTTTTCCACAGGATGATAGTGTTGTCTAATAACACAGAACACCTAGATATGAAAAAAATCAATGTAATGTTTGAAATGATACTAATAAAGAAATAAAAAAGGTATAATTTTTAATGCTTACACACTAAGCTCTTACGGTGAATTTCACCGTAATCTCAACAGCTGAACAGTTCGGTGAAATAAAACACCGTAATTCCGTAGAAATTTTACGGATTACGGTGATTTTTCACCAAATAATGTAAAAAATCACCGTACTCCGTTAATTTATTTCACCGAACAGTTCAGCTGTTGAGATTTTACAGGAATCCGTAAAATAAATTAAGTGTGTACACCTCTCAAAGTGCGTTACTCAAAACTCCGCTCAGAAGTTACAAACAATTTAAACAAACTTTGAAACAAATTTTAATGGGACATTTCTTCTGGTAATCATGGCCAACAAAAATATTTTTTTAAATATCTCAGATTTAAAGGGGTTTTTGAAAACCATATCACAGTAACTGTAATGAAAGTAGAAACCAAAATTTATGATGATGCGCACAAGTACTCTAACAATGCAGAATAGTACTTTTCTGATGTACCTTCTCAGAACGAACAAACTACAATAACTGGCACCCAGTCGGTCAATCCGAGGCCAGCAAAGAGAAAAGTTGAATTTCCTTCGCGCTTACCATTCTCATGCAAGAGGCTGATGTTCTGCTATGACCAGCATTGAGCAAGGTACTGGCAGGCGATTTTCAGACGCGCCGTTGCTATTCGATGAGAGTGAAGCTGAGAGCTGTGTGTGTGAAATGAACTGTTTGGCTGAACTCTTACGCACGTGTGCTGCAAACACCAACAAACGCAACCACCTTTGGAGCACGTTCACAGAGTGCACAAGTAAACAGAGCGGAACCGGTAAATTGTCTCTCCATCTCTCGCACTGGTCCGGGTTTGGATCATTTTGGAGGCACGCGGCACTTTGCGGCTTTGAAACAAGACCAAACTAAAGTGAACTTTTGTGTTATCATGTTTATTTATGGTGCAATAACAACCAAGTGTTAATGTGGAAATTAGGAAAGCTGTGCCAACAGACAGTTGCACAAAGAGAAGAATACGGAGAAAGCAAACATGGTTGTTGGTAATGACTGTTTTATTTCCTAAGTAGGTAATTGTCAGCGCACATTGGATGTTTGTAAGTGATGATAGAAGGCAACAAGTCGTATCGTCCATTCCATGTTGTTTATGAGGAAAGAATGAATGTGCGAGAATATGCTCCAAGTTTGACGAGAGCAGAGAGATTCGGTCAGTGATGATCACCGGTATCCAAATGCTTGCGGTATGCTAGACGATCATTGCCGGGCTTTCAAAGTCTGGTGGATGCTGCTTCTTCGGAAGGAAAGAGCTTATTCGGCATTGGTTCGCGATTGGTATGGGATTTTAGAACCTGGTGTGCTGCGCACTTGTGAAATAAAAGTAAACTAGAAGACAAACAGCGAGAACAATAATTGCTTGAAATCGGTATGTTAGCGAGGATTTGTGTGTCTACCTTTTCAACGTTCTTTTTTTCATCTCTCATAATTATATCTCGAATCTATGTGGCTATATCAGAACGTGTTGTTTGCAGTGTGGTCACTGACCAAAGAAAAAGCCAATGTGAGTGTGAATTTTGAGGTTTACTTCGCCGCTTTTTCGTATTTTCTATTATTTGATCATTTTGATCATTTGATGCCTGTGATTGTGATGAAACGATGAGCTACAGGTGCTATGGGGTGGTTTTTGGCAAACAAAAACCGGGCCAAAACTGTTTTAATTTAATTTTGCGAATTGTAGTCCATCTGTTCGGAAATCACTTCGTAAGACAAGTGAACATTTAGCGAATTTCCTAATTGATTCGGGGATTTACGCTGAGCAGCCCACGTGAAATGTGAAACCGTAGAACGACTTTAGTTGATCGGATTGTCTGACCCGGTGGAAACGAGAAGATCACCGAAACGTAAAATCAGCAAAACGAACAGAAGCATTCAAAACGTCGCCTGAGGAAACCCCGGAGGTGGAAGTGTGTCTTCATACAACAGAGGCAGCGACAGTGAAAGGTGAATATTTAATTATACAACGCCGTCGCACGTTTGTTGATTTGTTTTGGGTTCTAGGCATTTATTTTTAAACACCAAAAAAAGCATTTGAGGAATTAGGTTCTGGCAGTTTTCGGGAAAGAGCTGCACTGTTTTGCCAAACACGGCCAGAACAAGGTTTGACGGTGGAAATTTTCTATTCCAAACGGATACACGTGCTTCGGTTGTCAACGATGCTGCTCACGAATAAACTACACGGAGGAGTTTAGGGAATTGATTTATGATGCTCACGGCATGACGAGGTGTGGAAACGGAACTAACAACACGCATTTCAGCTGCGGAAGAAACATGCAGTAAACTTGATGCAGCGGAGATATCACAGGAAAAATATAATGTGTCTATTTGATTAATTTCTGACACGTTCTGGCAAGGCTCTTGGATTTTGATGACTAGCATGTTCCTTTTCATAGGACCCTAAGGTTGATGAATTATTGATTATAATCTGATAAGAATTATATTCTTTCATTGGCTATGAGATTTTTTTCTAATATACAAGTAATTGTGGCTTATTTTGCTAGATTGTGCTGTATAAACTTGTTCATGTGATAGAATTTGTCATGTTCATGTACAGCAAATGATAATTACTTTGCAGCTCAATCATTCCGGTATTACTGAAACCTCTAGGGGAAACATCTTTAAGTACTCCATATTCTTCTTGATAATTCATATATCTTCTTCTCATTAGCATTACGTCCTCACTGAGACAGAACCTGTTTCCCAGCTTAGTGTTTTAGCTTTCATTGCCAAAGCTGTAATTTTTTGCATTCGTGTATCGTGTGGCAGATACGATGACACTCTATGCCCATGGACGTCAAGGAAATTTCCATTACGAAAAGATCCTGGACCGACCGGGAATCGAACCAAGACGCCTTCAGCATGACTTTGCTTTGGCTCAGCTGAGGAAGGCCCCTATAATTCAGAAATATTTTCTTGAATAAGGCTCATACTCGAGAAGACTGAAATAATCATAATCTATTAAGTTTTGAGTTCGTACAGTTCTTTGAAACTACATATTTGCAAGACTAGTAATCTATAAGGTGTATCAACAAGGATAATATTCATGAAGATTTAAACGAACATGTTTCAAAAACTTTAGAAATGTTTTGTTTGTTTATCAACGTTAGAAAATATAATGACATCAATAAATTTATTGAGCATCTTACAAATCCATAGAAAATGTAGTTCTGAACACAATTCAAATTAAAAATGCAGAGAAATTGTTGATAGTCAGTTTGATTTTTACATCGTACTAAAGTAACAACTTGAGAAGAAAATCTGATCCCCTCACGATTGCTACGGTACGTGAATTCCATCCACCCACGTTCGTGTGTATTGTTCTTCATAAAAAAATGAAGCATATACGGTTCCGGAGTGGTAAATTTCACTTTCGATGCTAATTTGTTACACGATGACAAACAACCGCTCCTGTCATTTTTTTTTTTCTTTCGCTCTCAGAGAAATAATAAACAGATGTCTGCCCGCTGGGTGTGACATCATGCAAATTTACGGGCTGCAGGAAGATTTAATTCATGATGTGTTTATTTTGGTTGCTCAGGGTACGCCCGTTACAAAAATGTTAAAAGTTAGTTGAAGCAACTTAAATTTTCATCGCTTCCATCAAATATTTTTCTGCAAATTTTTCTAAAGCTATTTTTTTAAATCCGTATAAATTTTTTTTATTTATTTCAATTTAACATTTTACAAAAACTTTTAATTTTAAAAGTTGTGGAAACAAATGAGCTTCGTGACAAACCATGTTGATTAGAATTTCCCGGATGCTGCAAATCCGAACACCGGCCTTAAATCACCCAAAAACTCTTATTTGGCCAACTTTTATAAACACCGATGTAGAAGACTTTAAAATGTTGGACCCAACAAAAAATTGTCTAAAATTTACCATTAAAAAGGCGAGTAGGGTAGATGTACCAATAGTGGAGGTACTAAGCACTATTGAACTTCATTATACCGAATTCGATTGGTAGTGTCGGTTCTGTGGCGATGCCTGATCCCAAATAGACCACACGCTGATTGATAGGCGACATTTCTCAGATGTTATGAATGTCAGGACCTTCCTAAGCCCCTATATCGACTCGGACCATTATCTCATTGTAGCTAAAATTCGGGTGCGGTTATCCAGCGCCACGAGTTCCAGAACCAACAGAACGGTGCGCTTCAATATTCAACACTCTTAAAAATAATGAAAATCACTGCGGACGTAATTGACAGTATGACTGAATGGCACATGATGTAAGTGATGAAATGACGTAAAAATGTGTTCTGAAAGATGTATTGAACGAAAAATGTAATTCTACATGATTAAGGACATGAGAACGCTGGCACTATGATTGACATTTCCCAAATCAGACACCATCGTATTTAAAATGTGACACAAATGCACGTCATTTGGCTCGCTTCTTTTATGTGCATCCAAAAGACGTAAAATCACATGATTTTTTCGAGTGTGAATGCTTGTTGACTGATGAGGTAGCTGCATAATACCGCCAGCAGCTAGACAAACAGTTGGCAAGGCTCAGCGTTGCTGGGGATCTCGATAGCCTGTGGGACCATATCCACGAAGCTATTACAACTACGGCGCGGGAAGGTATTGGCACAGAGACCCATCGACCATATGAGAGGTTAAAAACTCTATCAGCGAGCTGAAGAACGGTAAGGCTCCTGGGAAGGACGAGAAGCTTTTTAAGCAACGAGTACTTCTGAAGTTATGGGAGGACTGGTTGGATGATCTCATACGTCCAATCCACAAGAAAGACCATAGACTGAAGTGTGTCAATTACAGATGGATTTAATTGCTGTATTCGGAACACAAAATTCTGTAAGATCAAAATAACTTGTAGACTCACTATCTGTTTATTGGTTTCAAGGCGGCGTACGACTCAGTGAATATAAATGAGCTGCGGTAGATAATATCTGAACATGGCTTTCCGGCGAAACTAATTAGACTGTACGCTGGATGGTTCGAATTCAAGTGTTCGGATCGCAAACAAGGTTTCAACGTCGTACATAACGTTAGACGGATTGAAGCAGGTAGATGCACTTTCGAATTTACTGTTCAACATTGCATTCGAGGGTGCTATCAGGAGATCTGGCGTGCAGAGAAATGGTACTACAGTCGCCTCTCCATATCTCAATATCAATCTCCGTATCTCGGGAGAGATCGAAACAAAGAACACATTTTTAATGAACACTAGATTGAAAACCACTCCGCTACCCGGAAAATAATAAACAAGCAGACGTCATCTCACGTTCTGAAATTGTTTTTTATCCCTAAAATCTAGTCTAGTCATCTTTCATTATGGTCATATCGACATACGGAGAGAAAATTTGGAACAACAAATCAACAGGAGCATATCGAGGTATGGAGATATCGAGATAAGGAGGATGTCGAGATATGGAGAAAGAACATGTATGCAGACTGAAGGGACCGAAGAAATCATCGACATAGGGAGAGATATCGCGATATATAACATCGAGATGGAAGAGTCGACTGTATTATAACACGGTCGCAAATGAACCTTGGCTTTGCGGATGATATCGACCTTGTTGGAATCGATCGCAGGTCAGTAGATGATGCATTCGTGCCTTTGAAAAGGGAGACAGCGAGAATAGGCCTGAGCATTTAATCTGACAAAACTAAGTTCATGGTTGCAGGTGGGAATAGAGGCAGGCTTGGTGGTGTAGGTGCTGAGGTAGTGTTTGATGGAGATGTGTTTGAAGTTGTTGGAGAATTTGTTTACCTTAGAACCCTTGTGCCATGTGACAACGACGTTTCCCGCGAAGTGAATAGACGTGTTGCGGCTTCGAACAGAGCCTTTTGTGGACTACCCCAACTGCATGCATGTTTAATTATTGTTCAATAATGGTAATGACAGCTGAATAAAAATTTTGCTCTATAAAGAGCTGAGCAGGTGCTTTTTCAACACAAACTTAGGTCAATGTTCAACGTTATGCATTGGAATGAGCTAACGTTGAATCGCCACTTATTAAACGTTTCCGAAGATTCTCATCCGACTAGTCAAGATTGTTTTACTAATGAGCTAAACAAAACATGTTTCCCCCAATTTAAAAGCCAATATTCCACTTGTGTCGTTTTACTTGTGTCGCACTTCAGCTATTTCCACATGTTTAACATAAGCATGAATAAGAGCTGAATAAGTATCTTATAAAATCCTAATTCAGCTTCAGTATATTATAAGAACAGTTGATCCAATAGAGGCCAAAATGACGATTAACAAACACATTGTTCAGCAATAAATAAGCCTTGTAAAAGCGATCACACTATAGCTAAATTTCATAAAATGGACAAAATATCCGAAATTCGTGTTGGGTTTCGAATGCATTTCAAAGCTTATAACTTTTGCTTTCTCAAAACTTTTTAAATAGTCGTTCAGAAAATAAACATGGTCAGCCTCCAGAAATGTAGGATTATTTTGAAAAACAAAAACAAACATTTGAGCTAAGTATTCCTAATAGGAGCGAAGTACTGACAAACAAAGCGTGATATTGACTTGATTGACATAAAAGATCTGAAGAGAACATCAAAATTTTGTTTGTTTTTTGTATGTAGTTAATTTAAGATATCATTTCCAGATCTTTTATATATTATGTATATATACCAAGTTAATATCACTTTTAGCTATCCATATTATAATTTGCTATTGCAAAACCTTTTTCATCTGCTCGGGATGTTGTTCCGTACAAGAAAAGTGGAAATTTATTCGAGAGAATTGATTAAATAAATTTCTATAGCGAGCTACATTTGAAATGACATTTCTTCACAACTAAATAGTACTATCGAATAATAATGATTAACTTGGCCATTTATGAAAATCCCACGTGTCAAGATATTCAAACATTTTTCTATTCAGGCGCATAGTCCTCAGAACATTTCAAATTATTTAAATATATTCATACAGAGGATTATTTCTTTATTGCATAATAGGTTTATGAAAAATACAAATCCATAATATAATTCTTTAATACAAATAAAATTTATGAAATAAATGAATTTCAATTTAAGTTAATGAATCATTCAAATTGAAGTTTTGAACAAACTCAAATTTATTATGAAATTAGACTAAGGTGAAGATGCATCGAAGCCAAACCTCAAATTTTCAAGAACACAAATCTAGAGAACATCCATTCAAGCTGAAAACTTAATCGATTGGTTACCACCAGCGTGTGACCAATTGATTAGATTTTCAGTTAGAACCGCTGCGCTGTCTGGTTCTCTAGATTTGTGCTCTTAAAAATTTGAGGTTTGGCTTCGATGCATTTTCACCTTAATTATTTCAGACTGATTTCACTTTGTGTAAATAAAAATTATTTTTGATCATCATTGACATCAATTTTTGCCACTGTGCGCTAAAAATAGCCGACTGAACTCAGCTTGGATCAACACTAAACAGCAACTGAATAATATGCTTGTTCAGTTGTTGATTAGCGTACCATGTGTTGATTAGACGATGTCGAATACAAGCTCAAATATGATCAATATTCAGCTATGAGAGGTTTATATTTTGCACTGGACGATTTATCCATGAATTCTAGGATGGCGCAGATGGCAAGGTATACCGCTGACGATTGGAAGGTCTCGAGTTCGAATCCAGTATCCAGGCGATTTTTAAAAATAGTTGTTATATCATGATAATTGTGTACACTTCATTTTGAATCAAATGCCTAGAATTTTTTTTTTTTGTTTTTAATTATTTTTGGACCAGTCGTATAAAAGCTGAACTAAATGCTTGTAAAACGTTTTAAAAGCTGAAAAATAAAGTTGGAATTCAACGACTGCTTTAAAGTTTCTTCAAATTTGTGTGAACAACGCCTGAACAAAGGTTGGTCATGAAAATTATTAAAAGACACGGACACCGTCTTCAGCCATTTAGCTGCACAGACTGTAACTTAACACTAGACAACGGACAAGAATGCTCCAGTGGCACAGCAGAGAAACATTCCTGACGAAAAGTTTCAATGGCTGCAGCGGGAATCGAACCCACACCCCATGACACGATGCGCTTAAATGCCTGGTAACACTAACCACACGGCCACGAGGCCCAATGTTATTAAACATGATGCTGAATAAAACTGCTATAATGGTGTTTGTTAAATGAGTGAATGTTAGTTGGTACGTAACCAGCTTAGGTCTCGCCGCTTGCAAACGGAAAAAAATCGCCCTGTATAAAACATTGATTCTTCCGGTGGCGTTGAAGGAAGCAGACCGGAAAGCCTTTGGTGTTTTCAAGCGTAAGCTGTTGTGGACAATATTCGGTGGGAAACTCGACAATGGTGTGTGACGCAGACGCATGAATCACGAGTTGTATCAAGTGTACAAAGATGCGAATATTTTCAAGCGTTTGAAATATGGCAGACTTCAGTGGGCTGGTCATTTAGTGCGAATGTCGGAAGAAACGCTGGCTGTACGCAGTTGAAGAGGACCTGGCGACCCTAAACGTTCGGGACAACTGGAGATGTATCACCCAAGACCGACGAAGAAGGGGCTCTACAATACGCCCGGCAAGGTATCAAGTTTTAATTCGACTAGAGTTTATAGTATTTGACAGATACGCGTATTTTTGTGAGCTTTCCGAGAAAGCTGTTCTTGTCCACGATATTCCGTAACTTTTCGTGGTAAATTGCATATCACCTTGACATCAACGTAATGCACGCAGTTTTCACATAACTTCGGCTTTTTGAAAGATTCGTATACCGTAATGCTAAGCTCTAGACCAGTGATTCCCAAAGTGGGCGATTTTCAGGCCCAGGGGGCAAAAATTTGTAAAATTGAATTGTGGGGAGGGAAGGGGGGCGAAAAATTTAAAAAGGGAGCGAAAGTGGAAGAAACTTAAAAAATCATCTCATATAATTTTGACGAGACATGGCAAAGACACTTTATTTAGAAAGATATGCTCTGATAATTTGTAGAATAATTGATTCCACACATTCATAACTATTTCACCTCTATTTATCTGTATCATGGCTCACTCATTTTTAAATAATGATAGACAAAGCTTTGACAAGACTTTGTAAAAAAATCAGTTTCTGCACCACATGTCCCAACATACATTTTTGCTGAATAAGAGTTGAACAAATCATTCTCAAGCATACTTCAGCTGAATAAATCATTATTCAACTACTAATGTTACTTGATGTGTATTTCAGAACGTGAATCTAAATTTTCTAAAATATTTAACGAAGATGTGATTTTTTGTAGTCACAGATAACATAATTGGCCTATTCACAAATTTTACACCGAAACCGAAGGGGATGGATGGATGTCCTCGAAATGTTGTATAATTCATGTACAAAGCGTTAGGAAGGAGTGAGTGTTAAGAACGGTCATTATCAGCGAAAAACAATTCAATGAAAGAACTTTGGATGGTTAGATCGCAAAAATTCGCGTTTAAGATAATAATAGATAATTTTTATAGAAACTGATAATTCAACAAAGTAATTCATTCTACGATTCTTGACAAGTTTTGATAAGTAAAAGTGAGTTAAAAGTGTATTGATTGTTTTATCTTATGAGATCTTAGAGATCTTAGACGCTTGGAAACTGTCATATCAGTTATTGTATGACTCTGGATAAGAGAGCCAAGGCCGTAGTTTAGTGGACAAGTATATGATTCAAAACTACATATGTCCAACAGTTTTACAGTTAAAACTCTGTGTATCGATATTCTATTATTCGTTATAGGCTCATGAAATCATACTGAATTAAAAAAAATCTTGGTTACTACGATAGTTTCCTCAAACAATTTTCCAAAGAATATCTGTTCCATGACGCATTATTTCCATGAAACGATGGTGCCCTAATTCTCGACTCATTGGGGTTTGACTGTATCATATTAAGGTGAAGATGAATAGAAGCCAAAGTTCAAATTGTCAAGAGCACGGACCTGGAGAACCAAACATCTGTTTGAGCTGAAAATCTAATCGATTGGTCACTTCCAGCTAGTGACCAATCGATTAAGTTTTCAGCTTAAACAGAAGTTTGGTTCTCCAGATCCGTGTTCTTGAAAATTTGAACTTTGGCTTCGATTCATCTTCATCTTAAGAGTACCACACCATTGATTAGATATACATAAATTGAAGCTGCAGCCAGGGATGGGAAAAGTACTGGAGCGAAGCCATTCACAACGCTGCAGAAGGTGCAATTGGGTGCGTGGAAGGAAATCGAAGAAACGATTAGTTCGGCTAGGCGTTATTGAAGGGTGAAAGCAGTATTACACTATACACCTGAATGGCGTAGAGACGAAATATCAAGACAGTAGAAGGATTGGTTTCATAGGTACGGTGTATGAGGGAGACGTGTCAACTCCCACAATGAGTGAAGGTGATGCTATTAAACAGTGTAAGAGCCACATAGTAGCTGAGAAGGATGATATAAAACATATACCTGATACATTCATGGCTAATTAGGGGCTACTTAGCGTCAAAGTACAGACATATAAAATTTTATCTGATTTTTTTTTCTCGACAAAACGTGCACTTTACAAATATGATACCATAACATTTAGAATTTTTGGAAAATAAGGGGTGGCCTAATGAACATAATCGAAAAAACGGTTGAGGAGAAGTACACCAGGCTGAAACGTGAAGTAGAAAAGGTTGAAGGTAAATGTGACATACAAAAAGTATCTGTTGGCTGGAGAAACCGAGCGCGAAAGAGCTGGCATTGGCAGAAGAGCGACGAACAACGGAAATAAGTTTGAGGTGATGGATGAATTTTTGTACCTCTATTCATTGGTAACGTCGAATAACAACTGCAGTGGACAAATTCGAAGACTACGTAATTCTCAAGGCATTGCGGTCTGGTAAACATCATCCCCATACTAAGCGTACCATGTACAAGATGCTCCACGGATATGAGATGTGGACAATGCTCAAAGAGGGTTGCAAGCGCTAAAAATTTATGAACGACATGCGCTAAGGGGACGTCTTTAAAATACGTGGGACAACAATGAGCTTGAGCTTGATCTTGATTGACTGCCCGTGGTTGCTACTCCATTATCGACAGATCTGTGTATACGTGCTGGTGATCTTCTAATTTAAGGCAACAAAGACGCCTGTCACGTCAAAATGCAGAGTAATGAGGGATATGGGGAGGAATAGATGATGTATTTAAAACTGGCCGACAGTATACTGGATATACCCCTGCATTTACGCTAGTTCATGCGGGAAGGTAAATGGATGTCATGTTACCCGAGCAGAAGAAAATAACTACTGTTGGTATTCAGGTATTCCATACCTGATAATTTCCAATACTCACAACCTGAATGAGATATGATTGAGCTCTGCATAAGAGGTAAAATACCTCAAATAATACCTTTTGAATATTCTACAAACACCAAGCTGATAATTAGATCAGGTATTGTAATACCTATATAATACGTGATGGATTTTCAAAAAAAGTTTTTTTTTCAATGATAGTTAAATACCTCCAGCAGTCCTCAATACCTTTCGAATACCAAAATGAAGTATTTTAAATTGTTTTAAACATTTTTTTTTTTTTTCAAATACCATTATAATACTAAAATGATTATGGTATGATACCCAGATCAGGTATGCATACATTATTGCGAGTTATTCTTTCTTCTTCGGGTATGACAGCGTTTTGGTTAGCAGCCTACCTATGTATCAGACGTAAGGGAAAGCGTACTATAATGATGGAAGAATGGAAGCGAAGGGAAACGGTTTCTTATCGATCTCTGAGTCTAGCGATTGCTATGAAAGAATAATTGAAGTGTGATAGTTAATGAGTGGAAGACAGAAGCAAGTGAAAGATACAATTACAAAGTACGAGGAAAGAGACGGGCATGGGATTGAATCTATGACTTTTTGCTTATGAAGCAGAAACGGTTGCCATTAGACCACCAACCCCGTCTGTGATCAATCCCGAAAAAGTGTTGTTCACCTCAAATCCAGCCGGTACAATGCGAAGAGAGGCACAACGGGCAGTGGAGCAGGATATTGGAACCATATCAAACACCACTCGAAACAATATTCAGCGAATTTGTTGTTTTCTATGAGTTTGATGAACTTTGTGTGGTTTACAGTCGAATTTTTATTTTCTTCCATTTAAAGTAACCATCCCACCAAAGTCTGCCATACCTTTACCTGTTTTAGAACTGATTTCCCATTGATTATATCCAGACGAACAGAATAAGTAGCGACTGGATCTTTAATTTGCGTTTTTTTGCTCTTGAATCATAGAACGGAAAATAACTACCGCAAGGTACATTGGTCCGAGTTTGAATTCCCTATAATTTAAGAGCTAGGTGCGTGCGTGGAGCGCGTGTCAGTAAAAAATTATGCTTATAGTATACCCAAAAAAATGGGCATAATTCTGTAACCTTTGCAAGGTGTGTTTCAACACATCTCTTAAGAACACCATTTTTACACCAAACTTCACAAGTCAAGAGTAGAAACTCTGCGTTTTCATGAGCCATACCATTCGACAAGATCTACCGAGCCGTGAAAAGATCGGGCGAGGATCGATACGTTCGGCTGATCTCTCCCCTTGGGGATATCGTAGATAGTTAATTATCTACGGTTTTTTTTGTAGAGCTCGTGCTGGTTTTCGTTGTCGTCTTGTGCCATTGCCACGATCGCACATCGTGTGGAGGAGGAGTTGGAAGACACACGCAAAAAGAGGCAAAGCCGATCGGGAAGGGAATTGATTTATTTCGCTTCCGGTTCGAATGGCCAGAAAAAAGTACCACTTGACTTTGGATTGGTATATTCAATGTGAGTGTGGTTATGGCTCTTTCTAGAAGTGGGTGCGTTGCCATTTCAATAGTCGTAGCTATTATCCACTTTTATGTTTTGGCTTTTATGCTGCAAATGACCTTGAAAACCTTTTTTGAAATGTGGAAAATGTTTGGCACTAAAATTGTTCTGCAGTGTCATCAATTAAAAAATTTGCCAGTTGGGAAACCCTGATTCAAAGAGTACATTTCCGTCTAGAGCATTAGGTGATGACTAGGGAGTTCTGTCAAGTTTTAAGCAATTTATATGAAACAACACAAATGATACTCCTAAAATCGGTACGGTAGCACTATCCTATTCATGTTGATGCTGATATTCATCATTGAACCAGATTACCAAGCTTTAATAGAGCAAGTGGCAGAACAAACTTATCAACACGAGGTAGATTTTGGTTGAGAAATCTTGAGAAATGACTTTTCTATTTCCCGTTTCCTGGGTAGTAGAATACAGGGAAAAATAAACCCTATTGCCAATACAATATTGTCTGAAAATGTACAGTCTTGCAAGCCAACCGCTCTGCAAGCAAGGTACTTCGCAATAGAACGACTGTCCGGCTGTCTGCCCTGCTAACTATTTATTTCCATACACTTCACTGCAATATAGCTGCAATTGCCGCAACAGATCTGATATGACCGGTTCGTTCCGAAGGTTGGCGATTCTCGGCTCTCGATAGAGCGCAAATCTAGCTGAACTTAGATGTTAAATTGAAATATGTAAGTACTTACGACAAGTGCGCTCGAGAGATCGGAAATGGGCGATTAACTCTCATTGCACACTGATTTAGGTGGTTTTGTGGTGGATGTTCTAGCTAGACGGTTGATGCTGTACAGTGTGTTGCTGTGATAACTGATTACGTGCCCGACAATTAAAGTTACATTGATCAATCTTGACACTCGAGAATGCAAAATTAACAAGTGTCTGCGCTGAAACCATATAATTGAAATTCTTTCAATTTTTCTCGTTCTTTATCTTTTGCTTATCTTAGCATGGGCGAAACCAGAGGGGGACAGATGAAGGGATAGGCCAGTTATCTACCGTGGCTTATGGTACAAAATTCAATAAAGGAATTGTTCTTGTATTTGAATTTTTATGAAATTGTCCCTAAAACTTGTATTTAATAAATAATTGCGTCATGATAGATTTCTTGAAGAAACTGTTGGTTCTACATAATAATGAGGCTTATCATCTTTCCAGAAATTTTTCGAAGGTTTTACAAACTATCCGCAATGGACCTTGCAAGAAATTAGCTAAAACTAACTTACAAAATTTCTGCCTGAGATATTTTGAGCAGATTCTCAAATAATAATAATTCTCGTATAACTTTTGATCTCGACATAAAAGGTACGAAAACCGAGTATGTAGCATGTTGTTTTCAAGCACATGAATTGACCAAGATCCCAGACAACCAAAATGTACATATAATCAAATCACCTTTTCCGTTATGCGAGGCTTACATGTGCAAAATTTTACGTATAAGATGTCACGAAAAGGCTTTTAAAATTTAAACTTGAGTACTCTTACCGTTTAATTGATTGATTTAATTGATGTTTAATTCTCAGCCTGTGTTTTATTAAATAAACGGCAAAGCAATGCAATAAATAGTCCATTAATGAAAATAATATCCTAATTATTCTTGTTATTTTGTGATGCTTCTATTTCTCAACGAACAAACTTTGAGTTTGATTAAAAGTGTGATTCTTTTGCAGTCTTAATCACATATTACGTTCATTTCGGGAATCTCGGAATTTCCGGGACGTCAGAACTTTTATACCGGAATGTTCCGAAATTTCACAAAACCCGCAATTTTTTGTCCCAGAATGACCTGGGATAGACAATCTAATCCGAATCGAGTCATTGAGAGTCAATAAAATCGTAGCTCAAAAAGAATGAGCTTCTTTGTTGTTTTGAACCACTTAGAATACGCTTAAGTTTCAAAGTATCTCTAGTCAAAATTAATTGCCGTTATTAAATTCATAGTCTGCATTCCATTCAGTTTCCATGAGCATGTTGAATTCTGAAATCATGCAAGATTTATACTATTTTTGATTATATTGTCCCACTCACGCTTTCCAAACAAGCCAAATAGTGTGTACCAAACATGATGGTAACGACTCATCACGCTTGTTTGTTTTCACCATTCTGGAACAAGAATCTCAACCAGCAGAGACCGAATCGAACCCATCGAGCCGTGACAATCTTTCGGAAAACCGCCTTTCATCTACCGGTTCGCTGACACAATATATTTTATGACTCACTTTTTAACTCCGGTTTTATGCTTCGTAAACTAATTCTCGGCTCTGAATAATCCCGCGCCAGATTAGATTGGGAACTAGTCACCACAGGTTGAAGATGATCAACGCCACTATATATGCACCGAAATAGATTTCCTCTCAACTCCAGCGGCAGAGATCCGAAAAATGATATTCAAATCCCTTCGAAAGCGACGGCGGCTTGCAGTATAAGCCCCACCAATCCGAATGAAGGGAATCGCTCAGTGAGGAATTGGGTTACCGAAGCATAAAACACGTCGCCGGATAATTTCACTGGACCGTTGGCGTTTGCTTCCAAGTTGCCACCAAAAGGGCGTTCATTTGCCCAGATCAGAAGGGATTGCTCCCGGTCGTTTCGCTGCTACCGGAGGCGAAACATAATCCATGAAAATGTTTTACCGCCAGGGCTTTCGGAAGAATGTATTTGGATGGTTTATAAAATCTGAAATTTACGATAGGTGAAGATTTATTAACAAGATTTTGAATATTAAGCGTGAAGCGTATTATAATGGTTAATAAATACAATGAACTTAAAGTCTGTTAATTTTTGGTCATTCCCACATGATCATTGGTATGAATGACCGCCGCAGTTTCTACTCCGTTATTGCAAAAATAGCTGTACTTACACAGGGAAACAACAGATGCTACTCAGGATCAGTAGTAGCATCCTCAATATGTAAGTACTGATGCTCTCATTATTATACCAAACAATAACGGCGCCAGCTGCGTCCGAATGCAGACCAATTTGGAGATAAGAAGGAAATGTTGACGTGTTGGTGTTCCTTGCTTTAAAGAAGCCGTTGCACATTGGTTCGATCCAGAACAAATGTCGGCCAAAACCTCAAACTTTCTTTAAAATAGCTGAAATCATATATTTAGCATATTTTATACCATATATAAGTATTGGGCTTTTATTTTCAAATATTTCTTGGTTTAGACTGATTACTAGAGTATACAGGTTTGGACAATATATTTGTAAGTTTTTGAATCTTCCATGAAAAATGGTCTGCTTGGGCAGGCTGATTCTCACTTATTTATCGATGGATTGAATTGAAATTTACACAGCATGTCAGGCATTAATTGAATTTCAACATATATTTTAAAGCATTTTTTGTGCACAGCTCCAATAGTAAAAACAACTAGAACAAAGTGAAATTTCTGAAGAAAAATTATTTATGATTTATCCAAAAATATGGTAGCTCTACACAAAAACCATCATCATCAAATTTGTTCATCTCGCCTAACTTTACGATTTTACTTTTTTTAAATGCCTTTTATTCGAATTTGTAAAAAAAAAATCACTACGGTGAACTCGTGATTTGAAAAATCACTCTAAAATATATGTTGAAATTCATGTGATTTTTGAAAAACTGTAGAAAATTAATACGAATTTGTCCATTAATATCTCAGATCTAACCCTGCCTTAATGCAAGTAACATCAATTTCATCAGTTTCAGCATGATTGTCATGTGTTTAGCTTCAGTCTGTTCTCAAATTTATTTTGGAAGCAAAAGCAAGCCCACGTAGGGAATGATTCTTCTAATATGACTGGAGGCTGGAAGCTCCATTTCGAAGGAAATAGTTCGACCTTCTTAATAAGCCGAGATGACTTGTGTTATTTTATTTAGTGAATTTATTTAGTAACAGTTCAAATTTTAATCAAAAGTACTTCAATACCACAATAATACAAAATGGAGGGGTGGACAATCTTCAAAAAAGGTATAGGGTGCCGGTACCAATGGTTGTAATGTACCAGTAGATTGGACTATGGAATAAAACGTACATTTTTCGATACAAACGACATGTTCTATTTTTGATGGATACATTGTCTCTAGTTTAGCCGATTTGCCAAATTTCAGCTTTTTATCTTATTAAAAAGTCATATAAATAATTAAGTTTACGTAAAAAATTGGCTCCCTTGCACCAGTAGTAGCCGTCGTGTTCCAGTAGTGGATCAACGGTTGGAAGCAGTTTTTAAAATGGATGTATAAAAATGAAAAAAAGCCCTAGAGATGATCTTTATGCTTCATTCGAAAGATATTAATTGCTGTTCCGTGGGAAAAATGTTAAACCTATGTAAAAATTTACCATTTTGTTAAAAGTTCCTTGTATAATTCCAAAACGTCTACTACTGGAGCAATAGCGCAACTACTGGAACACGTGTACCAATAGTGGCTCAAGCGATTTTATGTTGAAAACATAGTTTTATCACTCTTTTTATATTTTTCCCATATAGTAGAGGTTGAAATCTTTCTGTTCACGCCAAAAGATCTCGGTTAGGGCTTTTCGTTATTTTGTTATGTTTTTTTACAGCTTAGGTAGTCCACTAATGGCACCGGCACCCTAATATAAAAAATTATATTCATAGAGGCCCAGAAAGTCGTAGAGGTAAACGTGCAGCTATTCAGCAAGACCAAGCTGAGAATCGTGGGTTCGAATTCCACTGGTCGAGGATCTTTTCGTAAAGTAAATTTTCTCGACTTCCCAGTGCATAAAGTATCATCGTACCTGCCACACGATATACACATGCAAAAATGCTCAATCCACAAAGAAAGTTCTCAGTTAATAACTGCGGAAGTGCTCATGAAAACATTAAGCTGAGAAGCAGGCTTTGTCCCAGTTGGGATGTAACACCAGCAAAAAGATGAAGAAGTAGATAGGCATGAGCATTGGCGTAGGAACAGGGGGCCAGGGGGGCCTGGCCCCCTCCAGAATCATCCAGGCCCCCCCAGAATTTTTAATGACTATTAAAAAAAAAACAATTTAACATGAAGCAAAATCTTCTGAATTAATGTACATGATGACTCTTGCTGTAAACAAAAAAATCGCTTCAATAGTTACGTTATTTTATATTGTCCAACTATAGTGAGAAAAACCTCGCTTGTCTTATACAGCATCAGCGTGGTTGTTCTGGCTTCGACTAATCGCGTAACAATCGAAAGCTTAACAGTCGATCAGTTTCTGTTAGAACTAGAGTCTTGTTGTATGCGATAAGCGCAATTTTTCGACAACTTGCAAAAAATACCTTGTTTCAAAAAGCGTCAGTATCTTGGAAATTTTGTTTTCAAAATTTTCAATTTCAAATGTTTCTTTTCTGAAGAATCCAAATAATGCTGTTTCAGCATGAAGAAGCATATTCACTGCATTCTGATTTCTCATGTTTTTTTAAGGATACCCTGCTCGAGGTGTGGGGTGATTATGATTTCTTTTATGAGAATTCTATAAAGATATCCTTACATCAACTTCTAGCGTATAATGTCCAAAAAAAATAATTGAAAATACCCAACTAACATTCACTCATTTAACAAACACCATTATGGCAGTTTTATCCAGCATCATGTTTTATAACATTTTAATAATTTCCATGGCCAACCTTTGTTAAAGCATTGTTCACACAAATTTGGAGAAACTTTAAAGCATGTCGTTGAATACCAACTTTATTTTTCGGCTTTAAAAACGTTTTACAAGCATTTAGTTCAGCTTTTATACGGCTGGTCTAAAAATAATTATAGACTAATAAAAACAAAAAAATATTTTTCTAGGCACTTTACTTTATAAATGTAGTGTGCACTTTTATTATGATAGTATAACAATCTTATTTGAAAATCGCCTGTATACTGGATTCGAACTCGAGACCTTCCAATCGTCAGCGGTATGCCTTGCCATCTGCGCCATCCTAGAATTGATGATTATACCGTCCAGTGCAAAATATAAACTTCTCATAGCTGAATATTGACCATGTTCGAGCTTCTATTCGACAACGTCTAATCAACACATGGTACGCTAATCTAAAACTGAACAAGCATATTATTCAGCTGCTGTTTAGTGCTGATCCAAGCTGAGTTCAGTCGGCTATTTTTAGCGCACAGTGAGAAAATTTATGTCGATGTTGGTCAGAATAATGTTTATTTACACAAAGTAAAAACAGTCTGAAATGATTAATCTAATTTCGTAATAAGTTTTAGTTTGTTCAAAACTGATTCATTAACTTAAATAATTTTATAAATTATAGTTTGATTATTTTTTTATTTGTATTTTTCATAAACCTATTACATATGCATTGAAGTAAAAGTTCTCTGTATGAATATATTTGAATCATTTGAAGGTTCAATCCTCAGAACCCACCTGAATAGAAAAATATTCGAATATCTTGATGCGATTTTTATTTTCGGAAATGGCCAAGTAAATCATTTTTCTTAGAGCGCAGTATTTATTCAGTTGTGGAGAAATGTCATGCGAAATGTAGCTGGCTATAGAAATTTATTTAATCAATTCTGTCAAAGAAATTTTTTCATAGGTTTAGAAGTTCCAGGAACAAAATTTTTATATTGTCTTTAGATATTTTATCTCTTATGTCAATCAAGTCAATATCACGCTTTGTTTGTCAGTACTTTGCTCCTACTCGGAATACTTAGCTTAAATGTTTATTTTTGTTTTTCACAATAATTCTGCATTTCTGGAGGCTGACCATGTTTATTTTTCGAACAGCTATTTTAAAAGTTTAAGATAGCATAATTTATGAGCTTTGAAATGCATTCGGAACTCAACACGAATTTCGGATATTTTGTCCATTTTATTAAATTTAGCTATAGTGTGATCGCTTTTACAAGGCTTATTTATTGCTGAACAATGTGTTTGTTAAACGTCATTTTGGCCTCTATTGGATCAACTGTTCTTATAATATACTGAAGCTGAATTAGGATTTTATAAGATACTTATTCAGGTCTTATTCATGCTTATGTTAAACATGTGGGAATAGCTGAAGTGCGACGCAAGTAAAACGTTAGTTCGTCTTCTGAATATCCTTTTATACATATACATTTGTTTAGTGGAATATTGGCTTTTTAATTGGGGGAAACATGTCTTGTTCAGCTCATTTGTAGAACAATCTTGACTAGTCGAATGAGAATCTTTGGAAACGTTTAATAAGTGGCGATTCAACTTTTGTTCATTGTAATGCATAACGTTGAACATTGATCTAAGTTTGTGTTAAAAAAGCACCTTCTCAGCTCTTTATAGAGCATTTTTTTTATTCAGCTGCCATTACCATTATTGAACAATAATTAAACATGCATGCTTGTTTGTGGCTCTGAATTGTTAGTTGGGTAAGGCTCAATTTTCAAGGAATTTTGGCATGGGCAAGTTTTCTTTAGATGAAAGGCAGAAATATAACCTGGTGTGAAAAAAATGTATCAGAATCGATCATAGTGTTAAATTCCAACAATAAATTCTCTCTTTGATTTTGATTTAAGTATTGTCACATGGATAAAGTTATTGCTTAATCTATATTTTTACAAAAAAAAAAATATATATATATATTTCATAAAATATTTGTTCAATTTCCAACATATTTGTAGCAAAACTTATATACGATATACCTTATAAAATTTTAGTACAATCAAATTCCTCAAGGAATATTAGAGGGTGGCTTAAGAACTTTTGCAAAACTCTTGGAAATTAGTCAAATGATATTGTGGGATTTATTCAAAAACGAATTCATCCATTCCTTCTTTGTCTTCTTTTTTATTAGCTGATTGATTCCGGAAAATGTTCCCGTATTAACCTAAAAAAAATGTTCCATAATTCTTCAAAAGTTTTTCCTCGCAATTCCTCCAAAAAATCATTGCTTCTGTCAAATATAATTCTGAGATATTTTGCTGAAAGTTCTACTAGAAATTTTTTTTGTGAATTTCTTCAAATAGTTTTCCCAAAAATTTTATTACAAATTCTTCCGCAAAGTTCATCAAAAATCCTAAAGAAGTGTTTCCAAAATGAATCATAAATTCCATCAAAAATTCTTCTTTGTTTTTTTTCTAGAAATTTTGCTTCAAATTCCCGGATTATTCAAGAATTGCAAAGACAATTGTTTTTTAAATGTCTCTTGCCTTCGAATCTTCGGAGGAAATTTGTTGAAAAACCCCTGAAAAATTTTTACTTCCGAAATTAGCATAGTGGTAAAGGAATCTGTAGGGAAACATGTAGCAAATGAACTGGAAAGGGGGAAAGGATTTATGAAGATATTCATTGTGAAATTTGTATTGATCTTCCTTAAACCACTTTTCAAGAAATAATTTTACCAATTATTGTCAGTATTTTAAGATACGACGGCGGAATTTCTAGAGGCTTTCTGGCAGAATTCTAGAAGACCAGAAGTCAAGGAAGGATAGATTAGAAAGATAATTTCTAAAGAAGTTTCTGATAGATTTTCTTGAAAAATAGCTTTACTTGTAAATTTATTAAAGATGTTCTAACTATCCTATAATTAACTTCAAGAGAAAATATAATAAGTTATCTTTCAAGTTCAACCTAATTGAATATTTTGTTGTTTCTCCTTCCTTCACATGACGCTTTGATGAACTTCGTTCAAAAATCTTTCCATACTCCAAAAGCTACATTTCAAACAATCTAAGAAAGATAAATGATGGGAGTTTAAAAAAAACTACAGAATTCTTCTCCAGAAATCTAATATAAAGTGATTTGTAGAGGAAATTGTAAAGCAATCCCCAAAATGTTAAGGTATTCCTGGATCTGAAGCACAGAATGAAGAGTGGATGAATTTTTAATTGTTATTTTGGGAAGAATCACCATTCGGAAAAAAAGTCCTTTATTTTTTTTCTGGAGTTTTTTTTCTTGAACTTTAAAGAATACTTGATGTAACTTTTGGAGATTTTTTTTGAGAATTTAAAAAATGAATTACAAAATCTTAGTAAATCTGATGACAAATTCCATAGAATAAATCCTAAAAGAATGGTGAGTACTGTTCAAATAAAAAAAATCTCTGGGAAATACTTAGATGAATCTCTGGTTAATTTTTCGGAAGCAAATTAGGGAAAGAATAATATAATTATCCAAGAAATCCCTGAATAAATAACTCGGAAAATCATTGAGTATTTCCACGGAAGATTTTTTTTTTAAGAACAGATGAACGTATTCCGCTAGGAACTTTATAGGAGTGTTAGATTTCTTTAAACATTTCTTAGTTAGGTATTTTTGAAACAATATAAAAACAAAATAAAATATTTTCGAGAGAGTTTTGAAGGAATGATGTTGCTCCTTAATTTAAGAGAAATCTTAAAATTAATTATCTGTGAAAATGCAGACAGATCTTCGGAGAACTTCTTTGAGAAGTCATGAATAACATTTTTCCAATTGAATTCTTGTGAATTGTTCATAAAATCTTTGTGGAATATTACGAGAAATCCTTAAAGTAACACCTGTAAAAATCATATAATTTTTGCTGCGATTTTTCAAACAATCCTGTAGAGGAACTTTAGTAAGAACATCAAAAGCAAAGTTAGAAAAACTGCCGATAGAGATTCCTCGAGAAATCTTCTGGTGATATCAGATAATCTGGGAATGATTTTCCGTTGGATTCCCAGGACGAACTCAGTGAAAACTGATAGTAAAGAAATTCTTGGAGAAAACACTCAAAAGTACGAACATAATACATAAAAAAACACCCGTAGGATTTCTCTGAGGAATCTCTTCAAAGCAAATGGTTGAATACCTGAAAAGTTCATGGAAGAATTGCAAAGGACTTGTGAGTTTGTTTTGCTTTCTTGAATGATTTTTGACTGGATTACAAAAAGAATAAATCTTTTTCATATCGAAAATTTAATTTTACAAATATCTATGAACAAATAAATAAAATCAAGATAAATCAGTTAAAAACTACACAATTTTTGAAAATCGTGATTATTGCTTCTGTAAAATAAGTAAATTACTTCTGTAAACAAGTATTTGTAAGGCCCCCCTAGGCCCCCCTAGGCCCCCTCCAGAAAATAATCCTAGCTACGCCAATGGGCATAAGCAGAGCATGAGCATGATTGACCGCCCGCAGTTTCTACTCCGTTATTGCAGAACAGCTGTACTTACACAGGGAACCAACAGACGCTACTCGGGATCAGTATCATCCTCAATGTGTAAATACTGGTGTTCTTATTATTATAATAAACAATACCGGCGCCGGCTGCGTCCGAATGCAGGTCAATTTGGGAATGGGAGGGAAATGTTGACGTGTTACTGGGGGTGACCCATTTCGCATAAAGACGTTTCGCATAAGGACGTTTCGCATACGGACGTTTAGCATAATGGACGTTTCGCATAAAGCAGTTTCATACAAGAACAGGTAGCATTTTAAAGAAGGCATATAATTCTCATTATGCCAAATGTCCATTATGCTAAACATCCGTATGCGAAACGTCCTTATGCGAAACGTCTTTATGCGAAATGTCCCACCCCCCGTGTTACTTGCTTTACAGAAGCCGAGGAGTCCTCTGCACTTCCACAAGAAAACACTGGGAGTTTGGATATGGGAAAGGATTCGTTTTGGTAAACGATAAATATATAATTCGAAATGAATACGTGAGCATATACACGAATGACCGCACTATCCAAACCAGACACGATACTGAATTCGTTGCTCGCTCGACAGGAGCATACAACAGGTTCAACGTATCAAACTCTATTGACGCGTTTTTTTTTTTGTTTTTCACCGGCACACTTCGTTTTTTCTTCCGCGCAGCGCAAACTGGACACAATGGATCCGGATTCCGTCGCTCGCTCACAAGGAGCATGCAACAGATTCAACGGATCCAACACTACTCGATGAAGAAGTTGATAGGTGAGAGTTATTCGTTCCTTCTCGGGATGCTATGCATGGCTACTATGATTGCAATGCACGTACTAGAGAATCACAGGATTGTTATTGTTTAGTTAGAATTGCACTCCGTACACCTTCAAACGCGTTAAAAGAGGTATATCGCAAGTTTTCGCAAAATAAGTTGTATCCTTCTTGAATGCTCTTGTTTTAAGCTTTCGAATGAGCTTATTCTCATCGCAGGCATTCGCGGGCTACTAATGTCTTAGGGCACTTTTATGAAAAGAAATACGTTTTTTAAAGAATTTTTTGCCTTAACTTACTTTGTATAAATATAATGAAATTTTTTATTCAACTCAGGTCTACTTCATGTATAAACAAGCAACTTCTCTGAATATACCATTGTGATTTGAACTCTTTTTATAATCGTAAATAGGTTGTGAATTTAAGATCGCAATTATTAATTTTCTTGAAAAATCATGTTCACGGTCCACTCCAACAGCTGTATAAAATTCAAAATGCAATGAATCTGCTTCAAACTTTGGATTCCAACCATCAATAGGTTAAGGAAGTCGGGAAAAATTCTACCATTCGGAGAAAACAACTTTGATTTTTGAGGTTTTGGCCGCCTTCGAATCATTGTGCGTTGAGTTCTCTGCACTTCCACAAGAAAACACTTGGAGTTTGTATTTGGGAGAGGGTTGTTGAAGGGATTCGTTTCGGTAAACGATAAAGATTATATTTATATTAACGCTCAACCCAATTTGCAAGCCCCGAGATCAAAGGATAAACTATTCTAATACAGTCAACTCTCAATTACTCGATATATCGTATCTCGATATCGAGTAGTGAAAGTTGGTTTTCATGGCTACCTCGATGGTTCCTTGAATCGCTTTTGCCCTGATTTTGTGTTCAATAACTCGATACCTCCCTAACTTCAATATCGAGTTATGGGGAGTTGACGGTATGTTTTATTTTATTAAAAAAAATGTCATTTGCTTTTAGCAGCAGAACAAAATTACATTACAAGTCCTCAACAATCAAATTAAAAATAAAAACACGGAATCACTGCTGTCATTTTTGGCATTTGAGATAAAACAGAACTTACTAGTAAGATGCGAAAATTGCCAAATGCATGACGGCTCAGCATGTCCGAAAGAACATGAAACTATCGAGAACCAAAGCTACAGGTCCAAAGCACTGATTAATGTGGATGGTTATGTTGGCTATAACCGAGGTCATCATGTAAAGAACAACGGACAATGCTGTATCGTGGCAGCACCTAGAAGGCAGCCCCTCTAATACGATGTAGGTAGCGCAACCCTGGTTAGGTTGCCTATCGAAAGCTTTTCTCAACCTAGAAAGGCAAAAGTAGAGCAAATGGATTGATTTTACGGCAACAGACCTGGCAACGAAATAAAGACAACGATTAAAAATTCAGATCTTAGATCGTGAGAACTTTGAATGGACCCACGACTGTTGGGCTCCTGGCTCGAGAACTGCAGAATGTTGGCGTGAACGTGGCAGCCAGTCTTCCCATGAACATTACCGATGTTCAACTTGGGTTCGCATCCTTCTACTCGTGTTTAACAGCAAATGCACGACGACAAAAAAACTCGCGTTGCACATTGAACCCGGTACACTTCAACTTCGGTTGAACCTAGGTTTGAAACATTGGTTCAAACCATGGTATAAAACAAACCAGAAGAAACCAGTTCGAACGCACGCTGATAAAATTTAACTTGAACTTTATGATACTTCAATTGTTTTATGGCTTCATCGGTCATGCGACTCAAAGTTAAAGAGAATCAATAGAAGCAAATGATGGCAATGAATAGGTGGATAGGCGTCGCAAGGGAGCGACAAGATTGAAATTTAATTAGGTGGTGAAAGTTGAGCAAGCCATTTTATAGTCAGTAAGCATCGAAGCGTCCTGTATTTTGCCTAGCTTCTCTACTGGAAAAGGGTTGGCTCAATGCTTTGAGCTTTGCTATGGGATGTTGTAAATTTAAGTTTTTTTTCTTGCACATATTTGGAGCATCAAAATAAACTGAAATGTCAACGACAAATCGCTTATTTTTCAATCTAATACACTTATAATTTACACGATCATGTAACATTCAAGCATCTCCAGATGAAAATTAAGCGTGATGCTGTAACAATAGATCAAATTCAAATTCAATTTACTTTTACTATCTTCCTCTATTTACGCTACATTGAAATTTGAATATTTTTATCTGTGAAATTGATCCATCCACTTAAATACATCATTATTGATGTGACTCACAGTAAATACTGGCATTTACACTAACGCTAATTTCCCGGAATTGTACAGCTGAACCACAGGGATCACTTCATTGTTTTTTTCAGTATCTTCTAGGTGGCATAGCACCACCAGCCGTTTGAAAATTTCACCGGCCGAATCAATTACGGGGATTCGATATGAACGTGACAGCAAACGATAAAAAGTAGCCATCCACGCATACGGCTGCTGCTACCCCTCGTGGGTTAAAGCAACTTAAATTTAGATAAACTCGAAAGAACCCTAATTTGACCTATTCCACGGACATTCGACGTTGTGTCGGTGCTCTAATTTCTGTTTTTGACAATATTGCTGTTACGAGAGCAGCAAATAACCCAACTGCGGGAAGAACTAAATACAGTTTACAAATTTGAGTAAAAAGTAGAGTTACATATTTCTCAGGAGCAGTGGTGGAAAAGTTCGCAACGCAAAGCAGCTCACGAGTGTATAGCCCCGAAAATTCGCGACACAACTCATAACAAAAATGACTCGCGATCGGGCTAGGTGTGAGTAGGTCCGCACCCGTCTGCTCAGGAGAACATGTCAAAAGAAGTAACCGCAAGCTCGAGAACGTTTACTCACGAATAACCGAGCAAGGTGTAGTTTAACCCTCTAATACCCAACCCCGCCTTTAGACGGGGTACACTTTGGAATTTTGTGTATTTTTTCGTAGCTCGGAAATCAAAATGATTTTATTTTTGGCTTATACCTTGACTCATAACACGCATATAAGAAAAGTTTTTTATGACTTTTGAAACTTTTTTGTATTTTTAGAAATTGTTTGAAAAATTGCATTCTTATATAACCTACAAATGCCTGGGCTTCATTTAACGTGTAATATAAAAAATCGTACCTTTTATATTTTTCTACGATTAACCTATCACAAACGAAGAGCCTGGTGGTATTAAAATCATTTCAAACCTGTTTTTCCGTTAGTTACACGGAAAATAAAATACGCTCCGAAAAAAAAATTAATATTTTTAAAAATACCGTAACAATTTATATTTTTATTATTGCCAAAAATCAACAACTAGAAAAGGCTTCAAGAAAAAATGAAAAAAGCTAGGGATGTTCAAAAACAAAAAATTATAAAAATCAAAAACCAAAATTTAAAAATTTGCGAATAAAACTAAATAAATGCCCAAAACGTGTTTAGAACGATATTAGATAATGAAAAATAATACTTAAATCGAAAATAAAAATTTGGGTATTAGAGGGTTAATATAGTTTTAACAGACAAACTAATTGGATAGCCATCTAATCGACAGTGAACTCCCATTTTGTAGTCAAAATTTCTTGAAAACCAGAAATCTCGGAGGGGAAGCACCTTTTTTTCCAAAAGCACAAACGATCACGAATCAATTTAGCTTCGATTACTCGGGAGCACAACAGATACGAGTAAAGCAGCACTTTGACGTTTGGGAGCATTTGGTTTTGTTTCTATTCCAGTTGAGCAGAGTTGTTTGCCACTTTCCATCACTACTCAGAAGTACATAAATGTACTAACGAGTCTCCAGCCAAGCCGTCTTCCAGCTCATCAGAATCGCAGTCTGCTGCGCTAGCCTGAGTCTCATGAAAATCCTTAAAGCGCGTGCTCGGTGCTCTGCTCTCGGGTAGCCTCGTCTCAAGTGCTGCGCGGCGCTACGGCTCATTATTGGAATCCAAGTTGTGGAATAACTGCTTAGCAACGAAGAGCCTCTTCGACTTTTTAGCGCCTCAATATGGTCTAACCCTTGCGATCCGAGAGTTGAAAAATGTTGTCATCACGTCAATTATTGCTCTGACTTTAAAACAGCACATGTGACAGAACGCATGAGACCACTTTTTACGACCGAAATTCAGATTAACGATCGTTTTCATATATGATCAATATCTTAAAAAGTAATCAAAATGGAGAGTCCTGATGTTCAGCAAAATTATTAAGTTGATTGAGGGCCAATATGCGGTGGTCATTGAAATGCGGAATTCTGCCCTAGGCAGCGCTAATGGATATCGAAATTTGTTCCTCTGATATCTCGGGATGCGTCGAAAACAAAGTACATGCTGGTTGGCGGAACTGAGCGCGACTGGGCCCGCCTAGGAAGCAGTGTTACGATAGACGGGGATACCTTCGAGGTGGTGGACGAGTTCGTCTACCTCGGATCCTTGTTGACGGCTGACAACAATGTTAGTCGGGAAATACGAAGGCGCATCATCAGCGGAAGTCATGCCTATTATGGGCTCCAGAAGAAACTGCGGTCAAGAAAGATTCACCCCCGCACCAAATGCACGATGTACAAAACACTCATAAGACCGGTAGTCCTCTATGGGCATGAGGCGTGGACTATGCTCGAGGAGGACTTGCAAGCTCTTGGGGTTTCGACCCCCAGGACGATCTTCGGCGGCGTGCAGGAGAACGGCGTGTGGCGGCGAAGGATGAACCACGAGCTCGCTCAACTCTACGGCGAACCCAGTATCGTGAAGGTAGCTAAAGCTGGAAGGATACGCTGGGCAGGGCATGTTGCAAGAATGCCGGACAACAACCCTGTAAAGATGGTGTTCGCCACGAATCCGGTCGGAACAAGAAGGCGTGGGGCGCAGCGAGCTAGGTGGATTGACCAGGTACACCAGGACCTGGAGAGCGTGGGTCACAGTCGAGGATGGAGAGAAGCGGGCATGAACCGAGGGAATTGGCGATATATTGTTGGCGAGGCTTTATCAAGATAATTGATGTAAAGCCAAATAAGTAAGTAAGTATATCTCGGGATCCTGACCACTTAGAAAGATGGCGTCTTCGGCAAAGCTTTTCAATAGCTCAAGATCTGTAATTATTCTACCAGACAGATATGAGATTTTGCCATTAGGTGGTTTCAGTGAGCATGAAATTTTTATTTTTCAGATATCTCATTATCCTGACTACCTAGAAAGATGGTATCTTCGTAAAAATGGCTGATTTTAGCCAAGAGGTTTGACATTTTTGACAATAAATCATACTCACTCGTACCGTATGGGGGAAAAATATTGAATTGCATGGTTCAAACAAAGATTTGCTCGCTAATGGAGGATTGTTGATTTACGCAGACGACCTGAAGCTATTTTTAGTAGTGAGAACTGAAGCTGACTGCAGAGAACTTCAAGACCTTTTGGATACCTTCGCACGTTGGTGTTGCCTAAACTTCCTCATAATAAGCGTTCCTAAATGTTGCGTCATCTCGTTCCGTCGAAGCAAATCTCCAATTCTGTACGATTACAGTATAAATGGACAGAAACTGGAACGCGTTGATAAAGTCAAGGATCTTGGGGTGTTGTTAGACTGCCAATTGACGTTTAAATTGCATTATTGCGCCATCGTGGATAAAGCAAACCGACAGTTGGGTTTTGTCTTCAAAATGGCCAAAGATTTTGACGATCCTCTTTGCTTGCGCGCTTTATATTGCTCTCTTGTTAGATCTATCTTGGAATTTGCATCTACTGTGTGGTCGCCATATGAAGCCGTGTGGATTGCAAGAATAGAAGCTGTTCAAAGAAAATTCGTGAGGCGTGCTTTGTTAAATCTACCATGGCGACATCCTGAAATGCTACCACCTTATGAGGATCGTTGTGCCTTGCTGGGAATTGAACCGTTACGTGTACGTCGCAGAATCGATAGAGCTGTATATGGAGCGAAAATAATTCGTAGCGAAGTAGATTGTGCAGCTTTGTTGGAGCGTATTCGACTCTATGCCCCTGAACGTGTTTTACGGTCCAGACAAGTTATTCAGGTTGAATCCAGGAATACTAATTACGGAGCAAATGATCCGATGAATTATATTAGTAGATGTTTTGTAGAAGGTTACGAGCTGTTCGATTTTAACTCTTCTGTAGAGTCATTCAGACAGCGATTGTACAGATCTCGTTTATTTAATTAATTATTTTAAGATTTCTTCATTAAGACCCCGATGTCAGATGGAAATAACAACAATAAAGAAACAATAACTGGACTAGTTTACCATAGGCGTAATTTTTCTTAGTCGTCAGGAATCTGAGATGTTTGCATACATTTTGAATTTGACTGTTGGATAAATCGTTTTTGTTAGCGTTTCAGTCGAATTTTTATGATCAAAAACTCCAACTTTTCGATCCGTATTAGATATTTTTCATGGATTCGAAACTATTGTAGTTTTATCGTCAAATTTTCGTTTTTCCAAACTATCAATCGTCATTTCTTGGTCTATCTGCGTTTATCCGAAAAACCATTAAATTTTAATATCGGTAGTCGAAACCCGGACTGCAATAACTACTAATTTTTACGACCCCCCGATAACGGTCGTAAAAAGAGGTTGGGGTGTATATGCATTCTTCAAAATTCTTCTCTTGTATGGAACTATCATGCCAAACGTCAGTTATGCCAAACGTGCTTTCGCCAAACCTCCTTATGCAAAATGGGCCATCCCCATTTTTCCCTCACTATCGTAAGAAGGAGCACTTCATATTCATACTTAAGTTAAAGTCGAGAGCATTAAAATACACATATATCTATGAGACTACCCTACTTCTGATGCTATTTAAGACTTCACCCCACGGTAACTGTTTGTATCTCGTTCACTGGGGATTTTTTTTTATTTCCGTACAAAGTGGGCCGAAGGGTCTCAGATTTTCATGAAACTTTTTCCACAGGCAAGGCTCATCAATAAATGAATAAAAAATAATTGAGAAAAATTCAAGGTCGCTTATTTTCCCGGAAAACTCAGTTGGATTTTTTTTTTGTTTTCCTCTGACACTATTTACTTTGAAAAATCATAACTCAAAAACGAAGCATCGTAGAAACAAAGTTTTTTATGAAAATGAAAGCAAATTTTCTCAGAAATTAAAAAAAAAATATTAACTGGAAAATGTTTTCCACAAAATTTTCCACCGTTGACAAAATTCGTAAAGACAAACCATAAAAACGATGCTCCAACTCGTCGAAAATTTAAAAAAAAATATTTTTGAGAATATAATTTCATAAGTTTTAATCGCTGAAATTTTTGAAAAGAAATTTTTTTTTGTTTTTGAGTTATGGCCAATTTTGTGAAAAATGACCATATAAGTCTTTTCTTTGAAAATCCATATTTCAATCGAAGCATCGGAGAAACAAAGATTTTTCATTTCAAAGAAGAGGCTCAAAATGGCACATTTGCACATTTTTTTACAAAATTGGCCATAACTCAAAAACGAAAAATAAGTACATTTTAAAAATTTCAGCGATTAAAGCTTATAAAATTATCTTCTCAAACACATTTTTTGAAAATTTTCCACGAGTTGGAGCATCGTTTTTCCGGCTTTTCTTTACGAATTTTCTCAACGGTGGAAAATTTTGTGGAAAACTTTTTCCAGTTAATATTTTTTTTTGTTCCTGGGAAAATTTGCTTTCATTTTCATAAAAAAAACTTTGTTTCTATGATGCTTCGTTCTTGAGTTATGATTTTTCAAAGTTAGTAGTGTCAGGGGAAAATAAAAAAATTTCAACTGAGTTTTCCGGGAAAACAGGCGACGCTGAATTTTTCTTATTTTTTTTATTCATATATTGATGAGCCCTGCCTGTGGAAAAAGTTTTATGAAAATCTGAGATCTTTCGGCCCAAACCCGTACGGAATTAAAAAAAATCCCCTGTTGGATCGATGCTCAATTCACATGAGCCCATTTGGCACACTCTCACAGCCCCTAGGCTACGGTCGTTCGTTTATTGGGATGATTATGTAATCGAAAATTGCACTATTTCGCACACAGCTGTACGCTTCATTCTCATACAACCAGCAGTTTCAACGTGAAGTAGGCATCGCAATGCAGTTGCAATTCTCCTCCAATTTGTCCAGTCATGCTTTGTTTCCGACCAAAAACGATTTCTATTCGGCCCATAAAGTCTCTGAGTACCAAGGCGTCACGTGGGCACGGAAAGATAATCTTCATCTTAAGGTGAAGATAGAACGAAGCCACACCTGAAGCTTTTAAGAGCACAAATCAAATGAACCAAAATAACGATCAATCTTTGATCGAATTGATTACCACCAGCCAATAACTAATTGATCAAATATTCATCGACTGTTTGGTTCTCTAGATTTGTTTGAATTTGTTCATCTTCACCTTAACGCAAATCGAAATGAATCAATCTGCACGAAAATCGGATCACCTGATGCATCATAAACGAACTATCCGCTTTGAACAAACCACTGTAGGTACATGAGAGCTGTTATCCATTTTTAAACGCTGAACTCAAGCTCGCTCTATGGGACTATAGTTCATTGTCAAGGTCGCTGAATAGCTAACAACGATCCCAAGCTTATTTGCAGTCTGCGATCATTAACTAACCGGTTGCGCACAACAGAGGCCGCATAAGAGGATCAGGATGAAAGTTGATCGTCCACTTTACAGCTCGTAGCTCAGGTTTTGATCTTCTACTTTTCTACGATTTTCGGTCTCAAGTTTTTTTTTACGAGAGTGGTACTTATGAATCACACTTGACCACCAACAACAAAAACAGTGAACCTCTTGAGAAGGGAGCCACCGTGGTCGGGCCATCGAGGGGTCAATCATACGAAGATGTGGTGTAGAGGTACAGTAATGGTAATGATGACGATCATGATTACAATCATCATCAGCACCATCGGGCTGGTATTGGTGTTGAAGCTGCACGAGGGTACTTTAGGGGTTGTGTGGTTACCGCTTAGAGCTGTGAATTGGACCCAGGCGTTTGCTCTTTCGTAGGTTTGTGTGGATATCGTCTTCGGGGCAATATCGTACGATCTCGCGTGAGCAACATATCTACACAGCTGAACAGGTTGAGAATATTTTTTTGGATGCTTTAAATTGGAGAGTAGCCTAGCGAGTAAAGCAATCCGTAGGGTGCCAGTACCAATGGATGTAATGTACCAGTAGATTGGACTATGGAATAAAACGTAAATTTTCCTTACATATTTTTTATTTCAATGGAGGGATTATTAGAGTATCTTTAAGAAAAACACTAATTGAACTTTAACACTTCACTTTTGCAGAAAAAAAATAAAAGTCATTACTAAGGCAATCAAATACCTTTAATCTCTAATATAGTGCTTATCTTGACAGATAAGTCAATTTCGTCGTTCACACCTTTACAAAATTACAACCAAACTAGTTCTGTTACTATCATGTGCATTGTGTGGATGAGTAGTAAAACCATATCCAGTAGAGTACAAATTGGTGGATTTAAACACAATTCATCGAATTCCAGAAAACAACAATCATTATGAAATCATCAGGTGCTGAGTCAGTTATCCGTTTTTTAAGCCAACACTTTTTGGCGCTTGCCAAAAACCACCTACAATTGGCGCGTCACGTCATCGGGTGTGTTCGTGTGATGATGGCTTAAGACACATGTACGTCATCCAACCAGCACTATCTGCTGAACTTTTCGAGTCACATTTCTGGGAAACCTTAAAAAAGCATAAATCGTCTGCTTTCCGTTTTGTTCACCTCCAAACCCACCATGTGGTACGGTTATTTGGCTGAGGCTTGCCCACATTTGAATTAGCCCATCGATGTATTTCTTGGTATTAGGTACTATCATTCAGCCAATGCCGACTGAGGGGGGCTTAATACGGTATTGGGTCTAATTCCTAAATGGACTGCCCCACAAAAAAATGCGTGGGGTAATGACCGACTAAATCTCGAAGCCACCTTTTTCTAGTTGAATGAGATGTTTTTTTTTAGCCACAGTTTGACCTTCCAATGCCTAATTCAGGTATGAAAAAACATACAACGTCTCTGCTTTGCTGTTATTCCCATTTCGCGAAATCTGTTCATTTTCGGTTTTTCATGTTGTCTCTCAGATGTGTTCGTCATCACTCACGGCGCTTTTTGCGTCGTTTGTGAAGCAGTCATGCGATTTTCACGTAGTTTTGCAGTAGTAGGTAGATTGAATGACAGTTCGGAAGAAAAAGACAAATCTCTCTAGCGTCAGGCGTCGTTTCGGCAACACGTCAGCAATCTACAAGGTGGGATATAGGAATATACGAACATATTAAGAGTTTTTGTTGTGGCCGTCAAAGCCAATATATATAGCACCCCGATTCATGGAAGAGTACAGCTACTAGAATCTAGCAGCAGACGACTACAACAAGAACTCAAAATATGTTCGTATATTCCTATATCCCACTGTTCATAGACCATGTACAACAGTTTTGGGGATTTAAGACATTTGTCCGTACAATTTGTTTGAAGCGTAGATATTGGACACACTTTCAAACTTCTATATTAAACCCATAAGTATTCAAATGTGTGCAGTATAAAACTCACATCATTTCAGTTGGCGCAGAAATATTTGTCATATATGTATTACTGAAAAATATAAGAGAATTTGCCCATATAATTTTATTAGTATCATTCCCAACATTACATTCATTCATTATATCTAGGTGTCCTGTGTTAGACAACAGTACCAGTGCCAGAACGTCTGCCAAGCGTACCCTATGGCCTTTCCCACCCCATTAACATTTCACAATATCCCGTAACACCTATGAGAGGTCGTAAAGTTCTCTGCATCTTTCTCAAGTGGGTGTTCAATTAACCATCGCAAGGACGTGGCTAGGACAGCTCTCAACTGTTGAAGGATGCGTCAATCTTGTCTAAGAGTCAAGGGTTAGTCCCACAGCTTTGACTTTGGTAACGGACGGGGGGAAGCAACCCTCATACAACGGTTCAGGACTGTGCCACCTACGAATTTGTGCGAATCGCTTAATGCTAATGCTAATGCTAATAAGTGGATACAGACATTTTACATATTTTTTCTTACATTTGGCTTGAATGCTTTCAACGTGATTTTCGAAAGTTAAATTTTAATCTACAAAGTTCGAACGAAACGTGTAAATTTCTGAGACATATAATGCACATAATTCGAGCGTGGAATATCATGCATATTTACATGATATGTCATGTTAACTTCAATTATATGTCATGTAATCCAGCAGGATTCTGTGTGATTACATGACATATAACACATTGTCACATGATTTCAGACGTAAATTTACATGACGACGTGTAATCTTCCTTATTTTTAACTGTGTAGTATGAGCCATAGATACCTAACTCCATCGTGGCTCTACGTGATTTTTGCCAATACATCCCCACCCCATATGACCACGAGATTTTTTATGAACGAAATATGAAGTTGAAAATTCAAAAACAAAAACCAAAACTCACTTAGTCACCACCACCAGATTGAAATACTCCAAAGTGCTCATATAAGTATCAGGTCTTGTCTACCCATTCGACTATTGGATTCTTCTAAAATTGTTGGCAAAATGTCAAGTTTTGATCAAAATGGGAAATTGTTAGATCCTTCCTATAGGTTATAATATAACATCAGAGATTTTTCTGGACATTCCTCGAAGAATTTCTCTTGAATCTTGTTTTGAACAATTTCAAGTAATTCTTCCAGTGCGTTTTTAAAAATGTATTCAAGATGTACCCAACTAATTCTATTATGGGTTCCTTGGTGTTGATTGGGTCTTCTAGTAGAAATATTACTTTCTGAATCGTTGGTAACTTCTAACAACATTAAAGCAAGTGGGGACTCAGATAAGTAAAAGTTTTGTGTTATTTTTGAACTGCTGGTGAAAGACTATGCTTTAAAAAGGATGTTCAATCAAAATCAGGGTGTAGGAGGACTGGCAAACATTCTAAAATTGTTTCAGAACTATGAGTGAATAGGTGAAAATATTCAACATTGTTACAGAAAGATATGGAAATCAATTAGAGCAAAGGAGACATTGTAAAAAGCTCTGAAACTGTAAATTTTAAAGAAAAATGTTCTATGAAAAGTTGTAATGAACCGTTTGAACTACAAAAAAAAACGTTCGAAAAAATATTTTATTTTTCATCAAAGAAAATTCAAAAATAAAACCTTATTTTACATTACACAAAAGCCTCAGTTTTAATATTTTTTAAAGATTTTCACCATACAATCTTAACAGAAAAAGGATGTTTAGCATGAGCATGGATGACTGTACAATTCGTAATTGCTACTCTGTGATTGACTAGAACAATAGAAATTGCACAGAAAACCAAAGAACGGGGCATGGGATTAGCTAACCATTCTCAAAGTGCACAATTCGAGAGCTTCGAATATAACGAAATACAAGTCAATAACGGCGCCGGCTACACCCTTACAATCATCGAGGAGGAGAAGGAATGTAAGTGTGACTACCGTTGTTACTAGAGACCCAGATCACCTCTGCATCTCCACGGTTGTCGCAGGAAGATTTTTGTTAGTGGGAAGGGTCAAAAAGTTACATGATCAGGATTCACCTTGGTAAGTGATGCGACTCATGAAGCTTTGATTTAAATTATTACTATTTTTATGGCTTTATTATAAACGTAGACAAATGTATGTTATCACCTGTGGTGACGAACTATTTAAAAATTATTGTTAAATAAAAAAAAAAATATTTTGAATTGATGAGTGTTTTTGATGCAAGTATTTTCCGACACACGGGGTGACGAACCATACATCATTAATTTATTTATTTGACAAATATTGAATATCGAAAAAAGATAAAAGGTAAAACATAGAAGGAATGTTCCCACCTAGTGTATTTACATGTGTTCATAGAAAGGTAACCAGTTGACAAAAATTAAATAAACAATCCGAGTTAAAACTAAAAATAAAGAAAAGAAGAAGCAACTTCAAAAAAATTTCCGCAGTCCGCATCAATTCGAAAAAAAAATCGTCCTCAGTCCAACAAACGGAACGCACCCAAAAAAACGATCACCTTTCACATGTTAAGAACAGTCCTAGACGGCATGTTCTTCCTCAATAGGGTCCTAAAGCCATGTCCCAATTTTAGTGCCAAACGCTTAAGTTTAGGCCAAGAACACATATTTACTCAATTTTTTAATGTTTTCCGGTAGTTTTAAGTCCAAAAAACATTTTTTATGTTTATTTCAGATTTTGTCACACCCCTTGGCTTAAACTCAAATTTTGGGTGTATTTTGTTTTCCGTGTCCCTTCCGAAATGTCAGATAGGAACAACCCCAGTGTTAAAACTAAAAGCCCTGTGGTGTTTTGCTTAACTAAGCGAACGTCAAACATGATCTCAAGTGTCAAGGTTCATTTTTGGTCCCAATTTTTAAATAAAAGTTTAAATATGATATAGACGTTATTTGAGCGGGAAAAATTGCTAAATTAGTTGCAGTAACATTCTTTTTCGTGTTATTGAATAAAAACAAGATTTCATTAAACATTTTAGGACCCTATTCCAAAGCACTCTCGTAAACAGGATCAATCCATATATTGAACATGTTCGAACAGTTTGTGACATTCTCTCCTCCTGGCAAAGAGACGTTGAAAAAAACGTCTTGTTGATTCTAGGCCTACTACAACCCCTCAATCTTAACATAAAAGGATGTTTGTGACGAAGTTTCATGAGGGAGACTAGATATTTGATAAACAAGTTTTTCTAAGCATAACTTTTCGTAGGTAGATATTAAAAAAAAGTTTTGTTTTTTATTAAATAAAAATATTTTGACATTGAAATTATTCTCAATCATAACGATTATCACGATCACTTATCTATATGCAGACATTATCAAGTTATGTAGTTATCGGGGAGTCGTGAGTTCGATTCTCACTGAGAAGACGTGTAACTTTTTCGCAAATTTTCACATCAATTTGTCCATCTAATCCAATTGCAAATTATATGTAAACATTACAGCTTTTCGGTAGTTGTTAAACTTCCACTCGGCTGGTTAGTCGTAAAACCACGATTCATAATTAAAAACAAGTAAGTAATGTACAGTTAAATGCAAAACCTTATCAATTAAATTTTGAATTAGGAAATTTGAATAATTGAATTATTAAATGAAATAAATAAAATATCTAATTATCTAACAGCGATTCTCCAACAAGAACAAAATAAGTCAAAATGATAAATTTTTCTATGGAAAGACTCGAAAAATTCTATGGTAGAATACATACTGAAAATATTTTTGAAATAAAATCCAAATCAAATATGTTCAAGTTTTATGACTGTTAAATTTGACACGGAATTCGTTTTAATGCCAATCTCTTTTGAAAGATGACTGAAAGCTTTTGGGATTCATACAAATTTTGAGATTATTTTTGAATAAAAGAGGAATGAATTGATTATTTTCAAATAGCATTCTCCAAAGGGTTTTATTAAATACCTACGAAAAATGTAACAATTTTTACTCAATTCTTTACAACAAATTTCAGTAATTGGATTTTTCGAGTAGTCACGTAGTAGTAGTTTTAGAACTTTCAATTTTGCACATTTTTGCTGAAGGCAGCAAAGAGTTATCTCGATTGGTTTTCAAGTTATGGACAGTTTTTAGTTAAAACAAAAATTATTTTCAAAATTTTGTCAATCTTTTCAAACAAAAAACGTCCTCACAGTTTATTCACCATAAACAGAAAAAGAGATAATCTTTCCAATGACGACAAAAGATTGAAAATCCGTTGGCGCCTTTCGGAGATATCGGCATTTGAAAACAACCATTTTATTCGTGGAAAATTTCTGATAACTCTGTAACCATAAAAGATAGAACAGTAGTTTCTTCGACAAAAAGTTGCGCAATCAAAAGTTCTAAAAGTGCTCGGAACAAAGTTTTTGCGAGAAAGTATCGTATAAAAAGTTATCAAGAATAACATGATTTTTTAGTACCACCCTAACTTTTTGTTTGAAAAAAATCATAACTCGCGAACCATAAGCGATAAAAATTTGGGTTTTTCGGCAAAGTTGCTCCAATTTGGTTGTTCTAAAACATTGTAGAACATTGTGTAGTCCTAAATGCGTCAGCAAAGAAGTTTATGTGCTGATCTCGTAAACCATGTGGGCCACCCTAATTTCATATACCTGAAAAAAATTTCTGAAAAATATGGAGAAACTTTTCCGAAGACACCATATATCTAAAATTGACGGTTTAGGCGCAATCATTTTATTCTTCCTAGATATGGCTTTGGGACCAATTTGGAGTGGATTATGGTTTAGTAGTCACGCTGTTGTAATTTGTGCAACACAGCAAAAAATCTTACAGCTTTGTGAAGCTCAGAATCGATGTTGGCAAGCGGGAGCCCCACGAAAAACCTTTCATTTCATTCTGACGTTACTATAGGAGTGAGGCGTCAAAGTTGTGCCATGCCTACTAGATCGTTTGATGTTCGATCCGCTGCTACATTCTCGGATATCTTTCAACAGGCTTTTGATTGTCAGCCATCATAACAGGGTTGGAAGACAAGATCTATGACAATGTTCATTCAGTACCACACATCCTCCCTCTTCTCAGGAAAAAAAAAGTTTTAAGTGATGAGTTTTCACATCGTTTTCGTCATCACGAAAGCTTTTAGGAATTTAGGATATATCTTTCACATCGCTATGAACTTCCCCGATGTATACTGTCTCATATCTCAACTGTTCACTTGTACATGCGACTTGGAAACATTTTTTTCGCTGTAGGATACGGTGTTGAACTTATTGATCGGTTGAATGTCGTTCCATTCATTAGAAACGGCAAGCTAATTCTATGCAATGACATCTCTAAGACGAACTAATTTTGGACAAAATATTGCTATTAATAAACTGACATATACATGTTGAACAGAGTAGCATCAGCGTTTGACTCTCATCTTGTTGTACATTCATACCACCGTACTTTCACGGAAATACTCACTCGAAGACTTGTTTGGCTGTTGTTACTTGTTTTGATATAACATACCTTGATCTACTAAGTTACTAGACATCATTGGGCTTACATATATTATTCTATAGATACATTTTCGACCGCCAGTCGCGCATGCATGTGAGCATCACTTTTATTAGGAATCAATTTGTGACCACTAGTCGCGATAGCAAGTGTACACCACCATTGCTTAGAGCAAATATACGACCACTAGTCGAGCTTAAAACATCAATAATATTTGATAGGAACAAGTATGCGACCACCAGTCGCGGTTGCAAGTGTACACTACCATTGCTTAGAACAAATATACGACCACCAGTCGAGCTTACAACATCAATAATACTTACTAAGAACAAGCATACGACCACCAGTCGAGTTAACAACATTAATAGCAGTTACTAAGAACAAGTATGCGACCACCAGTCGAGGTAGCAAGTGTACACCACCATTGCTTAGAACAAATATACGACCACTGGTCGAGCTTAAAACATCAATAATACTTGAAAGGAACAAGTATACGACCACCAGTCGAGTTAACAACATTAATAGCAGTTACTAAGAACAAGTATGCGACCACCAGTCGAGGTAGCAAGTGTACACCACCATTGCTTAGAACAAATATACGACCACTAGTCGAGCCTAAAACATCAATAATACTTGATAGGAACAAGTATACGACCACCAGTCGAGTTAACAACATTAATAGCAGTTACTAAGAACAAGTATGCGACCACCAGTCGAGGTAGCAAGTGTACACCACCATTGCTTAGAACAAGTATACGACCACTAGTCGAGCTTACAACATCAATAATACTTGAAAGGAACAAGTATACGACCACCAGTCGAGTTAACAACATTAATAGCAGTTACTAAGAACAAGTATGCGACCACCAGTCACGGTAGCAAGTGTACACCACCATTGCTTAGAACAAATATACGACCACCAGTCGAGCTTACAACATCAATAATACTTGCTAAGAACAAGCATACGAGCACCAGTCGAGTTAACAACATTAATAGCAGTTACTAAGAACAAGTATGCGACCACCAGTCGAGGTAGCAAGTGTACACCACAATTGCTTAGAACAAATATACGACCACCAGTCGAGCTTACAACATCAATAATACTTGCTAAGAACAAGTATACGACCACCAGTCGAGTTAACAACATCAATAGCACTTCATAGAAACAACCATGCGACCACCAGTCGCGGAGGCAAGTGTACACTACCATTGCTTAGAACAAATATGCGACCACCAGTCGCGCTAGCAATATCAATAACATTGATTGATAGGAACAAGTTTGCGACCAACAGTCGCGTTATGGACATATTTTGCAACCATTTGTCGCGTTAGACATTACTTTTATATTGCAACCACCAGTCGCTTTTAGGGACATTTTGTTTGTAAACTCCAATCGCGGCAAGAATATTTATTTTTATTGCAACCACCTGTCACGTTAAGGACATTTTTTTTTTGCATTGCAAACACCAGTTGTGTTAAGGACATTTTTTCCGTTGCAACTACCAGTCGTGTTAAGGACATTTTTTTGCATTCATACATGTTTTTTAACATGGCATTTATTTAGAACTAATAATGAACTGAGCAGATTTGAATAGTTTGGATCTCACCGATTATCGACACAAAATTCACAAAAAATTACCGATTCAGTATGCTTCACACTTAACTTGTAAACATTACTGGATACACAATGTACTGAAGCAAATAGGAAAGAAAACAATCATGTGCACTATTGAGCAAATTTGACCAAAACATCGATAATACTGAATCGATTCAAATTCGATACGTCGAATCGTTTCGCATATTCAATCGAATCCTTTGTATCCATTTTTTTTTTAAATCGATTCGATTTTTCCAATCGTAAGCAAATTTACAAGAACAACGGCTCAAATTAAGACCAAATCCCTTGAATTAGGATTTCATGTAGTGCCAACATAAAAAAATCGATTAATTGGAACGAAAAATCTACTCTTGGAACATCAATTCAAAATCGCCCATGGCTAGGAAAATTTGCACACACTAACATTCCAATATTTTCATCGAAGTAATCTGTTTGAATTCAAAAGCAAAACAAAATATTCACTTCAAAGCCTGCATCGCGCAACTCAAATAGTTGAGGTGATGCTGGTGTTCAATAAGAACAACAACAAGCACAGAGAGAAACATTGCTGCTTCAACGAGTAGTGAAGCGGCTAATACATATTCATGTCATATTTCCTCTTCAATCAGTTTCTCTTGTTCATAGAAAATACCACATTGCTGTTTACTTACAGATATATGCCTTTTTTATCAGATTCAAACTTCACTCCACAATCACTCTGAACACATATTTTCACACGCGATTTAAGAAGCACTCGACACAAACACATTTTTTAGTGGACACTCCCGCTTTTTAACGAATCCAGGCACTCCAGGAACACGAAATATTATTTAAAATTCTGGCAGGATCGCCAAATGTGAAGCTCAGAATCGATGTTGGCAAGCGGGAGCCCCACGAAAAACCTTTCATTCCATTCTGACGTTACTATAGGAGTGAGGCGTCAAAGTTGTGCCATGCCTACTAGATCGTTTGATGTTCGATCCGCTGCTACATTCTCGGATATCTTTCAACAGGCTTTTGATTGTCAGCCATCATAACAGGGTTGGAAGACAAGATCTATGACAATGTTCATTCAGTACCACACAAGCTTCAGCGTGGTGCTTCTGGTGCTTCCGCACAACGGCCGGAATTTTATTTTATTTTTTTGAGGACTTTGAAGAGATCTTCGGCACTTATAAAAGTTTTTCGCAGAAACACCTCTGTTATTCCTCCTTATGCGTATCCTTATATCGTATACGAGTTTGTGTTTACTGGGTAGATTGTTGGAAAATATAACCTTTTTCAAACACTACTTTTGCGTGAATTATGATTCGTGCAGGGCACGATGCACCGCTTTTTGGAGCCAAACGCACAACAATATTGAGGCAAGGTGCACTACAACAATGAGGCAAGATGCATAATCGTGTTTTAAACGTTATTTTATTTATCGTAAAAACACGAATTTTGGATGATTTTCGTCAAATATATGGTACAGTTGGGCATAAATACGTTAGTAAAGTCTTCACATGACCTAAATTTTATGATTGTAATTTATTTAGGGATGGGTCGTTCTGCCCCGACCGATGGAATGCATGTTGCCCCAACCGGGCGCTCAACAGAAAATGTTATTGAAAATAGAAATCGTTGTGTTATTTTGCCGAATCATCTCATCAACTGTTAACTTAGACTTTAACCATCTGTTTCATGGTTTAAGATTGTTAAAATGCTCAATTCATCACTTTCAAAACAATAATTGAAATGATCGAAAAAGTCACATCAGAGTCGTGCTTTTCGAATAAATGGTTTGTCTCCCTGTTAAGTTTTCCAAAATGTATCAAATTCTCAGAGTGTCAACAAGTTGCAACGTTTCATCAATCTGCATTGTGATTTTCTCTCAAAAATAGTTCATTTCAGAGAAATTGGCGAGGTGCATTTTGCCCCGGCAGTGCATTTTACCCTAGGAACCCCTATATTTAAGAGGCCCAATCGCAATGGGTGTCAGTGACATTTTGGTCGGTTTTGAGTAACTAAATACCGACAGTCGTGATGGAATCCAAAAAAGAAAAATTCTACTGTTTTCAAGCTTCCCAACAATATATACATGTATTTTTCCACTCAACAGAAATAAAAATGCAATTTGTATAGAACGAATAAAGCTGAAAAACTCAAAAGTTGGTTTTCTCAAAACTAGGTTTTCGTCACTTAAACACCTTTGATTTTAACTCCCTCATTTCCATGCCAGTCGTTACCACAAGACAAAAAGATTGTCGTCTATACAAGGCTTCACTATTAAGGGCGCAGAATCCGCCATTTATCTCGCAACTTTCAAGAGCAATTTTTCCTTTCAAAATCAAGAAAATTTACACCAAAATGTGTTCACCGTACTCTACTCTCCAACCGCAACGCAGTGAACACATTTTCGTAAAATAATTTCTAGTTTCCAACAGAAAAATTGCTTTTGAGATTTCAATGATGACGATGATTATGATGACGGATCGTAGAACGTTAAAAAGATAAAGTTGAATTCATATAAAGATCGAACAGACTAACAGTGACTTCCCATCAGGGCTCACTTGCAATGATCGTTTTCTCTTCATCGTTGCTATCTTTGCATTGTTACGGAAAAATGATTCACTTTTCGTAACATTTATCCTAGAAAAGATATTCAAATAATTTAAGGAATTACTTACAGAATTCTGAGCAGTATACAGTTCTTTAGATTCTAGAACATGATTCTGGAATGGATCTTGGTGGGGTTCTGGCGGAATTCTAAGGACAGTTTTCATAGCATCCTAAATTCGCTATATTCGGGACTTCATTGTATGGCAATTTTGAGCAGAATATTTAAATAATGCTTGGAATCTGATATAATTTTATAAAAAAAATCTTATAGAATTCTAGTTTTCATAAAATCTTGGACGACATCCTGAGCACTGTTCTTACAAAGTCTTCAGCAAGATTATCAGATTATCAGCAAGATTACCAAATATCAATTTCCAATTTCTCCAAAAGACATTTTTACATTTTCATTTGCATTAACTATAAAATTCTAAATTGTTGTAGTAAAACAAAATGGTCTGCTTAACAGTATTGTATTTTAGATTTGTCCCATAATTCAAAAAGGTTGGGCAGGTCTGGTTTATACGATCTTCCATTGATTCATTAACTTTTATAAACATTCATATCACAGACAAACAGACGTCACACTCTCATCATTGTGCATCGACCACCTTTTTAACGGTTGATTCAAATATATTGTACGTGGCCAATCATCCACCTGCAGCGCTCGCATAGTTTTTGTTCGCGTTTGACGTTTACACACTACCGCCATCTGTTGGCCTGTCGGCCAAACACACTGATTTTAGCATTGGGCGTACATATCCTCGTGACTATGATTTTGATCGAGATTTGTTCTAAGTGTTACGTCTGTTTGTCTGTGTTCATATTATGAAACAAAGGGCTAACACAAAATTATTGCGACACATTCAACAGGGCATAACTTTTCTACCATTGGGTAAAGATCAACCAAATTTTGCACACTTTCTCATTGATGTGTATTGTTTTCATGCTGTCAAACTCGAAGTCGTGTTTTTCGATTCAACGAAAATGAAGGTGAACCAACGTGAGTCGAGAAAACCAATTCTTTCCAAACACCAGGAATTTCCTTACCTGTCGCACCGGTAGTTGGGAAAAATGTTGAACATTCACCATTCAATCGTCTCCAGAGTGTTGAAGCGGTTCCAGGAGCAGTTGACGTTGGACCACGGGAAGGTGAAGCGGATAATTGAAGCAAATCCCAACGTCTCAAGCCGTGATTTGGCTAAAAAGATCGGTATGTCGCAGAGCTACGTCCAGAATGCAAAGAAGAGAGCTGGACTACATACATACAAGGTACAGAACTTCCCAAACCGCGATGAGCGGTAACAATCGACGACTAAAACTCGGGCACGGAAGCTCTACGAGAAGATGCTGACAAAATATGGCTGCTGTGTGATGGACGACGAAACGTGTATAAAAGCCGATTTTAAGCAAAATCAGGGGTTGGAGTTTTTCACCGGCAAAAGCAAGTTCGATGTGGACGACAAATTTAAGAAAAAGAAAGTCGAAGTTCGCCTCCATATATTTCATTTGGCAGGCCATCTGCTCTTGTGGACTGGAGAGTGAGCCTTTCGTGACAAAGGGCACAGTATAAATGGCGAGATCTACAAATCTGAGTGCCTCGAGAAGCGCCTTTTGCCGTTCTTGCAGCAGCACGACGAAGCTCCGCTATTTTGGCCAGATTTGGCATCATGTCACTATTCTAAAAGTGTCCTGGAGTGGTATGAGGCCAATTCTATCAGTTTTGTTCTAAAGGACATGAATCGGCCAAACTGTCCGGAGCTGCGCCCGGTGGAGCAGTACTGGGCAATAATGATGCGGGAACGCCTTCAATTTTACACTCAAGGCTCCATCGATTAATTTTTCTTTTGATTTTTAAAGTAAATATATGTATAAAACTACCCTAAAATTTTGGTTTGATTCTAAACATTATAAGAAAATTGGCATGACATTTTCAGTGTAGCAATAATTTCGTGTTCGCCCTTTATAGTTTACCTTGAAATGTTTTTAAATCAGTTCTAATAAACAAATTCGACAAAAATATACCAAACTGGTTACATTTACTATCAGTGAGGTTGTTCTTATTTCCTTATAATAAATAATTTTCGATAAGCTGAACTCTTGGGAAAACGTTTTATCGCGCAGAAAATCCTTCAAATATTTCTATGGAATTTATTTATCGATTCTGTAAAAACAAAACGTTTAAGAAAATCTGCTCTCCATATGTTTATGAGTGATGTCACTAATATCTGTGATAAAACTATCAAATCATTTTTCGGGAATTCATTATTCTTTGTTCTTTAAGTACTTCCAGATATTTCTACGGCAGTTCTGAATTAGTCAAGAACTTTTAGAGAGTGTGTGGTAAAAGTTCAATAGACATTGCTTTGAAAATCGTCAAGACATTCAGCAATGTTTTGATAGAGTGACCGCATGTTCAGAAATCGTAGGCACAACCACTCTCATGCTTTGTATAGCACGATGCAGCTGGTCTTAGATTAATCCAGTACTTCTTCAAAAAATTCTAGAAGTGTATTCCGATTCAGAAATTTCTAAAGAATTACTCCCAGGAATGCTCACTGCAATTTGTCCTAGAACCGTTGGCCGTAGTTCTTTATAGAAACCCCATTGAATGAATGAATCAAAAATGCCATATTTTGTTTTTCTATCGAGGAATTAAGTTTCTTGTAACAATTCTTAAAGTTAGTTTCTCATCATTCTCAATCATTCAAACGAGCCAGAACTTTTGGGAGTCATGCACAAATAAATAAATACGGTCGCCATGAAAGTGTATGATTTAAGGCAGGGGCAAATAAAAATGAAAATAAAATTGTTCGCCAAAATATAGAACACATCTTCTGTGTAACAGAATTTGAGATTGCAAGTGTTACACTCATTCTATAGAATAAGGACTACTTTAGATTATAACTCGTGTTTTGTTTCGAATTCAACTGATGAGCTTGTTTCATGTTTGTAATAACACGAATTTGTATCGTGGCAACGTTACATTTACTTAATCGTTAAATTAACTATGGATGTTTTGTCACCATAAAGTATCGGCATAACCCCTCATTCCAGTTTGATTGAGGTACACGTACCTATTATTTGTTTTGTCGCTATTACTAAAAATAACCTTTGAATAGTTTAACGTTTAAAATGAAGACGCACTGGTGGATAACTTTTTAAATTGAGGCTACATGATTCGCAATCACAAGGTGAATCCTGATCATATAGCTTTTCAACCCTCCCACTAAGAAAACTCTTTCCTGTGAAAACGAAGGAGATGCAGAGGTAACATTCCTTCCTCTTCCTATGACCGTAAAAACGTTGTCGGCATCGTTATTGTTATGACTAAGTTTGGAGTCCCCGAAATTGTACATTAAAGATGTATGTTACTGCAAAGCTTCTTATGTCGTGTAATTTCGATTATTAGGTTTTTATATACTGAAGAAATTATGGTGTAAAGAAAAGATGTATACTATGTACTTGTATGTACTTCAAATAAGCGTGAAAAGCGTGTCTAAAATAAAGAACTATTTTCGCAGATCCTCTGACAATGACCTAATTTGCACCACTTATCATAAAACCAACATCATTCCACAGCACTCATGTGAGTTTCGTCAGCAGTTTGGAAGCAATTTTCGATTCGCCTGTTGCCCAAGGCGTCCATCCGGCAAGAAGTCTTTCAAAAGCACTCAGCGTTTGTAATGAACAAGTGGTTCACCAGAAGTCGAGGCGGCACTCTTGACACCCGTCAAGAGGGCCCCCAAGTACTACATCATATCATCAGAGTAGTGTATCGCAATGACTAGACGATGATATGCCGTTGATTTTGTTGGCAGGCACTGTGACAGCTTCATCGATCATTTGACGCGCTTGGATAGGAATTCGACAAAACAAACTGTGGTTCTGTTTTTCGAGCAAATGCATTCAAGAGCTCAAATATTGGATGCGGTATAACCGATTCCGTTTGTTGATTTTATCGCAAACTAAAAGGGCGGGCGCGCGCGCAACAACTCGGCTTACTATTATAACCAATTTACATCATTGCGGTTGAGAGCTTTCGGAACTCAGCTGAAACTAAAACTTGTGGCAACGAGGTATTTTCAAATCGTTTGATGAAAGCATTACTCGGTGCAATATCGGTTTTAATATTATGACCGGTAAGCATACCGTGGAGTATAGTGGGGCAAAAGTTTGAATTCTAGTTTTTTCTCCTATGACACTTTTTGTGTTGACACATTGTTTAAAAACATTACCTATATGTAACTTTTCATTCATTTTTTTATTGTTTATCAAAATTCAGGTAGCTTTTAGTTCGTCACACATTGAAAAATAGTTACAAAACAGCGGAGATTTAGCTATCTGAAGTTGACCATTTTGTATGAGAAAATGGCCACTAAAGGTCGAATATTTGCACCACCTTTATTTAATCAAATGCAACTCGACACTATGTTCGATATGCATTTAATCAACATTCCATATCTCTCACACTGCAGACTGGAAGTGGAATGGGTTTCCAGTTTCTCATAATTATCCAGCCTTTTAATGCAGCTAAATGAGATTCTTCTATAAAACGGTTTCGTCTATCAGTTCTTGGACCTCGCATAGTGAGAACTATTCTCACATTAGTAACCCCTCCCGCGCCTGTCTGAGAATTCAACTGATTGCGTGCATCGACGTCGGTATCAAGTGGCGCGAAAGCACGCATTAAATGCAGCGATCGTACCGTGCTCGCTAGGGTGGGTCTTTTTAAGAATGCATTAGAATATTTAATTTGGAATGGTGTTCTTTTGTGCAGAAGGGATCGATCATTTATATTTAAAAAAGATAGAAGATAGAGAAAAGAAGACAGAAGATAGAAGATAGAAAAGAGAAGATAGTAGAAAAGAATAGAGGAAGATAGGCAGATAGGAAGATATGCAGATAGGAAGATAGGAAGATAGAAAGATAGGAAGATGGAAAGATAGGAAGATAGTAAGATAGTAAAATATGAAGATAGGAAGATAGGAAGATAAGAAGCTAGGAAGATAGAAAGATAGGAAGATGGCAGGTGGGAAGATGGGAAGATAGGAAGATAGGAAAATAGGAAGACAGGAAGACAGGAAGACAGGAAGATAGAAAGATAGAAGATAGCAGAGTGGCTCGATGTCTTCTCTTCTTCTTTCTGGCGTTACGTCCCCACTGGGACAGGGACTAAGCTGAGAAGTGTTCGAATGAGCACTTCCACAGTTATTAACTGAGAGCTTACTATGCCAATGACCAGTTTTGCATGTGTATATCGTGTGGCAGGTACGAAGATACTCTATGCCCTGGGAAGTCGAGAAAATTTCCAACCCGAAAAGATCCTCGACCGGTGGGATTCCAACCCACGACCCTCAGCTTGGTCTTGCTGAATAGCTGCGCGTTTATCGCTACGGTTATCTGGGCCCCCGATGTCTCTATTAATGCTTAAAATTTACCGTTTTTTACATATAATAGGAACTGCGATACCATTCGGATCATTCTGTACCACACCATTGCTGTTCATACTATCACCAGTGCTTTGGTGGCGATAGACTATGAATATCACTGATAGGTTAAGATGAGCCTTAAATTAATCAAACAAAATGGCAATTCAACAGTTAGACAATGCTGCGGACGGTTTGAAACCATATGATGGTCACTGAAAAACACTAAAAGTTTGTACTATTACCACAGTGATTCTGATCTAGAGAACGAAGTCGCATCATTGTTGTTGGTTGTCAAGTCAAAGAGATATTGATAGCTAGAAAGTGATATTGATAGCATTAGTATAACAGCCATCAGCAAATATGACTGATTCGTGCAACTCTGGAAGATAGAAGAACGTTTGTGATGCAGAAACATTCTTTTCCAAATGGAACCATCCTACTCAATTCACGTTATAAATGTGAGAAGATTATGGCGAGAGAACGCTCGTTAAGTTCGAGTGGTGGAGAACACAAAACAAACCGGCAGTCAAATCTGATCTCGAAAACGCATTAAAAAAGCATAATCCAATCAGAATGAGTAATTTTCGGATTCATTAATGACTCCGGTGGCATCGAAACAATCCAACGTCGTTCGAATAACGGAGAGAGAGTAGAGTGGAAAAGCTGATAAACTATGTCGAACTGCGCCACCACAAATGCATCGATAAAAAGGCCGCGACGGCGCAACTCGTGAGATGACAAATTTTTATACGCGTTGAGAGCACAATCAACGCAGTAGACAAACATGGCTCGGAATGCAGTCAGATTCGGTTTTGATTCGATGGAATGCATCGCTTTTGGATTGGGGCACTAGAATGCTCGGCTGCATGGATGGGATAGATTTGAATAATCAATGAACGGTTATCGGTGCATTTTTTCTATACTGTTGGAATGAAAATATGTGAAAAATTTGAAATATGATCACAGATGGAAACATATGCTGATTGGATCACTAATTTCGTTGTGGACAGGTTGAATTTTTCAAAATTATAGCGGCAACGTTATATGGTGTAGACATCGAGTCGCAAGAAAACCAAGCAGGACCAATTTTTTCACAATTCAAACAACGACTTGAATACTACATTGCACATTGGTTCCAAAGCCATATCTAGGAAGACAAGAATAATTGCGCGTAAGCCATCAATTTTAAATACATGGTGTCTTCGGCAAAGTTTCTCCATATTTTTCAGACATTTTTTTCAGTGATGTGAAATTAGGGTGGCCCACATGGTTTACGAGATCAGAATATAAACTTTTTTGCTGACGCATTTAGGGCTATACAATGTTCTACAATGTTTTAGAACAATTTAGTTGGAGCAACTTTGTCGAAGAACCCAAATTTTTATCTCTTATCTAAACAAATAAGTTAGGGTGGTACTGAAAAATCAGATTTTTCTTGATAACTTTTTGTACGATAATTTCTCGCAAAAACTTTGTTCCAAACACTTTTGAAACTTTTGATTGCGCAACTTTTTGTCGAAGAAACTATTGGTCCATCTCTGATAATTGCAGAGTTATCAGAGATTTTCTTTTAAAAAAATAGTTGTTTTCAAATGCCGATATCTCTGACAAGCGCAAACGAATTCTTAATCTTTCGTCGCCATTGGAAAGATAATAGGGCGGTTTTTGTTTGAAGAGATCAACCAAATTTTGAAAATAATATGTTTTTAAACAAAAATCGTCCATAACTTGAAAAACAATCGAGATAACTCTTTGCTGTCTTCATCAAAAATGTGCAAAATTAAATATTCTGAGGTTGAAGTTGTTCAGTAAATTTAAAGCGATTTTAGGCAGTATTGTTTGGTAAAACATTTAGATTTTAATATATTGAAAGCAAAAAATTTTTTTTATTGTATTATATCATGTTCTACAAAGTTTTATATCAAGTCTTAGTGAACATGTTCATAGAAACATGCCTCGTTATAAATATTTGTATTCAAGGAATAGTTCATTTTGAAAGTTGTGTTTTTTTTCAACAAATGCTTAATTCTAATTACTTTTAAATTGTTCAAAAGGTTTGAACTAGTTTCTCGCAGGGTAAATTTCAATTTATTTCTGACATGAATATCAAACTTCAGGAAAATTGAAGCAGGAACATGTGATGCAAGGAGGGTTGTTAAACGTCATGAATGTCGTCCTTATGCGTGGAAAAAGTCTTCGGAAAATATTTTATTTTTGCAATTTCTCATCGTAATAGGCTTTTTTATCACGCCAATCTGTCAAACTGAAATCAGTTACATAATGGATATTACGTAACGCTTTTCCGTTAAGTAACTCTTTTGAGTTTCGTAATGCATAATTACCCAAATAATGCAAAATGTTTATGTGGAGGAGGGTTGCCACATATTATAATTTTGAACATCAAATCTCGATGATTTTTGCAAATTCAAATGATTGTCATTGCAAGCAGAAAAAGATAACTTACCATGTCTCAAAAATAGTTCTTTTTATCGGACCTGACCCAGTGACCCATCGGAATATCCTCGGCCTCAGGAATATTCCCGAGTTCCTCTGGACACTTTGAAAAACAGGACATGTGTGCCAATATACTGACAAGCAAATATTTGAATCCGTCAAGTATTTGCTGAGCGTTGCTGAGGGTTTTAGTATTTTTGCTTTCACTCAGCACTATACGGGTTAATCTGTATCGTTTTTGATCATTAATGATCTGGTTTGGGAGATATTCGGAAATTTCTTGAGGGACCGACGGATAGCCGTCGCTTTTAAAAACAATACTTTGATTATGGTCTGTTTTGGTGCCGTTTTTTGAGTACAGAGCATTTATGATTATAGTATCACTCGAGCCGCATACATTACATATTGCTGTGTGCATTTGAAGTGCAATTCCGCACTAAATGTCCTTCAAATGGTAAGACGAAATAATCAAAGGACACTTTGCAACGATTACACACATCACCGCCAACCTAGCACAGAAAAGCTTACTTTGACATCGGATTGCCTGTGGAAAATCTTACCGCGTTTGGTGTTCCCGCATTTGATATTTGCGTTTCAAACGCACACAGCAATATAAACTTCAAAAACATCACTTTTAAACTTCTTGGAAAAAAGTTAAGCGTTTTGTGTGATATTTTAAAGGAGATACTCCTGAAAACCTGACGTTGTGTAGTTGTTATTTTATAAAGTTGATGAGTTTATTTTCTAATAAAAAAATGAAGGTCAAAGATTTGTTTATGGGAAGTATCGTTCCCCTAAGAATCATATGGCTATCTTCAAAATGAGCTGATCATATGTATGTTCTTTAAATTAATATTAATTTTTTTTTTTTTTGAATTTAAAACCATTCCAAATTTTAAAAAAATATCGTGGAACATTTTTTTTTTTTTATTTTTTTTGCCAAAATGTAATGCTTTGGGAAGAGGGTTTCTACTGGAAATATCATTTATTGCCCTCACAATAACACTGTTCGACAAAAAAACGCGGTTATATGGGTCTTGAAGTGTATGAAAAGTGTAGAAAGAGGCCGTTTTCAAATGATTTGCATTAGTTTCTGACAAAGTTTGAAAATTTTGCATTTTTCATCAAAAAAAGCGTAATAAGCAAAATATCAATATATTTTCAAATTCAATTATTCAACCATTGAATAAGTCAGATCAATATTTTTTAGCACTAGATCGCTTCAGAGAAACGTGCACCATTTCAGAAGAATATTGGCATCATTTTTATATATAAATTTGGAATGTTAACGATCATTAAACAAGCATATGAGGATGTGCACCATATAAATACTACTTATTTTTCTATTCCACACATCTGGTGCATTATATAATAATTATTATAGGTTCAAGAAGACGCTTGATTAGGATTTAATTTTTTGCTCCATTTTATAAAGCAATGAGCAATGCACCCCAATAACATTTGAGTTCAACAAGGATACGACTACGGAAAGTTTATGTGTCTGTGATGTGATGTGATGTGAATATATGGGCTGGTTGGTCTAATAAACTCTCAGCAGAAATACAAAATTTATATAGGTTGGACACTGACATGTAAGTGGTCTTACATGCGCTAGTCGGTTTATCAGGAGACGATGTCTGTAAAAAAATGTGGGCCGAAGTGTGCACTTGTACCTTGTATAAGTGGATGGATTTATGTTTAAACGAGGTTTAATAATCAGAAGAAGTGTTCGAAACTTAGATTTTTATTTCAATTTTAATCTGATTTCGATTTCTTAACTAAACAATTGAATTTGAAATGGAGAGTTCTGTTTGATCTTTCGACCTTGACGCTTGCTCCTACGTGGGTTAGCGACGAAGGCAGGATCAAACATGTCGCGCGTCGGTCTAGTATGTGAAAAAGTGGCGTGATCAGTTAGAGTAAATGAAAAGAGGCACGATCGGTTAGTTCTGTCTGATGTTTCGACCTTGACGCTTGCTCCTACGGGGGCCAGCGACGAGGGCAGGATCAAACATGTCGCGCGTCGGTCTATTAAGTGAAAATGTGGCGTGATCGGTTAGTTCTTTTTGATCCTTTGACCTTGACGCTTGCTGCTGAGCAGTGCGTCAAGAAAGCCAAGTTTTTTTTCCTTTTCGGGTCGCGCGCTTTTTCTTTTTTTTTTTTTTTTTTTTTTTTTTTTCCTGAGTGCTTTTATATAGCCGAGCAAACGATTATTTATGTTTCACATTTTTTTTTTTATTTTCAGAACACCCCTTTTTACCTTTATTTTTGTAATTAAAAAAAAAACTTTAAATGGTTCGACACTACAAGTGTAGACTTGCGAAAAGTTCACTTTATTCAACAAACATTGGATGGTTCGCCACTGTAAGTGTCGGCATAAGAATAAGAGTGTTCTATGACGTTCCAACCAATCAAATTTTTTGTTTCTTTTCAAATAAGTAAAATATAATAACACATGCTTTCGTCCTGACAGCTGTAGGAATGTTACATTTAGGTATTTGTTCAACAAACTTTGAATGGTTCGTCACCTCAAGCGTCGGCATAATTTTCCACTACATAGAAATTGTTCATATCAAATGAAAATTTTATATTTACAAATAAGCATGTATATATCTCACAAATCATTATTTATCATGGTCTAATCGCTTATCAAAGTGAATCCTGTGATCCAACGATCCTTCCCATTAACAAACATCCCTCCCAGTAACCTTTGTGAAGATGCAGAGGCAAACACGGTCTCCAAAAAGCAAAGGTTACACACTAACATTCCTTCCCCCAATCTCACCTGACTGCAAGGACGTGGCCGGCGCCGTTATTGACCCTGTATTAATAGAGGCACTGAATTATGCACATTGAAGAAGATTATGGCCAATCCCAGCCAAACTTCTAGTTGATTCTTTGTGCATTTTCACTGACTTCGGTCAATCACGGAATAGCAACCATTGATATGTGTAGTCAGTCTAAGCTAAGCTAAGCTAAGCTAAGACGATGTCTGTAAAAAAAATGTGATAACATTGTTATTTGCAATTTCTAAATATTTCGATAGGTACTCATTAATAATTGTTTACTTATCGTGACATTCATTTTCCTCGGAATATCCCTAGGAAAATTACAGAATAACATAAAATAGCAACAAATAATTTAGTAATCATCATTATCACATTTTTTGCGAAAGCCGCTCAGGCAGGCATGATCTATTTTTGATTCAGTCTGTGCACAATACTAATCATTTGTAAAAATTGATTTAGTGGTAACATGCCTGCTTCTTACTTGTAAGATGAAACAATTTTTGGTTAAACCATTTCCGATATTTTTTTGTTTTTCGGTTCTTAATTTCACATGTTTTTTGGCAATTTTTATCAAACTTTCAGTTTTGAGATTTGGAATGAATTTCACAAATAATTGCGATATATTCAAAATGAGTAAAACACTTGTTTTTCTATGTCTTCTTGTTTAAAGAAAGAAAATTAGAAATTACGTGAAGTTTCGCAAAATTGTTTATCACAAATGTATGGATAAATTGTTTCTTCACTTAATTGAAAAACATATTTACTCGTTTCGAGGATATGGGAATGGGGGCTCATAAATGGACACGTTTGTCCTTATATGGGAGACGAGTTTAAAATTAACCTTAATGGTCGACTTCTTTATGTTTCCAATATACTTACAACTAAACCCATTTGAAGAAAACATCCCATTGAACATGAAACTAACGCTCCATTTGAAAGTTTGATTAAAATTGCCGAAAAATTTGTAAAATGTAGAACCAACAAAAAAATCGGAAATGGTTTAACCAGAAATTGTATCATCTTACAAGTAAGAAGTAGGCATGTTACCACTAAATCAGTCTTCACAAATGATTAGTATTGTGCGCAAACTGAATCAAAAAGATCTCATGCCTGCCTGAGTGGCTGTCAAATGTTGTCACAAAAAATGTTGAAATGTTGATTACTGCATTATTGGTTGCTATTTTACGTTAGTCTGTAATTTCTAGGGATATTCTGATAACAAATGGACCTCACGATAGGTAATCTATTCTTAATGAGTACCTTTAAAAATCTTTGGAAATCGCAAATAACATTATTATGACATTTTTCACAGACTTCGCCATCGGCTCCTGATAAACCGACTAGCTCATGTAAGACCACTTACATGTCAGTGTCCAACCTAATTTTGTATTACTGCTGAGAGTTTATTAGACCAAACAACCCATATAAACATAACAGACACATCAATTCCCTTATTCGTATCCTTGTTGAAATCAAATTTTACTGGATTGCATTGCTCATTGCTTTATAAAATGGAGCAAAAAATTAAATCCTAATCAAGCGTCATCTTGAACCTATAATAATTATTATATAATGAAGCAGATGTGTGGAATAGAAAAATAAGTAGTATTTATATGGTGCACATCCTCATATGCTTGTTTAATGATCGTTAACATTCCAAATTCATATATAAAAATGATGCCAATATTCTTCTGAAATGGTGCACGTTTCCCTGAAGCGATCTAGGGCTAAAAAATATTGATTTGACTAATTCAATGGTTGAATAATTGAATTTGAAAATATATTGATATTTTGCTTATTACGCTTTTTTTGATGAAAAATGCAAAATTTTCAAACTTTGTCAAAAACTAATCCAGGGGTGCTGCAAATCATTTGAAAACGGCCTTTTTCTACACTTTTCATGCACTTCAAGACCCATATAACCGCGTCCCTGATCCAGCCAAAAAAAAATTTTTTGTCGACCAGTGTAAGTAAATAATAAGTGAATGATACTTTCGGCAACATTCAATGTTTGAGTGCCTATATACTAGTCAATAATTTAAACTCGTGGAAAACAATTTGATTTCAATCCTTGTTTTGGATATTAGGACATTTCGGAGGAATTTTGTCTTATTGCAAATGAGATGAAATCAGAATACAGTTTTATCTCAAATTCCGAAAACTAGACTTACTGTTTAATTTTACAACACAAGTCCTCAATATTTGAAAGTGTTGAAAATGTTAGTTTAAGCATTTAAAATTATTACTGTTTGGAGTAAGAGTCATGCCTGCTCAAAGCCACTGAATCAAAATTTGTGCTTTTCGTTAATAATGCTATTTTTGACACAAGAATTTCCTTACGAAGTGAAACGAAACGTTAAAAGTGCCTCTAATTGCCATGTAAGTACATTATGTCGCTGAAATGACACCTGTTACACGGCTTATGTGGTAGTTCAAATACCATCATTTCTTGTGCTTCTCTTGATCGCTTCCTTAGCCGAGTGGTTAAAGTCCGCAGTAACAAAGCAAAGCCATGCTGAAGGTGTCTGGGTTCAATTATCGGTCGGTGCAGGATCTTTTCTTGACTTCTCTGGACAAAGAGTATCATGGTACCGCCAAACGGTATACGAATGCGAAAATGATAACTTTGGTAAATAAAGCTCCCAGTTAATAACTGTCGAAGTGCTCATAAGAACATTAAGCTGAGAAACAGGATCTGCCCCAGTGAGGACGTTAGCCAAGAAGAAGAAAAAGAAGAAGAAGTTAGTTTCGGGGAAATGAGAAACTTTCAGTTTTACCGAGGATTTCGCAATTGCTTGTAGCTTTCCTCACAAGACATTTTCCAAACACAAAATAATGGACGTCTGGGAATCCAGAAAGAATGATATTGAACTGCACTCCCGTGCTAAAGTTTGGGTTCACCCCCTTAAAAACATACAAAAGTGTTTTGTCCATATCTCTGTGATAACACCTCCAATTGAATAGAGAGATTTCGAAAGGCAATAAGTTATTCTTACCTCGTTTGTATTTTTCCAAAACATTCTTTGAATTTTGTATACTAAACGTGTCATTAGAATCGTAATCTTATATTCTTCGAAGAGCACTCCCGAATTTTGGGCGGAAAAATCTGAAAAGTATTTAAAATCAATGAAACAGTCATTCAAGTCATCGTGCAAAAGTTCGTGTATAGTTTTGGAAAACACTCACAAAAAGAAAGGTTTTTCGTGAAATTCAATGAAAAGCAAACCAAGTCAATTTGTCCATTGTTGATTTTTCACGCATAACTGTCCCGTTGTTGTATTTCTACGCATAATTATCACGCCATACAATTTGCAGCGCTAATCTCGAACAAAATATTCAGTTCGCAGTTTTTAACTGGCGGTGGTTTGGAGAAACCGTTTTGAATATCTTCTTCGTACGTTGGCTTTACATACTATGTTTTTGTATTTTCGAAGTGCTTTAATATTTTCAATTGCATGACGTCAAATTTGATCAAAATTTTCAATTTCAAAATATTAATTCCGTTTGGCAACGAATGTCCAGGGTCGATCGCAAAAATATTATAGTTTCCTGAACCGAGTTCATCGTTTCGAAAATTACGTTCGGATTATTACGGGGAATACTGAGGTAATCCCACTTAAAGGATCATTTATCACTTCTACTTCGAGTCCATGGCTTGCGGCACATCAAACTTCATGATCTAGCAAACCAAGTAGCGGAATTTGGGGCAAGTGTGCCATAGGGGCAAGTGTGCCACCCCTGATTTTTGTAAAAACTACAAGCTATATGTTTTATTTGAGCTTAACAATATGTTCCCTTATAGTCCATAATACAATGGTCAAAATATGACGCAAATTGCTCTATTTTTCACGTATTTACATCGATTTTTGTGAAAACCATAAAATTTCAGTGATTTTTTATAAGATTTCGTCGTTTCTAAATAGCATGGTGAGAGGTAAATTAATAACGAATTTTTCAAACGTACTATACATTGTGAAGCTATACAAATGTGTAAGTTATTGTGGCATTTGAACGAAAAAAATATTTAGTTTTACATACAAAATCCATGTTGGTTGAAATCTATACTTTTTGGGGCAAGTGTGCCACCTATTTGGTAAACAAAAATGGTTGGGGTGAAATTCATAAAAATGTAAACATCATCAACAAAATCATGATAATGAACCAAAATGAGGCACCAGTAGTGGTTTTTTAAGTGTAGAAAAGGAATAGCGAACATTTTTGCTCCCACAATTATTTTTTTCTCCAAATATTCGATAATAACATGGTTTTAGGCGTTTTAAGAACTATTTTACTTATTTTCATCAATATTTTATCTTTATTTAGTGCTGATCTAGTGTAATATTATACAGATCCTCCATAATGAAAGAGTAATTCATATATCGCATTGAATGGAGACAAAAAAACCGATTTTAGTTATCCGAATTGACTAGTAGAGAGTTCCACATGTGATGAACCTTGTTATAAAGCATCCCCTCATGACGGTAAACCTAAAAATATTTTTAAAATTGTCAATTAGGCTCTGCTTTGTTAGCAATATTTACAGGAAATAATGAAAATTTCATTACAAATAGAATTACATGAAAGTTCATTCGATGGCCGTCTTGCCCCATAAGGGTGGCACACTTGCCCCATAGTGTTGAAAATCAGGGTATTTTGGATAATATTTGAGGAGCTCCAAAACTAATACTTTTTGAAATTATATTCTTTTTAAATGGCACAGTGCTTATGAAAAGATGTGAAACTAACATCGTGAGGCTGAATTGGCGGGTTTTTTAAGCTTTAGACAAAGTTAGAGAACAATTTGCTTAAGGTGGCACACTTGCCCCAAATCCCGCTACAGGAAAAAAAAAATAAACATAAAAAAATAGATGGTTTAGACACATGCTGGGTAGTTCCGAGTACCCTGGCTTCCTGGAGGATACCAGGATAACGACATGTCAATCTGCATGAATATGTAAATCAAGTCCAAAGATATGGTTTAAACGTATTTGGATGACTTCATCACATGCCGGATTTATTTGGCTACCCAGTTCCCCAGGTGTAGGGCCATTATATCGGCGGTCCTGAGGCCTATCTTGCACCATATTAAACTTCATGAATTAGAAAATCAAGTCTAAAGAAAAATATATTGGCGGATCTAAAACTTAGTTTGCAGCATGATTTTGCAAAAGAAGAACAAAGAAAGAATAGATCCTGTGAAGATTTGTGTCGGTAAATTTCGAGTTAAATAGTTACACCGCAGAACTACTTTGAAAATGCAGATAAGTCATGTCAGCAGCTGTTAAAATCGATAATCCAATTTATCACCTTTACAAAATCTTATGAGCTCTCTAACTTACTCATCTACTCTTGCTTTCACTAACTTATACATTTTCTCAGTATCTTACATACAGAATACATTAGGGGTATTCACTTAAACTTGCGTAAAATGAAATCCTGCGTAACTTTGGCAATCAAACATTTCAAATAAAACATTCCTCGTCTGCTTCAATAGAATGTCAAATCAAAGAAATACAATCTAGTTATCCATTATAAACTTCAAACAGTCGTCCAAGGTTTGTTGTTTGAACTCAAAATTGTATTTTATCGTAGGAGGATAATTTTTCAGAACTGCTGTTTATGTATTCATTATTCATTCAAATAATCTGAAACCAACTTAAGAAACAGCAATTAATGAGAGCCAGTGCACTGTTTGTGGTCATTCAGGATATTTTTCCTTGTATCGTGTAAAAGGAAATGTCCATGATCTTCATATGTGCATGACTTGGGGGAGTAATGGTATGGGAATACGTGAAGATGGGAATACTAGTGGGACCTATATGACAAAGCCAAATAGGTGCAGTTTCTATCTCACATGCTACAACAAGCCATGTACCCAGTGTACCCGGTTCAACTACCTTCACTAGACACGAGACCAACGTAAACGGAAACTACGTAAACGTAGAATGGCCAACATGTGATTTTATTTCCAAGTGTACACTTAAGTTCGCCCAGAATCTTCTATTTCAAACTCTATTCTTTACAATTTCCTGCAGTAGAAAGGTAAAACTTTGGGTTTTCAGTCTTTTCCGTTACATAATATTTGTATTTGTTTGGAATTCCCATAGTGACACACTGCCATTACCAAAGCATACTTCGATTGATTTTGAACATGCTGAAAGGTTTCATTGATTATTTATGCAGGTTCATGAAACATTTCATATAACCAGTTTAGCATGACTTACGCAGTGATTCACGCTCTTAAGTGAATACCCTTATTGTTTTTCATCCCAAAGTATAAAATCGTATTTTTTTTTTTGCTTCCCATATGTAGCTCCGTTTGGTACATGTTACTTGAGCCTTCATTAATTGCCTCAACGTATAGGGTAAGTGTTCCCTTAGTTGTGGGTGTTCCTATAGTTGCAGTAGTGCCGTTTCCACTGATTTTAATACATTAGCCACAGAACCGACACTTCCAATCGACGTTTTGGCTTGTTGATGCACGGAATAGTTGAAAAGAGCATTCAAATTGCTTCAAAACTGATGAAATATCACTAAAATTGCTAAAAATTTTCTTGATTGTACCAATAGTTGCGGTAAAGTGTTCCTATAGTGGAGGATTCCATAAGAAAACAACGGATACCGCAACTATAGGAACACAAATTAAAAAAATACCGCAACTAAAGGAACAGTATACCAATAGTGGAGGTACTATTTTTCACTGACATGCCGTGGATTACTACGATGAAATCATTTTGTACATTAATTGCGCTCCTTGAATTTAGGCGGTTAAACGTAGTTCAATCGTACTTAGTACCTCCACTATTGGTACATTTACCCTACATCCTCTACATTCGGTACAATCTAAACTAGTGATTCCCAAAGTGGGCGAATTCGGTCGAGGGGCGAAAATTTGAAAACTTAATTTGGGGGGCGTAAAGGCCAGGAAGAGGGCGAACGTGCTAGTATATGAGAAATTGAAAACAATTACTCATAACATTTGTAGAAGACACTCTTTTTAATAAAAGATTATACTGTTATCCCATGTGCTGTTATGCATTTGAATGATAATTAATGCTACAACTCTCTCTGTTTATATCTCTGGGTTTGCTAATTTTCAAATCATTTAAGGCAAAACTTGACGATTGCCAAAGACAGAATGTTTGAGTAACGCATTCAGGTTTTTTCGTACATTTTGTGAATTATAAAATATGAATCAATGACTGTAAGTTGCCACAAAGATAACGTAGAGCTTAATAATTTGTTCACACAGTTTTTGTTTGTTTTTTTTTCAAAATAAACACTTTAAACGAAGCATAAACAAATATTTCAAAAGGGAAAAACATATCTTTATTTAAGAAATTTGCAGCCCGGGGCTGGCTCTGTACAAAAAAAAAACTATTTTTTATAAAATTCTTCTTGGGAAATTTTAAAATTAGGCAGCAGATACTTTCATTATAGGTATCTGTTTTTTCACGCACACTTTTATTGATATTACTTATTTTAAAATTTCTAAAAGTAAAAAAATATAAGTTTTTCAGAGTTGAAAAAAAATTACCTTTTCTACAATATGTATCAATGAAATAGAAGTAGAAAAACTTTTAGGATTTTCATACATTTTTTTTAAGTTTTGGAAAGCATAAAAAACGTTTTCAGGATCGTCAATCATTAATCTAAAATTTTGGAAATGTATTCCAACAATCTCAAAACAACATGTAATTGAAAACGGAACATTATGAATCTATATAAGATTCATAAAGCAAGAAGTGAACTAAAACTGTATCGATGGTCGCAGTTTAGTGAAAACTGATTCAGATGCCAGTAATGGTATTGTTTGAACCAATTTGAATAGTGACACCCTAACGTTCAGCATAACATGTTCTACAGCCTCACAGTTTGCTCAGAGCACTCTCTCATTATCAGTCGGTTTCTCATCAACCCGAACAGATCATATCGCATATAGGCGCACACGATAGATTCTAAACTAGTAGCAGTTAGTTTTCTTCCAATCGACCGTGCGCGCAGACCCATTTTTTATTCTATTGCGACCGCTTTTTAAGAAGCAATAAATATCTCTTCGGTTCTACAGTGCCGACTTATTACTTTAAAATAAAGTGTCGTTAAATTACCTAATTCAGTGTCCCGTTCAGTCTATGTTCCGAAATCCGAGTACAGTTAGATTCCGTCGAAACAGGTATTCCATGACTCTTTTATAAATATGCAAGTGCAGAATATTTTTTGACGTTTCAGGCCAAGTGATTCTCATGGTTTCAAGAAAATGTACTTCAAGCATGCATAATAAGAAGGTACTTGTATTATTTCCTCTAGTATTTGAACTTACCTATTTAAAAAAATCCGTTTCAAATTATCATCAAAAAAGATCAAAATTGATGGAGTCCTTGAATTACCTGTACAAAGCCAAAATTAGGGAGTAGTCCAGTTTGTTTGAACGCTGACCATATTTGCCTGAATTGATATTTGATATTGTGATCAATTTATGTAGATCAGAATCTCAACACAGTATAGCGGTTATATAATAGAAAAATATAAATTTACGCATCAGGGGGGCGATTCCAAAATGTTCTGATCTCAAGGGGGCGAAAGTCAAAAAAGTTTGGGAAACACTGGTCTAAACGTAACCACGGTTATCTACAGCAGTATGCTCAGCACATGATTGGTCACTACTATCAGTGGAACTTTTACGCATAGAAATTTACTGAAAGCATGGGCATAAGCATAAATGATCACTTCGTTGCACTCCGTGTTTGACCAGAACAATCGAAGTTGCAAAGAGATTCAATGAATTGGACTTGGGATTAGCTAACCATTCTCAATGTGCAGATATCGAGAGTTCAAACTTTAAAAGTCAATAACGACGCCGGCCACGCCTAATGCGGTCATCGGGGAAGGGAAGGAATGTTAGTTAGACGACCATTGTTACTAGAGACCGAATATACCTCTGTATCTCCACAGTTGTTATGGAAAGGATGTTGGATTAGTGGGAATAGGAAAAAAATCATTATAAAGTTGCGCCTTCGGCTTCGCGTTATTACATGGATACGCATTGCACGCCAAACGAGTGTGCTTCTGGTCCGCTTCGCTCGCTCTCGCAGGAGACACAATTGATGGACCAAACACTATTCTAACAGTCCCACTTTGAATTTTATACCATAATACACACTCTTGATACTAATGAACATGCTATTCTTTATACTGTTGCAAAGATTTAATTTTAATTTATCACCCAACCTAAGATCAAGGTTAGCATGTCGAACTCAAATTGCCGAACTAATTCAGTGATCTTTTTAGGTCTTGCTTAGTCACTTGTGTTACTTTGTGACCCGTTGTGGTAAGAAGCTATAGGCTCTCCTTTCACTTATGAGTTCTGCAAAGCCGCTTGAGGAACGTTATTAGAATGGAGGTATATACCCTCTTTCATCTTCAATAAATCCCACCCCTATTTCCTCCCGTTTACCTCTCATCCCAACAGGTATGATAAGGTACCCCGGGGCAAGTGAGAATCCGGGGTAAGTGGGGCGTTTCGTCATAGCTCAACTAGGAAAAGTTTTTCATGGGGGTATTCTTCTAGAAAGTTAAAGATACAATGACAAGGAATGTATGTAGTACTAAACATATTGTTATTTTTATTACCATGTGGTTCATGTAACAGTTGTCAGTTCAGCGCCATTTTCAACTTGCATGACAAATTGTGACACGTTTCACGTCTTGCCTTGACTCGCAAAAAAATAAATGTGTTTTAAATCGAATTTCCATCGGTAAGCTATAATTTTTAGTATTATTACAAGCTGCTAACGATAAACCAGTAAGGGGATTCACTTAACAGCGTAAACCACTGCGTAAGTCATACTAAATTGATTATTTAAACATTTCATATACTGTCAATGAAACGTTTCAGAATCTTGAAATTCAATGGTTAATCAATCAAAGAGCGCCTTGATTTATCTGACAAATGGTAACGAGAAAACTCCAAACAATCAATAATTATCCTTATTTTTCTTATGAACGGTTGCGAAAAATTGCTGAGAATTAAAGGAAGGACATTAGAAAACTGGGGCAAATAATGATAACCAATAGGAAAAACTAAGTAATTTTGAAATATGTACAGCGCATTACCATGTGGAGTATTCGTTGTCTATAAAGTGTCCATTAACTTTGGTCCAGAGTTTTGTTAACGTAGTTCAACCGTGAACATGTAACCTCCGTGAATAAGTGTATGGAACGAGGTTTGGTTTTATAATTGTCTAAGAGGTTAGGTTAGGTTGACACGTCAAATAGCGTTTGAAGGCGAAATGCAGATCGGGCTGTCTCTTCCCAACAGATTACAACGAAACATTAGAAATTGGGTTTCAGTTTTTTCAGCTGTAATATGCTTGAGAGTGACTTGTTCAACTCTCAATTCATAAAAATGTTTGTTTGGATGAGTGAAAATGTCCGATGATCCGGAGCTAGCTGCAAGTGCCCTTCGAATTATTTCTGAAGGTCATTTGGTCAAACCATACTGCACATCCAACTTGGTCGTTTCTGGTAAAATTTTGGTGAGCCAACAGTTAATTATTCAAACTCCTCCAGTTTGATAAATAGGCGGGACGATGAGTGCTTGTTTTTAATGATCAGAATTTTCAAAATGAACCTAAAAAGAGAAATCTAAAACATTTTATTGGGTCAGAACAACAACTTTCCAATCGAATGGTTGACGTTCTCAGCGGATAACTAGATCATTAATCTCACATTTGACATTTGAAAAGGAATATTTCATGCGAAATATTTCATTGCTAAAGATACGCAGTATTACGTTTTACGCAGCTTTAAGTGAATACCCCTAGTATTTTGTTTTCATTTTATATGAAATTTTCGATGGTCTATCTTACCCCAAAATATATTTGTACCTGGGGTAAGTGGGACCTATCAAAACAAAAACCAGAATCAAAACTTTTCGTACACGTTTCATACATTTTGCTAGAGAGTAGCACTAAAACATTCAAACAAATAATTTTAATCAAAAAAGATCAACCTCAAATTACGTAATTGCATAAGAGGGAGAAGAAAAATGTTATTATTCTTTATTTTTTAATTATTTTTTTATTTTTGAAATTCGACTTCAAAATTGAACAAACACACAGCTGAAATTTGAAATGCATCATGAGAATGATTACTTTTCTATGTTATTTGAACTTTATTTGTTATTTCTACCAAATTAAGTAGTGATGGAAAACAATTCCATCCCATAAGGTGGTTTTCTGCCATGCATATAAATAATAACAAAACATATTTATAATTTCGTCAATTAAAGCCTGTCCACGATAAATTTCGGACACGGATGGCGGGTGTACCACAGAAAGTTCGAGAATTTTACAGAAAGAAGGATTAACATCCTTGTCAACTGTTTATTTTGTAGATATAACTCTTTTATTCTGAAATAAACAATTGTTTTTGTTGAATTATGAGTAACTTTTTTTTGCTGCCATTATTTAGGTGTCTGAAATTTAACGTGGACAGGCTTTATTGATTGTTTATGTGCTACATCCCAAGCAATACAGTTTGTTTCAACTCAAAAATAAACATATCTCTTGAAACTAATCAGAGTTGAAAATCGTTGAAAATATTACATACAATTGCACTGAATAGCAACGCAAAAAGCGCATGAGGCGGAGCCTATTTGCAACATATTTATTAGACTGGCCCACCTTAGTTTGGGAGAAAAATGAAGTTGTATAATTCCACGGGGCACCCACCAGGATTATTCTTTAGGGTAAGAGGAAGTTTTCCTGAAAGTTTCAGCTCATTTGGTCGTTCCATGAGCTGGCGCAATCGAATTGAAGTTAATATGGGATTTTCAGCTCCAACATAGAGTAAGGTCGGGCAAAAGTTCGACCTTAGTGGTATAATCGAAGTTTCCAGGAAAATAATAGCAGATGAAACAAAACAAATACCATACAGTGAACCTTCAACATATTGGCTATAAATTTGCTGAACAAACTTGTGTCAAAATATTTACCCATTTTTAGTTATAACAGTTTCAAAATTGATTGTCTTAAACGAACTTTTGCCCCACCGGTGGGGCAAAAGTTCGAGTCTAGTGTGGGGCAAAAGTTCGTTGGCTAAAATACAAAATATCAATACTTTTATGCCAGGCATACTTTATACCAGCCGTAAACTTATGTTTGCCGAAAAATACACACTAAATTTTCATCAAAAAATGCCCAAAACAGAGTTAATTGTAATACACCCAAAAAATAGCAGTTTTTCGCAAAACTAAGTGAAAATGTAAAATTTTTGTGACATTTTTCGCACTATCAGGCAAATTTTGCTAAATTTGGAGATAATATGTAGATTTCAGGAAATTTGAAAAATTTTCCGCGGGTTTATGCATGGGTCGAACTTTTGCCCCGCAGATTCGAACTTTTGCCCCGCTATGGGCCAAAAATTGATTCCAACTATTTATGGAAAAACTAATACACGTCAAAGCATTCTTATGATAGGCCTAGAAACGCCTTTACATAAAATATTGAAAAATATTTTATCTTCATTTGGTTCCATGCATCGAAAGTTTGACCAAATATTACAATATTTACGTCGAAAAACAACAAATAGCCATAACTTTTCCAAATCTCAATCGATTTTTATGATACTTGGAGTGAAAGTCTCTTACTTGAATAGCATTTGAACCACCATGACATTTCTAAGTTTTGATTTGATTTGAGCTAGAAATCTTAAAAAGAAACTCTTGCCCCACTCAAACTTTTGCCCCACTTTACTCTATAGGAAACAGCACATCATCTCCTGTTTGAGACGGGAAAATTGTTGATCACGTTCAATTGAACTCAGAATGTCAAAAACAATACTTGATACTATAGCAAACAATATTGTAGAAGGTTGTATGATGATTAAAATTGATAAAGTTGGTGTTTTAACTATCTGAAGTAGATTTGCAATATTGCTTAGTATTCCTTCAACTTTGCTGACGCTGGGCGAGCTGCGGCACAAGGTGCATGCACATGTGTGATTGTACGGGAGTGCTGATCTAAGCCTAACTTTCAACAACTGAAAGCTTAATGAAAATGAGCTTAAATCCAGATACAACCTTCGGCAACTATGTTCATTAGCGTATCAACTAGTGAATTTGTCATTCTGGGCTCATTTGAATGCGATTAGCTAGTGTACGAGACGAAACAGTGACATAGGGTCAATTTTGAATATATTTGAGACGAATATTCCATACAAACTTTGAATTGAATGCGCCAGCTGGGGGAGCAACCAAATGAGTTGAAATTTTGAGAGAGCTTTTTACTTACCCTAAGGCACATATCTAGGGGGTGCCCCGTTGAATTTTACAACTTTTTTGTTTAAGGGCCAGTCTAATATATATGTTACGGAGAAAATCCATATTTGTTGCAAAATACTTAAGAGGAGAAAAAAAAAAAAAAAAATATAAACGAGAATTGAACTCCTAGATCATATATCTTCTCCTCTATCCACTACTCCAGCAGCCCTTCGAAAAATTGCCTCACCAATGCACTACATAAGCAACCGAATTGCTTTGTTGCTTATTACTTCACTGCACCCTTCGATATACAAGTTGATTACTGGCAAAATATGGACAAGCCCAACAGAGCTAAAGTTTTTGCAAAAACTTTCGCGCAACATATGAGAAACACCATGTTAGTAAACAAACTGTTTCTAGAACATGTTTTCGTTGTTACATGATACGTGAGGTGCAACTCAACTATACTGCAACTTGATGGAAACAAACAAACTTTTAACTGTCAAAAACGTAGTTTAGTGCAACTTTCACGCAACTGGGATGAATCTTCTTAAGTTGTGGGTATTGAAACGCATCTTGCATGCAATGAAGTTATGTTGCGAATGCTCTTAATGAAAGTATATTGAAACATAACATTAAAATTGGTATTTTTGAAGAAGTTGCAAGCGTTTGTTTAAAAAGTTACAGAACACATCTTAAAAACTTGACTTCATTGATGCTTGCAGAGGACATTTGCAACAAATCCCGTCGTTTTAATGATTTTAGACGTCAAACACGGGGTAAAATGCAAGTTCATTGGAACGACAATGAAACCTTATGAGCTTTTGACTAATATGCAACGGAACTAGAACTAGAAAAGTTACAGATGCTTTTATTGATTCATCTTTGAAACCATTTTTGGGAAGCATTTCTTTGAAAGATGTTTCGCGTGCTACTTGGGATTTTGATTAACAACTTATAAATGATATATTTTGAACATGTTTAATTCCTCTTTACGCTTTTATTGAGGAATTTTCAGTTAATATTTAATGTGAGGTGACAAACTATTAAATAAAGGGTTTATTCCTAAAACGTAACGTATTTTATGGTTGATCCCTTATGTACATCAAATATCTACTTAAAATAAAAAATCTATTACTTATCAATCCTATTATTGTAATGGTTGACTTACTGATGTGGATTGACGCATGAAACTGGATGTGTCCCACTTGCCCCGCTTAGCGAGGTAACTGCGTCCATTGGCTCATTCTAAAACTTTCTTCCAAGGTTTTCACAATTTCGAAATTATTCGATTAGTTTCATGCACACACCAGCAAATATGTTGCCAAAACGTGATTGTGTTGTTGGATTTGAAAAATATTGACATTTGAAAATTTTATTCAACAATTTGTTTGAACTATCGTTTTTTTCGTTCCCACTTGCCCCGCGGTACCTTAATGAAATGAACTCATAATATGGCGATAGGACAATTTTTTTCAAATTGGCGGAGCCAGTGCCTCTAGAGCCAGCATTTATCAACTTAGATGCATCTGCGAATAAAATTGTATGGGTCACGGTCAGTTTTTATACCACATGCAGGACACCTACGAGACCAGTTTCGCACACTGTGTTGACATTTACAAATTCGTCTTGATGTATCAGGCTTTTTAATGTGTATTTTCGAAGAACCACTTCATTTTATCCACAATGCTACCAAAAGTCAAGAATCAACGCAAACCTCTGTCGTGAGTCGCAAAGTGTTAAATTGGAGACCTTCTCCATAAAATCTTCTGCTCTCGGATCGCTCGCAAGCCATATACCTTCCCTTCATAGCACTTCTCTGTCAATTACTGATTCGCGAGCAGAAAATGATGAATGTACAATTTATTTCATTCGTGTTGCGACGGCTGATGCTTGCGAAATTTGCATTTTCCGGTTTCGATACGAAAAGAGAAATAATTCATACATATACTTGGCGGGTTTGATCTGGTGGCGCGGTTTCTTTTTGTGATCCGAGTTAACTTATTACGTACCTTTTAGGGAATTGACGACAGTAGGTACACAAAATACGTCGAAACGAATTTTGAAGATATGAACCTAACCGAGGGAGTTTGATTATTTTTAGAAACAACCAAACGCAATAAATTTGTCACGTTCGGCTTTATATGGACATTTGTGGAGCATGTTCCAAACAGATCGGGCGAGGCGATAAATCTCATTTAACGACCTCGATTTGGTGCAGTTCCTCTCAACATCGTGCGTAAAACTTTAAATCGACTACAGCAGTAATTAAATTGATATTCAACAGTGCTGTCGGACAAAAAACATCTTGTTTAAACTTCAGCAATAATGCGATGTGTGTAAACAGAGGTATTAGCAATTTTTGTTCAAGTGTTCCCGTTCTATACGATATTGAATAATCGATGGAGCGGGCCTCCACAAACCGCAAACCAAGGCCGTTGACCGCTTCCCAAGCTGCTTATCGTATCGTTTCGAACCAAAACAAACCAACTGGGAGCTACTTTATTATTTACCCACATAGAATCGCTTCTGCTATATTTCGATCGTAATAAAAGTAACACCAGCAGCAGTTGGCATTTTCGGTAGTGTATGGCCGACGAACAAAAAAAGTTAACTCAAGTGTTTCCATTTTACGCTTGATGCAATTCAAGTAAAATACATGCCCATTTGCGTTGACCCAGAATTGGAATGTAACATCAGGCGAGGTGGGAAAAGTCACGCGATATTATTTATAAGCATTTGATTGGTTTAATTTGAGCCATTGAGTTTGTAAACGGAAATTTCAGTATCCAGCCAATGCCAATTCTTCGGAAAAGTCTTGAAAAAAAACAGTGAAAAATACCAGTAAGGCCTAGCAAATGCTTGGAGAATCTGAGTAAAAATGTTTGAAAGAATTTCTTTGCAAGATCATAGAAATATACTTTACACTTAAACCAAGTTTTAAATTGAACATTTTTGCGATTCCGTTGTATATCAGCCTACTTTATAAGAAGAAATTAGTCAACATAATGGCCTACTTTTCATACAACAAAAAAAAACAGAACTGAAAAGTGCTACTTTTCAGCACTAATAACGGTATCGAAAAGTAGCACTTTTCAGCACTACTTTTAGAGTTGTCAAATTGATATCTGACTGGCTCTATATGTAATATATCGATTTGTTCTGAATATCTAAATAACTTACTCAACTATTCAACTAGGGTTGTCATGTCTATTACGGCTTAACCAGCCGACGGTGTTTTGAAAATACCTGAAGGTCGTAGACACAAAAGTCAATTTGGACAAATTGAGTTGTAAGATTGTGAAAAATAATAGAATCGTTCTGGTGGGCTTCGATCCCACGACTCCCAATACGCTAGACTGGGCGCGTTAACCAACTACGCCACAGAACGGGTAACGATTCTGCAGCGCAATCGGCCAACCTGACTTTGACGGACTTTGGTTTCAGGTTGGCCGATTGCGCTGCAGAATCGTTACCCGTTCTGTGGCGTAGTTGGTTAACGCGCCCAGTCTAGCGTATTGGGAGTCGTGAGATCGAAGCCCACCAGAACGATTCTATTATTTTTCACAATCTTACAACTCAATTTGTCCAAATTGACTTTTGTGTCTACGACCTTCAGGTATTACTCAACTAGATTCTGGTTCTCCATCCGTTTGAATATCCGATTTGAGTCGAATTCGGATCGTTCAACGGATATAGAGTCAGGTGCTAGTTATTATGATGGATTCTGAGTTGGAGTGGAATCGTCTTGTGGGCGTAGAGTTTATTTGTTCACTCTCAAAAAAGCCAGCAGGTTTATGCGGTGGTTCGCACAGGACAAAATAATAATTTCGATTTTGTAAGAATATTGTTTGTAGCGTCTTACCTGGTTGGTAATTGAAAATTGAATCGGCTATGCAAATGTGGAAATTTGTGACAGTCATGCCACAGCCTACCTGATTTAGGAAATCTGAGCTGTTGCTAAGCATGGACGGCAAGCCTCGTTGGATAAATGTACGACTCGTACTGAAAAAAATCATTATTTTGCAACTTGTTGCATAAATAACTATTTCTGAATTACTGAAAAAATCTCTAAAAGCTTAATTCTCGAAGATTTCTTCAAGACGACGTAATGAAAATTCATTGATGAATTTATTAGATTAGTTTTATCTTCTGACAGGAGCGTTCTACAAAAACATTTTTTTAGCAACGTTGTTCATTGAGGCATTTTTGACATTTCTTTGGTACGGTAAATGGCTGGGCATGGCGAACAATTGGTACCTTGCGTACCTGCAGGAATAATAATAATACCTGACCGGGGTACGAGTAACCTTAGGGAAGATCGGGTAACCAATTCCGGTGGGAGCTTTGGACGTATACTGACAGGGAAGGGGGGGTTTGCTTTTGCTTCTGCAAACCTGGAACGTCTGTACTCCATGTTAGGAGCGGCTAACAACAGCGTCTGTTCCCCATGTCAGGGTCGGCTGATCATCGTCCGAGTGCCAGAGAAGGACTCTAAGCTAAACTGTGCACTATGGCCCTCCGAACATTTAGGGGGAATGGTCCTCCGGAAATCTAGGGGGTCTCGGTAGATCTCGGATCTACCAGAGCTGCGGCAACACACACGAGCTGGGAACAGCTTTTATCGTGATGGACGACATGCAAAAACGCGTGATCGAATGGTGGCCGATTTTTAATGATGTGCAGGTTGAAGATCAAGGGCAGAGTATTAGCATATCCAGCGTGTACAGCCCACACTCCGGAAGCTCTGTTGATGATAATGATGCATTTTACGCGCAGCTTGAACGTGAATACAATCGGTGCCCAAGCCACGACATTAAGATCATTATAGGAGATTTAAACGCTCAGGTTGGCCAGGAGGAGGAGTTCAGACCGGCGATTGGAAAGATCAGCGCCCACCGGCTGACGAACGGGAACGGCCTTCGACTGATTGATTTCGCCACCTCCAAGAATATGGCCATTCGTAGCACTTTATTCCAACATAGCCTTCCGTACCGATACACCTGGAGATCAGCACAGTAAACAGAATCGCAAATCGACCACGTTTTGATTGATGGACGGCACTTCTCCGACATTATCGACGTCAGGACCTATCGTGGCGCTAACATCGCCTCCGACCACTACCTGGCAATGGTAAAGCTGCGCCCAAAACTCTCCGTCGTTAACAACCTACGGTTCCGACTCCGACTGCTGGAATACAATAAAAGGAGCCATTACGTTGCAGGCGAGAACATTGTTGAGTACGCTGAACGGAGTCGATGGAACGATTGATTCGACAAGGAGTGTAGAATGATTTTGGAGGAGAAGAGCGCTGCGCGGGCAGTAATGCTGCAGCAAGGTACTCGTCAGAACGTGGAACGTTATAGACAGAAGCGGAAGCATCAAGCCCGTCTGTTCTAGGAGAAAAAGCGCCTCCTGAATGAGACAAAATGCGATGAAATGGAGCTGTTGCACTGCACCCAAGAATCGCAAAAGTTCTATCAAAAACTCAACGCATCTCGCAGAGGCTTCGTGCCGCGACCCGAAATGTGCCGGGATAAAGATGGGAACATTTTGTCGGACGGACGTGGGGTGATCGAAAGGTGGAAGCAGCACTACGACGAACACATGAATGGTGCTGAGAGCACAGGCACGCAGGTTCAGGGCAGCGGGAGAAATGACTACGTCGGAAAGTTGGACAATAGCGACCATCCAGCTCCCACTTTGAGGGAAGATAAGGAAGCCGTTTAACAGCTCAAGAACAACAAGGCAGCTGTGAAGGATGGTATCGAAGCGAGACTCATTAAGAAGGGCCCGGAGAAGTTGGTCGCTACAAAGTATTATCCCAGATTATTTTCCGTCGTCTATCACCAATAGCAAATGAGTTCTTGGGAAGTTATCAAGCCGGTTTCGTGAACGGACGCCAGTAGTGGAAAAGTTCACATCACGAAGCAGGTCACGAGTGTATACCAACGCATACCAACGCATAACATCACAGCCTCGCGAGCTGGCTAGGTGTGAGTAAGTCCGCACACCTCTGCTCTGGAGAGTATGTCAAAAGAAGTAGCAACAAGCTCGGGAATGTTTACTCGCGAGTAACCGAGCAAGATGTGATTTATTATGGTATTGACAAAAAAAATAATTGTATAACCATCAAATCGACAGTAAACTACCATTTTGTAATCAGAAACAATTTGACTCTGAACAGCTCCGAACACGACGGACGCTCGACGACGGACCAGATCTTTACAGTACGGCAAATCCTCCAAAAATGCCGGGAATATCAGGTCTCTACACATCCCCTGTTCATTGAGTTTGAAGCGGCATACGACAGTATCGACCGCATAGAGCTATGGAAAATCATGGACGAGAACATTTTTCCGGGAAGCTCACAGGCCTAATTACAGTCGCCTCTCCACATCTCGATATCGAAGGGACCATCGATATAGGGAGAGATCGAGACATAGAACATTTTTTAACGAATACTAGATTGAAAATCACTCCGTTGCCAGGAAAACAAACAGACGTCATTTTGTCTTCGCACATTGTTTTGAATCTCTAAAATCTAGTCTAGTAACCTTTGATAATGGGCATATCGACATACGGAGAGAAAATTGGTGACGAAAATCCCATCTAGATAGGGAGATATCGAGATAAGGAGGATATCGAGATATGGAGAGCGAAAATGTATGCAGAATGAAGGGACAGAAGCAATCATCGACATAGGGAGAGATATCGAGATGTGGAGAGTCGACTGTATAGCGACGTTGGACGGTGTGTGGAACTGCGTAAAGATTTCGGGCGAACATTCCAGTTCGTTCGAGTCCCGCCGGGGTTAGCGACAAGGTGATGGACTTTCGTGCCTTTTGTTCAACATTGTGCTAGAGAGTGTCATGCGGAGAGCCGGGTTTAACAACCGAGGCATGATTTTCAAAAGGTCCAGTCAATTAGTTTGCTCTGTTGATGACATGGATATAATCGGAAGAAAATTTGAAACGGTGGCAGAAATGTACGACCGCCCGAAACGTGAAGTAACAAGAGTCGGACTGGTTGTGAATGTTTCCAAAACAAAGTACATGCTGATAGGCGGAACCGAGCACGACAGAGCCCGCCTGGGAAGCAGTGTTACGATAGACGGGAATACTTTTGAGGTGGTAGATTAATTCATTATCTCGGATCCTTGCTGACGATGGACAACAATGTTAGCCGTGAAATACAGAGACGCATCAACTGTGGAAGTCGCGCCTACTATGAACTCCAGAAGAACCTGCGGTCAGAAAAGATTCGTCCACGCACCAAATGTACCATGTACAAAACACTGATTAGACCGGTGGACGATGCTCGAGGAGGACCTGCAAGCACTCGGAGTCTTAGGACGATCTTTGGCGGTGTGCTGGAGAACGGTGTGTGTGGCAGCGGAGGATGAACCACGAGCTCGCTGCACTCTACGGCGAACCTAGCATCCTGAAGGTAGCAAAAGCTGGAAGAATGCGTTGGGCGGGCATGTTGTAAGAATGCCGGATAACAACCCTGCAAAAATGGTGTTCGCTTCCGATCTGGCTGGTACAAGAAGGCGAGGAGCACAGCGGGCACGGTGGGCTGACCAAGTGCTGTAAGATTGGGCGAGTGTGGGCCGCAGCCGAGGATGGTGGGAGGCAGCTACGAACCGAGTTGTATGGCGTTGAATTGTTCACGCGGTTTTATTGTAATATCAATTTAATACCAATAAATGTAATGTAATGTATGTTATTCATTTCAACTCCTTCGAATTTGATCTAGATAAGTTAAAACTGATAGATTGATAGATGTTGTTAGCAGCTTGAAAACAATCCGAGATCATCCAGCTTTCTACTCGCAGCATTGATTTTTTGTGGATTTGAACACCTTTTTTCTCATGCCCACTACCAGATGTCTTATTGGAGCTTAGAGTAAAGTGGGGCAAAAGTTCGAGTTGGGCAAGAGTTTCTTTTTAAGATTTCTAGCTCAAATCAAATCAAAACTTAGAAATGTAATGGTGGTTCGAATGCTATTCAAGTAAGAGACTTTCACTCCAAGTATCATAAAAATCGATTGAGATTTGGAAAAGTTATGGCTATTTGTTGTTTTTCGACGTAAATATTGTAATATTTGGTCAAACTTTCGATGCATGGCACCATATGAAGATAAAATATTTTTCAATATTTTATGTAAGGGCGTTTCTAGGCCTGTCATAAGGATGCTTCGACGTGTATTAGTTTTTGCATAAATAGTTGGAATCAATTTTTGGTCCATAGCGGGGCAAAAGTTCGACCCATGTATAAATCCGCGGACAAATTTTCAAATATCCTGAAATCTACATATTATCTTCAAATTTAGCGAAATTTGCCTGATCGTGCGAAAAATGTCACAAAAATTTTACATTTCCTCTTAGTTTTGCGAAAAACTGCTATTTTTGGGAGTATTACAATTAACCCTGTTTTGAGCATTTTTTGAAGAAAATTTAGTATGTATTTTTCGGCAAACATAAGTTTACGGCTGGTATAAAGTATACCTGACATAAAAGTATTGATATTTTGTGTTTTAGCCAACGAACTTTTGCCCCACACTAGATTCGAACTTTTGCCCCACCGGTGGGCCAAAGTTCGATTAAGACAATAAATTTTAAAACTATTATAACTAAAAATGGGTAAATATTTTGACACAAGTTTGTTCAGCAAAATTATAGCCAATATGTTGAAGGTTCGCTGTATGGTATTTGTTTAGATTCATCTGCTAATATTTTCCTGGAAACTTTGATTATACCACTAAGGTCGAACTTTTGCCCCACCTTACTCTATTGGATGAACTTTCCAGCATTTTACGAGCGCTAATATCACCAAAAAATAGCTCACTTTTTTGACGTTAACTACGTCTTACGGCAATATACCCCCGTCCGTAACGCTTTTTGTATGAAAATTTTCAAATTATTGTATGAGTTGTAACGCTTAAGCTCCCCCTCCCTTTCCCTCTAGAGCGTTACGTAATTTGAGGATGCCGCCTAATTAACAACTTTTTGAAGAAATATTTGCAAAAACTAAACAAATGAGACATTCGAAATTTTTAAATTTTTGAATCAATCAAGAGAATGAAATTGTAACCTATAATAACAACAATTCGCGCAAATCGGTATAGACTAAGTTATAGCAATTTTGAATTTGTGAATGGCATCAAGTTAAAATTTTTTGGTTATTCATGTCACGGACATAGCTTCGCTTGTTGGGTCAAAACCCAAACCAAAAACACTCAAATGCAAAAAAAACATGCTGAGGAAGTCCCACTGAAGTCTCCTTATTTTCAAACTCCTTCTATCTTGTAAAAGCTTTGTTGTATGTTTATTGATATTTTTTTTAAATATTTTGCAACAAAACAGGATCCAGCCCTTACGTAAGCATAGCGTGAGGTTTTTAATTTACATAACATAGGTTAAGTATGGCATAATCATCAATAAATAAAACATGATAATTTTACAGTCAGTGACATAAGTAAGTAAGCAAATTCTGTTTTTTCATACAAAAAGCCCAAGTTTGGGTTGGGGGGGGGGGGGTTATCTTAGCTTCTGGTAGTCCGAATTGGCTGAAATTTGGATGACGAACTACAAATAACTTGAAGTTTTGTCTGTAAGGGAATTATAACATTGCAGTCATTTTACACAGAGTTTCAGAGGGTTGTTCAAAGACAAAAATAAGTAACCGAGATACTTTTTAATTTATTTCGAAACGGTAAGTCGTGGAAAGTTGGTCTGTTCCACAAAGTTGTTCAATTTCAGAAGTCACACAAATTTGCAGAACACACCAACTTTCTACGACTTACCATTTTCGAATTAAATTAAAAAGTCTCTCGGTTACTTACTTTTGTCTTTGAACAACCCTCTGAAACTTTATGTAAAATGACTGCAATGTACTAATTCCCTTACAGGCAAAATTTCACATTATTTGTAGTTCGTCATCCAAATTTCAGCCAATTCGGACTACCAGAAGCTGAGATACAGCACCCCAAGCTTGGGCATTTTGTATGGAAAAACAGCATTTGGTTACTAACTTATGTCACTGACATAAGTTCATAAAATCGAGGTAAAATGTACATCAAATCGAAGACATGATCTTTACAATCTAAACACTCAGAAATCACATTTATATAATCTTGCCTGCGACACGATGTAAGAATGCGAAAATGACAACTTTGAATACACTCGCAACGTTGGCCTACATGATAATTTGTTTGAAGGCAAAGTAGCTCGTCATTAATTTTAGCAGCATCATGCCTTGAAGCTTGTAATTTCGAAATTAGAAGGTTCAATATTGTTAAGTGATCAACACCTCAATTCTATATCATAGTGGCATTGAAAAAAAAAATAAAACAGTTAAAAATACTTCATTGAGGTATTCGACAGCTTTTAACGACTGCTTGAGGTATACTATAGAAACATTTCCTTTTTATATAAAAATCCATCATATATTATTTAGGTACCGCAAAACAGGGTAACTATGATAGTTTTTTCGAAGAAAACTTGAATATTCATGCATGCTATTTCAAAGAGCTATAATTTATATTTTCAAAACAAGTACTGGCATCCTAGCTATCGATTGCAGATGATAGATTGTCAAAATATTTATTTTGAATGGATATATGATTTTTCATATAATCGAAAGTCGGTTTTCTGTTTTGGGGTTACTTTGATAATGGAAAATAAATCGAACAAAATTGATTGAATTACGTAACATTTATAAGTTGTTTCTTACTTAGATTACAAAAATGGTCCCAGTTTGTGAAAATGCTTTTCGCTAAGAGATTTAAGACCACATTCAAGTTCTATGACGAGTGGGCTTTCAAAGATAAGTGCCAACTATTCAAAACTACATCAAATAGTGATCGTAGCACAGATTGTTTGTAAGCGTTTCGAAAATGCTAAAATCGTATCAATTTTTAATGTTCGTATATAAAGCCTCAAATGATCTAGATTTAAATGAAAACAGCTTTTACATGAAGTGCTATACTAATATTACTTAGTTTTGAATTTGTTTTGCTTAACCGATTAAAAGAAATTATGATATTTCGTTTGGTATGTGGTGGGTAACGCAATATCAAAGTTACCCGCATTATCAAAGATACCCCTTTTTACGATATTACAATACCTGATCTAATTATCAGTGTTAGTAGAATATGCATGAGATATTTTTTGAAGTATATTACCTCTTATGCAGGGCTTTTTCATGCCTCAATCACTTGACTTCCTTCGGAAGGGAAAAAGCCGAACTAGCTCAGAGCTAAAAATCTCGTTAATAAAGATAGAAAAAAAATGCCTCAATCACGTTTTATGTATTGGAAATTATCTGGTATAGAAACCCGTTTCCCGGGATATAAATTTCGTCATCCCGGGAATCCCGGAAAAATAAAAAAGCATCATAAAGGAAAGAGTATAATAGTTATTTATTTCCATGAAAGGCAGAATGAGAAAATATTTTTTTATAACTCTAGTTGCAAATTACGTTTCTGCGTTTTTTTTTAGCATAAGTCGTTTTCATAACCCAAGATTGAGAGAGGCTAATAAAAGCTACAAAAAATACATCTCAACACCTGATTGTTATGAATTTACTTTAAATACGACCCACTAGAGTATATTCAATGATTTCAAAACGTTTCTCTTGTACTTAGAAAAAGAGTATAATGAATTATGAAATTTTCTGAATCAAATTATAATATTTTATTCATAATAGAGGATTTGTAAACTTTCCCAGCATTAGTCAACGTAGGCATAGATTTTTGTTTAGTTACTTCTATAGAATAAACCTATTGTTTTTTTATTTCAACTGAGTTTGGTTTAATACTTTGGTAATCAGCAGAAATTTTCTTCATCTCGAGTTCCATTGTCATTGGATATCACTGGCTTCGTAAGAATTGCGTAAAATTATACCATTTTATTAAAATAAATAAGATGAAACAACGTAAACAAACCAGTTACGTATTTTTTTTATATATTATTACAATAACTTGGATGACATTCGACGTAATATCCATGACACGAGTGATGTTCGAAACACGAACAAGCAGCAATCAGTCCGACTCATATCGCCTAACGATGTTGACAGCGAGAAGGCCTTCTGAAAAATGCGTTGATAATTTTATGCTCCCGTATAAAGTATTTCACAATTTTTTTTTTCTAGACCTACGTACCCAAAGGCGACAAGTCTCAATAGCAACGTCCGCCAAGATTTTATGAAACGTGCAACATGTGTCATTCTTTTGCTGGTGGCAATGCAACAGATAGTCTGTCGTTTATTTACGGTTTTCAGTTTTCTCTGCTGCACTTATTCTGTTTCGCACTGGAGATCAGAAGGCGGTTCTCGACATATGTGGCAAAAAAAAAACGGAGTGCATTCTACCGACAACTTTGCCAACATCGAAGTGTGGTTTGCACGATGCACATAGTTGGTGGTGCTCCCGGATTCTTCTGGTGTTCTGTTGACTTTGTGTCTTACTTGACTTCTATTTTCCCTGTTAGACCGTTCAGAACTATGGGCATTGCATCGCGCATTATCAGCTGGCAAGGGATTTTTTTTCTGAGAAGAAGATGAATGGACTGTTGCCTTGTTTGTAAATTATGACAAATTCCAAGAATTTCGCCTTAAAGGTGGTCCGAACATGATTACCATATCTTCTAGTTCCTGTTGGGAGAGATTAGACGAGTTTATTATTCTGCCGATATGAGAATATGATTCAGAACGAGAAATAATATAAGGAAAATCAGGGGCTCAGATAGCCGTTGCGGTAAACGCGCAGCTATTCAGCAAGACCAAGCTGAGGTTCGAATCCCACCGGTCGAGGATCTTTTCGGGTTGGAAATTTTCTCGACTTCCCAGGGCATAGAGTATCTTCGTACCTGCCACACGATATACACATGCAAAAATGGTCATTGGCATAGTAAGCTCTCAGTTAATAACTGTGGAAGTGCTCATAAGAACACTAAGCAGTGGGGACGTATCGCCAGAAAGAAGATAAGGAAAATCATGCATAAGCTAAACCCGAAGTTCAAGTCGAAGAAAAATGCCGGACATTGTTTCAAATTCAAATTGAAACGACATCTCCTTCAGAGCTGCACAAATCACTTCTTCAATCATGCATGTCATCAGCAGCAGAAATTATTCCTACCTCGCTAGTCAGTTTTTTTGCCTGCGTGAATTGCTATGCAAACGAGAGCTCCGTTGACAAATAAATCGTCCAATAAGTGCAAATCCGAATCTCCTGCGCAGTCTCAGATAGGAAACCACCACCGCCGAGGAGAGCGAAGATAAATAAATTGCACCGTCAATGACTTTGTCACATTCGTTCTTCCCTGGCTGTGCAGAAACAGCAAGAAAAAGAATGCCATGTGTTGTTTTAAGATTATTCTCGATCGGCGATGAAGCGCTCTCGGTATAGATAGGTGTAGTTGGAAATGAAATCCACCCCTACGCCTCCTCCTTCGCAGGCAATTGTCCTCTATAGAGGCGTATGAATGATGGTATTTTTTCCCTGTCTTTGGGATGGATCATGAACCCAGAAGGTACGACAGTTGGCGGTTCATCCGAGCAAGACATTTTTTTTATTTTGAAGGCTCTCGGAGCGAACCGAGAAAAACCAGAAATCCGTGCAAGATGCAGAAGAATAAATTCAATTCATTGGCCAATGTCACCCCTGCTATAAGATTGTCAGATATCTGTTATGCATAGATCAAATATTTGTCTCGCTACTTTTTCTTATTATTTTTCTCGGCATTACGACGCAGCTGACATAAAGCATGCTTTTTAACTTCAAATTTTCCAATTTCGCATTCGTTTTTCGAGTATCTACCAGGTAGGATGACATTCTTTGCACAGAATAATCCAGAAAACTGTCATGATGAAAAGATCCTGAAACCCAGACATCTTCAGTACGCTTTGTAGCCGAGGCCGTTACCACAAGGCTGAGGTAGGCCCCACTGTTTCACTCATACCTTATTGTGTGATGTAGTTATGCAATGATGATTTTAATAACTGTTGAATACAGAAGCTCGTATTTTTATGGGATTCTGTTTGCGTACCAATACGCAATGATTCGTAACCCAGAATTCATAGGTTCAATTCTGGCTAGTATACATTTTTTTATTCTTTCCATATCTATACACCAATATTGCGTCCGACTCTCGCCAAATCAATCTACACATGGTCTGCTTACATATCTTGCTGCGTTCACCTTTTGCTTACACGAATCTATGACAAGTTTCAGTGCTAAGTACGATCTACCTTTAGGAGTTGACGATCATCCTTTTAGTTGAGAACTTGGCCGGTAGTGGCGCTTTTTTTGATTTGCACTATATGAACCATTAGGGATAAGAATGCAAAAATTTGTAACATATGATATCTTTAGATCCTGATGTTTTGGAAGGTGAAAAATTTAAAATAGAGAAAGAAAAAACATCTGTTTTCCACAAATATCGGGAGAAAAACTTCTTAATTATAGTTATTTCTCATACCAAATCATTGATCAAAAACTTCCCAATCCGACGAAAATACTAGGATACTGTTACTATTTATCCCATTGTAGAAAATAATTCATCACATGAATTTTTCTGTAGACACTTTTACTTAAACGTGACAATGCGAGGAATAGCCCTTGCCACACTGAACAACTTTGCCGAAGACGCCATCTTTCTAAGTGGTCAGGCTACTGAGCTATGCGCAAGACAAAAATTTCATGCTCACTAGCACCGCCTAGTGGCAAAACTTCTAAACTTTTGGCTTAAATAATGCTAGTCTTTGTGATACTGAACAACTTTGCCGAAGACGCCATCTTTCAATGTGGTCAGGCTACTGAGCTATCTAGAAAACAAAAATTCCATGCTCAGTAGCGCCGCCTGGTGGCGTAATTCCGTATCAGAATGACCACCGCATGTCAGCCCTTGAGCTACTGAACAAATCTTCCGAAGACACTAACCTTCCAAAACATCAGGATCTAGAGATATCATATGTTACAAAATTTTGCATTCTTATCCCTCATATGAACCATAGTGCAAATCAGAAAAAGCGTCACTACCGGATAAGTTTTCAACTAAAATAATGATCCTCAACTCCTAAAGGTAGATAGGTTCTTAGCATTGAAACTTCGCCGAAGACAGTACTGTGCTATCTATTTTGGCATACGAGATATTCAGCAATACCCCCAAAGTGACGAAATTCCATAAGCCCTAGGTCTCCCATAACGCTCTAGTGTGTCTTATAGGAGTGCGCGTAATTGGAATGAGTTTAATAGGAGTCCCGACTGTACTAGGTTCGACAGTTGTTGTCCCACGTTTCAGATACATGTACATTAGGGTGCGGCTTATTTTTTAAAAGTTCTCAAAACCAAAAATTCGTGTGCTCTATTGAATTCAAATCACATTAAAAGAGAAACCTCAAAATCTGATCCAAAAATATTAACATTTAGAGGTGGCGCAAGCGTCTTAAAGTTGAATTTTCAGGTTTTAAAAAATGACCTTCAGTGAAGTACACATAACTTTGTTATTTTTCAACCGATATTAAAACTTTTAGCATCAATACCTTCAAAATTAAATTTGTGAAACATTTGTTGAACACCAAATTTGTCTAAAATCAAAACAAGTTTTAGTTAAAAGTAATTTATTCCAAATTTTTCCTCATTTTACTAAAATTTTCAACTTTGTTTGACCATAACTTTACGATTACTCAACCGATTCCAAATCTTTTTACATGTTTTTGAAGCCAATTTAACTGTTTTCAAACCTTTCATATATCACATTTCACTAAAAACATGTCTTGACCAAGTTATTCAGCAAAAACTGCACAAAAACATTATTTTTTAACGAAAACTGCCAGTTTTGTCAAATCTATGGCAGTTAAATATTGTCTCTTCAGCTGAAACTGATTTTTCTCGTTTTTTAAACCTTTGGGAAGGACTTTGCAACAATTTTAAAATAATTTTGAAACAAAATTATGTTTGCATATGTTAAAAAAATATATGCACTATTCATTTCGTAATTAAGGCAAGCTACTTTACATATCTAAGTTTAATAGAAAAAATGCTATTTTCGGCAAAAAAAACTTAAATAATCCAAAGAATTTTGATTTTTTCATTGAAAAATCATGGTTTTGGGTAGTTTTTGTTGAATACCTAAGTCAAAAATATTTTTTAGAAAAAAATGTTGTATGTACAGTTTGAAAACAAATAAATTTGCTTAAAAAGTATGCCAAAAGATTTAGAATCGATTGAGTTTTAATGAAGTTATGGTCAAACAAAAATGTTTTTTTTAGCAAAATGAGGAAAAATTTGGATAAAAGTATTTTTAACTAAGACAATTTTTTATTTAAGACAAATTCGATGTTCTACAAAATATTTATAAATTTAATTTGAAAGAAAATAGTGCTAAAAGTTTTGAAATCGATTGAAAAATAACAAAGTTATGTTTACTTAACTGCAGGTCATTTTTTATAACTTGAAAATTCACCTTCAACACGTTTGCGCCACCTCTAAATGTTAATATTTTTGGCTCAGATTTTGAGGTTTCTCTTTTAATGTGATTTGAATTCAGTAGAGAACTCGAATTTTCGGTTTTGAGAACTTTTGAAAAATAAGCCACACCCTAATGTACAGGTCAAATGTTCGACAAAGATCATATCATCTGCGAAGAAAACAAAATAATTGACTGAATAAGTTGAAAATCCTTCTTACACCTTATTCCTCGCATAACATTTTAATTGAAGTACTGTTTCCAAACCCGTAACACTTTTACGTGATGCGTTACGAGGTTAGATCTACCGGGGCAGCAGGGGCGAAAATCCAGGGGCTTAAAGCACCCCTCTTGGGATCTCTGTGAGTTGGGATGTTGTCCAGAATGTGCCAATCGGCACATAAGCATTGATGCCAGTAAGGTCGTGTTCATGGCATACTGGTCGCAACGCAATATGGCAGCGTCCATTTTATAATTTTTTCATCCGATTTCAGATGCTTCAAACATCGATTCAAAAAATCGATTAATCGTAATGAAAACATCGATTTTTGGAACATCGATTGATGAGCTAGCGCAGATGAGCAGAGCTTAACGCGGACTAGGATTGGTGAAATGATCATACCGTCGATGGGGGTGACAATGGGTCTAGGGGGTGAGATTGGGTCAAAACGGAAAAATATGTTTTGTGAAATATTTCAGCTAATAACGCTGATATTACTAAAATTAATAATTCATGTATTAGGGAACATATTATTACACATAATTCATAACAATATACATTTTTAAAAATAGCAGTTTTTCTGTACTACATCAATAAACTTTGCATGTTGAAACTAGATAAAATTTACAACATTAAATTTCCCCTGTACAAAATATCACGCATGTACTCTAGCCTCTATCGTTGTATTAGTAGAATGTTGAAAGTCTTTTCATTACACATCACAGGTATTTTCCGGAATCTGTTTGATTTTCCCACAACAAAATCATGTTTTTCGGTACGATGTCTAAGACATTGAAAATGGGGGTGAGATTGGGTCAAGCAAGAACGATAGTAAATTAAATTCCTAGTCCACTTTTTTGACATTTTACGGTACCGGGTGTTTTCTTTTTTCATTAAGATGTGTTTATTCTTTCTAAATACAGCATCTCTAAAACACCAAACAGGTCTACTTGAGTATTCCGTGCATTGAATAACAATACAACGCATCTTGACAACTTCTCAAACCAGCAACTGTGTTTCGTGCGCAGCAACATCGTAATTTTTTATCAAAAGGGTGTTTTTTTCTAAATTTGATTATTTATCAGTGTTTTCATATTATAGAAATATCTCACGGAAGTACAAATGAGTTGGATCGCTGAAATACTGGGATTATGACATCAACTTCTGCCTGAAATTTATTGATCGTGGCATGTCGCACCAAAATTTAACTATTTGCGAAGGTTTAAAATAATCACTGTTTCAGTACACCTTTGGGGAAACTGAATGGGCTTTATAGTAATGGGGATGAGACTTTGAAGACAATTTGAGGGAAAAATCAAGAAAATTTATGTAAACTTGACGATAAATGTTGGGTATACATATTTTTTCTCATAGCTCTTCAATTTTCAGTATAATCTTTCTTTTAAGTGGGTTTATCATACTTGTGAAACATCTTAGATATCTTTTGTCTTGTTTGCATCGTTTTTTTTTATCAATATTTTTCAGTTGGGAATGGTTTTGAAATCATATTTTAAAAAACAAGTTATTTCAATTACAGTGACCCAATGTCACCCCCTCTATGGGGTGAGATTGGGTCATTTTTCATTCACTTGTGATGCCGCTGTGAATAAATATTTGTCTCTCATTTTTTGAACAGTTGTTAATGTACCATCAAAGTACATACACACGAAATTTGAAGTTTGTTGGAGTTAAATTGCGATAGTTATTCAAAAAATAAATCGCACATATCACTTTTTGACCCATTGTCACCCCCAACGACGGTACTCTTAAAAAAAGACGTCAAGCAAAAGGGCGCAGTTTATAAGCGACTAGCACAAGAAGTACTTGGCGACGAAGTTGATGTGAGATCCTGACTGCAGAATCGACTTTTCAGTGTAAAAATCTGGATGAGGTCACCGATGCACCGGAGGTCTCGGCTGCCCTCAAAGAGTAGTGTGACATCGACGTAGTCGGTAAGGTCATCCACCTTAGAAAGAGCGGGGATCAGGCTGCCGGTTGCAGAGGCCAACAAAGCGAAGAACTTGGGTAGGCTTGTAGCTTTTCCGGCTGAACATACAACAGCCTCCTGAAGTTTGCTTCAAGTGTTCCGGGAAGGGTCATAAGTCGTGAAAATACAATGGTCCCGACAGTAGTAAGCTGTGTAGAAAATACGGCACCGAAGGCCATAGAGCAAGTAATTGAAAGAAAATCGCTAAATGCCTCATGTGTCTCGATAAAGCAGACAACGGACACTTAACGGTTGGACCCAAATGTCCGAGCACAAGCGGAGTATCAAAGCAGCCAAAATCGAAGTGACACAGTTAAATTTAAACCAATGTGATGCAGCCCAGCAGCTGTTTTGGTAGCCAGTCTCGGATACCAAGACTGACGTGGTGTTACTATCGGACCCATACCGCATACCAGCAGGTACTAGATGGCGGATAGGTCTCAACAGCTAGCAGCTATAGGGACGACAGGACGATACCCAATCCAAGAAGTAGTCTCTATCTCAAATGACGGTTTTGCGATAGCAAAAATTGACGGCGTGTTCTATTGCAGCACGGTATAAAAATTAACAAGGCAGGCTCTTTACTGGTATAAACATCAATTTTGGTTGTAAACATGTGACGTCAATACGATCGTACCATATACCATCTGGACCACTAGATAATTTTTTTCAAAAATGTGTTCGAGATGGATAGGAATGCCGTAGCTGTCAGTTTTCGGAATATATCACCTTCTCAACAAAGATGGTTAGAAGGAAAAAGATAACCGACTCCCGTCTTTTCTAGGCGACATGAATAGCGCCGCTCTGGTGAGTCAAAAGCCAACTAATATGCAACGTTCTCCTAGCGACCACTAGATGTTGAGTTGTTCGTTTATGACATTCACGCTTGGAAAAAGGTACACAGCTCACACGGGGATATCCGATATTGCCAATCATCTCTAAATGGCAAAAAATGTGAGAAAAAGAATAAAAAACAGCACATGAACATTTTTTAGTATTTATAAAAACTACCCAAATGTTGTGTTGGTTCAGAAGAGCCTGATGTTATGAGAGTTGAACTCACTTCTGAGTAACACTTTTTAAGCGTGGTTGTTTTGATTTGTTCCCCTTTTTGTGTTTTGATTACACGATGATTTGATTTAGCTGAATATAATGTTAACGCGCTTTTCACTCAACAGACGGCAGTAGTGTTACTTGAATAACGTGTCGTCGGCAATATATATGGCAAAATAAAGAGTCGATCATCTTTTTCCTTTTTACCATCTTTGTTCTCAATATAGTACACCGTGGATTACAGTTGTTACGCGCCCCCAAGATGGTCGATTGAGGAATTTTCCCACATGGTCGACAGGATGACAGCCGAACTTGCTAATCGGCAGCCAGTAGTGATAGCTGATGACTTTAATGCATGAGCAGTGGTGTTGGGTAGTCGCTGCACCAACCAAAGAGGCCAGCTATTGTTGGAATCTCTGGCCGCATTAAATGTAAATCTGGCAAATGTGGGTACAGCGAGAACCTTCCGCAGAAATTGTGCAGAATCGATTATCGACGTGCACGTTTTGTAGTGCTAATCTTTTAGGTACCATGAACTGGGGTGTTGATGACGGTTATACTCATAGCGATCATCAGTCGATTCGCTGTTGTATAATACCAGGCGGGCGGAAGGCAGCGCGATGTAACTCGACCCAAGCAGGCTTCGACGGCGAAGTATTCACTGAAGCCCTGAGGCGCGAACGGAACACTCAGGACCTAAACGGTAAAGAGCTAGTTGCTGTGATATCACGAGCGTTTAATGCTTCCATGCCGAGAAAAGCCCTTCCTAGAGAAAACAGGCCGCTGGTGTACTGGTGGTGCGAATCAATTGCAAATCTTCGAGCAATCTGCCTTCGGGCTAGACGAAGAATGCAACGCGCACGCACATAAGCACAAAGACAAGAACGTGGTGCAGCACTCAGAGAGGCAAAGTCAGTGCTCAAAAAGGATATCAAGAGTCAACGCTGCATTGATGAAAGGTTCTTTCCGGATATATGGAAGCGACAGAAATTGATGCTACTGCTAAAGGCGATGAAACCACCAGGTGACACGTCAGCGTCCACATTCATCTGTCTACTAGATACGACGGGCAAGTCTTTTGAAAGATTGATCTTCAACAGGCTAATACAGTACACGGAAGGTGCGGACGGCCTGTTCAATTAACAGTTTGGATTCAGCAAAGGTAAATCGACTCTGGACGCTATCCATTCGGTCGTTTAGAGAGGCAATCGAGCGTAAAAGGAACAGCATCCGTTACTGCGCGGTTGTTACTCTGGATGAAAAGAATGCGTTCAACAGCGCAAACTGGGAATCGGTAGCCGAGGCACTTCACCGCATCAAGGTACCGGTGCAGTTGAGTAAGCTTCTAGAAAGCTACTTTGATAGTAAGATACTACTGTATGATACAGAGGAGGGGTAGAAAGGCCTCAAGGTTCAATCTTGGGACCGATGCTATGGAATGCGATGTACGATGACGTTCTAAGGCTGCACCTTCCGACGAGTCTTAAGATTGTTGGCTTCGCTAACGATATCTCCCTTGTGGTCTATGGCGAATCGATGGAGGAAGTAGAGTTGGCAGCAGCGCTCTCTATTCCCATAGTTGAGAAATGGATGAAGTCTAGGAAACTAGGACTGGCCCGTCACAAAACTGAGGTGGTGGTGATCGACAACCGCAAGTCCGAGCAATGGGCGCTTATCTCGGTAGGTGATTGTACCGTTGAGTCCAAGCGATCCCTTAGGCATCTTGGGGTAATGATCGATGACAAGATCAGCTTCGCTCTGTGGCTATAGCGGCGCTTTCGAGGATGATGTCTAACAGCTCTGCTGTAATTTCCAGCAACGTAAACTACTGGCAAGCGTGGCGCTATCCATACTAAGGTATGGAGGACCAATATGGTCACAAGCGCTTAGAAGGAACAGAAACCTAAAGCGGTTGGAAGGCTCGTACAGGATCATGTGCTCAAGAACAGCAAGTGCATACCGAAAGGTATCTAAAGAGGCAGTGTGCAACATAGCTGGGATGACGCCCATCGGGCTCATTATCATGTTCAATGCTTCATCCAAAGAGGTACCAGAGGAGTCCATCGACTAATACCAAATGTGTCAAATTGGTATGAAAGAAACCATGGGGAAGTGAACTTCCACCTGACACAGTTTCTGTCATGGTTGCTATAGACAGTACCTGCATAGGCTCGTTCACTCAGAATCTCCTGCGTACCCCAATGGATTACTTGCTTTGCTCTTGTCCACAGTTGATCAGCAGGAGTTTTCTCGTTGTATTTTGTTTGGGGAAAGGCATCTAATTTCAAATTTCACGTAAATGAAAGCAGTAATCAAAAAAATAATTGGTAGGCTTGATAGCCATCATCATTACGTACAACCGGTACCAAATAATTTCGAAAATAGTTCCCAATTTCGAGAAATAATTCGTTAGATGCATTTCGCCATATAAATATTTTTCGAGTCACCTTGTAGCGATTTGCATAGACACTAGCGCAAGTGCGTTACTATGGGGGAGTAGCGAATCAGGGCATGCATGTAACCCATTGTGCTGATGTGGAGGAAACAGCGGAGCATGTCGTGTTCAATTACCCGTGTTTAATTGTTTTGAGGGGATACGTTACTTATTAAGAAGAATCACAATTAGTCTTCTGAAACTTTTAAACATTTTTTCGTCATGTACATTGCACAAATTGTACATACAATCAGCTCGATAGTTACTTTCCATCATTTCCCACAAAAATATATTACAAAATGATAAGCCGTTTCATTTTGTTACTTATGACGTTTTTGTACCAGTGTAATATCGACTCAAGTAGTGTTTTGTTTTGATTCGTGGTTAAATCATTTTGTCTCTCCATACAACGGAGCGATGAAAGTAGCGGTTTGGTTCTGAAAGTTGAAAATCATACCGTTTTGAGAATTCGGAAATTAAACGTTCTAAAACTGGAAAATCGGGTTAGTTTAGAGCGGAACATGTAGAATTTCGACTGCCGAACACGTAGGATTGATAAAGTAAGTTTGTTTACTTTTCTGACTTGAGACTGTTTGAATAAGTTTTCGAGAAATGCTGGAAAAAATGGACAAACATCCTAGGACCTTGGATATTCATAACACATGCATTTTGAAAATTTTGCTTCTCTATATAGTTTGTTTGTTTGAGCTGGATCTAATAAAATTCCTTACATAAGATGTTCTTTTATTAACAAAAACTTCAATGAATTATTGGTTTATATCTCCTGCATACATGTCAAAAAACAGGCAAGACATATTATGTGAGACATTATGCAAGACATGCATATTTTTTAGATGAGCGCATTGTAGAGGCAACTCACTAAGGTTATTTTATAAATTCCTATGATTTTTACCTACAATATTAACAGCTGAACAGTTTGGTAGGCTTAATTGTCGTAGATTCGTAAAGTTTCACAGATTCCGGAGATTTTCTCAATTTGCAACACTCATGAGACACAACGCGACCTTGCGTTCCTTGATCAAGATTCTCACTTTATCACATATTCCTCAAAGTAGGGTTTCCGTTACAGGGTATGAGTGCGGGCATGATTTCAGAATCTTTTGAGGTCTCTAAAGGGACTTTTTTCAGATGTTCCCGGCAAATTCCCCGCGGCCATAGTGACCAACTCCGCATCTCATGGAGGTTTTCTGAAACTTGATTTGTGTGCCAAGTCCAACAGAACTGAAATCGTTCAACACACTTATTTTTGCGAGCTGTTTGAATTATCGGATTAAAAACGACCCTTAGTCACAATTGTTTTTTTTATGGAATTTCTCCTAGGCGTCATTCGAAACCTTTATTTTCCTTTAAAAATAAATCTCCCACAAAAAAAATGTCTGGAAATTTTAAATTGCTGGGTTATTCCAAACAGAAGTAACATTGATTTGAGCTTTGGAATAGGTCGAAAAAGACCCAAAGTCCTTACTAAGGTTAAATGCAATGTTGAACAATAAATTTGAACGTGCATCTCCTTGCTTCAATCTGTCTAGCGTCACAAATGAGTTTGACACATCATCTAAAATCCGAGCACTTGATTTGGAACCATCCAGCATTGCACGTAAGAGTCAATGCATAAATAACGTTATGCTCCAAGTGGATGAGGGGAGGTCATGGAAAGTGTGACAAGCCTTACAAAATGTTTAAACTATCCATACAAAAAGCATGACAAAGGGGTAGGGATCGAAAATATCCAATTTTAGCGTGTCATAACTTGTGTGTAACCCCAATCAGCATAATAATTTTCGTTAAACAACCGTGTTCAAACATTATCTGCAACAGCTGTGTCGTAACGAAATAAATATTTTTTCCACGATCTGCGCCTTTGCTTCGCCTATGATTTTCTTGACATCTTAGCCACTCATCCTCCCATAAAGTGGCGGCGTCCATATCTTTATGTATCTAGCATCTCTCTTGAAGTGGCGTCCCTAGATCTTGTCGCGAAAACTGTTTTCCACCTTCACTAACATTCGTATTGTTAACTTTTTATTTTTAGATGTAACAGTAAAAGAAACATCGCTCTTTTCAATGCTGTTGAAATTGTCAACTCTCAATTTATGTGAAAAGCTGAATAGCGAATTCTGTCTTTTCGATAACTTTTAATACCGTAGAATCTTCTGGTAGACACTCAACAAATAGACACTCAAAGTAAAATAAGATATCCATTAAGGTGATTCTAAATATCGATTCTGCTTCACATCGCTCATTCGATTCAATGTCAAATTCAGAGAGTCCTCCCACAATGTTTGCTCATTCAGATGAAAACTGAGACTGCACAAGCCTTTCAAAGTTTGTATGGGAGTTACTATGGAAAACGCAAGCATTTTATTCATTCGGTCATAGTGTTTGCCCATGTGCTCTTGAAGATTAGAGCTACGCTTTCAAATCGGACACCTCAGTAATTAGTTATTGAGTTATTGAGCGACGTGGGGCAAAAACGATTTTTTGAACCACCTTAATATCCATACTACAAAACATTACTAATCAGGAAGAAAAATTAAAATATCTAGTCTAGTACATGACATTGAAGACGGTCTTACAGTTGAAGTCGAAATACGCACATATGTTGAAGCATACAAACTCTAGCGGAATAACATGGTGTAGAGCTATATTCGATTTTTATTTTTTTATGGATATTCCACTCAACAGCTAGGAGATTTATTGTTTAAATATTTGTCATTTTCAGCGTTACATAATAAATACACACCGAATAAGGAAATACACTCAAAGTACTTCCAACCTTGTTCGGAAATCTCGCCGCATAGCACAATAAAAAAGCGATCTTGTCCAGTCTCTCTGGCGATGCTTTGTTGCCGCACGGCCATCGAAACGGACACTAAAGGTTCCCCCCAATGACATCTCATTGCTAATTGTAACCGCACGAGGATGATGGAGAACTTCCTCCTGCTGCCTTTCGGTGTCACTCGATTTGCAATGAACCTGATTATTATTGCTTCCATAATTAACACCTTTCGAGGGCTAGCCGTCGGACGTCGTCATCCCAACGAAACGGAATGGAGTACGGACTTTGGACATTGCTGCTTCAGTGGTCGCGGTTTATTCATGACAGAGTGGAAGATCGCCAGTTACCAACAGTAACCAACAGTTACCAACATTAACCGTGTAAATACTCCTGGAGAATACTGACATTAAAGCATTAAACGAATTACATACTTCGAACTTGGAGGAGAGTCCTTATGCGATGCATGTGGCATTTCGAATTGTAAACTTTTTTTTTTCAAGGCTGCCTTGGGGGCTTTATGCAGAAGAAGAATGCAACCAGTTATTCAGATGGACGGATGATACCCATGCTTACGATGGAAATAAACAGTTGATTTGCAACTGCTCTTACGTGTAGTCACTGTAGTGTAGATTTGTGGAATAATGAGTGGAAAAAGATAGACATAGTCATAATTTCCAGAATAACTCATCATCTTCATAGGATATTGGATACTTGGGATAAGGTAAGGATCTTGGATTCTTCTATGGTTGGTGATACGATTCATGATATATTCACGCCTAACCGGGCTTCACATTTTTACGCTGTGTTATTAATTTTTATCCAACTTACAAAAAATTACTCAATTCTAATGAAACATAAATGAGTCGGAACCATCAATCTTCTCTAGTCACAGGAAGCCTCACTTCCTAAAGTCTGGTTTTGCGCCACTCCAGCTTGTTGAGGCAGCTTGCGATGCAGCACCGCGGAAACTGGGTTTGAGAACCACTACCTGAGAGGATTAGTCTTATCTTATATTGCCCGAATTTTTCGCCACCAAGAGTGAACTTGTGCAGCATTTTATCTTCTTCAATGCGACAAAGTACAGCAAATTACCTTTACGAGCCATTGTGAGTTATTGTTAGGGTTGCGTCACCTGAATTACTCATACACCAGCAACCAGATTTGTACAGTAGATGCAGTGTTTCTTCATTTGGTTGCAGTTAATCAAATTTACTCGCTTCATTAACCGACCGGAATGTTCTGTGTCGTGTAACGTCTAGCTCTAGCCTTGTCATCAAATGGTTGCAAAAACACCCAATAATAAACTCCATTGTATTGTCTAGCAGTCATAATCGTTCGATAAATTATTTGCGGTAATGCGACACTGTATACACTCCGCACGGCGTAGTGATTGGTGACAAAGCTACTCATTCCCGGACGGCTACCAAGCTAATTTTCTGCCAACAATGCCAATCCTAGAGTAGGTCACTATATTCTACTTGCTTGAAACATTAGCGAGCGTACACGTTTTCAGCGGTTGTTTCGGAATGGTTTCCACGTGGAAGGTTTACTAAATTGGCGATGAAACCGTCCTCTTTCTTACGCGCGACCCGCTTCCCGTTGGATATTGAGATTATGCGATAGGAATCAAATTGCTGCCTATGTATGATTTGTATGCTAAATGGTTGGAAACCCTCAAAGGCGGCTCTAGCAAAGAGACATGGTAAAGATATTGAAATTAAAGAGATACCTTGTGATGGCTAATACCAATGAAGTGCTTCTTTTGTCCCCATTGTGTTTTTTTTTTCAGATAAAACTAGTAAAGCTCTTTGTTTATGTAGGTATTTTATTAGTTGACTTTTGGAAGCATTACGAGAAGCCTTCCATTTTTGCAAGTATGAAGAAAAAATGCATACGTTTTTGGGATCTACCACAAATAACAGAGAGATTGAACAGTCGAGAAAGATATATCAATTGGTGAGCTCGTTTCATTCTTCTTCTTTAATGAATTCTAATGAGTCTAATGAGACAGCGAAGTGGACATTTCGGTTGTGTATTTGTTCAACAAAAAACGAATGGTCGATCACTGTTGTAATAAACTTTATTTCAAACTAGTGGTCCCGGCAACCCTGACAACCAAAAGTCGCATAAAAGTTCACGTAATAGCTCGTTTATTAATACAAATTACATCGAACCCGCAAAACACGGTGGATAAAATCATCAGATTGATGAGTTACATTTTTTTACATTTTGTTTCGTCTCGTACACTCGTTCAAACTAAAGCGAACCAGTCCGTAGCAGCTGTCAAATAAACATTTGTTATCATAAGTAAAGTCGCATAAACCGGTAGAATAGTGTTGATTTTTGGAGTATTCTTCTTCTTTCTGGTGTTATGTCCCCACTGGGACAGAGCCTGCTTCTCAGCTTAGTGTTCTTATAAGCACTTCCACAGTTATTAACTGAGAGCTTACTATGCCAATAACCATTTTTGCATGTGTATATCGTGTGGCAGGTACGAAGTATTACTGAGAGAAATTCTCGAAAATTAACCATGAAATTCATGAATGAACCTACACACCTAGATATTTTTCATGAACTCGGCAGTGTGAATCTTAATAACGATCTTAGTAACGAAACATCATTTGGTGATACTCGAGGTCTCAGTTTCTATGAAAGTTTTTATGGAAGAGTGTTAAGAGGCATCTGCAACAACCACCCTAAAATATTGGGGCGGAATCTCTGTAGAAATGCCCAGGAACGATTTACGAAATAATTTCAGAAATAATTCGAGAAACAAGTTGAAGAAATATATTGAGGAATATAAATGAAATCCCAAGAATAATTACGAGGATATTTCTCTAATTCTCTTATAATTTTAATTATAATAATCTGCTGTCAATATATTAGGCAAACACATTTGAGTTTCCTTATAGATTTGATAAAACCTTCCAATAATTTCTGGCAAGATGTTTTTCAAAAATCTGGTTGTTTAGTGGACTCTATAAGTTTTCCAATTTATCATGAAGTAATTATTTTATAAATACGAGTGCTGGAGACGATATTTGAAGAATTCAAACACAAGATTTTCATCAGGCGATAATTTTGTTTTACAAATCTAAAAAAGGCTGACAAAATCGGGTCAAGAAGCTGACAAAATCGGGGTCTGACAAAATCGGGTCAGTTCTGTATCTGAGAAATTTGCGGATGTCTTTGGTCTTTGCTTCGTCCACGTGGAACCCATTCTCGTTCAGCTCGTGTCCCAAGAGTTTAATATGAGTTTTCTCATATTCGCATTTCGCAACGTTCAGGGTTAAGTTGTTTTCCCTTAGAATAGCCTATACTTTTGCGGTGGTCATCCGAAGCTGTTCTGATGTGTCAGCGAAGATAAGAATGTCGTCTATGTAGACGACGACGTTCTCGATTCCTTCGAGCAAGCGGCTAATTTCCCATTGGAAGATCTCGGGGCGCAGTTAACGCCGAAATCAATCGAGTGAATTGGTACATACCACTCTCCGTAAGAAACGTGGTCAATTCTCGTGATTCTTTGGCGAGCTAAAGGTGGTAAAAGGCGTTACTAAGATCAAGTTTTGTGAAAAAACGTGAACCATGTAGCTTGATCTTAATCTCATCAAGCAGAGGAGATTCACGCTTGATGGGCTTGTTAGGTGAACCACTAACCGGAAGTCGTTTTTACCTTTCGGTACGTCCGACATACCGCTGATCCATTCAGCTGCGGTATGGACCCGCTCGATGATACCAAGAGCCTCCATTTCCTCTAAACGCTTCATTGCTCCCTCTCGATATGCGGCTGGCACATTATAATAGGCATTCTTATCTGCAGGAACCGATTTATCCATACTAAATTTTACCTTTATACCAGGCATTTTTGGAAATACCGCGGTCAACGTAGAATCCTCGCAATTGTTAACTCCCAATCCAACCTCTAGCAGCCGCATTTCACTTGCGGTCGATCTTCCGAGCAGAGATCTGCGACCCTCTTCAACTACAAGGAATTCAGCAGAAACAGTCGGTTTTGTGCTACCAGCTACTTCGATTTGAGCTCGGAAAGCGTGATGAAGTTTCATGGATGTTCTTACGACGTATGCTCTTTGAAATTCTTGATTTTTGGGCATTGCTAACGTTTCCAGTCTGACCAAACCCTTTTCTGACTGATCACGTAGTCTTGCTCAATCCGATCCACCAATTATATTAACGTCAGATCCGGAGTCGATCAAGAACGTGATAGGGATTGAAGATCCTATGCGGTAGTCTACTAAGACGTCTTCAATCGTGATCGAGATTATGCCCGTATGTTTCATTTATATAGTTCTTACGAGTATCTTTTTTATTTAAGTAGGTTTTTAACAACTAATCATACCTGCGCAGCGTTTTCTTGTTCGGTACAATCCAACGAATCGCCTCGCTTCTTTTTCTCGTTTTGGCCTTCTTGCACGTGGTTGACACGTATTTTACGGCAAGCTGCCGCAAAGTGGCCAATGTTGCCACAGCTGTTGCATCTCTTGTTCACGGCGTGGCATTGTCCTCCAGAATGAGACAAGCGATTACATCTCGAACAACGCGAACGTCAGCCTTGACCATATCCTCTTGGTTTTTGTTCGTATTCTTTCGACCTTACTGAATTCTGCACCATTGGCGTAGGCTTTTTGAAGCGTTTTTCGTTGTTGTTTCGGTGAGTGACGGCGAAAGCCTCCTGATCGTTATTTTCGTTTCCTGCTTCGTAGGTCTCATCTCTAGTTGCAGACTGCACGATGTAGTTCGTGTCATACTCGAACGTTCGGATGGTTCTAGCCAATTCCTTATTCAGCATACCTTTGAGCAGTTGGGTATGAATAAAACGATCTTCGTGTGCTGGAGCAAAATCACATAGGGTAGCCTGTTCTGTAAGCCTCGAATGGAAGGAGACTACTGATTCCCCAATCTTCTGACGCATACTTAAGAAGTCTTCATGTTCGGATGATGTGTCGGTCATCGATTTCAGATGTCTTTCCACATTGTTTACGAAAATAGGTGTAGCAATTCGATTGGTCAAGGTTCGGCCGTAGCTTGGTGGCCCTCACGATCCCTTGTAAATCCGGACCCATAGACAAGAAGAGTAATTTGGCTCGGCCAACGGGATCAATAACGGTCGATAACGATACTGCTATCTCGAAGTTTTCTCGGAACCGCTGCCAGGCTTCCCAAAGTTTGTTGGCCGGAACATCTTTCGGGAACGGAGGAATTTGGTCCCATCGCAGGCTTGGTGCTGAACTTGAAATGGTTATCCACGACAGATTTGAGCTTGCTGTAAAAGTTATCTTTGTTCTGCAATTCGGTAGCATTGGTTGGCGCATAACATCGAACTATGGTAAGGTTTCGAACCCTTGTTCTAAACCTAGCAACGATTATTCTCTCATTTATAGGCTCCCGCGTCATAAGTGCGGCTTAAGCTTGAGCGCTAAGCAGAAAGCCAACTCCACGGTGGGATGAGCGTGTTCACATCGCAGGCCAGAATGTAGCATAATCTATCCATATAGTATTATGTGGTCTCCAAAGTTTGGCCAACGGACTTCGCTCAGTCCTAGGATCTCGAGCTTCATACTTCGCACCTCGTTAGCGAGTTGTGCCAGTTTACCCTGCCGTTGTTTCGCCCTAAAAGTCGTTGCCGTTAAATCAGTTCGTAATCTTTCTCTGTCGGTTTCTTGAACATTTTATGAAGTTTCCGGGACACTATGTAATATTAGACTGATGCAAATTTTGAAGTTTTTGCTCCCCTATGCTTAAACGATGTCAATTATGATGAAAATGATCCTCTCATAATTTGAAGTAATTCGGAAGAAATTTGGTTGTGCACACACTATTTGAAGTTTATATGGAAATTACTATGGAAAAGGCAAACCTTTTGTGTTCAGTCCGCTAACTGCTCGTCATAACAATCCACATTGGACCGAATCGACAATTTAACCGGAAAAAAGTCTTTTCTCTGTTCTCGTTGATTTTAGACGTTTGATGTCTTTAGAGAAGTTAATCGTAATTGAGTTTTGCATCTTTTAAGAAAGTTGAATAGGGTGGCCCTTATTTAAGTTAAAATGATTTGACTCAAACTTTTTTGTTTGATGAAATTTGTGGCTGCGGTCTTCTGCAAACTTTTAGAAAATGTTATTTTGAACAACTTTGTCGAAGACACTTTTGATCTAACTCTTCATTTGAGCTAAGTAAATTGATTTTGAAAGTTTTAACTTAGTGTGGACCCAAAAAATCAGTTATTTTGATATAACTTGTTTATTTTCAGTTTTTCGTGAATGTGGTCTTCAGAAGAGTTGCAGAGGAAGTGAAGATACACATTTTTGCTTAACATCGCAAGTTTGTAATTCTTGTGATTTTGAAGTTAATTTTAAATTTAGTTAATTTTATTACCTAAAGCTGACTTTTATTTGTGTTTGCAACAATCGAATCCTTCCCCATTAAACGTGTTTCCGGTACGGCTAGTCCACTGGTTTCAAAGTGATGAACCGCGACAGAACAAAGACCACACAAATGGTGGCCTAGTAAAATGTATTATAAAGTTCTATTTTTTTATTTCACATTTCTGCATAAGGTTTGATATGAAAAAAGTTGTAGATCTGGCTAAAACCTACAACTTTGCTGAAGACAGCACGCCGTTAACTTTGAAATCTTGTGAGTTACAAGCAAATTAAGAGTTTTTAAGTGTATTTTTAAAGTGAATTTTCTCAATTTACAAAAATTACGTTCTCACAGTTTTTGCAGCAAAAGTTGCCTATCGTATGGCCTTTCGATTGCCACTAAAAGAAAATTTTTATCGAACCAACTCCATGAGTTATGGGCATCTGAAGATTTTAGAGTTTTTCACATAAATTTGCTTATAACTTCAAAATCACAAGAATTACAAACTTGCGATGTTCAGCAAAAATGTGTATCTTCACTTCCTCTGCAACTCTTCTGAAGACCACATTCACGAAAAACTGAAAATAAAAAAGTTATATCAAAATAACTGATTTTTTGGGTCCACCCTAAGTTAAAACTTTCAAAATTAATTTACTTAGTTCAAATGAAGAGTTAGATCAAAAGTGTCTTCGACAAAGTTGTTCAAAATAACATTTTCTAAAAGTTTGCAGAAGACCGCAGCCACAAATTTCATCAAACAAAAGAGTTTGAGTAAAAATTTTAACTTAAATAAGGGCCACCCTATTCAACTTTTTTCTTAAAAGATGCAAAACTCAATTATGAATAACTTCTCTGAAGACATCAAACGTCTAAAATCAACGAGAACAGAGAAAATACTTTTTTCCGGCTAAATTGTCGATTCGGTCCAATGTGCAATCTATGGAAAAGTGAACACACTCATCTCATGTGTAAACTGCCCAGCAACAACTTTGCCGAAGACCACATTTTGATGGGACGTAAGGATAATTTGTTATTATTGATAACAAAGTCTATATCATACTGAGATGATCATTCAATTACTTTCAGAGCAACACTGCTTTTTTGCTGTAGAACATAGTAGCCTGGATTACTTTGATCTATTCTTCCCGCCAGGAGCACCACTGTTGCCTGCCGAACAGATGGTGAAGCATGCTACATGCAAACCAACTTTATGATGATGAATAACAATTTATCCTGATGTCTAATCAAAAAGTGGTCTTCGGCAAAGTTGTACCTGGGAGGATTTCAATTAGAAGAATTTATTCACTTTTCCTTAAAATTTTATGACGAAGAGGTAGAGGGCTGGGCACAAAGGATTGGCGTTTTCCATAGTAATCTCCATATAAACTTCAAATGGCTTGTGCACAGTCAAATTTCTTCCGAATCACTTCAAACTTTGAGAGGTTACCTTTTACCATAATTAAAATCGTTTAAGCATAGGGGAGCTAAAATTTCAAAATTTGCATCACTCTAATGTAATATGCCTAAGGTTCCCTATTCGCCGTGATAGAGCTGCCATCTTAGGTGTAGCTTCCGGGAAGAGCATTTCTTATTCCGCCTTTGGATGCCTATCAGACGCTGTTTGAGCCACATCTACTTGGTGAACAGACGCTCGGAGGAAGCACCCTCTCAATCTAGCTGAAGTTGGAAGGAAACAGGGCCCAGGCTACACTACCAGCCAAGTGCGCAACTCTTACACGGTAAAAAAAAATCACTATGATATCAATTGTTCTGCACTTCGATTTGACTACTGTTCAATCTTGGCAATACCAAATAAAAATTCCTTGAATTCAACGTTGTATGTTTTGTTTTGAAATTTAAAAAAGGCCAAATAAACGATTCCATCTGACTCAGACTTGAACCTACAATCTTCGAGGTGCATTTCCTTTTTCTTACCTCGACATCGACATGCATCTGTTAGAAGTGGTTGAATTAATTTCAATCACTTTTTACAGTTAGCTGTCAATGATTGCCTTTATACAAAGGACATGATGTTCAACATCAACGACTTTTCCCTTCAGAGTCTAGTGCTAGAAACAGTAGAGCTAATCCAAACTTAGAGCTCTTCAAATCATGATGATTGGTGTTTTGGATTGAGTCAAGAGATCAATCAATTAAATCAGACGTGCTGATTTCTTACCGTGTAGCTTGCAATGACTATCACTGGTGGCTCTGATGGTGGCAAACCGTGTGACGGCTGGAAGGTTAATTTATGTTTGGAGTCTTTTCGTTCTCAGGAATTTCCTTATGGATCTACAAAGGATTGCCTTTGAAATACCGCCAGAGATTTTTGCAGTTACGGGTTCCTCCAAGGATTTTTCCTGATTCTTCCACAGTTTTACATGATTTTTTTTTCGGGTTTTCTTCTAGTTTTTAATTCCTAGATAGGCATTGCAGAACTCGTTCTTAATTGATTTCGAAGCACGATCAAAGCAAGCGAAGAAAAACATTGTATCTGTATCGATCCATGATCGGTAATGTTTCACAAATTGTAACAATAGGGCGATATTCAAAACTGAAAAGGCAATAGATGACTCTTTTTCAGTGGTAGTAAAAACGAAATCCTGAAGCAAAGAAAGCACAATGGAAGATGAACTAAACACAAAAAGTTATGTATTCATATTACGCTTGATTTCTAATCACTACTTATTCGATCCAGTTTCCTAATTGCAAGTAATTTACGTTTTTCATTATTTTCCATACCCTTGAAGAAGGCGAAATATACGCCGAAACGTCGGAGAAGTAGAAGCAAAAGTCGTTTTAGCTGCCTTAAGACTGATAGAGCCGATAAAACTTTAGAAAGAAATTTTCCATACGTTTTGACAGTTCACCGACTACCATTCTTCCACACGGAGAACAAAATATAGTGTTCGTAATCATTTGTCCGGTCGAATTAACTATATTTTTAGGTTGTTCTAGAGATAACCATAAATATTGTTGATTTAACAATATATTGTTAAAAATAACTATACCGTATAGTTGTTAAAAACTATGTTTTGTATTGAATTTACAAACGTCAAATGTCAAAATTTAACTATATTTTAGTTGACTCAAAGCAAATATAGTTGAGTATGCAATATTTTGCAATGTTTACGCAGCAGTTTGCTCTGCTTTATCAACATATCCAAAAAGACTCATAGCTGCTCTATCGACTTAAAAAAAAACGATTGGAAAAATCAAAATAAAGTGCAAACCTAGACTTGATACGTGGTCTCCTGCGTGAGTACCGATTATCTTGTCACCTACACTATTCCTCTCAAGTTAGAAGTGAGTAGATTTGTGCGCATGACTTGAAGTCAAGCGATGTAAATGTTTTCGGATATTGATAGTTAGTAAGATTATGATTGAAATAAGCACAAGTGGAATGCTGAATCAATGAAGTGTGTCAATTTAGTTTGATGGTAAACGTGGTGTTGGAGTAAATAGTTTTTCTTTCGAAACAACTATTTGTGCGTAAGTAAAAGTAATCAATGGGATATTAATCTCAACATACATAAATTCTTCTCCGTGCATGCGCTTGTGTTTGAAATTTGAGAAATTTGAGAATCCAGCGTAGCGCGATCAGTGAAAGGAATACACACATCAGTGTCGCCGCTAGGCGGCCAGCACAGATAAACTGAATGTTCGAAGGGTTGTTGTCTATACTTTTGCCACTGGCGCCAACTGTTAGCGATTAAGATCAAAATAAACAGTCGTTACCCTATTGTAAAGTAAGCTCAGTGAAGGAGAGCCCTAAAGAAAGAGCGATTTTTCTCGCTTATTTGCAATTGGGGGGTGGGTATTTTATTCTACTGGATGATTGACAACCCCCGAATTTCTGACAGCAGTAGCTACGCATATGTTGTGAGCTTGTTAAGACGGAGTTTATCATGCACTGTTATCCCCCGATTTAACCAGAGTTGTAACAGTAGACGATAAACAGATATTCATTGTGAGTTGTAGATTATGGTTGTTACTGAGAGCGATAAATGGTAGATACTTTCAATTTCATCAGACCCTTGCCCCTAAAGGAAATTTTGCAAACACAATCTCCGGAAATTCCACATCTACGGATTCGTTTAACCTGTGTGTGTCCATGGCACTTTAAACAAAGGGAGGTATCGTAATCCGGGGTATCATTGATCAGCGGGGTAGCATTGATCGGAATGACTCATCTCGTAAAAAGTTGTTATCATCATTTATTGATGTAACATTTCCAAAGCATGAATGTTGCTTCTCTTTCTTATATTAATGAGCTATTAAAAATTGAGATTTTTGCAAAAATTGCGTTAACTTTATGCGTAAATTTGTCAAGATTGCGAAACAATGATTTCAATGGTTAAGGATGACACTGCCGGAGATTCATGTCTCACATAGGTTCTGCAAGCGATATGAGCAAGGAAAATGTGGTTCTCACTAAAAATGGCATCGCCCAAAACGATTCCGCTGTCAAAACTTTTATAAGTATGATCAATTAGGCAACATTAACGAATTACTGTTAAGAATGTAAAATTCCCTTAGGAAATTGCCTACCTTTAGGCGTATTTCGAAGTTTGAGGTGTTTTTAATTTTAGATTAACTCAAAATGTAAATGAGATGTAAGCGTTTGGACATCATATTCGGCTTCAGGGGCCATGATTTAAGTAAGTAACGACATTTTCAATATAACCGAACGTTGTTTACATGGATGATCAATGTTACCCCATATCAGCTAAATGAAAAAATCACATAAAACATTGTTGTAAACATGCTTAAATCTTTCAAAAAACAAAATACAGTATGTAGTCACGAGCTATGGGTGGCAGTACTTGTTTTAAAAATATAAAACTCAGAACATTTGCATTTTTGAATTAAATATTCAAGAAATATCCTAAAAACTGATCAGTATTAAGTAAAGTATTAAGTTTCGAACTTATCAGGAATTGAACCTTCAGCATGACTTTGATTTGCAGCAGCGGGTATTACAAGGCTAGAAAAGCCTCTAACATGTTGTCCTAAATATATGTAAAAGGTTCAAAGTTGACGTAGGGCACGACAAAAAAAATTCTCTGAGTCAAACAAAAACCTGCATTTATTCAACAAATAATGTTTACAGTTTACAATTCCCCGATTCTCGCCATTGCATAACTGTTATCTTGTTCTCTTCATATTTGATATGGTTACGATTGAATCATATTTGCAGCAGTGCAGCAATCTATTTAAAAATCACATCAAAATGTTTTATTTATCAGTACATCATAGCGGTACCGAATAGCAAAAACTTTCCTCAAATTTGGCTCGTTATCAATTACGAATGACGTAGCCAACTCAGTACTATATGTGCTTTATTAGAAGCACAGCTCTAACCACGGGGACCATTATCAGTTTTTGGTCTTGTCTTTCTTATCAGCGCCGAGATAACTTAGGCAAACAGCATAGACCGCCTTGTGTTGGTCGATGTTGGTTTGTTTTACGCTGTCACATTTTGACTAACTGAAAAGTAGGTTGTTAGAATTGAGGTTCCGCAAATGTTGTGTTTCTCAATCGATTACATTTATTTAGGTGACGAATTTTATTTTCATAGGCATTTATTTACCTAGTTGTTTTCGACATAGAAATTGAATGTTTGTGAATCCTGGATTCGAAATGGTGTCACAAAGAGTGGATTGTTTGAAAGATATCTTGCAAATTTACAGGACTATTACTTACAGTGTAGTTTGAGGTTTATTTTCACTTATTACAAATACTGACATACTGTCATAACACTTTGCAAGATATGCATAATATTATCACTATTCAAATAAGTAAAATTTAGTCGCTATGAATTCTTCGAAAAAAAAATTCTCGTAACATTCTTATCTGATATCATCGCTCCTGTGAAGCTTGCACAATCGAATTGGTTGCAAACATTTTCCTTTGAGAATTGTTGTGTTTGGCAAACACATTGGTATCTACCCGATAACAGGATCATAGGATATATTCAAGGTTTCTCAGGTGTCTTGCGAAATTTACAAAAAAATCCTCGAATAAAGCGTGCTGCCTATCGTGGTCAGCTGTTCCGAATTTGGGGTATTTAGGCAGGAAATCTTGACCTCCATTACGAGAATCAAGATTTCCTTCCAAATAGTAAAGAAGGAGACAGTCACGTATTGCCGTTAACTCTTAAAGTGAAAATAAATCGAAGCCAAACCTCAGATTTTCAAGAGCACAAGTCTGGAGAACCAAACATCCGTTTAAGCTGAAAAGCTAATCGATTGGTCACTAACTGGTGGTGACCAATCGATTAAATTTTCAGCTCAAACGGGTGTTCGGTTCTCCAGATTTGTGCTCTTGAAAATTTGATGTTTGGCATTTGATTCATCTTCACCTTAAGAACACCTTGATATAAGAAATGATTGTAATGACTAAAGTGATACTAATAATAAAATATGAAAAAAATAGCTAAAATTCAAAACTATTTATTTTTTCCATATCGATTTGCTAGTGTCTTTGCCGCTGTTATTAATAATTCGAGAGCAATTTGATTTATTTTTCGTCGCAGTCTGAATTTAAACACAACAACTCTATATTGATTATTTTCTTTCGCCTCTTAAAAAACAATTTTAGCTACTGCCGTCAAAATAAGCCTGGAGTCATAAACAATAACTTTTTGGGATAATTTTTAATTGCTTTTTATAATGCCGTAACGTAAAATAATCGCAAGTTTGACGTCGTTCGCTCTGCACTTAATTTTACATTCTGAATGAAATTCATTTGACCCATGGCGACACGTTTGTGGCTATTTTGCTTCCCAAGGAGCTGAAAGACATAAAGATCATTCGTCTGTGTCGTTGATCTACCACAGCTGATACCGCTGGTACCAACGTTTCCCTCAGCTATAGCGCGACACGATCAACTGAAAACAATTGGCCACTTCATTGCTGCCCATTTTACCCCTCAACGAGTAATAATTTTGCTAAGGTCACGGTCAACGTGCACTCTCCACTACTGAACCGAACTGGGCATTGGCAATGAAATCTCCCGCTAGTAGAGTGTCTCGGGCTTATTTATGGTGTGTTTTGTGTATGATCCGCAGAGCTGTGACCGTGGGGATTTGTATACTGCCACACCGACCAACAACCCCATCATCATCTTTGATATGCATCATTCACTGATTTCTCTCTCACTGTTTTTTTTTCTTCTCTTCTGATTTCAGATTCGACAAAAACCCCCACAAATGCTCCGTTCGCTGGAAATCCCAGTACCCCGATTTTGTTGCGAATTCTCATCTTTAATTGACTAATCTAACCTTCGAGAGACTAATACCGGTAAACTGGGCACGTTGCCAAACTCAACCCAGCGAAGATAGGTACGCTGTCCGGCGATGATCGAGTTCCGGCGTTCAAATGCTCAAATGACCGATCATTAAAGTAACACTTTTTGCCGCCACCGCACAGTGGAGCGTCTTCATATAAAGGTCAGACGAAACTTTAAATGAGTCTCAAAACGAATGAAAATCATTATTCATTAGCTTTCTTCGTTTCATCGTATTCTCATATGTCGATGCCAACAGAATTGGCATACTATTACAAACAAGATTTTATGTGATGAAAGTTTAACCGATGAAATAATGTGGTCTTTGTTACAAAATAATTTGAAAAACTTAAATTCATTGGATTTACTTTGTGTGCTATTTAAACATTCTCAGTGTAAACGCTGAAAATTCACGTTTAGCAGTTCAGTGGTAAGACATTTGGTCGGCGTTAAGTCAGAGTTGACCAAGTGACATTTTGAATATATTGAGAAAAATTGGCTTAGAGTATATCACTTTGTAATATTTTTGACTCGTTAATATGTTGGTTCAATATTTCTATGCATCTTTGTGTTACTTACAAACAATATAATGTAAAGTGAGAATCATGAAAAAACATAATCTAAACCTCCAATAGAACAATTTTTCGATGGACTATGTGCACTTAGTCCACTCTGACTGAACTAAGGACCATCGTTTAGTGATTTTGTTCACTCTGACAGAACAATTTCTAGGAAAATAATTATCATTTAATGCTTGCACGGTCAAACTGGGTGCATAGCTTTTAGATAAACAGATTATCAACATCCTTCGACGCCAGCATCGTAAATTCTTTTATAATCACAAAATCAGTGGCATTACGATAGCTTGAACATTAAAGTTTTGCAGGGTCAGGGCATTCAAGACCAGAAATATTCACATACATGTGTTCAGTCAGAGTGGACCAAGTCAAAATCTTGAGTGCCGGCCAATATATACTTGTCCGTTGAGCGGGTTCTAAGACATTCGTTACAGACACCATAGAACTACCAAAAACTTCTATCGGACTCTGAAATCAACTAAAAAAACAATAATCAATCAGTTTATTGTTTTTTGACACTTGGTTCGCTCTGTCTGCACAGAAATTGTTGCAATTTCTGATCACTCATCCAAATATGGTAAATGGCCAAAAATCAAAGTCAAATGGATCGAATTAAGTAATATTTATGAATTTCTATTGATGGATGAAAAGATGAATCATTAGATGTGAAAAAATCTGACAAATCTCTTGAAATGTCCTTCATTTTCTCGCATTCATCAGCGCGCTGATCATTTTCGCTGTTATGTTAATAAGCACTTGGTCCACTCTGACTGCATACTTTATGGATTTTTATTGATCATCCAAAGTAAATTTGTTATAAATCTATTGCAGTTCACAACATTCATCAAATCTAATCAAAGTGATATGGAGGTATAATAATTTAAACCATATTTTTATCTAAAGTAGCCTTGAAATGACAATATGGTAAAGTCGTGCCTATACTCTCTGGGTCACCCTATACAGAACTGACCCAATTTTGCTAGTCCCCGATTTTTTCTACGCCTGATTTTGTCTATTCAGGACTTCCTTCAAAATTGTCGTTCTTGATTTCTTTAAGACTTTAGACATTCTTGATATCTACAAAAATTATTCCCATGATGAAAACGATTCTAAAAAAGATTTTTTCGAGGAATCTTTAAAGATATCCTGGAGGAACATATATAATAGTCGTTCAAGATTTTCTAAAGGATCTCTGGATTCTCTGGATCGTATAGAAACTTTAACATAAATTTACTGCAAACATAATACGGAAAATAGTAACTTTACGGACTACTTTGTTCAACAAACATAATTTGAAAACCTTCCATTGGAAATAAAGACTTTTTAGATACTTCCATTAAAATAGTGAACACATCTCAAAAAAAAGTTCCACAATTTGTGCAGCTCTTTCCTATGAACAGAGACACAATTCATGGATAACATATTAACATCTCCATATACAAATATGCACAGTTAAAACTAAAAAAAAACAGAAACAAAACAAAAACATTTTGTCGGGTCAGGAAGCATATTGAACATATTGAGTTTAAATTGGTTACTACACTTAAACCTCAATTTACGAAGTCTTTTTTTACGCAAACGAATTTATGAATTGGAATGAATTAGAAAAAATCGCTGGAAACCCATGAAATATGGGTGTTTTCGAAACGAGCACGAAGAGGGGATGCCAAAAATAGATGTCCAACGCCATTTTGAAATCCAATATGGTGATCTCCGGTTTGGGAAAATCCATGAAAACCCATGCAATATGGGTATTCTCGGAACGGGCACGACAAGGCGATGACGAAAATTGATATCCGACGCCATTTTAAATGCAATTCACTAAAACCTCAATTAACGAAGGTTTTTTAACGCAATTTCAATTGATGTCACTTTTTTATGAAATTAATTCAAGAACATCAGTACAGATCAGTACATTGATCCATTTGCTTATATGTAGAGTTAGTATTTTATGCCATAACTAAGAATCATCAATATACAACTACTACTTACGTTTGTAGATACTCAGTCCTATATTCAGTTGGGTCCATGAAGTACAAGAACATCGACACAACACAATACAATGCTTTGTTTACTATTATGAATAGTGAAAGTTCTTCGAGATATTAACCTGTTAATGTTGTATATCTCGATATCTCTCTTTCTTCGGTCCCTCTATTCTACATACATTTCATTCTCCGTATCTCGATATCCTCTATATCTCGATATTTCCCTATCTCGATGTGTTCCTAGTTGATTTTTGTTCCCGCTTTTCTCTCTGTATGTCGATATGCCCATTGTCAAAGGTAAATAGACCCGATTTCATTGATTCAAAACAGTTAAGGAACACGATGAGACGATAGTTTGTTTTTTATTTTCCTGGTAACGGAGTGGTTTTCTAACTAGTATTCTTTAAAAATGTGTTCTTTGTCTCGATCTCTCCCTATCTCGATGGTCCCTTCAATATCGAGATGTAGATTGGACACTTTTTGAAATCAATATCCATTTAAAATTTATTCAAAAAGATAGTATACCTAAAGTCATTTGACAAAAAGTTACATCTAAGTGTTATCTGGTAAGGATTTATGGCACAAATTTTAGCAATGTAACAATATTCAAAGTGATAAATTATGGTTTTATTGGTTAAAAATAAATTCTGGAACCACAATTCACATGTTTGGGATAAAACAAATTTTTTTTATTATACTCAAAATTTTTATTTTGTATTTTGAGTGTTCGAAAAACCGTATTTTTAAACCTTTTTTCCTATAAACCAAAACTCGACCCAGTGACATGGTACTGTTTCTACATGAATTTGATTATGAAAGTCCAGCAAACATTTTTAGGCAGAAATATATATTTTTTATTACACTCAAAATATCTTTTCATTAAAAAACTACGAAAACTATATTATTTTTATCACTGTTTGCCTATAAAGCGAACTTCAAAGTAACAACTGGTGGTTTTCTTGACTAAAACATGACTGCTGAGGTTTATTGAATATATTTGGGTAGAAATAAGATTTTTTGATTACATTGTAAATAGATTTCAATTTTGAAAATGACGAAATTCCTATGTTTTCATACTAATTGCCAATACATCAAAATTTAATGCAATTATCCCATGTTTTGTCGCTTTAAATTTAATTACAGAAGTTTGGTGAACATGTTCGGCCTGGAAATAAAATTTTTGAGTGCATTCAAAATTTATTTTACTACAAACTTACGAAAAGCCCTTTTATAAACTTGTTGCTTGCAATTCAAAAATTAGAAACAATTTTTTCGACTTCCACGCTCTCCGACAAACGATCCGGAGAAAATTTGAATCTGTTTCACTTCCATTTCTTGGCGAATTGTAGTTTTGTCATGAGTTGTATTATAGTTTGTAACTGGAAATAATTGTCAAACATGAATGTGTTATACATCATTGGGATATAATCGGATTCTGCTGATGTCATCCGATTAAATATATAAAACAAAAATATATAATTTTTACATCAAACAGCTAATAGAAGACAAAATGAAAAAATATAATTCATGATTTGAAATAGAAAGTTTTTATTATACATAAATTTATTGTCCTAGAACGTCGAAAAAAGTATTTTCGTTACTGTTTGTTTTTGAACTAAAATTTAATGCATTGACTCGTGAATTCGTTTATTTCTGTCCATATATCTTATGCAAACAAATTTAAGACAAAAAACAACATGTCATTGCTTTGAGTTTTGATTTAAAGTAAAAAAAGGTTAAATAATTTAATATTTCCTAGTTTTTTTTAAATAAAAAAAAATTCTGAATGTTACATAAAATGTAATTCTTGCTCAAACATGTTCACTAGGCATCTAAAAGCAAAATACAGGTCGGACTTAATTATCCGGAGTATCGATTTTTTTTTCACTCCGGATAATCGAATCCTCCAGATAATCGAATCATTAAAAGAAAAAAGAAAATCTGCGATAAAAAAAATCAAATGTTATCTTATCTATATGATGCAGTAGCGTACCCAGAACTTATTTCTAGGAATGTTAGGGGTCTTGATAAGAAAAAAATATATTTTACCAGCCTGCATAAAAACAATTTTTTTAAACTCCTTTTTCCTACCTAAATCCAAAACAGCTAATCCATTCATATTGTATATTGCAAAAATAAATTATCTCAAATTTATGCATAAAAACTGAAAATTGAGAATATGAAAACACATATTCCGGATAATCGAATCCCGGAAAATCGAGTCTCCGGAATATCAGGTCTCCGGATAATCCGAGTCCGTCCTGTATATAAAAAAAACAACATATCATTGCTTTCTTTTTTGATATACAGACTAACAGGCTAAAACCTTGAGCTTATAGTAGCTCTATAGGTAAAATAAATTAAGTGTAAACAAAAAGCTTAATTTCTACTCTTACGCGTTGCCCAGACTATGTAATCAATGCATTGTTGAGAAAATACATGTTATTAACATGAATTTTGATTTACAAGCAAACGGTTTGAAACAAAAAAGATTTTAAGTAGTTTAAGGTTTAATAAACTTTGAGTGTTTTCGAAAATTTTATTTCTGCTCATATTTTCTAGACTTCTAGCTTCAAATTTATGTCGAAAAAATTGAATGTTATCGTTAATTTGTTGTGCAAGTTAATTTGGGTTAACTAGCAATTAATTTAAAACAATGAGGGTTTCTTCTATTTTTAAGCAGGATAAGTTTTGAGTGTAATATGAAATTTTCATTTTTTCCCAAACATGTTAACCAAACTTATATGAGTAAATAAACGCAAAAAAAATTATATGTAATCGCGTTGAATTCCAATTTATAAGCTAAACAAGTTCAAAACTTCAGTTTCTTGTTGTATTAGAGGTACAAAAAAATTGAGTGTAATCAAAAATGTCTCTTTCTTCTCAAAGGTAATCACTGTTCTTGTACAATCAAATGTATTACTGAGAACTACATGACATTGCTTTAGAACTCGATTTATGGTTATAGTTAAACAAAATAAGTTTTTCTTTCAGTTTTTTTTGGTAAAATAAGTTTTGAGTGCGTTCAAAATTTACTATTTTTCCCATATATGGTCGCTGAATTTCTACATATTCATGCCATAAAAATATGCCATTGCTTTATATATTGATTTTAAGACAAAAAAGTTGAAGTCTATGATTTCTCGTAAGTTTTTGGTAAAAAATGTTTAATGTGTAATCCAAAATAACTATGTCTGCTTAAATACGTCCAATGGAATTGTACAAGCAATGTCATATTGAAAAAGCTAGATATCATCGCTATGAATTAGACTTAGAAGTTAGAATTTTATTTCATTGTTGAATGTAATTTCCAAAATGATAGGAAGTATCTGTTACTAAATAACTTTGAGTAGACGCATTTATTTAGAACATATTAAAATGGACGTTGATATTGCAAGATGCTCGGTTCCATTGCTGAAAGAATTTTTGAAATCGCTTCGAAAACAACAAAGAAATGCATTGTCAAATTTGGATTTCCGTCGTTTTTAGGGGGTTGGATGTGCAGATGTGAGGTACATTTGATCAAACTGTGGCGCCACCTGGTGAGTGAATTCCTAAATATAATTACCACTGAGTGGAAGATATCAGGTCTATGAACAAGTTCTTCAAACATAAGTTTCCTCAAAATGGGACACTGGGCGTTAACGGGTAAAACAAGAGCATATCAAATTTGAGCATTTTGAATGAAAATCGACATGGGCTGCTATTATTTAGAACAGCACTGTGCTTTGAAAGTTAACAGCAATTATGAAGAAAGAATAAAAAACATATTTTCTGTTACAAATAACAACATAACAGGTCACAAACTAAATAGCTATCATCAAATCTTAGGTTAAGGACTAAATTTTCAAATGAAGCCCTTTGAGCTTAAATTGGTAAGTTGAAGTTTGATAGCCAACTTGTGCATTGTCATAGTCTGTTTTCCATGCAATTCCCGAATAAATTTAAGGCAGTGAAATGTTGCTGACTTTCTCGCTTGTAAGATTTCGAAAAAAAAAATGAAATAAATCCAAAACAATCTAACAAATAAGTGAAATTGCCACTAAATGGTGTAAAAGACTATAAATTTACTAACCTCTGTGATTTTGGGAACATAAATGTTTGTCCAGCCATGCGCCACTGTGCGCCGCCGGAGCTCGAAACCTGTCTGTTGTATGCGTGAAGCGTGTAAGTGACTCGACTGATTACCGGGTGGCGCTATTTGCTTCGGTCGAACGTTAGATTACCTACGATGTGATGTTTTAAAACAAAACACCATTAGAACTTCTCCCATCAAAGTCGTAAGTATTTTGCCGCCACTCAGCGTTGCGAACAAATTGCAAACCGTTCCTGCTGCCCCTCTACTTCATCTCTCGTAAAAGTATAAGCAGCACTGACAATTAAACGAGCTCTACTATAGGCTTTCTTAGTAAAATAACGCCGCCTGGGCAAACGAAAACAACTACTATCAGTAGAACAGCTAAGATGGTCATCGTTGTCGTAAGCAAACAGCAAATAGATCATAGGCAAACCATTCGAAACGATCGCCTTTAAGCAAAGCTAAGCGACTGATCGTGGAAGAAGCGCAATACCTGTTGTACAAATTCCTTCACAGTATTATTTTTGGCGAGTTGGACCAACCCATAGAACGTAATGTGTGTACGTCATTGATGACGATAGCAGAAACCAACTGGGAGTGGTAGACGTATTTTGTGCGTGTGTTTTTTGTCTTCAGTGAGTCTTTGTAAAATATGATTCTAAATATTGAAATTGAGTGATTTTAATAAAAAAATTAATAAAAAAATTAATCAATATCAAAATTACATGATAGTTTATAAAATTCACTCCGAAAAATTAAAGGGTTACTCCGGAAATCTAGCCGTAAAAAATCAAGCAAAGAATACTCTACGAGAGAACACGAATAGGCAAAGACCACAGCGATGAAAGAGGACTAGCAATTGGAAGCTCAGTTCGTGAAACTGTAAATCTCTCAACTTCATCGGGAGTACACGCATACTCGCCGATGTGCTGAAGGACCACGTAGAACGAGAAAAATTGCGCCTCCAGATATATGGCAATTTGTGGCATCTACAGAACCGTCCCAAATAATAATGGAGCATTATATCATTGCATATATAATGCAGCTGCATTGTCGTAAGCCTACCATTAAAGTAGTTAAAAAGTAGAAAAGGGCCCTTTTACAGTTGCACTAATGCAAACACGACGATAAAGCAATGAAGTAATTTATAAAGTAACATTAGTGCAGCAATTTATAAAGTGTTATCAGTGTATTGATACATTTCTAATGTAGAGTTAATGCTTTGTTGCTTGACAGCTCTTGAAATATGTCGAATAAAAGCAATGTTACATCAATGTTTTTGATATGCAGTAGAATACGTGCAATGTTATAATGCTTGTGGTTACTTGGGGTAGCACAGCAGACCGAATCACAAATCGACCACGTTCTGATTGATGGACGACACATATCCGACGTTATTGACATCAGGACCTATCGTGGAGGTACCATCGACTCTACATAACACTATCTGGTGATGCTAAAAGTACGCTCAAAACAGTATTCGGTACTGACAGCAACCTCCTCGGAATGGCACAGGGTGACTAAAGTAACTGGATGTCTCATCTGCATACGCACATCATCTCGAGGCTGCATTACCGGAAGAGGGTGAACTTGATTAAGCCCCTCTTGAGGACTGCTGAAGTTTAGTGAAAAGTAATATCAGTAATGCAGTTGAGAACAACTTCCGACATAGGGCACAGATCGATTGGTTCGAAGAGGAAGGAGATTATGAAGGAGAATAATGCAGTGCGAGTGGTCATACTGCTGTTAGGGACTCGGAAGAACTTGGAACGTTTTAAACGAAAACGGCCACAACAGACCCACCTCTTTTAAGAAAAAATAAACGCCACCTTGAGGGAACGAAATGCGAGAAGATATAACAGCTGTGCCGCTATCAAGAATCGCGGAAGTTCTATAAGAAGCTCAACGCATCCCGCAACGGCTTCGTGCCGCGAGCCGAGATAAGCGTAGGAAAATCTTGACAAACAAATGTGAGATGATCGAAAGGTGAAAGCAGCACTTCGATGAGCACATAAGGGGGCAGAATCCGTCATTGATTCCAGAATTTTCAAATGCAGTTTTTTCGTTCCAAATCAAGAAAATTTACAGGAAAATGTGTTCACTATATTCTATTCTCCAACCGAAACACAGTGAGCTCATTTTCATAGAATAATTTTTAGTTTCGAACAGAAAATTTGCTTTTGAAGTTTCGATGATGACAATGATTACGATGACGGAACGTTGATAGTTAAATGATGGTAAGAGCGCAGGGTTAATATGCGCCATCTACAAGAAAGACGACAAGTCAGAGTGTGAGAACTTCCAAGCGATCACCATCCTAAATGCGGCCTACAAAGTGTTATCCCCGATTATCTTCCGTTGTCTGTTAGCTACAATTTGTGGGAAGTTATCAAGCCGGCTTCGTTGACGGCCGATCGACAACGGATCAGATCTTTACTGTACGCAAAATCTTCCAAAAATGTCGTGGATACCAGGTCCCAACGCATCACCTTTTCATCGATTTCAAGGCGGTATAAGATAGTGTTGACTGCATAGAGCTTTGAAAAATCGAGGACGAGAACGGCTTTTCAGAGAAGCAAATTTTGTTTTTATTTAAACAATGTCTAATGGTTAATGAATTTCCCGAAAATCTTATTTTGTGTAGTTTTAAAACTAAAGGATGAACAAATATTAATCCATTCAAACATTAATAATATTTAAAGAAATTTATTGTTCTATCTATATATATATTATATAGCATTGAAAGTTTTCCCGAAATTTCTAAGCAAAATATATACCCTGTTTGTTGAGTAAGTATCTTGAATGTTGTTAATTTCTTTTAGATAAAGTCTTTGTTAGGTGATAATTTGTGTATAATCTAACAGTTTGAATGTCAAGTTTTGTAAAAATGATTACTCGCATTTAGTACAATAGAGCGTAATTGCAGTGATCATTTTCACTTAATAAAATTTCTCTATTATTTTATTTAGTTGGTGTTACATCAATTAATTCGATAAAACCTCGTTAACGATGTTACGCCAATTTACTCGGTCCATGGCTGTGTCTCTCCAATTTCGATTTTGGCCCACGTTCTCCAGATCTTGTTGCACCTGATCATGCCACATCGCTCGCTGGGCTTCCCGCCTTCTTGTGCCAACTGGATTCGACACGAACACCATCTTTGCAGGATTGTTGTCCGGTAGTCTTGCAACATGGCCTGCCCAGCGCACCCTTCCGGCTTTCGCAACCTTCTGGATACTGGGTTCGCCGTAGAGCCTAGCGAGCTCGTGGTTCATTCTCCGCCGCCACACAGCGTTCTCCTGCACTCCGCCATCGTCCTAAGCACCCTTCGTTCGAACACTCCAAGTGCTTGCAGGTCCTCTTCCAGCATGGTCCATGCTTCAAGTTCATAGAGGACCACCGGTCTTATAAGCGTTTTGTACATGGTACATTTGGTGCGAGGGTGAATCTTTCTCGACTGCAGCTTCTTCTGGAGCCCATAGTAGGCGCGACTTCCACTGATGATGCATCTCCGTATTTCACGACTAACGTTTTTATCAGCCGTTAACAAGGATCCGAGGTAGAAGAACTCATCAACCACCTCAAAAGTATCCCCGTCTATCGTAACACTGCTTCCTAGGCGGGTTCTGTCGTGCTCGGTTCCGCCTATCAGCATGTACTTTGTTTTTGACGCATTCACCACCAGGCCAACTGTTGTCGCTTCACGTTTCAGGCGGGTGTACAGGTCTGCCACCGTTCCAAATGTTCTGCCGACAATATCCACCCAGACAACCAAAATGTACGCATAATGAAATCACCTGGAGGCTTTGTATGTGTAAAATGTTACTTATAAGATGTCGCGAAAAGGCTTTCTACGTATAAAAGTGGAGGCGATATAAGTGCACATATTATGTGATGAATAATAGCATACAATGTGAGAGTGTAAACTTTCTACCGAACTGATCTGTGATCTTATGCGAGTTATACTATGATAACAAATATTGATTTGACAGCTGCTACGGATTGATCCGATTTACTTTGTACGAGTGTACGGGACGAAACAAAATGTACAAATGAACTCAGAAAAAAGCGGAAATTCATCAATCTGACGATTTTATCCACCGTGTTTTGCGGGTTTGATGTAGTTTGCATGAATAAACGAGTTATTACGTGAACTTTTATGCGACTTCTGGTTGTCTGGGCATATCATCCGCGAAGCAAACAAATTGGCTGGATCTTGTGAAAGTCGTACCTCGGTTATTGAACCCGGCTCCGCATGACACCTTCTAGCGCGATGTTGAACAGCAGGCACGAAAGTCCATCACCCTGTCGAAGTCCCCGGCGGGATTCGAACGAACTGGAATGTTCACCCGAAATCTTCACGCTATTCTGCACACCGTCCATCGTTGCTCTAATCAATCTTGTGAGCTTCCCGGGAAAGCTGTTCTCGTCCATGATCTTCCATAGCTCTTCGCGGTCGATGCTATCATAAGCCGCTTTAAAATCGATGAACAGGTGATGCGTTGGGACTTGGTATTCACGGCATTTCTGGAGAATTTGCCATACAGTGAAGATTTGGTGCGTTGTCGAGCGGCCGTTGATGAAAGTAGCTTGATAACTTCCCACAAACTCATTTGTTATTGGTGATAGACGACGGGAGATAATCTAGGATAGCACTTTGTAGGCGGCATTCAGGATAGTAATCGCACGATAGTTTTCACATTCCAGTTTGTCGCCCTTTTAGTAGATGGGGCATATGACCCCTTGCTTCCACTGCTCCGGCAGCTGTTCCGTTTCCCAGGTTCTGACAATCAGCCGGTGCAGACAGGCGGCCAACCTCTCCGGGCCCATCAGCTCCAATACCATCCGTACCAGCGGCCTTGTTATTCTTGCGCTGGTTGATGGCATCCTTAACTTCCTTCAATGTGGGGGCAGGTTTTTTTTTTCTCTCTGTTCGGATGCGCCACTGCGACCAGTATTTAGATCTATTGTGGCATTACCCGTATCCTTAGTGTATAGTGCATGTCGCATTACTCCATTTCCATTGACAGGTAATGAAGCATTGATTTCTGTACAGTTCTTGTTTTGATTCCCCAGATGTTGATAAAAATCGACTTTGATGAAAAGGTCCCGCTATTTACACCCTTCATAGAAATTTACATCTCAGCGAAGGCGCGCCCCTTAGCAAACATAATCGATTCAATTTCTGAGGAACCAAATCGGTACTATTGATATTTGACCATGCAACGGAACTCTAGTCACATCCTTGTTTCGCTTTTAGTTTAGTCCCAGAAAAATACTAGAAAAAAGGGGCTTTATGCTAGCAGCAAAACCGAATCAAGCTAGAAAATTTGTTTAGTAATCAGAATTCACGTGATTCCTTGAATTACCAGTACTTAACAGTCCTTGTTGAGTTAATACCCATGATTGTTATCCTGGCTTCAAGTGTAGTCTCGGGACTGGCCAACTCCAAGTCTTTAACCATCTGCTAGGTAAAATAGAATAATTTTCAGAAACTGTTGCCAGTAACAAGGACTTTGTACCGCGAATCCTTGAATTACCAGAACATATTACCCAAGCCCGACAGACAAGATGAGACTAGGGTTCAAATTGGTAGATCTTACCCCGTAACGCACCACGAAAAGGTGATCTACCCGCGTTACGGGTAGTGGGGGCAGGTTGGTTTCCTTAATCCGCCGTGCTGTTCCTTCCTCCGCTGTCGTGACCCTCGGCGCCTATGTTCTCCGTGTCATTCAGGTGTTCATCGTAGTGCTGCTTCCACCTTTCAAACACCTCACGTCCGTCCGTCAAGATGCTTCCGTCCTTATCCCTACACATTTCGGCTCGCGGCACAAAGCCTTTTCGGGATGCGTTAAGCTTCTCGTACAACTTTCGCGTTTCTTGTGAACGATGCAGCTGTTCCATTTCTTCACATTCCGCTTCTTCGAGGCGGCGCTTTTTGTCCCGAAATAGGCGGGTTTGCTGCTTTCGTTTTCTTTTATATCCCTCCACGTTTTGTCGCGTTCCTTGCTGCAGCATTGCAGCCCAAATTTCTCTATCCCTAATAAATTGAAGACTTCCAAATGTAAGCGTTCACCAAAACCTAATAATTGATATTATTTCAATTAAGCATTGTGAATCGATTGCCAACTTGAAAATCAAACAACCCTATCGATCGAATAAAAATCCCTTATCATTGTTAAATATACATACCCAATACCTACTTACAAATTTACCCTTTTTCGCGCTGTTAGCGGTGTGCCATACTAAAATGGTATCGGGCCGGGTGGCATCAACATTTGTACAAGCAAATAAAACCTGAAACCAAACCGACGGAGACGACGATCGCCGATGAGAACAGCACGATGATCACCACGACTACGAAAAACAGTCGGCAACCTCAACCTCTACCAGTGAGCAGCGAGCGAAGTCAGTGTTCATAATGAACCACCAGCAACAACGTGTGCTGAAGATAAGGGTATGTGGTATGCTTAGCCGAGTGGTTAGAGTCCGCGGTTACAAAGCAAAGCCATGTTGAAGGTGTCTGGGTTCGTTGCCAGTCGGTCCAGAACCTTTTGTAATGGAAATTTCCTTGACTTCCCTGGGCATAAGGTATCAAAGTAGCTGCCACACGATATAGGATTGTGTTATAATATAAAATCCGTCGTCAAACCTAAAAGTTAAAACGTAAGTTCACGGACTTATTAAAACACCAAACACACTAAATAGGGTAAATTATGTATTTTGGACAGGCTAAGGGTATGTCTGGAAACAGCGATCGATTAACTGCCTTAGATACTATTATTTTATTGCGCTATGATACTTATATGCTTAATGCATCATAGTACTTTGAGTTTCTGGAGAGAAAAAGCTTACAAACTGTAGCATTAGCTGCCAAAATAGCGTTTTTAGCAGCTTGTCTGTTATACATTTCGGACATCAAATATACATTTTGGACACCCTCATGTGAATATAATTTGGACAGGAGCGTTATCTCAATATCTATTCAATGGATTCTTAAAAAGATGATCATATCATAATGTTTTAATAGTTTACATGTGACTCATGCATTTTTCGCTCATTGGATGTGTATATTAGAGATAATCAATAATTTCATTTAATGCAAGCAAATATCATCAGATCCACGAAATACGCCTGCAAGTATGCATGCATGCGACATTCCAGTGCGTTTCACCCGATGGCCAAATTACATCAACTGAACAAAAACCGTAATCTATTTTGGACACCACCTGATTTATGCCTTATATACTCATGTTAAGATTTTAGATGAACTTAGCTTCAATTTTAGACATATTTTATCATATTGCCGCCTTTAAACTTTTTATGAATGCCAATTCTGAGCGCTATTATTGCGATTAAAGTATGATCTTGAAATGTACATCCTCTTGCATTCGTAGGTTTCACAGATGTTCTGTTGATACAATTTACAATTTTTATATTTATGAAGCCAATTTGTAATTGTTATGAAAATGGCCATTATTAATAAGTAGCATAGTGTATTAATAATGCAATACATGATTTTCCGTACAAAAATTCCTCATCATCTCATTGTAAATGAGCAAAGAACGACCAGCCTGTCCAAATTATATGCATGTCCAAATTATATACGTTACCCTAACACAATTATAGGGTAACGGTCGTATTTTGGACCCCCTAAGGAAGTGATTTTACATTTTTGTCCCAGTTAATTAATTGCACAGCGTAACCAAGTCAAAGAACATACCAAAATGTAGAGAAAAACTTTCTCTACGAGATAAAAATGCCCATTCGGTCATGTAGGATCCATAAGACGTCGAAAATAATTGAATTGTGATGCACTGTTTTTCATTATTTTGGACACACCAATACATTTTGGACCCTCAAAGTATATATTTTGGACCCCCGGCATATTTTTATCGTTTGGCGACAAAGTCCACGGCACTGGTTGTATAATATGCTTGCCCATAGTCTAATCAATCGATTGATAATGGAAAAGCGAAGAAATTCTACGCTTTTAATTCAGAAATTAGAAAAAAGTTTTTGTTTACATTTGAAAAAATTCTGACGTCTTCAATTTCTGCCTGTAACGTGTTGTAACGGTTGCATGGATGAACCGATTTAATTAAATTGATTTCAGATAAAATAAACACATTTTACATGCACAAACGCTTGATGCAAGTGCGGAATAGTCCTATCTTTCCAAATGGCATGCGGATTGTATTGGTCTTTCGATTTAAACAGGAAAATTTGCAGGAAAATGGCCCAGGGGGTCCAAAATATATAGAGGTCCAAAATATATTGGTTACCCTAACAGGCAGGCATGATAGAGCGCTCTCCGTCGCCAATCAGACGACAATCTATCTATAACGGGAGCACGGTGTGCCAGAAACCGTTATAAACAGAAAAAAATGTCCATGAATTCGGCACCTACCATTCGAAAGATACAGTATTCAAGCATCTTCTCCGTGAATTTGAAAATATTCTAACGAGAGAATCGAAAGCTATAGTGATTTGAAGGTTTTAAGCTATTTTGCATAGGATATTCACATGCTTATAAATATTCCTCAACGGTGCATCATTATTAACTTGTAAACAAGCCAAGTAACCATCAACTTTGCATTAAGCATTCAAAACATGTGATATCCAAGCATCTTCCCTGTAAATTTGAAATCATAACGTTGAGAAAATCTGAAGTTACAGTGATTTGTATATTTACCATTATTTCTATGAAGTCTAAATTAGAGCTTTTTTTATGGCTTTTTTATATTAGTGCACAGAATACACAAATAAAAATGTCCACATGACTGACACTCGGCATTTAAAATGATGATTATTCAAGCCTCTTCGCAGCTAGTCTGAGAATTATTTATCTAGAGACAACACTACTAAAGTACTTTGAAGTTTTGGACCTATAAAAAAGTAAATTCTGAGTATTAAATTACCACGTTCAATGTTTTTACCACTACTAATTGCAACAAATTCTTATCAATATGTTGATCAATGTGATTTAATAGCGTGATTGACCACCTACTGTTGCTTCTCCGTTATTACAAGAGCAACTATACATGCACAAGGAACCAACGGATATTACTTAGGATTAGTCGCAGCTCTCTCAGTGTGTAAGTAATGGAATTCTCATTCCTTATACTAAGCAATACTGCGTCCTGCTGCGTCCGAATACATGTCAATTGGGGTTATGGAATAAGTATTTACGTGATACTATCTTTGAAGAAGCCGTTGGAATCCTCTGCACTTCCACGAGAAGTCAATGGGAGTTTGGAAAATTGGAAGTGGTTATATTACAGATTCGTCTTTGTAAACAAAACGCTTAATTACAATAGTCCTAGGGATCATCACATAATTTTCACTTGTTATACCCTGTTATACCTCTCTTAAAACATAATGAAGTCATCAACATAATGAATAAAATAACATAAATAGTAATCCTTTTATATGCACAAAACATGACTGAATCAATGTATAATCGATACCTTTGATGACGAACTATTCAAAGATTTCGCATGATGCAAATCATGTAGCATCAATCCAAAAAGTAATCTATCAGTATCTAAAGGAAAAGTCGACGCTTATAGTATCATATAATTCTATGAACTAAACAAAATATAAGGCTTGTTGCATTTACATATTTTGCAAAATATGAAACAAGGTTAATTTCTACAATAAACTCCTACTAACTATTAATTGAACAAACACATATATAAACGTATCCCCTTCGCTGTCATGAACAAAATGTGAACCATCATCTTTAACTTATTTAAAACACTAGCATAAAACGATCTCACTAGTTAATAATCCAACCTCGACTCGACATGGTGCCACTTTCAAATTGTTCAAGTTCGCCAATATGCTTATTTTGGCCATAACGAAACACTGCTCGCAAAAATGAAACAAAATTCACAAAAACGAACCCATTTGCTTATGATTTAACGAAACACTGCATTTCTTCAATGTAAGATATAAGTTGAATGCAAATCTGTTAAGTTAATATGTGTCGAAATTATGAAATGCGTGTTGCGAACACTATTTTAGACGATTGAAAAAAAAAAATCTTAATGACTCCAAAACTTCAAAGTACTCTAGTTATGTTGTTTTTCAATAAAATAATCTCAAACTAACTCCGAAGATAATTGACTACTATGTTTTTTGAATGCTGATGGTCAGTCCAATAGACATATTAATTTGCAACTTACGTACACTTTCATAACAAAGGCATATAAATCAGCCCTAATTTAAACTTCACAGAAATAATCATAAAAATACAAATCACTGTAACTTCAGATTTTCTTTACGAAATGATTTCAAATTTACAGAGAAGGTGCTTGAATAATACATGTTTTGAGTGCTTAATGCAAAGCTGGTGATAACTTGGCTGGTTTACAAGTTAATAATTATGCACCGTTGGGAATTATTTATAAGCATGTGAATTTCCCTTCCAAAACAGCTCAAAACTTTAAAATCACGATAACTTTCGATTCCCTCGTTAGAATATTTTCAAATTCACGGAGAAGATGCTTGAATACTATATCTTTCGAATGGTAGGTGCCAAATTCATGGACATTTTTTTCTGTTTATAACGGTTTCTGGCACACCGTGGGAGACGATAGACCTTAGTGAGTTTTACCACATTATGTTTTATGTTTTCATGTTGTATGATGTATGTTAATATATGTTTTCAGAAATAATGTTATAGGTAGAGTTACTGTGCACGTGCTGTAGCCTTAGGTGCAGGAGTCTCATTGCTTGTAAGCGCACGGGAGCGCTGTACATCGTGAGACCTTTTTTGATGCGCCTCATTTTTCTTGAGATGTGTCTCACTGCGGTCTCATGCGCTCCGTCACATGTGCTGTTTGAAATTCAGCGCAATAATAGAAGTGATTACAAAAGTTTTCAACGAGGATCGAAATTGTAACTTTTGAATCGCGAGTCTTCGATCATATCATGTAGGCCATCTAGACACCTGCATAATGAGGCGAAAATAGCTGTAGAGGCTCTTCGTTACTAAGCAGTTGTTTCACAACTTGGATACCGATAGCGAGCCATAGCGCCGAGCAGCGCATGTGACGAGTCTCCCCGAGAGCACATCGCCTAGCGCGCGCTTTTAGAATTTTCGTGAGCATCCATCTAGCGCAGCACACTAGGATTCCAATGAGCTGAGAGACGGTTTGGTTGGAGGCTCGTCAGTACATTTATGTGCTCCTGAGAAATATGTAACTCTAGTTATAGGCATATGTTGTAGATTATGCTTAAAAACGGATTTTAAGTTTTCATTCGACGTTTCGGACACATGAAAGCATGAAAACCTTAAATCCGTTTCTGAGCATAATAGACTGAAGGCCATAACCTACAACATAATCATCACAGTCGTATCCCCGAGCAAGTTATAGGCATAGAATGTCTCGTAACGATCCAAAGCATATTTGCATTCGCATGAACTATTTTCAAAGAGGGATGGCGACCTTCCTATATAAGTAGGCTATATATTTAATCACAAAAATGTAATTGACCTTCTAATAGATTTTTAGCACCAAGTAGAGAGTCTAACTCCTTAGCTTAGACCGTCTTGGTTTTTATTTTATTTGTATTTTAAATCTTATTTTTGATCACAAATTCTTCACTATATTCCGTTTTATTCCGCTTGTTATCGAAAAATGTTAACGCTAATTTTCCAATGTGGCGAAACGAATTCGTAAATTTAGCATCATTGAATTCCGTGGAATTCCGCAAAATTACGTTTAGAACATCGTTTGAAGGAATCATTCAAAAATACCGCATACCCTTAACGAGGCCCACCGATTCGGTAAGCCCACTTGCTGCCTCCTATTCGAGAAAACTTTGGTTTTACCCCGTCGTCGTTGCGGACCGACCGAACATGAATGGATGAATGGCAGGCAATAAACCCACAGAGCTACACGAGGAGAACACTGCCTGACTGGCCGTCCGTCGCTTCCAACTCGAAGAGCGCAACTCAGTAGCATTTCGGCGGCGGTTGATGGCGTGACGCGTCGTGAAGCGGTTTTTAGTTTTGGCTCTCCGGTGCGCTCGGACCCCTACGAAAAAAAAAACAAAATCAACAGTATACCATCAGACCCGTTATTAGCCTATATATTTTTTCGTGATAACAACAACTGCAGCAGCACGTCGATTGGACGTACTAGACTGCACTTTACGGTGCAATTCCCGACCAGTTAGTTCATCATAGGTATCTAGTGTGACACTGGCGCGTGTCTTCGTATGCTTCGAAAAGGGGGGTTCTACTCATGAAAAATCGTTCAAGGGGTTGATTCCCGTGCTCGTTTATCACACCTTTGGACTGCAACGTGCGAATACTCCGTAGAGTCGTAGAATTAGTACAGTGTATTTTAGGTTGCTGAAACGCGTTGTGCCACGAGTTGTGAGGTGAGGAGGAAAAGAACGGTACAGACAGTGTGTTCACAGTTCTCTTATCAGCCATTTGTGGGATTTTGTTTTCGGAGTGTGGCCCAAGTGCTCGAGCAACCTTATCGAGTCCAGTTGAGGCAAAGGTGTGGTACTGCGTGGAAGGTGACTTCAGTGGAAATGATGTGATTAGTTTTCTAATTGTGTCTTTTTTCAGAAATTCTAAATTAATTAGTGCCTATTAGGAAGGAAATTCGAGCTGATCAATCAGCTCAGAGAGAAGGTGCAGAGAACTCTGTTCGCCCGTGAGAAGCAATATAATCATTACATAACATCATCATACGAAAGGAAACGTGAACGTGAGTGCATCCCAGAAAGAAAGGAGATACAGGAAAAGCAATAAAAGCTGTTAACAGAAACCGGTGATCAAGTGAAAAGTTGAAATAAAAAAATCGGTACCTACCAACTCGGAATGTCTTCATCAGTAAAAGATCGTCGTCGCACAGGTTGAGGATGAATTCATGAAGATAGTATAGTTGAAAAATATTCGAGTGTGTCTCTATGTGCGGTGGTGCCGATGATTTTTTCGATCTTGATAACGTGAGTTGGCTGTACCGCTGTGCCTTGACTGATTTCGAAATTATCAGTAACTGGTATGATTGAGTGCTCGTGTTGAAGTGCAGAACGGAGACGAAGGGACGGGCCGTTGTTGGAATCGTTGTCCAAAACCAACGTGTCCAAGAGCATCCTGTAGATTGACGTGAACGAACAGCAGAAAGAAGACATACACTTGGAGGCCTTTGACTTACGCTGGTCTTGTTCTGGGTTAAGAAAGGTGAGTTATGATGGTTTTTTGCTTTTTGATACAGGCGTTTGCTCAGCTCTTTAGGGTTCTCTAGTTCATACGTTGCAACGCGTTGCGACAATACGAAACCATGCTTTTGGAGGTTCGGTTTCCGTGAATGCAAAAATGGAAAGTTTGCATTTTCTTAGGACATTTTCTTCTCCTTGTGAATATAACGTTCGGACTGAAATAAATCTCGAGCTGAGTGTTTACAGTTTTAAATTGAAAGCTTTCCTTGCAAAAGCTGTCATTTTTGCTTACCTTAGCCTTGTGGTAAAGTCCGCGGCTACAAAGCAAAGCCATTCTGAAGGTGTCTGGGTTCAATTCTCGGACGATCCTGGATCTTTTCGTAATGGAAATTTCCTTGACTTCCCTGGGCATAGAGTATAATCGTACCTGCCACACGATATACGAATGCGAAAATGGCAAATTTGGCAAAGAAAGCTCTCAGTTAATAACTGTGGAAGTGCTCATAAGAACACTAAGCTGAGAAGCAGGCTCTGTCCCAGTGAGGACGTTAATGCCAAGAAGAAGAAGAAGAAGAAGAAGAAGAAGAAGAAGAAGAAGAAGAAGAAGAAGTGTTCGAGTGTGAATGACCTGAATCGAGCGAATTTATTTTCGACCATTTCGGGGCTGAATTTAAATTTTTAATTACGATTGCCTGAAATTCTAGGCGATGAACTAATAGCAGCAAATACTAAGAGAAATGACCTTCGCATGTGTCATGTTATGTATTTATATACAAAACATGTATTTGGGAGGTTACACTTTCGCTTACCGAATGATTAGGGGTAGGATTCCTACCATCTCTTAGCGTTTATTTCGTAGGAACTTAACCTTATTTATGTTTATATTCATGGGTAATCGAATTATTTGTGCATTTACGATAAATCAGTGAAACACAAGATCTTGAACTAGATCAAATTTGAGAGAACAAACAACACCCATCATGGTTAAGGAGGCGTATTAGAGTAAAGTGAATTTTCACTGAAAATAATGAAAAAATCAATTAAAATCTGGAAACGTTATGGCCATTTTTTTAAGACATGAAAATTGTAATTTCAATAGATCTTCTATTGCATGGAATACCATAAAAATGAAAGATTATCTCATTTTCAATGTAGGGGCGTAGCTTGTCCTACTGTAAGGATGCTTTGAGGTTTATTAGTTTTAGCATAAATGATTCGAAACCGTTTTTGTCCCATAGCGGGGCAAAAGTTTGAATCAACGGGGCAAAAGTCTCGCAAATTAGCAAATAGCCAAAATCCACATACTCCCTTTAGTTTAAGCGAAATATGCCAGATCATGCTATCATCAAAACTTAATGTTTTTACTTAGTTTAGAAAAAAACTGTGGGTATATTTCAATTCACCCAGTTTTGAGAAATTTTTTGATAAAAATTTAGTGAATGTTTTTCTGCAAACATAAGTTTGTGGCTGGTATAAAGCATGCATGTCATAAAACTATCGATATTTTGTGTTTCAGCCAGCAAATTTTTGCTCTACTCTAAATTTGAACCATTGCCCCAGCGGTGGGGCAAAAGTTCGTTTAAGATAATCAATTTCAAGACTGTTATAACTAAAAATATTTGAATATGTTCAAGCAAGTTTGTTCATCAAAATTGTAACCAATTATTGTATGGTTTTTATTGCTTTTCAACAGTTAGAGTTTTTCTGGAAATGTTGATAATTCCACTAAAGTTGAACTTTTGCCTCCCCTTACTCTATATTTCTTACACTCTTAATCATTTCGGCTTTTTAGGCTGCTGGACTCATTTTCGAACTATATGTTTCGTAAATACAAGCGACTCTCCATAACTCGATATTCAAGAGACCATCAACTTACTTTTTACTGAAAATCAATATTTGTATATGCATGTTTTTTTACTTTTCATTACAACTTGCAAGTCTTTATTCACTTCCAATACAGAAGATTCCAGGTTTCCATGTATTAATGTTATGGAGAAAAGTTTGCCTCACACGTGAATGGACTAGTGAAGACATCGATTTATAGAAATATTGACTTTTGAAGAGCATGATGCATAATAATTTGAAAGGACCGTGAAATCCATCGAATTATAGAATATCGAGTAGTGGAGAGTCGACTATGAATGCATCTTATTGCCGAGTTTTCGCTGCAAACCCCCTATTTTCCCAGAGTGAACCATTTCAGGACAAATGAGGTTCTTTACTCAACAATAAACAACAACATTACTAAATGTCTTAAAGAATCGAAAATGTTTTCAAAGTCAAAACATAATTAACAATCGTTCAAATCAACAAAATGTTTCAAATTTTGGGGCCAATTACCAATTTTTGGCTCACATTGTTGATATCAGTATTGTTCTTAAATAATTGTAGACATAATACATGCAACTAATCTTATAGGAATTTTCATTGTAATTATGCGAACGAATTTATTTTGAGCTTTCAAATATGTAACTATGCGATAGATAATATATCTGTATTACAGATAGAAAGATATCTGCATTGAACATGGTACTAACAAAATGAATGATACGTAATTTACAATTCAGAAAATCATGCAAGTAGTTTTAGATTGGCATTTTAAGAATTTCTTGTGAAATTGTTGAGAAATTGTGCAGTAAATATTGAGGACCAGTGGGCCTAGCAAATGTCGTATTGCCGTAAAATAGGCTGTTGAACAATCGCTATCAGGGTAGACAATCGTCACCGTCAAATGGTAAAAGTCGTCGACGAAACTAAAAAAAGAATCGTCATCGTCACTCAACCATCGTTGGATGACGATTTGCTGCAGTGGTCCACCACAAAGGCTCGGCGTCATGACGAAAAAATAAGCCTCCTTCGTTATAGTCGAATCTTCGTTCGGGAGCTCTGAGACGACTAAAAATATGAAGCGAGGCGTCGATAGATTATGGGCCTTTTTTGAAAAAAAAAATAAAAACAAAAAAACAAAACGTCTCCAGAATTGAACAAACGATCTCTGCATCGTCAACGTCACGCGCTTACCAACAGAGCTATTGTTGAAACTTGAGGAGTACGGATTGAATCGCCAATACAAGCAATTCTGGGATGGCATTCGCCGTTTTGTGCATAGCAAGCGAATGTACAATAAACGCCTCCTTCGTTTGAGAGAGGGGAGCGAACGGAATGAAGACAAAGTTGTTCGTTGATGATTTTGGATTGAAGTTCGACGTGCATTCTTTCGTCGATGACGAGACGACGACCTGCAAGAGTTATTATACTGGCTGACGATGTCTTTTTTTATTTCGTCATCGCACTGTGACGAAGCTGACGATTGCCTGCCCTGATCGCTATTTCCCATACAAAATGACATATTAGGTCTCTCCCTTTTTTTACTATTCCGATGACTTTCCTTAACTACTTCTATGCACGAACACGTAGCAACGATTGGTATAGTAGAAGAATATTGTGAAAATTATGACCCGTTTTTATGCCATTCCGTGACATACAAGCACCATTCCATTTGTGTTTATGTTTAATAGATGAATTGACCAGAATCTCTGGATGTATACCTAATTGAATCTGAAGAGGTAAACCTTATACAGGGCAGAGAAAAACCGTTGTTTAAGCCTTTAAAGGTATTCCTGAATTCAAAGTTGTTCAAAGTGTTGAAGGTACTATCAGTAAACTCTTCAGTAGGTCCACAAGAGTCTTCTCAAAACTTTTACTGACTTTCATATATTTATATTCTAAATTTGTTCACTATTCAAATTCAATGACAAGATTTCGGGTAGACTAATTGGAATAGTACTCAGAATATCTTAGAGAAAAATATGGCAGGAATCTCAAGTGAAGAAAACTTCACCTGATGATTTTAGGTACATTCCTGGAATTTTACCAGTGTTTTCCGATAAACTAAAATGCGAAATATGTTTTGGCGTAAGTCAATACATATCTGGAAGACTAGTGTCAAACAGATGAAGGTTCTTCAATTCAAAGTAGTCAAATATTTGATTTGATTCCTTTTAATCCTTTAATTCAAATGTTGTAGGATTAACAGCGTAACTTTATTTTCATAAAATTGTTCTAAAGAGTCTGTTTCGATGCACTGATGTTTGTATAAAACCATGTTAAAAAATGGACTATGGATTTTTTTTGCAATTTATTTGAAAAATCCTAGCTTCGAAATTATTAATTTTGGAGAAAAACATTCTTTGAAGAAGTTGTAGTGAACCGTTATGGCTACATGAAAAAATATGTTGTTTTATTATGAAAAAATAAAAATAAAATTAAAATCTTAAATTACTCATAAAAGTCAATTTTGAATATGTTCTAAATTCTCACTATTTTCATCTATTTTTGAAAAAAAAAAATAGATGTTTGGGACAATGTTTCAGTGGCCTACACTTTCGGCTACTTCTAGAGAAGTGATCTAATAATCATTATCGTACAGAATAATTTTAAGATTCTTATTTCATCATCAAAAACCTAAATTTTGAAAATCAATTGAGAGTTGTTGTAAGAAAAATCTCCTTCATGAAATTTTGTCTCAAATATCAAGATTTCATGGTGAAAATTGAAAATGGGTTTTCGAATATTTTAAATTTTAAGTATCGGTTTTGAATTTTTCATGATAAAAATAAAATATTTTTTCAGTGCATATTTTTATATGTACCAAACGGTTCACTACAACTTCTCCATAGAATGTTTTTCTCTATAATCAACAGTTTCGGAGCTAGTTTTTTTAATAAATCGCATACAAAAATCCATAAGCCATTCTCAGAAATTATTCTAGATTCAAAAAGAAAAAAAACTTTTTCTAATATAACAACAGCATTGCGAAATTTACTGTAAATCGAAGATTGTCGAGTTCTGTGGCTGGCCGATTTGACATGGAATTCGTCTCTATCGGAATCAATTGAAGAAAGTATTATTTGGTCCAATTGGTCATGGAGAACTATTTTTGATGGAATAGCTATCCAATCGGAAGTCAGAAATTAAAAGACATGACAATGTCCATTGCCGGCCACGCCCATCTTTTCCGTTACGAGGAAAGGAAAGGAAAATGTTTATAAGACACCTACTTGAAGAGAGGCCAGCGACTCACCGACGCCCTCATAGATGTCAAGGAGTTGGATGAAGGGAAGGATGATGGTCTAGGATTCACTATAAGCGAGTGATGCAACCGGATTGAAATTTAGTGTACGTGAAGTTAAGTATACTTTTTGTAATTGGGTGTAAGTGTGAATGTAATGGTTTCGTCATCGTTGGGAGTGACGCAGCTAAGAAAATTAATGTCACTCCATGCGCGTTCGTCTTTCAGGGATGGGACACAGGTATTTCCACCTAGTGCCTTAGCTAAAAAGCTTTGGTTTGAGCGCCATTACTCGCTCTCTGAAACGAGAAAATAAATTGGCCCGTCCCCATGATACATAAAGAGCACAGATTGCATTAATATATGTGATCTAATCGGAACAAACTTACCAAATACGTTCATATGAATAAACGCCGAGTAAAAAACCGTTTCCTCAAAAAACCTTCAATGATTCTATTGGGAATTTCAATCTACATCCTCTGAATGGTTTCGTATATGAATAGAACTTAACGACATGGCTGTGTACCCATAATCTTTTTTGTCCTTGTCAAAATCACACAAAAAATGAAGAAAGCTTGGTTTGAAATAATCCTGCGTTGCACAATAATAATCATCGAATGCGATTTTCGCACTTAACACAGGTTTTTATTGTATATTCAATATTTAAAAGCATTAAATTAAAAATAAAGCATTAAAAATGATGCAAATCTCACAACTGTATGTTTTTTCTTGTTAATTTGTCAGAATCACACTTATCTCAAACAAAACAAAACCTTTCCAGGTGGCGTAGCACCAACAGGATCATGTCAACATCTAGAACGTCACAAGCCATCTTCAAAATCTTTGCTGCAAAACTACACTTTGATTACAACACAATCAGCCAGTTCTATTGCAGCTATTTAGCGTTGCATAAAGCACTTCAACCCGGATAACATTGCACCTGCTAATATCGGCAAAATTGCGAACAACGGGAGCACGAAAGAATTTTCAGGTGGCATAGCACCATCAGCCGAATCCATTTTTCACTATCCGAAAACGCGGAACCGAGGTAAACGTGACAGACAATTCAAAACGCAGGCGCCCGCGCTCACGGCTTGCTGCGATCCGTTAGATAAATTCCACTTTTTTGTCAAAAATTCCTTCTGGGATTCACCTCTATTTTGTTTAATCTTTTTTTTTTTAATTTTCATGGAATTTTTTAAGTACCCATTCCAATAACACTGCGGAACACGTTTTGTCTCTAGCATCAAAATACCGTTATTTACTTAATTAAGGGTTTCTGAATCCCTTGCCGTTTTCAAAAATATCACAGCACTTCTAGATTTTGAGATATTGGCAGTTGAAAATGCAAAATTTGACTATTTCAGCCAACTTGCATGCAAGTTTGCCAGCTTGTAAGGCAATTTATTCGCTTAATTTGCCACAGAATTCAAAGTTTATGTGTATAACAATACTTATCAGCAAAATTCATAATACTTTTTATGCTCAAAAGTTGTTTTTTAATGTTTTAGAAAAGTATTGTATTTTGCCATATAAGAGAAACAAAGAGTTTTGTATGGAGACTGGAAGCATGTTGAAAAAATCGATTGAGACTAAATTTTATCATGCAACTTCAACCAAATTATATCTAAAATGAAAGTTGAAGTCCTATTTTGCATATTTGCTGTATTGGATTACAAAAAAGTTTGAGTAATAATACTTTAAATTTCATGTAAACATCACTCCAACCAGTGTTTTATAGTACTCTGACGACCTGTAGCTAAAAATTGTGACGTGCTGGGACATTTCTGAAACCGGCATCAAATTCAGCGGCCCCAAATCTACTAGAGACACATAATTTGGTTCTTGAGACACGCAAAAATGTCATTTTTGTTACGCTGTGTAATTTATTCTATTATATTCTCGTTTCAGGGAGCTTCTTCAACCTGCTTCAAATTTTTACAAAAATATCCGCAATATTTAACGATATTATTATTGCTTCTCAATTCTATATTTTCCAGAAATCAATCCATGACTTCATTCGAGACATTGTATGAAATCTCTTCAAAATTTTAAAAATGAATTTATTTCTCTCATGACACCTCCAAAAATTTGTCTGTGGAATCCTGGCAAAACTTTTGTTTGAAATATAAGGAATTGTAATAAAAACTTGATCGGAGCATACACCCATAATTACGCCTAAGGATTCCTGTTATAAGACTCAATTCAAGAATAGTTTGCCTTAGTCCCTTGTAAAATTCGATCAGTTTTTTTCTGTCCAGATATCTTCAGTAATTTTTCAACATATTTTTTTCAGAAATTGGTCCTAATAACTTTCACGGGACTATGCCTGTATTGGCACCATAAAGTCTTCCAAAAGCCCCTTCAAATATCCATTTTCTTAAAAAAAAATCCTGGGAATCCTTGATGAGATGCAACCTGCGACTAATCAAAATATTTTTTCGGAGATACCTATGGGAACTTCTCAAAAAACTCTTTTAGATATTCTTCCCGAAAGTTTATTTCCCATCTGAAATTATTACAGAAGTTACATCAAACCAGGATTTTTTTTGAAAGCGTCTTTACCGAGCACCGAAGATTTTTCAAGGAATTTACCTTAAACAGTTTTAAGAGATTTCTTCTTCTCCTTTCTGGCGTTACGTCACAGCTGGGACAGAGCCTGCTTATCAGCTTAGTGTTCTAATGAGCACTTCAAGAAGTTTACAAAATTTTTCAAATATTTTTTCGCTGTAAATTTCCCTAAATATTTTTTTTCTGGTTATTGTAAGAATTACTCCAGGTATCATATAAAACGGATCTCATAGCCATTCCTGCAAAACTTTCCCTTACTTTAAGCACTTCCTAAAAAGTTCAGCAAAAAATATTAAAAGAGATTTCAGAAATTTGTATATTTGTTTATCTTGAACTTCACACATGGATTTTTCAGTAATTATTGCTGTGACATCTATAGAATATTTTTTCTAAAACTGATCCAAAAGCTAAAACAGAAACTTTTCAAAGGGTACATTAGAAAATAGTACAGAGATTTTTTCAGGATTTCATACAATGCTTCTGGTTGATCTTTTATGTTTCTATGAATATCTCAAAAAACGCTACCAAAAGATAATCTGCAGTATCCCAAGCATATTTCTCAATACGTCGTAAATGTCTTCCTCAAATTCATAAAATATTCTTAGAAAAAAAAAATTGTGTTTTTTCCTTAATGTTTATGAAATCTGTGAAATTTCTGTTGTAGTCGTTGGATTAAATTCTAGAGGAATCTTTAAAATTATGATCAATGCAATTTTAAAGAGAGGTTTAGGAGTCTCTAAAGAAATTCAAAGAGAAGTTCTTTAATGTATCTCTGTAAGAATTTCGGTTATTTTGTAGTAATTTTTCATTATTGGAGTGTTAATGAGTACAAAATTAAAGAAACTTAGTTAGTGTGGCAGTAAAAAATAACAAAATAAATATAGTTTTCTCAGAGAGAACTTTTGAGGAAATTCTCAGATATATTTCGGTGTCTTCGAAAATTTATTCTAGGGATACTTGCAAAAAATTGGGAGTTACTTTTGGAAGAAATGTTGTTGAAATTTATTTTAGGAATCCTTGAAGGAAATGTATAAACTTTCCATTAGAATATCTACTAATTGAATTTTAGATTTTTTTTCCAATCTGGAATTTTCCAAACCGTTAATGGACATGTTACTCAGACAAAATAATTAATCAAAACTTTGTACTCTATTTTGCGCATTGCGAATGAAAAAGCAGGATGCATTTTCCTAATATTCTAACGCAAAAAGATGCAGATGTTGTGTATAATGATCGATTTTGCGTAAAATTCGTTACTGAACTTTCAACGTCTCTCGCCCGTCCCTGACAAAAATCCTGGCTGCGCCCATATATCTCTGTATTACAAAATCCTAATAACTTGGAGATTGATTTGCTTCTTACTTACTTTGGAAGATAAATCTACACATGTAATGGAGAAAATCACAAGAATCTTTCATTTTAGAGAGAGAGCAATTAAATTTTTTGACACTTTTATGTATAAGACACCCTAATGACCATCGTCAGTGTTCAATGGATTATTCAAATGGCCTTTGGCATATGGACGTTTGATCGAATGAACTTTTGGTATTAAGACGTTTGGTCGAATTTGTCAAACTTGTGGGGATGAATTTAAGTCAAATCTCAAATTTTCAAGAGCACAGATATGAGAACCATAACATCCGTTTAAGGTGAAAACCTAATGGAGAAAGTCACTAGCTGGAGATGAGCAACTGATCAAAGTTTTAGCCTAAAAGGATGTTCGGTTCTCCAGATTCGTGTCCTTGAAAATTGGACGTGTGGCTTCGATTTATCTTCACCTCAATTGAAATAATCATCATTCAATTCCTAGAATATCAAAGAAGTCCAAGATATGTTCAGATTGAAAATAAGTTGAGTATAAAGTATAATCTTTCGTAGAGGTTGTTCAAAAATTTCGTTAGCTTTCAAGAAAGGTGGGGAGGTATGAAAACAACATTACTCTGTGTACTAGGCAGAGAGAGAGGGTCTCAGATAAAATCAACCATGCAATTTTCTTGGATAGATTTTTCAATTATTCCCTTAACTGTTAGCCATGATTACCATTGTTATAACAGATTTATTATTTTCCAAATAAGATAGTAAAGTACAATTAAATTTAGGTTAGAGAAAAAATGGAAGTTTTAGTCTAAGTAGGATTTTATTATTGGATGGTAGGGATTTCAAAATCTTACTATGTCTCAAAATGGAAAAAAGAGCCTTCAAAAGTTTCGACAATGTATGAAGACAGTAGTAAGTACTTTCTGTGGAAATGTTCTAAACACGTAGGTGAAAAGCAGTTTTTATCCCTCATTGGAAGAAAATGCTACAAAAAGAAAATGGTGTTTTATTATGGGTAAATATTGTAATTTCAACAATGAAAGTTATTAACTGGAGAAATGCCTGTTTCACAGCCACACGCATCAGTCTGGCTACAATGCCAGGAAAAAATGGAAGACAAATCAACATTGGGCTTCAAGGTTTCACTAGCAGCGAAAGTTTTAACCTTCCGCAATATTGCTTACCTCACTGATTACTCATTCGCACAGTTTACGCAACTCATTCGAACAAACTCTCGCTGTAGGTGCATTCTCGGTAGACGACATGACGAGTCACCCAAGTCATGCAAATTTGTCGTCAATCTACAAGCGGTGGTGAATGACGTGCATTCTATTGGGGAATCAATTCCTTTGGTCCAGCTATGGCAAATTTGTTTTATATAACTTATTGATTCACAACTTCCACATGGGAATCTCTATCAATTATGGCAATACAGTCTCTGGCTGGGAAAACCGACTAGGGATCGTTCTTTAGAACAATCTGGTGACTGTCCGGAGGTTCTTATCATGTGAGATTTGCCCCACTGTCGTTAGGGTATTGAAAAATTATAATGCACTATCAGTTAGAAAAGGGAGCCGACTGCAGCAAAAACCAACAAGTCAACAAGTAATGTTTCCATAATACTCTGCTAATTACTTCACCACCTTGTCACAAGCACACGGATCTCTTCTTCAGTGGATTATTGTTGCAATGTTCTTGATTTTTGCCACATCCTTCTTCTTTTATTCTGGCGTTACGTCCGATTTGGGACAGAGCTTACTTCTCAGCTGATTGTTCTTACGAACACTTCTACAGTTATTAATTGAGAGCTTTCTTTGCTAATTGACCATTATTACATATGTATATCGCAAAATTTTCATTACGAGGAGATTGACGACCGGTGGTATTTGAACCTACGACCTTCTTGCTGAATAACTGCGCGTTTACCGCTGCGGCTATGTGGGACCCCGTCCTTGTCGCGCATCCATTAGACTCAATATCTCACACAACACTCCCGTCACCGGGGTTTGTTCGAGTCCAGCAGTCAGTGACAGGGGCTCTTCGTGTAGTGCATCAACAACAGCAGTATTCGCGAACGACGAGATCGAGTACACTTGGATTCAATTGAATTTCAAGTTCACCTGTGTCAAAGTCGGTGTTTGCGCAAGAAGAGCCAACCGGTCTGCCTGCGATGACTTTGTGCGGACGAGCTAATCAATTCAATGATTTATTTGCACATTACCAACTGGTGAGAGAGGGAATGTCCGTGTGGAAGAATCCATTTGCGTGCGGTTTCGCAATGAATGTCATTCGAGTACACTTGCCTGAAAACTGCACGGAACAACACTACGCTACAAGTACAATGTGTTGAACTACTATGTAAGCGTAGCAGCGATTCCGAGCCATGCGCGATAAATGATATCTGATCTTGGAAAGGTCAATGGTCATGTCGCAGAACAATTATAAGCTACCTACTGCGAACAACACTGTAAACACGGACAAACAGATGTAACACTAACGAATTTTGCATCGACTACACATTCAACAATCATTTCTAATTCGCTATGTTGTGGACTTCACTACCAGAGACACGCGCATTGTTTTTTTCCGTGTTTGACGTTTCACACTAGCGCCAACTGCAGGTCTTGCATACTCACCAGATGAATACAGTGTGAAGGTGAAACATCTCGGAATCCAAAGATGGCCGTCACAATGGCCGACTTGTGACCCTACTCGCGTTTTCAAAGGCACAAAACTGGAGGAATAGTAGGCAAACGTTCCTGATCTTCTTATTTTAAGCTTTCTGCTAGTGCACAAAGCCAAAATAAAAAGTGCACTGTTGTTGGAGGCCTGCTTTGCGAGATTTGTGCCTTTGAAGTTTTAGTGCAATCTCAGCAGTTGATTTCAAGCTGTTTCACCTGAAGTGGGTGATGGATTTTTAAGAAAAATGTTCTAAATGCTACATCTATTCGTCTGTGCTGTAAACGTCATTCAACGATAAGCTATTACAGGTGACGATAGTGGCCTCCTAATATACCTGGAATTGTACCCGCAGTAGGGAATTTAACTCTCATCCGGCGAGGAAGTCGCCTGATTACGCAGCGAAAAAACCCGACGACGTGTGCTGTCGTGACGTCGTCGGATCAATAGTGCCTGCCGCTTGCTTGCTGGAGCGAAGGGGGTAGCCGGCCGAAGCAAGGCGTTGAAAGTTGATCGCAGAATCAAGGTTTCTGGGGTCAGTTTATGCTTGTCGGTGAGGTAGGAAAAGATCGCTCACCTTTCGGAGCGATGGTATCGAATTTGCTTGATTGCTTGAATTGATTGCTTCGGCGAAGAATAAGTGGTTCACAGAAAAATCAGAAAAATTAATCGTACATATGCTATTATTACCATGTTTTTTAATTTATTTATGAGTACATTACATGCATTTCTTATATCTAGCATACAGTGGACAGCAAGCATAATTATTTAATAGATGAAAAACATATGGAATGAAAATATTCGTACCTTCTTGTTTTCAAGTAGCAAGCGTTTTAAATCGTTTTGACTGATCACAACTCGGCGCATGAACGATCGGCGCTCAACTTTTTCGAGGGTCTGCGAGTTTCAGAAAAGATTCGCAAAGTGCCCAACTAGTACCAGACCCTGGCGCGTAACACAAGAAGTAAAGAGAAAGTGATCGAACTGCAAAAAATTCTCGAGAAACATAATATTCTATATAATAATGAGTTACACTTTGGTACTATACCAAGAAGGAAGCTTCAGAATAATTTTCAATTTTTTATTTTGAATCCTCTACAGACCTTTCTTCCTGATTTTACAGCAGCTTTTCCATATTGGTACAGCATACAACATGGCTGGCCTGAATTTTTTTTTTTTTTTTTTGAGATCAAAAGCTTTAGGCAAAGTTTTGATTTTATGTTAATAATTAGATAAAGATATTTTATATGTCTATTACATTTGGCTATGTGATTCTAGAAAGCCTACTGGTGGAACTCGACGATTGCCGATCTGCATGCAAGCTGCTTTCGGACTAGGAGAAGGATGTAGAGAGCCCGCAACGACGCTGAAAGAGCAGATCGAAGACCATCGTACAAGGCGGCAAAAACCGCTCTCAACAGGGGAATCAGGCTCAGCTAGAAAGCCTGTCTGGAGGATCTCTGTCACAACGCCAATTCAAACCCATGGGGTGACGCCTGCAGAGTTGCAATGGCGAAGTTAAGGGGCCCAGCTGTAACACCCGATAGGTGTCCGGAGAAGATGAAGACCATCTTTGAAGCGCTATTCTTTGGCACGAACCGACGAGCTGGTCGTCCACACCTTACGGAGCTCAAGATGACGACGAAGAAGAAGCCCAGCTAACGAACGTTGTGTTGAAAGCCTTAAAAACCAGGAAGACTCCGGGACCAGACGGTATCCCCAACGTAGCTCCGAAATCGTGCTGCAAATATGTATCGAGTAGGGTAGCTTCCCGATATGGGGAAGCGACAAAAGCTGGTGCTGTTGCCGGAACCAGGCAAGTCTCCTGGAGATCCTTCAGCATATAGACCAATATTTCTGTTGGACGCAGTTGGCAAAGTGCTGCAGCGAGTAACCCTACACAGGCTTACGAAATACACTGAGGGAGAAAACGGCTCGTGCGACATGCAGTTCGGCTTACGGAAAGATAGATCCACCGTTGATCTTATCCGAACGGTTGTGGAAGCTATGGAGACGGCGTGGAAGCAAAAGAGGAGAGGAAATTGGTAGAGTAAGGTGGGGCAAAAGTTCGACCTTAGTGGTATAATCAAAGTTTCCAGGAAAATAATAGCAGATGAAACAAAACAAATACCATACAGCGAACCTTCAACATATTGGCTATAACTTTGCTGAACAAACTTGAGTCAAAATCTTGATTGTCTTAAACGAACTTTTGCCCCACCGGTGGGGCAAAAGTTCGAATCTAGTGTGGGGCAAAAGTTCGTTGGCTAAAACAAAAAATATCAATACTTTTATGCCGGGCATACTTTATACCAGCCGTAAACTTATGTTTGCCGATAAATACACACTAAATTTACATCAAAAAATGCCCAAAACAGGGTTAATTGTAATACACCCAAAAAATAGCAGTTTTTCGCAATACTAAGTGGAAATGTAAAATTTTTGTGACATTTTTCGCACGATCAGGCAAATTTCGATAAATTTGAAGATAATATGTAGATTTCAGAAAATTTGATAATTTTTCCGTGGGTTTGTACATGGGTCGAACTTTTGCCCCGCAGATTCGAACTTTTGCCCCGCTATGGGCCAAAAATTGATTCCAACTATTTATGGAAAAACTAATACACGTCAAAGCATCCTTATTATAGGCCTAGAAACGCCCTTACATAAAATATTGAAAAATATTTTATCTTCATTTGATTCCATGCATCGAAAGTTTGACCAAATATTACAATATTTACGTCGAAAAACAACAAATAGCCATAACTTTTCCATATCTCAATCGATTTTTATGGTATTTAGAGTGAAAGTATCTTAATTGAATAGCATTCGAACCACCATGACATTTCTAAGTTTTGATTTGATTTGAGCTAGAAATCTCAAAAAGAAACTCTTGCCCCACTTTACTCTACTGCGGTGTGGCCAATCTGGACGTAAAAACTGCCTTCAACAGTGCCAGTTCGGCTGCGATCGCTGCACAGATTGGAGGTTCCCAAGTATCTTTGTAAGATTTTGAGGAGCTACTTTCAACTACTTACACTTATCTACAAAACAGACGCTGGAAAAAGGTACACAACAGTCACGGCGGGCGTCCCACCGGGTTCTATTCTTGGTCCGTTCCTCTGAAACGCTATGTATGACGGAGTGTTGAAGTTGAGCTTCCTCCGGTGTGTGAATATCGTCAGCTTCGCGGATGACGTGGTGCTCGTAGTCCTTGGCTAGAGGAAGTAGAGATACTTGCTACTGAGGCAGTACACGCCTTGGAAGAATGGATGCGAGGGAAGAAGCTCGTGTTAGCCCTTCACAAAACCGAAGTAGTGATGATAAGCAACCGAAAGGCAGTGCAGCATGCGAGAATCTCGATTGGACAGTGTACCATCGACTCAAAGCGGGAAGTCAGACACCTGGGAGTGATGATCGATGATTGGCTGAGCATCAACAGCCATGTCGATTATACATGTGAGAAGGCCGTGATACTCAGATACACTGGCCCCGTGTGTGTGAAAGCACTGCAGGCGAAAAGAAACCGCTCCCGGGTCACTTTTTAGCTCCAGGATCATATGCAGGTGGGCCTGACTTTCCGTACGTCTGCACCTAGCTGTTCAAGCTCCGGGTTTGTCCGCATTGCATTGGTGGTTGCTGCGTTTGCTGGGCCTGATTTGTTGACGCGAGCGTCCTTGTGTTTCTTGGAACCACCCGGTCTTGCATCTCCTGGTGATGCTCTTGGCCTCTTCGGCGTGAAGGGCACGCTCTCCGTCCTAATAATAAGGCGCTTGCCTTATTTCTAAGGCAGTCTTGGCCGCCGACAAATCCTGCCCAGTCAATTCCACTTTCTGTGCAATGGTCGCCCATTCCGTGACAACTAGTCCAAGGGTTCCTTGGATCTTCAACACCTAAATATTGATGTATTTGTGCATATTGCTTTTTTATCGACGAATTCATGAAATTCGTCCACCAGTTTCTTAGCTGCTACAACTCTAGGTAGCTTTGGTACTTTTGACCTTTCACTTACCTGTTGCTGCTAATGCTGTTGCTGTTGTTCCTACTGATCGCGTTGCTGTTGTTCCTACTGATCGCGTTGCTGTTGCCCTAGCTGCGATGGTGGTGATCTTACTAAGCCACCTTTAGCGAAAGAGTGTGCCGCGCCTTCTTCGATTCCAATTAGACCCTCTTCCATTCTTCAGGGTCCCTTATTGACTTATTGCGAGTCAATTTTCGCAAGTCAGTTTGAAGCTAATTAACTTGCTGCCGAAAGTATTGAAAAGGCAAATAGGCAGCTATTAAAGTAAATTTACAAAATTGTGTTTCCCTAAACCCAACAGAAACACCCAAAGTTTATAAAACTTTAGTATCAAATGACGAAATAAGTTGATTTTTTATATGCCTATTATATTTGCTCCATGCAATCGATCATTACGACAAACAGAAAAGTTTGGATCTCTTTTGAGTCTGGGTATAGGATTCAAATAAGTTACAGTAATAACTGCAATATGTTTGTTATTAGCTGTTTGAAAATTAAACAGCTCGTCCTCTTTACCATTCAAAAACGAGCGTTCCAATTCAAAATATTAAAAAAAAAATTCAGCCATCAGAGAAAAGCAATTCAGTAAACAACTAACGCAGTAGTTGAAAAATGAAAATGTCTTTAAATCAAATATTGATATTATTTACCCCTGAGGAAGATACATTTCCCGTGTCGAAACGTCGGGCAAATAAATAGGCCGTTGTAAAAATTAAGACTGCGTAGCCGAAAAACATAATTGATTACAACCATACAGTCGATTCTCCACCAGATACTATTTTCTTATCTGCAATTTTCAAATCGTAGGCTTCTGTAATCTATTTTCAATTTTCTTATATAAAATTACATTCAACATTCTCTTTTCTCTCCCTCCTCATCGACAATGTCTAGTTTCCTCATATTTTCGTTCAAAATTCCGTCACGCACAATACCCTCCACACAACTATTTTAGAGATCACACCGTTTCGAGCAACCCAAATCACCCAACTAGACCGCGACAAACGGTAGAAAGTGGTGGCGCGTTAAGATTTTGGCACGCACAAAGTGAAGATAGTTCAATGTCACAAAACGGCGGACAGCAACTGTGGAGACCCCTACGGCTCCGCGAAATTCACCGACAACCAGAAAGACATGCGATCGTGAAAATACATGGCATGGTGGCATGCCGCCTCTGGGGACAGAAGATCAAATGCAAATGATGAACAACGATACACTTAGCACCAGCACCAAATTCGAACGAGAAAAATAATTTCAATCTCTAGGAAAAGGATAACGATTAGTAGTTTATCAAAATGCAGTCATTTTAATAATTTAAACGAGCACTTATTTGGTTTCAATTAGAAATTTAAAATTCCAATGTAACATATATTTTTATATTTTTATTGTTTTTTTTTTATAATATGAAAGCTGATGTATTGATAGATTTAACTTATTTATTTTATTTTTAAGTGCTTGTTTAGGAAGGTAATTTAGTTGTCAGAACGTTTTAATTTCTGTAGTGTCAAATATTTTAAATTTTTAGTACCAATTTTTGATCTTTTATATCATATTTACATTTTTATGTAGAACGTTTTAATTTCTGTAGTGTCAAATATTTTAAATTTGTAGTACCAATTTTTGATCTTTTATATCATATTTACATTTTTATGTAGGCACATTGATTCATTTAAAATTGCCTATTTTTAACGATTTACCAGTGAGTACTCTACCTTTCAGTTTTTTCTTTTCTTTTTAATTGTTTCTTTATAAGAAACAAATGCTCTTTTCTAATTATTTTATTAGCTGCTTGAATAAAACGCGGAGTATTTGCCTTCTTTAAATACTTGCTTATTCGGCTACCAAATTCGAACCACCGACTTGTTTTATACTAGTGTACGTAGAATACTGGTCACTCGGTTGACTGCAACTATGTGTATCTACTTGCTGCCGGTACGACGTGGGGATACAAAAATAGCCGACAGTGAACTCTTTCGAGGTTTCACCTACGTAGTCGGGATGAAACTCGATGCCAGTGGTTGAGCGTAAATATTGTCACACCGTCTCGAATTGGAACGGCAAATATAAATCGATCCCGTCGTAATTGCCTGGTGGAAATTTTTGATTCAATTAGTGGGATTTCGCTAATAAGGGCATATAGGCTTCTGTCCGGGTGTCTTGGGTTATTTTGTTCAAAAAAGTTGTTTCAATTTATGATGAGCCTTAAATGGGTGTTGAGCCGTTTTTGCAAATATGAAGACTCAATATTTAGCTTAAATATTAATACTAGTTTGTAACCTTTTTATTTTAAACAATCAGGTGCAAATTAGCGGTAAAGATCTGTGACGTAACATGATACCCCATCTCGTAGATACAATTTCCAATCATCTAAATTGCTAATAGCCCTAATTAGCTGTCATGGTTTCTGACTGCCATCTGAGGAGAAACGGATGTAAACGTGTCCGAACTCATTATTCGCATCAACCACAGTCAAACAGCAAACTGCATTACACTGGGTTTCACCGACCCGTCCCACCGGTGGATCATATTTCTCACGTCTCTAGCAGATGGGTGAGAAAAATCGTTAGTAGTTTACCCACTACCTCGACACAATTAGAGAGACAATACCTATTACTATTCAATTGAAGATAACAGAAAAGTACAACGCTACACTTGTAATTCGTTAAGTTGCGCATGGCTAAGCATTTTTTATGACGTAATCAAAAAGATCCACTTTCAATGTCGAGTTATTCGATACCTGGCTGGGCGGCCATCGGTGATATTCCACGGCGGCCCGTTATCTTATCGGGTCCCGTGTCTCTACTAGAAGATAAGAACATATTACACAAAATCGTTACACACGTTTGACTATAGAAATCTGTGAAACATTGCAGCAGTACCAACTCATGCATATATACGAGGTTCGCAGAATTATAACTGACTGTGTCGAATGACACTACCGGACGCATGTCTATCATATTTCCGGTAACAAGGTATCGATATTGTTATACTTGCTGGTGAAGGTTTATGCTGAGATAAGCAATTTAGGGAATAAGTTCGATATGTTTGAGTGTTACTACGATTACTCTGGCGGTATGAAGAAAATACACTACAGACAATACATTTGCAACTTTTTCGATTCCCACACAAGCATCTGTTTTTCACGATTTCAAAAGCAAGTTTGAAGTTTACATGAAGATTACTATGGAAAACACAAACCTTTTGTGTTCAACCCTGATGCGTGGACACATAGAAGGATATAAACGAGAACGAAGGCTAAATGTGCCTAAATTTAAGAATCCAAGGATACAGTAACGCGTCCTGACTTTTTCCAATTATATTCCCAATATCTCTGTATCAAAACGTTAACATCCACATGTTAACATTAAGAACATATAGGAAGGAATCCCTGTAATGGCAGTGAAAATGGCTTCCTCACATATACAAACACATTTCTGGATGTCCACATTATTTCTCAAAATATTTCACTTACCTACACTAAGTTCACACCCAAATTGCTAACGAGACATCAGAAGACTATTACCTTACGATTTCCGAAATTTTAACACTACTAGCTGGTGGAAATTTCAAAAACCGTGCTAATTTTCAACATGGACGTTTAACTTTACTACATTGTTTACACTTATCCGCCTGCGAGCGAAGAACACTTTTCGCCAAACTTTACCACTTACGCTAAACGTAGAACCTCCAACACAGTTTATTTTCACTACTTGTTAATAAAAGAACGATTTCTGGTTGATTTCTGAAGAAAACAACTTAAAATTTCACCAAACCGTGCTAAAAACAATCACTTGATCACAGCATTTCGCTTTTTTTATTTTTCTAATTTTACGCCTGCTGCTCGCTTGCAGGGCTGTCAGATACGTTGATGGTTGCGTACGACATCAAGCAATCTGATTTAATCGAAGGGGAAAATACTCAAATTGAAGAAGCGATTACTGTCAACAACGTCTTATCAATTATAATTTCACTGTTACCAACAAATAGCAGAATATATTTTGTGTACCACTACTTTTATATAGTTATTAGTGGATTCAAAGGAGTTTCACCTTAACACACGTAAGTTCATAACTCACACCCTGAGAGAGAGGAGACAACACACTGACAACTGGCTTGTTTTCTTGGCTTCATTGATTCTTCTTCTCGTGTTTGGGTCGTGCATAATGGTTCGGAGATCACAAGCTGGGTCGAGACTATTTTCACATCCCATTCGTTATCGATATGATCACAAAATTAAAAAATTTCAATAGCAATTTGAGTCTAATCGACAAAAATTGAATAATCAACGATTTTATATGCGAGAGCACATGAAAAAAAAACCTGAATTCTCAATCACATCCAGTTTTAGTTTGGCCAAATTTTGACGGTTTTTCACGCTCTGCCCTTCGAAAGTGCGGTTTTCCAGTGACAGTTGATGACAATTTCCCTTGACTTTTGGGAGCTCGCAATCTAAGCCAGCTGTCTCCTCTCTCTCTCAGCTCACACCTATACCTTTGACGAATCCAGCTCGTGAAAGATTGTTGATTTTGTAAGCCGTTCATATATCATGGCATACCTGTTGAAACTCAGGCTTGATTTTGACGCGATGTTGGTCGGTCAAGTTCCGAGGTCGGTCCTGCAATTGCGGTTTGGGGATGACTTCCGGTTTGCAGGCGCCCTGAATACCCATCACCGATACTTCGTGACGCTCGAACTACTCGGCGTGGTCCCCTGCCCAAAGTGGTCGGTATTTAGATCTCTCGATGTTTGGACAATCTGGGCAGTGAGGTGACTCTGCGTGCCCGAATCTGTGGAGATACTTTCTGAAACATCCATGACCTGGCAGAAACTGTGTCAGGTAGAAGTTTATCTCTCCATGTTTCCTATTGATCCACGTCGACAGGTTTGAGATGAACCAGTGAGTTCTGACCATCTTCCGTACGTTTCTGACGTCTCTTCGTTTGTAGCACTCGTTTGTGCCAAAGTTATGCAAAAAGGGATCATACCGGTTATAACGCATACCGCATCTGACGATATCGTTCTATATGCACTCGCAACTCGCACTGTTATCAGCCAAAATGCTCTGTTCAGCTTTCCGCGATTCTGCTTTGTTTCCAGCGCCTTGCCCCAAGCAAAGTGATAGTGAACGATGTCGCAGTGGATCAGACTGTTACTTAAGTGCTCCCCTCAGCTCTTCTTCCGATGTAATTTCGTCAATGTCCTTGCAAACAAGTAAAATTTCCGGGCATAAAGCCGTCACTATTACCTTTTCATCCAACGGTTGAGCTATTCGTCCCTGAGTAGCCAAACTGTCAATTGTAGGATTCTCCTTCGACTCAAAGAGCATCTCACCTTTTTGGGTACGCTTGGCTCTGATCACATTTTCGCCCAGATTCCTTAACATCGAGTCTTCTCTAACGCTCTTGAGAAGCGCTGCGTGCGTCGTAGCATCGTTAGCATTGACGAGTACGGCGTCTCTCTTCAGCGGCATGTGCCGAGTTGGAGGCTTTTCTTTTTTTTCTCCCTTGTTTGTGCCTCCATCCGCATCTGCTTCTTGGATCCACCTGGTCTCTCATCTCCCTACAAGGTTCTGGCTCTCTTTGGAGTCATGGAAACTGGTATGTTTTCCACCTCTACTGACCTCTCTTTCGTCGGCTTATCCGATGTATTAGCGAGAGCAGTTTTAGACGTCCGTAGTTTCGTCTCTCACCACTGCCGTATCGTACTCTTTCACCGCTGATGTGAGGGCCTTTCTTGTCCTTACGATCATGAGCTTTATCTACTTGTAGACGTCGTTTTTATTTTCTAATTTTCTTCGCCACTACTACCTTCGGCTTTTGTGGAATCACGTTCAACACACTGTACCCTGGAATAAGTGATGCTGTGGCTTCTGTTGTGGCTGCTACAGCTGTTACTGTTTATACTCCTGTTGTAACTGTTGGTGGTGACCTCAGTAAACCACATCTTGCGAACGGACTCGCCACATTCACTGCGTTGTTGTTGTTATCTCATGTCATTTTGTGGACGCCCTCGTGATCCCATGGTTGTCTATGCAATCAGTGAAACCATGCTAGGCTTGACAAGGTCTCTTATGGATGGAGTACCATGTTCAGAGGCGAATCGTCGCTATTCAGAAATTTGCATCTGAGCCTACTTCCATCGACTCAGGAGGCGAGTTTTGATCGTACAGCGGGGATTCGCTGGTTGGAACACGACTGCCTTCCATCTAGCGAATCCGATCCAATAGTTGGAACAACTGACAGCTGGTGAAAATGCTCCACACTAACGCATCTGGAGAGCAAATCGTCACAAAACGCACATATACATACGCATTTGTTCTATATATGGAGACTGCAATGCGACAGTACTCAGACGTCAAAGTCAGTTTGACATTTTCGGTTGACATTTGAGTGCTTTTTAGTTGGAATATTTTCCAACCAGCGAACATCCAACCATCGAGTCATTCCATGTAGCGGACCCCCAACGAGCGAATCCTCACTGTATTTGGAGGCTTGTCAGGGTTTTACCAAGAAGAGGGCAACCGTACCATTACCTTACTCGTCTTTTCGGAACAGTCGGAGTCGTCCATTCTTACTAGGGTAGTGGAATAGTACGGCTGTCATCTCTGTGCGCCTAGTTACTATATAACGTAATCCGTGAATCAGTCCAGTTACGTATGCAGCCAGTATACCATAAATAAGACTGGCATCGGCCCTAATGTGCCGGATGTCACTCCGGATGATGGACTAGTGCTTTGAAAGTGGCATGATTCGCTTGTACGGAGCTGCTTTTAGACCTGTGTTTTATAAAAGATTCAATAAAGCCCAGCGTTAAATCCCCATCACGTCTCCTAAGCAGAATCGGCTTTTGCTGGCTGGAGGCCAGAAACCTGGTTCTAAGGCCCGGTCGCCCCCCGAAAGAAACGTCGGCTGGTAGTTTTTCATTGGCGCCCGGGAATTAGTCCCCCGAGCTCCCACCTTAAAAACACCCCATCTGCATCGGTTTATGATCGGCAGTGTTTCGCATCTAAGAGAGCCGAAGGAGATGTAGGGTTGGAAGGAGAATGTGGGGTCGTGACGGGCTTTGATTTCAGGTTGGCCGATTGTGCCCGTTCTGTGGCGTAGTTGGTTAACGCGCCCAGTCTAGCGTATATGGGGTAAGTTTTATTCTACAGACACGATAAAAAATCTCCAAACCACTGATAGCAATAGTGTTCCCCAGATTTGGAGCTTGTTCATGGGTTTTAGCATGCACTGTTACGCCCTCGATCTAATCAGAGATGTTACAGTAGGCGATAAACAGGCTCTCCTGATGTGCTGTTTTTCAGAGACCGGTAAGTGAGAGCTATTCTCTCAATTTGCTCATTATTCAATTCCTGCTGACTGCACATGACTGTGATTGCTACTTCGTGAATGATCGAAGTCAGTGATGATACACAAAGTATTGACTTGAAGATTGATCACGCTAAGGACCTGGGATCGAATCACTTCCCCCAGATAGTATCTCATATCATTAAGGTTAGTAACGACTTCATGCGGAAGGGAAGTAAAGCCGTTGACCTCAAGATAAACTAGCCCATAGCTGAAAATCTCGTTATTAAAAAATGAAAAATAAACTACCATGCTGTCATGGAGAAATTTTAATATGTGACGTTCAGGTTCAACATTCAATAGTTGTTGGATAACACGATCACATGACAGTGGTATTCTGGGCATTCGATTCCTCGGTGAGGAAATCTAAACTATTTAATTCAAAGTAAACAATGAAAAAATATAAAAGACAATTAGTATGTCTTATGTCAACGTACAGTCAGTGACATAAGTTAGTAACCAAATGCTGTTTTTCCATACAAAATGCTCAAGTTTGGGGTGCTGTATCTCAGCTTCTGGTAGTCCGAATAGGCTGAAATTTGGATGACGAACTACAAATAACATGAAGTTTTGCTTGTAAATGAATTATTACATTACAATCATTTTCCATAGAGTTTCAGAGGGTTGTTCAAAGACAAAAGTAAGTAATCGAGAGACTTTTTAATTTAGTTCGAAAACGGTAAGTCTTGGGAAGTTGGTGTACATGTTGTGAGCAGGGACTGAACCTGAGGAAGTTGAGAGTATATTTCATTTATCGCTCTCTTTAAAAACTCTTCCCTTGGAAGCAAAGGGGCTGTTCATTAATTACGTAAGGGTTTATGGGGGGAGGGGGGGTTTGAGATTTCTTACGCGTCATACAATTTATTTTTATTTTTCATACAAAAAATCTTACCATGGGGGGAGGGGGGTCGAAAAACCTCGAAAACTGTCTTACGTAATTAAAGGACCGCCCCAAACGAGATTTTAGTAGCCCTGAGGACTTTTTTGGGCGTTCCGCCGAGTCTGAATCCGTACGATTTACATGCTTGGATGCGGGCTTCTCTGGGTCGGCGATTTTCTTGACATCGCAGTGGTCTTTGAAACTTGGTGGGGCTTTGCTTAGAAAATGCCTTCTTCCTTCACTATCGATGTCTGTGCCTGAGAAGCACGCCCGGTCAGAGCAAGCCGATCTGTTGCTTGCTGAGATGCGATCCAAGTGGAGAGTGAAAAGCAAAAGACGTCAACTTTTCTCTAGCAACACTATTTATAGATTTGCTTGAAATCAACGTTCTCTTTTAAAACAGGGAGAGTGTACCAGTTTAATCATATTTGAAATTTCGATAACTTTCACAATTTTAATCTTTTAGAATGTATTAACATCATGGTATATCTTAAATCTTACTGCTACAATACACAAAACCTTCCAAAATGTGAAGACTTTTAGCATAACACTTATGGCCAAATAGGGAGTCACTATGTCCATAACTGGTACACCTACCCTAGTTATTAAACCATTTAGACAGGTATGTGGGATTCAGTAAGTCAACGACATGAACCTTTGATGCCTTGTCTTTTTATTGAGGTGCTAATCAAGGAACTTCGTTAAGCCAGCAAAAAGTTATAAACGTTTAAAATATTTCATGCCAACGTAACGCTCTTAGTTTTGGAAATCCAATTTCACTCCTGTATAGAGAAGAAAGACGTAGTCCTACGTCAAAAAGACTGTCAATTTAACGATAATTGTATATAATGTAGTCTGGAATGGTCAAGTGCTCTTTTATTTATTTATTTATTTATTTATTTATTCTTCGTCTTCAGTTAACACTGTACAGACTGCTACTTAAAAACTAGTATAACAATACCACAGAAACACAAAACATTTTTACTCAACTTCTACAATTATCAAACATCGAATCAACATTCCTAGATTTACATCAATAATCGATACTGAACATTTCATAAGCCTACACAAAATAATCTACAAACAATCAGTAAACACAACGTGACTATCAATTCATTCAACCAATTTGTTCCATTATAGCAATACTTTAAATCTTCATGTTGGTCTCCATGTATTCCTACGTCTTTCATTAAATTTACGATACATTATACCGGTAGGCCACGTGTTAGCTTGCAATGCATTGTTTTTGTACTTGGGGATTTTTTTTTATTATCGGACAATTTGGGCATGCAAAAACAAAACAAAATTTCATGCAAATCGGAGGTTCTCCGATTTGCATGAAATTTTCACCAGAGGTAGAGCTCGAGGATACATGACCAAAAGTGAAATTCAAAAAAATTATAGTGGCCTATTTCCCGAAAAACTCTAGATGAATTTTCACGATTTTTCTATATACCTCAAACTTTGAAAACTCATCTCCTGAAATATGCATCGTAGAACAAAAGTTTTTTAATGAAATCAAAAGGAAATTTTCTCAGCAATCTATTAAAAATATAAAAAGAAAAACATTTCTCGGAAAATTTTTCACCATGGAGAAAATTGTCGGAAAAATAGCAAAAAAACTATCGTCTGTATCATGAAAAATTTTCAAAAAAATATTTTTTGTTTCATCAATCCATACTCTATCTTTCGTCCATAGACGCCAAAGTGGTATCTTTTACCGTTTAGGCGACAGAACTGAAAAACCGATGACCACCCGCACGCTTCCCATAGGAAAATGTGTTCTATTGTGAGCATCATAACCGTGCGCTGAAGGCGGCAGTAATTTACACGCATTGTAAGTGTAACACAGTAAACCATCCTTTCCTTTTCAGACAGAAGAAGCTGTTCGTCAATCGGAGCACTCTCCATTGGTCTGTTGGTCCTTTATTCGTAACCTTTACTATGAGTCTTTAATTGAAAACGATCCTAACATTTAATAATACCGTCGATGGGGGTGACAATGGGTCTAGGGGGTGAGATTGGGTCAAAACGGAAAAATATGTTTTGTGAAATATTTCAGCTAATAACGCTGATATTACTAAAATTAATAATTCATATGTTAGGGAACATATTATTACACATAATTCATAACAATATGCATTTTTAGAAGTAGTTTTTGTTTACTACATCAATAAACTTGCATGTTGAAACTAGATAAAATTTACAACATTAAATTTTTCCTGTACAAAGTATCACGCATGTACTCTAGCCTCTATCGTTGTATTAGTAGAATGTTGAAAGTCTTTTCATTACACATCACAGGTATTTTCCGTAATCTGTTTGATTTTCCCACAAAAAAATCATTTTTTTCGGTACGATGTCTAAAACATTGAAAATGGGGGTGAGATTGGGTCAAGCAAGAACGATAGTAAATGAAATCCCAAGTCCACTTTTTTTGACATTTTACGGTGCCGGGTGTTTTTTTTTCATTAAGATGTGTTTATTCTCTCTAAATACAGCATCTATGAAACATCAAACAAGTCTACTTGAGTATTCCGTGCATTGAATAACAATACAACGCATTTTGACAACATCTCACACCAGCAACTGTGTTTCGTGCGCAGCAACATCGTAAATTTTTATCAAAAAGGTGTTGTTTCTAAATTTGATTATTTATCAATGTTTTCATATTATAGAAACATCTCACGGAAGTACAAATGTGTTGGATCGCTGAAATACTGGGATTATGACGTCAACTTCTGCCTGAAATTTATTGAAATTTATTGTCGCACCGAAATTTAACTATTTGCGAAGGTTTAAAATAATCACTGTTTCAGTACACCTTTGGGGAAACTGAATGGGCTTTATAGCAATGGGGATGAGACTTTGAAGACAATTTGAGGGAAACACCAAGAAAATGTATGTAAACTTGACGGTAAATGTTGGGTTTCCATATTTTTTCTCATAGCTCTTCAATTTTCAGTATAATTTTTCTTTTAAGTGGGTTTATCATACTTGTGAAACATCTTAGATATCTTTTTGTCTTGTTTGCATTGTTTTTTATCAATATTTTTCAGTTGTGAATGGTTTTGAAATCATATTCTCAAAAACAAGTTATTTCAATTACAGTGACCCAATGTCACCCCCTCTATGGGGTGAGATTGAGTCATTTATCATTCACTTGTGGTGCCGCTGTGAATAAATATTTGTCTTTAATTTTTTGAACAGTTGCTAATGTAGCATCAAAGTACATACACACCAAATTTGAAGTTTATTGGAGCTAAATTGCGATAGTTATTCAAAAAATAAATCGCTCATATCCCTTTTTGACCCATTGTCACCCCCAACGACGGTATAGGTAATAGGCAGGCTTGATAATTCTCCTCAACATCATCAGAGTTCGGTGACATACTCTAGAGCAGCGTGCTGCCAGTTCCTCTTTGCGAGGGAGCCAAAAAATGCTAAGCAGCGAGGCAACGAAAAATGAGCGAGGAAGATGCAGCACAAAAAAAAACGAGTTAAATTCCATAAAAAAAGGGTGCTCTCACAACTCCCCGAGGATTGTCTGTTTGGGCGGCAGACTCGAGAGTTCGTTTGAAGTGTGAGTGATGGTGAGCATCGCAACGAGAGAGAAAGAGTGTCTGAAAAAATACTCGCATTTTTCTGCACTCTCACTCGAATCGCTTGAGGTCTGCGTTGAAAATGTTGAGTTTAATTTTTTCTCCTCAGAAAAACGGCAAAATCGCCTCCTCTTTGCCTCGCAGAGGAGTTTCTATCAAGCCTGGTAATAGGAACTGACCCTCAGCAAGCATGGGAAAATTCACTCACTCACCCGATTGCCACCGATGAAAAATAGCAAAAAATCTGCTGCTATCGAACATTCAGTGATAGCTGAACCGTCCTAGGCGGAGTGTAGCATGAAAGCGTCGAAACCGATTGTGTAAAAGCGACAGTCGGAAGGAACGCGAAGAGAAGTGAATACCAATACATTTGTATCTGCGAGGCACGAGTTAATGCACTTAGCATCCATTCGCTGAATGCATTGAACTGACTGAGAGTCAGTTCCAGTCAGTGAACGCTCATGAGTGCTAATGCCACCCAAATGCCATCCGAACGGAATCAGAATGTAAACAATCATTCCTGGACAAACATTTCAAAAGGGCACATCGACATTGGTAAACATTGGCTTTGCAAGCCGCTGTTGAACCCAATTCAACTCGATCACGCTTACCAATACCACTATCAGGAAGAGCTAACACCAATCTTTCTGATAGTGGGGTTAGTTTGCGTGGGCGGGCTAAGAAGGGCTCAACAGCAACGTTTCTGAAAAAGTAAGAGGTTGTTTCCGAGATACGACCGCCAAGTTGACGTTGGATAACGTTTGCTTCTTCTATTTCCTGATTTAGGACCGTCACGAAATTATGAAAGATTTACCTAGAAATCTAAAAATCTAATCAATTTTCAAACTATTTGTTGCATGTCAATTCTGATCTATTATGGATATTGAGTGTTATTATTTGGTTGGTTCGGTTAACACTTCAACACCGATAGAACCGGTCGATGGGAGAAGAAGCATGGGCGGTAACTTTTGCTCTCCAAATAAACAGAGAAAGAGTTTTGGGTGATCTGTTTGTAGTATGAAAATGATGTCCGTAATAGGGAATGCATCACCAAACTCGCAACTAATCAATGATCATGACTGCGATAATTGACAAGAAAATTATGAATGAAATGGATCACTTGGGAAATGCGACTGTTTCTTATGAATAATCCCAGAGATAATCATATTCTTTAGTCCTTACATTTAATAGATGGAAATTATATCCTTAGGGGCCATCCATTTATTACATAAAGGTTCATGGGGGGAGGGGGTTTCAGATTTCTCACGCGCCATACAATTTATATTTTAATTTATTTTTATTTCTATACAAAAATCAAAGGGGGCTGTGTACAAGACCCGATTGCATGACGTTAACTACGCTGCATCCTCGGAAACAGCCTCAAATTGCCGTATTGTCAATTATTCGTAATTAATCAATTATTGTATGATGGAATGAGATGAATTAAGAGATTATAGCAAGTATGTGGTAAACACATTGGGGAATATTATACAAATAACTCTTTAAAACACATTTGTTGGCTCTGAAAAGGGCCTATTGAATTGTTGAATTTGCGTAACACGGACACATTTTGACGGCGCACTGGTTTCAATCCTCCTCGCCCGATGAGATTTGCGATGCGCATGACGATGTGCGCTTCAACAAGCGGCTTTGGTCGATTTTCTTCAGCCATCTCGTACAACAGCTTGCCTCTGGTAGCGAGGAGCTGAGCAGGTTTGGAGAAGCTCTTACCAGCTCGAAAGCGAAAACAGAATGAAACCAGACTCAACGAAGGAGGGATGCTTTATACCCTTAGAATAGCAGATGATGCTCCTCCTTTCATATTCTTCGTTTTCTTATCTGGGAAATAGGCTATATGAAACTGATGTCTGGGTAAGGGATGTACAGATTAGCATTATGCTGTTATTGCAACCCGACGGCACTGCAGCAGCATCCTCGGAAACAGCTTCAAATTGCCGTATTGTCAATTATTCGTAATAAATCAATTATTGTATGATGCTATGAGATGAATTAAGAGATTATAGCAAGTATGTGGTAAACACATTAGGGAATATTATACAAATAACTCTTTAAAACACATTTGTTGGCTCTCAAAAGGGCCGATTGAGTTGTTGAATTTGCGTAACACGGACACATTTTGACGGCGCACTGGTTTCAATCCTCCTCGCCTGATGAGATTTGCGGTGCGGATGACGATGTGCGCTTCAACAAGCGGCTTTCGTCGATTTTATTCAGCCATCTCGAACAAATTAGGGAATATTACACAATCAACTCTTTAAAACACATTTGTTGGCTCTGAAAAGGGCCCATTGAATTGTTGAATTTGCGTAACACGGACACATTTTGACGGCGCACTGGTTTCAATCCTCCTCGCCCGATGAGATTTGCGGTGCGGATGACGATGTGCGCTTCATCAAGCGGATTTGGTCGATTTTCTTCAGCCATCTCGTACAACAGCTTGCCTCTGGTAGCGAGGAGCTGAGCAGGTTTGGAGGAGCTCTTACCAGCTCGAAAGCGAAAACAGAATGAAACCAGATTCAACGAAGGAGGGATGTTTATACCCTTAGAATAGCAGATGATGCTCCTCCTTTCATATTCTTCGTTTTCTTATCTGGGAAATAGGCTATATGAAACTGATGTCTGGGTAAGGGATGTACAGATTAGCATTATGCTGTTATTGCAACCCGACGGCACTGCAGCAGCATCCTCGGAAACAGCTTCAAATTGCCGTATTGTCAATTATTCGTAATAAATCAATTATTGTATGATGCTATGAGATGAATTAAGAGATTATAGCAAGTATGTGGTAAACACATTAGGGAATATTATACAAATAACTCTTTAAAACACATTTGTTGACTCTCAAAAGGGCCGATTGAGTTGTTGAATTTGCGTAACACGGACACATTTTGACGGCGCACTGGTTTCAATCCTCCTCGCCCGATGAGATTTGCGGTGCGGATGACGATGTGCGCTTCAACAAGCGGATTTGGTCGATTTTCTTCAGCCATCTCGTACAACAGCTTGCCTCTGGTAGCGAGGAGCTGAGCAGGTTTGGAGGAGCTCTTACCAGCTCGAAAGCGAAAACAGAATGAAACCAGATTCAACGAAGGAGGGATGTTTATACCCTTAGAATAGCAGATGATGCTCCTCCTTTCATATTCTTCGTTTTCTTATCTGGGAAATAGGCTATATGAAACTGATGTCTGGGTAAGGGATGTACAGATTAGCATTATGCTGTTATTGCAACCCGACGGCACTGCAGCAGCATCCTCGGAAACAGCTTCAAATTGCCGTATTGTCAATTATTCGTAATAAATCAATTATTGTATGATGCTATGAGATGAATTAAGAGATTATAGCAAGTATGTGGTAAACACATTAGGGAATATTATACAAATAACTCTTTAAAACACATTTGTTGGCTCTCAAAAGGGCCGATTGAGTTGTTGAATTTGCGTAACACGGACACATTTTGACGGCGCACTGGTTTCAATCCTCCTCGCCTGATGAGATTTGCGGTGCGGATGACGATGTGCGCTTCAACAAGCGGCTTTCGTCGATTTTATTCAGCCATCTCGAACAAATTAGGGAATATTACACAATCAACTCTTTAAAACACATTTGTTGGCTCTGAAAAGGGCCCATTGAATTGTTGAATTTGCGTAACACGGACACATTTTGACGGCGCACTGGTTTCAATCCTCCTCGCCCGATGAGATTTGCGGTGCGGATGACGATGTGCGCTTCAACAAGCGGATTTGGTCGATTTTCTTCAGCCATCTCGTACAACAGCTTGCCTCTGGTAGCGAGGAGCTGAGCAGGTTTGGAGGAGCTCTTACCAGCTCGAAAGCGAAAACAGAATGAAACCAGATTCAACGAAGGAGGGATGCTTTATACCCTTAGAATAGCAGATGATGCTCCTTCTTTCATATTCTTCGTTTTCTTATCTCGGAAATAGGCTATATGAAACTGATGTCTGGGTAAGGGATGTACAGATTAGCATTATGCTGTTATTGCAACCCGACGGCACTGCAGCAGCATCCTCGGAAACAGCTTCAAATTGCCGTATTGTCAATTATTCGTAATAAATCAATTATTGTATGATGCTATGAGATGAATTAAGAGATTTTAGCAAGTATGTGGTAAACACATTAGGGAATATTATACAAATAACTCTTTTAAACACATTTGTTGGCTCCGGAAAGGACCGATTGAATTGTTGAATTTGCGTAACACGGACACATTTTGGCGGCTTTGGTCGATTTTCTTCAGCCATCTCGAACAAATTATAGAATATTACACAATCAACTCTTTAAAACACATTTGTTGGCTCTGAAAAGTGCCGATTGAATTGTTGAATTTGCGTAACACAGACACACTTTGACGGCGCACTGGTTGCAATCCTCCTCGCCCGATGAGATTTGCGGTGCGGATGACGATGTGCGCTTCAACAAGCGGCTTTGGTCGATTTTCTTCAGCCATCTCGTACAAATTAGGGAATATTACACGGACGGTGACGGCTGTGCCGCTCGATCTAATGAACCAGAATGACCACGCTAGCCATGCGGGAGGCAATGACAGCAGAGCACTGGCTGGTAGCGACGATTTCTGGCCGAAAACGATTATGCTGGCTGGTGCACTCAAATGAGCGGCTTCAGTTGCTGCGGCTCCGAAATGCGTGGTTCTTCGGTTCTAATGCGTGTTGTATTCGCGTCCTATTGAAAACTGAACTGAGGACGCGAATGACTCTCGAAATTTGCTTGCCGACCGTGTTCACAGTCTGACGACAAAAATAAGAATGAGGGAAGAAGCAGGGTGCGGTGCGCTTTTATAGTGGGAAGCGGAACCGAAAAATGTGCTTGAACGTGATTGGTTAGATAAGGAAGGGGTCAACGTTTTACGATATTTCAATAGTTTGTTGCTAATAATCAATAGTGTCCTCCATTTGAATCGACGCGTAGATAAATTTCCAATCGATTCATGGATAAATATTGAAAATCTATCGATAAATGACTGAGTTATTAGCGGTCAAAACCTGACCATTTTTCGTTACATGCTCAATTTTTCGTTTTTCTGAATTGTACCCCCATATGTTGCCGTAAGACGTTATCCAACGTCAAAAAAGCTCAAGACCTCTTGGGCCCTTTTCAAACGTTTGTCCTTTGTCCGAATTTTGGTATTGCATTCGACTGATCAGATGCCGTTTTTTGTTTCGCTTAGTGCTCGCCGACGAAGCAGAATGGGCACTGGAAATTGAAACATTCGGCTTGGTTAAAAAAACGGCTTTCTCGCTCCCGACTGTGCGTGGAAGCGAGTGAGGGAAACACAATAACTGAGTGAATGTTTCCCATGCTTGACCTTCAGTATCATATAGTTGCCAAGCAAAATGGATATTTATGCATACATAAAGTGCTATTTGTAATTTTCTTGCCTTTTTCAAATTTTGTTCAATTGATCAAATGATTAGATAATTAACTAAAAAATGATTAGATAATTAACTAAAAACGCGCGAATAAATTTTCAGTTTCGTTTTCTATACAAAGTGATATATTTGATATAAATTCTGATGGTTCCTTGGAAGAATATAGTATAGTATTTGCATGTATATAATATCAATCAACTGTATAACACTCAGGGACGCTATCTATTGTTCCATTGATGGCTGCTAAGGAATATTCCACTGCCGGTCAGAGTGCAGCCTCTACAGTTGGCGCCAATCCAACAGCGCGCCAAACTGTATTGAGAAGCGTACGCGCGTAATGAATAATTATTGTATGTTTTGTCTGGCCGTATCGTTGAATTTGTAAGAATGTAGTTTCTTTCGTTTCTCCACTGAGTAGGCATGCTGCCTCTCAGTGGTAATAAATCTATTAAAGTGAAGCCGTTCGCTTGATTTGCTGTCCGTTGTATGTAAAAGACACAACGTAGGAAAGACGTCCTAGCCGAAACAAAGAAAGTGGATCTTGATATTTGATCCTTCAAACGTTACCATAATGATTGATTGTAACAAGAACTTCCCGTGCGGCTTTCATAGAGGCTGTTAGCTTGAATACTAAATAACGTTGCTGATGAAGGGCACACAACACACCCAACTGACCAATGGAGAGTGGTCCGATTGACGAAAAGCTTCTTCTGACTGGAAAGGAAAGGATGGTTTACTGTGTTACACTTACAATGCGTGTAAATTACTGCCGCCGTTAGCGCACGGTTATGAGGCCCACAATAGAACACATTTTCCTATGGGAAGCGTGCGGGTGGTCATCGGTTTTTCAGTTCTGTCGCATAAACGGTAAAAGATACCACTTTAGCGTCTATGGACGAAAGTTAGGGTATGGATTGATAAAACAAAAAATATTTTTTTGAAAATTTTTCATGATACAGACGATAGTTTTTTCGCTATTTTTCCGACAATTTTCTCCATGGTAAAATTTTTTCCGAGAAATGTTTTTCTTTTTATATTTTTAATAGATTGCTGAGAAAATTTCCTTTTGATTTCACTAAAAAACTTTAGTTCTGAGATGCATAGTTCAGGAGATATGAATTTTCAAAGTTTGAGGTATATAGAAAAATCGTGAAAATTCATCTAGAGTTTTCCGGGAAAATAGGCCACTATATTTATTTTGAATTTCACTTTTGGTCATGTATCCACGAGCTCTACCTCTGGTGAAAATTTCATGCAAATCGGAGAACCTCCGGCCCAAACCTGTCCGATAATAAAAAAAATGCCCACTTATCATGTAACATAACTTTAAAAGATGCATAGTCACGAACATCGGTACTCCATTTCGATACAAGTTTAATGACACTAATCGAGCCACATTCATCTACCCCTAACGATTGCGAAGCCATATCGCTCACTTCTTCCTCTGTCACATTTTCGTCAATATTTGTTAAAAATATAGAGAACGTTTCCTCATTACTACGGACAGAGTTTGCCCCTGATGAGTTCGCGCAAGGTATTCGAGTGGTACAGAAGCTTGCATCACTTTTAGATCCTTTTTGAAGCTGCGTACAGCGAATTGGCGTAGAATGGCTTGGCGCTGGCTCAGTTCTAGGGGTTTTGATACTATCAGCTGTTGGAATCAATTGCATAACTTCGGTGACTTTTTTTGAGATACATCTAACGCTTCGGCGACTGATCCAAGCACAGTTTCCCCTTGCTGATCGAGTCCAGGTTGTTGCTTACGCTGACTAAGGTGGAAGTCGTAGAGACAGTCATCACACAGCCAAATAACGTTTTTCTGCAGGCAACAAACACTAGTCTCCGAAAGGCCAACACACGCTGCGTGAAATGTCGCATAGCACCTTCCCTCGCAGACAACAAAGAGATCTGTTCTGCAGTTTACAGGTAACGCACATTTTGGGCAAGACATGATATCGAGCTTCACAAACAGACAATGGTAGAGTTGAATGGGATACTAGAACTGATGAATATTCTACTTTTTTCGATGTAATCGAACTATCAGAGTAGTATTAGGAATGACAATTGTTTTTGTCGCAGTTGATTGACGATAGTAACAGCTGATGATTAATTTCAGCTGCGTGATTACGGAATTAATCAGCGATAACTAGCGATCTACGTGGAGCACAACAGCACACAATGATGTTATACAGGGAAACTGGTCATCGGTCATTTACAAAAATTGAAAAAGCAGTTTTCTTCAAACATGCAAAAATTGTTGAAAAAAAAAAAACGTCCGTACCTTAATTTTGTCAATAATGATAAATGAATGTTCTCATTTTCCTTGATTTGTTGATCAATCGAAAGAAAACTGCATTTTCAGTATAGGCAAATGATCGATTCTTACTAAAGCTTTAAGATCTGCTTCTCGAAACTAACGCATGTTTGCAAAATCACTCGCCAACAGTCTCAGAACCTGTTGAATAAACGAAATAAGAATCATGAGAGTTATCTACATACTTCTAGGCTCTGATTCAATAGTTACTATTGTCAAGTGCATCATCAGCGCCCTAGTGGATCTAGTAGATCAAATGATTGAAACGTCCAGTAAATATGGAGATTATAGAACCTCTAGTATGTGAGAGCATTGGCAGTTCTACACATCGACTCACAGAACATAGCTAGATACGTACCTACTAGTAAAAAAGGAAAAAGTGAGATCCTTGGTAGATCTTGAAGATCATCTGACCTAAACTCTCGGATTCAGACAGCTGTTAATCATCACCTACCTATCCCAATAAAAAATGCATGAAACAACTTCTCAACCGGCGATTAACACGCGTGTCTCGCTGTAGCATAATTAAACAATTTGCATAATGAGGTAAATATGCAAGACACGGCTTCTGATTAGCCGATCGGCGTGGGTAAGCATACTAATAATTACTGTTTTCCCCATTCGCCGATCGCCAAGACGAGATTCCCATTAGTTATCCATATTTACCATCTCTTTGCCTTACGTGAGGTGCTACCCTTTCATTGAGACATGATTTGTCGTAAATTTAGTAGTCTTCAATCACTTTTACAAGTTGAAATTGAATTTCTATGCACATCGATTAACCTTTCATTATCCAACATGGATGGAGAAGGCAACATATTCCAATTTGTCAATCATGTTTCTTTGAGACCGTGTTGACATAGGCATGATAATAGTTATTTCCAGAATGCTCATCTCAGCGTAAGTCATATCATATAGAATGGTTATTTCGCAATCCCGGCTGTGGAAAAGATCCCCTCCGGAGGCAGTGAGCTTGATTATGTTTGGCGTTAATAACACCCGGTATTGCATGAGACAAACTTATGATTGCTGTGTGGCAGACCACCACCGAGCGTTTGGTAGCTGACTACACGGCTAGCCGTGCTTCGACGAGTGGCAATCGGACCATACCCGAGGAGGAACAAATAACTACCCAATAACTTATGCATACCATTTTTTGGTATCATACCAAAATTAGGTATTGTTCAGTTGTTAATACCTCAATTTGGTATTATAATGGTATTGAAAAAAATCTTTAAAACAATTAAGAATACCTCATTGAGGTATTAAACAGCTATTGAGGTCTGCTGGAGGTATTGAACTATAATTGAAAAATTTCATTTTTATATGAAAATCCATCAAGTATTATTGAGGTATTACAATACCTGATCTAGTTATCAGTTTGGTGTTCGTAGAATATGCTTGAGATATTATTTGAGGTATTTTACCTCTTATGCAGGGCTAATTCATACCTCATTCAGGTATGCAGTATTGGAAATTGTCTGGTATGGAATACCTCAATTTGGTATTCAGTAGTTATTTTCTTCTGCTCGGGTAGCGATGCAACCTTCAAGGTGACGACGGTAGGAAACGGTATGATCGTACGATATTGCCGGCTGTGGATATAGGTGCGAACCTATCGTGTGATCATTAGGGTGTCCCAGAGGGATCAATGTTCGAAAAGCAATAGTGCTCAACCGTGAATGAAATCTTAGTAGCATTACATAGCATAGACTGATTGTACTTATTATTAGTTGCTACTCCGTGATTTAGCGGAACTGGTAAGAATTGCACTTAGATCCAAATGAATAAGTAATAGGACTTTCCACTTATCTTCAAAGTGCACGTTTCAACAGTTCTCAAATTCTCAATCAATAACGGCATCCGCCAAGTCCTTACAATCAGTTAGGAAAGAGAGAGAATGTAAGTGTGCAGTGATTGTTGCTACTAGAGACCGAGAATTCCTCTGCATTTTCACAAACACCACTCCTGGGACACCCTAATGGTCATAGCGCAGAGAGTTCTTGCATCGTGCACGGAACGTGTGTGCAGCTTTTCTTGTAACCACTGACTGACTGCGGTGACCTCGTGTGCTTTCAACAGAAAGTACATCCGACGAGGGGCACGCGGCGCGTGATTGACCAGGTACGGCAATTATGCCAAGTGCACTTTTTCTGCTTCTGTTGGAATACTTAGTTGTTTGAGTAGCATTAAGGTTCGGCTCAGACTAGAACTCGAACTAGAACCATGACGAGCCGAAGAAGGGGAATTAACGTGCCAGTAGAGTATATCGGTAGACTTACCGATTGCGGTGTATGTCAGTTGGTTACCGGACGAGTGCAACAAGTTGAGCACCAGGGTGGAATGTTTGAAAGTAAGAGTTAAGCTATTGATTGGAGGAAATTGCGAAATTTAGAGCTGAGCGAGTTCTTTGGAGGCAAACGTCGGAAGCGGCATGAAACATTCGGCAGGTGAAGGAAATTGCCACAGTTAATTTAATTGTGGAATTTTTCCAACAATTTACTTCTATTCATTTTTCAAGACCATACACGGTGTGTCTGAACCGTTATTCAAAAACAACAATAAATGATCATCAATTTTGCTCTCACCACTTGAAAAGAATGGCATCCTAGCATTCTTTCCGTGAATTTAAAAATATTTCATCCATAGAAATAAATGTACATATCGATATGGAATTTTATGATTTAGGACCATTTTGAAAAAATATGTTGATGTTTTAAGGCAATTCCCGTATAATTTGATTCGTTGAATGTATTGCATGCTCTTGTGAAACAAGCAACGAAATTAGGACCGTAATGCTTCGTGTAGTAAACACGCTATCGGTATCGCTAATCTATGTAGATATCCACGGTTTCATTTCAATTTATATCTTTATCGCTTACCAAATCCTTTCCCATATACCAGTTCTCAGTGTTTTCTTGTAGAAGTGCAGAGGACTTTTCGTCTTCCATAAAACAAGTAACACGTGAACATTTTCCTCCCATCTCCAAATTGACCTGCATTCGGACGCGTCTGGTGTCATTATTGTTTGTTATAGTAATGAGAGCACCAGTACTTACACATTCAAGATGCTACTTCATCCTTTAGCGTCCCTTGGTTCCCTGTGTAAGTTTGTTATTTTTTTTTTTAATTCTTTATTAGTATCATTCCAAACATTACATTCATTTCTTATATGTGGTTTTTTTTATGTTATTAGACAATACTATCATCCTAATTTGGTAAAACAAATTAAATATAAGTTTGTTAATAATAGTTACAAACACACCGTGCATAATGAACCAGAGAGAGTTTTCCGCTCAATTTCAATCGACATCAGCATTCAAAGCACCAAAAACCTCGCTTACAAAACGAACCACTTTACAATCAACAGCGTGTCAAAATAACCACAATGATACTGCATCTTTTCCGCGATCTTCGTCACCACATCATACACAAATATGGTATGTAATTACAGAATGGATATGCGTGATGCTCTTCACACCATGCTGGTTTCCTTCAATGTCGCAGGCAGGCCTCGAGTGCTACTCAAAATCGAGAGAATCACTGCGTTGGAACCTTCAACTGCCACGGACTCAAGCGAAACTGCATTCTTTTTTCATTCATTTCATTTCCTTTTATTTTCACGATCTACCAACTTATGACAATCGCAAGAAAGTGATTCGTTGATTACTATAATAGCGAGCTTTGTGAGTGAGTCGGACCGGACCGAAAAATGGAAACGAATCGCACCAAAGTAATTTATGATAATTTATTTTGATAATTTTACTTATTTTATTTCCGTTGACGATTCCGTTCAAAGACACCGACTGTTGTTTTTGTGGTAAATTATTGACAATGTTTTTGGAGTGACGAAATAAGAATGATATTGAGGTTGACATTCTGGATAAAAAAAAACATCATTTCATTTTACTTTGACAAATAGAATGATTTGTGAAACGCGAGCTAAAGTGTTTCTCGCATCATTAGTTCCCTAAAATTAGACCTACAAAAACCAAAAGTCATTGTTCATTCAGCACGTTCAATCAATTTATATTGCTCTGAAAATTTCATAACACCTACCATCAGTACATTCAGTGCAAGACCCATCTGCTCTCAGTCAGACGAAACATGGATAAAGAAACAAAATAATCATAATTTTGATCAATCAAGCGAAAAATCGACCCTATGTACACCATCTTCCTTACCCTAGAAGACAGCAGCCGGTAGCAGACAATGGCATAAAAGTACAGACGGGTTCAAAATAATAGTAGTTTAAGAACTTTCTTACAAAACTTTCAACTTTGACATGCTGTAACTTCGTTCTCGTGCGAGTAATTGAGATGATATTTCTACATTTAACTAAAAATGTTCTCAATTATATTATCACAAAATTCCAATCCAAGCACCAAGGGGAAAATAATATAAATAGAGGTAGTCATGATAATTTAAATTTGTACTGCAATTCGAATTATCATTTTTTTTCTTTTTAAGCAAAACTTCTTTAATTTTGAATGATTTCACCTGTTGTTTAACTATTTATTGGATTATGCTGAAACAAAATATTTTTTTATAACACAATTGAATATATTTGTAGTTCAAAGTGAAAATTGTATCCCATTTTTTATTATTTCACGACTTTAATTCTGAACATTACTGTATAGGCAATAGAACAAAGCATAATTGCAATTTTCTCAGCCCAATCCAGACGAAGAGGCAATACAGTTACCAGGCCCCGATACCATTGAACGAGATGCTCCATCGACAGGATTGACCATGAACTTGCCGCATCTGGGGCTTGGTGCATTATTGTTGGGTGTACGTACTCTTTGATGTGACGTCATGGTTATTATGGCAGATTTTGTTTGAGAAAGAAGGAAAACAGTTTGTAATAAATTCAAACGGAAAATCCTTCAGGAATTCATCTTGAAATTCTTTCAGAGATTTCTCTCAATATCCCCTACAAATTATTCAGGATTTCCTCCACTGATTCCTTCAACGATTCATTTTAAAAATCCTCAAGCGATTTCTTCAGTAAATCTCCAGGGCTTACTCCAAGGCTGCTCCAAGAATCCCTCCAGAGATTGCTATAACAATTTCTTCAAAGGTCTCTTCAGTAATTCCTCTAAAAGTTAGTTTCAAGGATTCCATCGCACATTATTCAAGAACCAGATCACGAACTCTTCCAGAAACTTCTCCAGGAATTCCCCAAGAATTTCAGGACCAGATATTCCCGCAGGGATTTCATTGGTATTTTTGTTATGGCTTCTTCCAAGAATTCCACCAGGAGTGCCATCAGAAATTCCACCAGCAATCCTTTCAAGTAAATTTTTGACAGATTTCTCCGGGGACTTATCCAACCCCCAAGGGATTTCTTCAGTGATTCAAACAAAGCTTCCTTTAGAAATTCCACCAAAGATTTAATAAAGAAAAGCAAAAACTCAGAAATACAAAGATTCCCTCAAAAATTCCATCAGGAATTCCTCCTATCAAAAATTCTCCAGTGAATTCCCTTGGAATTCCTCCTCAGTTTCCTTCAGAAAATCCTTCAGTAATTAATCCAAACATGTTTCTAGAAATTGCTTCAGGAACTCCTACTCGATTTTCTCCAGCAAATTCTTCATAAATTTCCACAGAAATACATGCAGAGATTTACTCCAGGAATTCTTACAGTCTCCCTAAGAGAATTCGTTCGCTATTTTTCAACAGATTCCAACGAGTATTCTATTCTAGGGAATATTCGATAAGTACTTTTATGAATTCCTCCAGTGTATCCTTCAAAGATTCTCCCTGGTATCCCTGAAGAGACCTTACGAGGCATTCGTCCTAGGATTCATTTAGGAGTTAATTCAACAATCTACCAGAAATTCCTCAGAGGATTCCTGAAGATATTTATCCATCGATTCCTTCCAGTATTTCCTGCAGAATTTTTCCCAAGCAATTCTGCAAAAATTACCTTAGAGAATGCTTAAGGAACTTTTTTCGAGATAGCTTTTAAATTGTTCCAGAGATATATTTGAGAATTTCACCAGGAAATTGTGAAAGGTGTATTTTCTTTGGTGATTCCTTCATGGATTGTTCACGAAATTGCTCCATAGATTTTTCCAGAAATTTTCCAAAAATAATGTTCCAGATTACTTTTGTGATTCACGTTTGAGGCATTCAGAGAAATGCTTTGTTCAAAACTCTGAGTAAATATCAGTTTAATGCCCGGATGGATGATCATTTGGAATTTTGTAGAAGCTTTCTGGAGGAATAACTAGAGAATAGAAAGGAAGAATTTATATTTTTTTCGTGGAATTTCTGGCAGTTTTCAGAAAAAAAAAAAATCCTGAGAACTCAGCGGATTTTTTTTGTTAATTTCCTGGAGGTTTTTCTGATAATCCTGGTTAAATTCTAAGAAGTGAAATCCTAGTAAAACTTTTGAAGTATTTTCTGGTTGAACCTATGACAAAACTTTGTTAGATTTTTCTGCTGAAAATTCTTGGAAAAACTCTGGTTATATTCCCAGTGTTAAGGTGAATATGAATCGAAGCCAAACCTCATATTTTCAAGAGCACAAATCTGGAGAACCAAGCATCCATTTAAGCTAAAAAATGTATCGATTGGTCACTAGCTGGTGGTGACCAATCGATTAAGTTTTCAGCTCAAATGTGTGTTCGGTTCTCCAGATTTGTGCTCTTGAAAATTTGAGGTTTGGCTGCGATTCATCTTCACCTTAACCATGGAAAAACACCTGGGGAAATTCCTTAAAAAACTCCTCTCTCGAAAAAATACAGGTGAAATAATTAGTGAAACTGATGAAGTCTCTGAAGGAATTACTGGTGGAATCTTTATAGGGTTTGTGGTCGAACCCCTTGAGAAATTCGTTATGAGTTCCTTGGAAAACATCTCCACCAAGAAGATTTTTTCCAGAATTCTTTGATAGAACTTCCGCAAATTTTGTTTCTGAAAGAATTTCTAGTGGAATCACTGTAAGAATTTCAGCTGGAATCCTTGGAGGCTATCCTAATGCAAATCCTAGAGAATTCCTTGAGTGAGTTCCAGATGAAATCCATGGAAGAACCTCTGGTGTAATCCTTAGAGAAATCCTTGGAAAATTCATGTATGGAATTGTGATAGAGTCACTGGAGGATATTTTGGTGGATTCTTTAATAAGTGGTAAAATCGATATGAGAAATTTCTGGTAAGATCCCTAGAAGAATTCCTGATATCCATGAATGCCTGGAGATATTCTGAGAGAAATTCTTTTGAAAATTCCAGGAATCCTCCTTTGAGGAATTCTGAGAAACTTCGGGAAGCATTCCTTGAAGAATGAAGCGTGGAATTCATTGAAAATTTCCAGTAATGAAATCCTTTATAGAAGAGAATTCCGAGAAGAATCCCTAAATGAATTCCGAGATTAATTCCATGAGAAAATAGGGACGGATCTGGTGTAGGGGTTAGAACACACGTCTTTCACGCCGAGGACAAGGGATCGAATCCCATCCCCAACATAGTCACTTATAACGAAAGAGTTATAGTGAAAATTTTCTTTAGAAGGGAAGCAAAGCCGTTGGTTCCGAGATGAACTAGCGTTAATAAAGATAAATAAAATCGGGAGGTTTCCCTTGATTTATTCCGGGTGACATCCCATGAGGCATTCCGGAAGGAATACCCTAAAGAATTCCTGGCGGACTCTCTGAAAGAATTCCTGGAGGAATCTCTTGAAGAGTTCCCTGGAGAAGAACTAACGATTCGAAGGAGTTCCTGATGGAATCCAAGGAATGAAATAATGAATATAATGAAAACTAAGAAGTATTCCTTATGGAATCTTAGAAGTTTTCGTAATGGAACAACATCTGATAGAATCCCTGCAGAAACAAGTAATGAAATCTGTAGAAGAACTTCTGATGAAATCCCTATAGTAACTTCTGATGGAATCCATGGAAGAACTTCTGACATTCCAGATGGAATCCTTACTGAATTTCTTGATAGAATTTCTGTTATAGGATCCCTGGAGGAACTCCAGATAAAATCTCTAGAAAAAATCTTGTCAGAATCCCTAGAAGAACCCCTGCTGCAATTCCTAGAAGAACTTCCGAAGTTACCCCTGGAGGAACTTCCAAGAGAATCTCTGGAGGAACTGCTGACGGGATCCCTATGGGATCTCCTGGTGAAATCCTTAGAGGAACTTCTGGAAAAACCCTAGCTGGAATTCCAGGTGGAATCCCTGGAGGAACTCCTGATGGAATACCTGGAGGAACTCCCAATGAAACCCCGGGAGGAACTCGTAATGGAATTCCTGAAGTAACTCGTAATTGAATCCCTATAGGAACTCCTGATGGAATCCCTAGAGATACTTTTGTTGAATCCCTGGAAGAATCCTTAAAGAACTGCTAATGAAATCAGGAGGAACTCCTGATGTAATCTCCAGAAGAACTTCTGATATAATCCCTGAAGGAGTTCCAGGTAGAATCTCTGTTGGAGCTTCTGATGTAATCTCTAGAGGAATTCCTGATGGAATCCCTATAGGAAATCCTTTTGAAATTTCTGGAGGAATTCCTGATATGATTCCTGATGGAACCTCAGGAGGAACTTCTGATGACATCCCTGGAAGAAATCCTGATAGCCTTGAAGAACTCCTGGTATATTCTCTGGAGATTCCTGGAAATACAAGTGGAATTTCTGAAGGAACTGCTGATGGAATCTTTAGAGAAACTCCTGATGTTATCCCTATAGGAACTCCTGATGAAACTCCTGGAGGAATTCCTGATGAAACTCCTGATAGAATGCCTAAAGAAACTCTTTATGATGTCCCTAGAAAAAAAATCTGATGCAACTCCTTGAGGAACTACTGATGTTATCTCTTGAGGAATTCCTGGTATAATATTTGGAGGAATTTCAGGTGGAATCTCTGAAGGAACCTTTTAAAGGAATTCCTATAGGAACTCCTGATGGAATCCCTGGAGGAACTTCTGATGAAACCCTTAAAGTAAGTCCTAAGGATATTCTTGAAGCAATTTGATGGAATCATTGAAGGAACTTTTTATGTCATGCGTTGAAAATCTGGTGGAATCCTTACAATTACTATCATTGTCATTATTCTATCATTATCTGCCATAACTCCCTTTACTGAATCGTACGCCACCTTGAAATCAATAAACAGATGTTGAGTCTGCAAGTTGTTTTCTCGGATCTTATCAAGGATTTGTCGCGAGGTAAACATTCGATCCGTTGTTTATCGGTCCTCACGAAAACCAGCTTGATATTCGCAGAAGAAGGACTCCTCCGGCGGCCTCAATCTATTGAACATTATGTGTCCCTTCTTATACAGAGGGCAGATGAGGCTAGGCCAGCTAGGAGGCAGTTCTTCTCTTTTTATTTTTGGCATTATGTCCTCACTGGGACAGTTATTAACAGTTATTAAGTTTTTTTTGCCAAAATTGCCATTTTCGTATCCGTATACCGTGTGTCGAGTACGGTGATACTCTATGCCCAGGAAAGTCAAGGAAATGTCCGTTTCGTAAAGATCCTGGGCCGACCCGAAATCGAACCCTGACACCTTCATCATGGCTTTGTTTTGTAGCCGCGGACTCTAACCATTCGGCTAAGGAAGGCCCCACTATCACACAGATGATGATGTAAATACATGAATGCCTAACGACCTGAGTAATAAACAATCGTAATTTAAGATACTGTTTTCCCACTTCTAACAACTAATCTCAAATTACAACTATAACAATGTTAACATTTTATACTTCCCTGTTGCGGTCATTTCCCCTACACAAAAATAAATCTTTTCCGTCTGTCCACTAAACTGAGTGCACGAAAAAAAAACCCTCCGGCCAGGCAATGTAGGTTCCACGAGACACTTATCTCGCGGTTTCACGTGCTCCACCCTCAAGTTCAAAGCACCTGCGCGTGGGCTGACCGGTGCGCAGCGACCGACAGACAATATGACTTATCGATTCGATATACAAGCGTCGAAAACCGGTACCACCTCCACCCGGGAATATCATTTCCTACTTCATTTACTATACTCTGCGATTTGCACAGCTTACAAATAAAGTTGCAAATTTGTTGCTCTGCTCTGAGTCTGCAGGGCTCTGACTGGCCAGGATTGTAGATAATTTACCATTAGGGTCTTTGAGCTTCGATCGCCATAGAATAGGTAGAGTAAGGTGGGGCAAAAGGTCGATTTTTGAAGAATAATCAATATTTCCAGAAAAACTATAACAGTTGAAAAGAAATACAATCATATTTACTAAATTTTAATTACAGCTTCGAATATGGTCAAACTTTTGCCTCATCGGTGGGACAAGAGTTTGAAACTAGTCTGGGGTAAAAGTTCGTGGACTTAAACACAACATAGGGATACTTTTGCGACAGGAATATCTTCAACCAGTTATTAAGTGATGTCCGCATTAAACTTCACACTATATTTTGAACAAAAAGCATAACGAAAAATATTGGTAACTTTTAACGCGTGGTCAGGCATTATGCCAAGCTAATACGCCTCATAGCATTCATATGATTAGGACTTGCATAAAAATCGTATAATATTTTATTTTCATGTTGTTCCATGCAATGAAAAAATTGAACGAAAATTAAAATGTTCACGTCTAAGAACAACAAATAGCCAAAACTTTTTCAAATCTCAATCGATTCTTATAATGTTAGGAGTGAATTTCTCTAACTTGAATCGCATTTAAACCACTGTGATATAACATTTGTTTCAAATTGAGCTAGAAATCTTAAATAAAAAATACTTGTCACAGTCGAACATTTGCCCCACTTTACTCTAATACGCGTGAAAACGGGAAAAGGCCCAAGCAATGCTATTAGGAGCAATCAAAATGATTTAATTAGCTCAACTTTAGTGCCGTATTTTACCACCCGTTGGCATCCAATCGCTTCGGACGAGTTTATATTGGTCGGGAATCTAATTTTTGCACGTTTTTTTTTTTCTTCTCTCGTTACAGGTAAGCAAATTGGCAATACATTTGCCAATAAAAACACGACCAGGGCGGTAAATTTTCTTCGCCAGGAAACTAGGTGAGCAGTCAGAGGGCATGGGTGTAGCCAGGATTTTTATTAAAGGAGCTCGAATCATTTCAATGTCTTCATACCTTAATTTTTCATCAAATTACAACTGAAGCAAAGAGGAGTAAGTGACAAAAGCCAGTTTTGGAAAAATCGACCTTGAAGTTTTTTTTTTTTTCATCAAATTGTTATTCCAGACGTTGTATTGTATGGCAGCTAAAGAACAAGCTTATATTCTGCGAGACATGGAGACAGCATAACTTGTTGGTATGCTTAACTCAAAACCGACCAAAATGTCACTTACACCCCTTTGTATTTGCTTCCCTCAACTTTCAATGCTATCCGCGTTTTATTTGATTATTGCATGTAATGATACACTTTAGAAGAAGTAAAAATCAAACTGCGTATTTATTTACTTTCTTCACTAGTTAATAAACTCAGTTAACGGTTTTGGATGAGTAGGAAGACACTTAAAGATTTGATCGGTTACGAAACATGTCTGAAATCAACCAAAGTAGATCCCTAAAAGAAATTTCTTCAGCATTCCTTCTAGTAATAAGTACAACATATCTGCAAGCATTGCACAAACAGTTCTTTGAAGAATTCCCTCAAGAATTTGTCGGGGATTTCTCCGGATATTATGCTGAGATTACTGTAGATTTTTCGTAGGATTTCTATAAAAAATGTTTGTATACTGAAGATTTTTCAGGATTTAAATTAACAACATATTTCACCCAGAGGTTTTACTTTCAAAAGCATAAGGAACAATTGTATGGGTCCTTCCAATAAATAAATCAAAGATGCCTCCGAAAACAGTTCAAGTAATCCTGGATACTGTTTAAGATTGCACATAGCATTTTTCTAAGAACTCCACTAACTAATCCTACAGGAATATGTCAATAGATACTTTGTGTTTCTTCCTAGAATCCTTTTCGTATTATATCAGTATATCATGATTATATATGATGAAGTCCATTAATTTTTCATATCTTCCTCCGATTTCATATCCTTAGGATGCTTTCCGAAGTACCTGCTTCATGATGGCCCAATACTTTTCAAATTGACCTCCTTAGCCTTGTACCACTGCAAAACCTCTTTCGAGTAATGGCACGAGGCCAAATCCATCCAGAACATCGTGTAAAGGAAAAGGAAGTAGACGCTTTTTAAGGCATTCCTTCAGGTACATCTGCCCATAGACCATTCCAGTTGTCACGAATGTGGTGTTCCAATTGCCACACGAGCAAATTGCTTACGAAATCATTTTTTTTTTTGGCAAACTTTCACATCTTTTGCTTTCTAACGTCCTCAGGGACATCGAATTTATGATGAGCAGTGAAAAACTGGAGCCCCGAAAGCTATGAGAAGTCTGCTTTCACATACGTCTCGTCATCCATAACGAGGCAATGTGATTTCGTCAAAATCTGGGTGTAGAGTTTCCGTGCCCGTGTTTTACCTACCGTATTCTACCGTTCATCGCGATTAGGCGTTTTTTGGACTTTGTACGTTTGTAGTCCTTCACGTTTTATCGCATCTTGCACGAAAGTTTTGGATAGATCCAGTTTCTTTGCCACATCTCGAACTGAACTATTGGGATTCCTCTTCAAAGCTTGAACTACACGTTTGTGATCCTTAACACTATACGGAGATCAATTTTTGCCACTTTTATCTTTCCGATCGATGGTTAAACGTCCGTGGTACCGATTTAAAACACGAGACACCGTAGAATGTACCATTCCCGGCTTTCTGCTGTTGGCACAATAAGATAGATCCGGTTTATCTAGATACGTGCACAAAATTTCTTTGCGCTGCTGTTGTTCTTTCAACATCATCTTCACAACGATTGCACATCTGCTAGTGAAATTTACACAGTCATTTAAAAATTGTGCAGTTTAATTCCATACACCCTCTAATAGAAACTCCAGAATATTTGCAAGCATCCTGTAATGAGTTCTTCTAAGCATTCATTAAATAATCCGTCGGGAGTTTTCAGGATATTATCTCAATATTCTTGTACAAATTTCTCAAGGATTTTGTTCAGAAACATCATAGGACAAATTTAAACTATCTATGAGTTATTCGAAAAAAAAAAAATAAGTCGAACTTATATCGCAGGTATTTTACCCATTTTTTTTTTTAGTTTGATTTCTTAACTTTCTAGATATTGTGAATTTTATCAAAAAGAACATAGAAAAAAACAGCGTTTATTTTCTCAGCATTAGACCGACCAAAATATCCAATTCATGTGGCATTAGCACTGTTACCGTATTATAATCATTGAAAGTCAATTTCTAAATATTGGCGGATATAAAAACTATTGAAAATCAATAAATATAACCATTCTAGTGATCCTACAAAAAATTTGGGTTACTGGAACTTTCAAAAAGTACGGATATACACCATTAATTAATTTCAAAAAAGTCATAAATTTTTGAAAATGACCGAAAACCATAAAATATTAACAATAATGATCAAAATTTACATGACTTGACTTACTGTTTTATTGATTTCAAACCATATCTAGATTCTTCTGCTAATTTTTAAGTTATTTTAAGGAACATAAGATAATGGTTGACAAAATTATAATTTCATTAGACTTTTTAACGAGATTCTTAATGAAATGCATCTAAATATGTAAATCCCTGAATACTTAAAAATTCTTTAAAAATACACTCAAAAATATGTCCATGGAGAGCTTTGAAAACTTCTACTGAACATAAACTAAATTCTTCCCAGAAGGTTTTCTAGTTATATCTTTATGCATACTTTCAGGAATACTATAAGAATTTACTTTCGAAATGTATAAATGAGTTTTCCTTAGATGCCGTCAACAATTTTTTCAGGAATTCGTTTCAGAATATTTTAATATTTCTTTACATAAATTTCTCAAGCATTATTATTTTAAATTCAAGTATTATTATTTTAAGGAATTTTCTTCCCTGGGTCTATGCCTTGTGATTTCTTAAAGGAGTTTTCGGCTGATTATTTTGAGCCATTAAAAAAAATCACCTAACTTCGTAGGCTCATTGCTGGACTGATTTTTGAACAATACTTGTTTTGTTGGAATAAATATTGATGGAAATCCTGAAAAAGTCAAGACAAATTGCTTGGAAAAATGTCTAAAAGAGAACCTCTGAATAAATTTCTGTATTATGACGCAACTTTTTGCAAGAATATTGCAAAAAATTAAGCAAAGTCAATTCCTGGAATAACCGTAATAGTTTCCCGATGAATTCTGCAAAGATTTTTCATAAAAACTTAGACTTGTGGAGAAAAACCTCTCGTAAATCTTCTCCTGAATAAGTTGTCTCATATTCACTCTTTACGTTTCGTACATGCGTAAACAAATTCACTTGAATTCATGTAATCAATATGTGACTGTCAAAACTGGTAAACATCACCTTATGCTTTTGATTTTACAAAATATATTAAGATTCACAACTATAATTTTTGCAAAGACCTTATGTAGCTTGTTCACTTTCCAAGCATACTTTGTTGAAAATATTCTAGAGTAAATTTTTGTGCTTTCACGAAAGAGACCGAGAGAGTAAAGATTGTGATTTGCTTTGTCTCGCACAAAAATAAAATTGTCTTCTACACCAAGAATTGCATAAAGGCATCATTTGTGGAATTGCTAGAATATTTGAAGGAATCCAAAAAAAAAAAAGTCATAATGAGGTTTTGCAAGAATCGATTCTTTTCAGAGAGATGAAGTCCAAAGCTGAGTTTTGAACGAGTTTTTAGATATTTTTATTTAATTTTTTTGAAATATTCCACTGAGATTCTTAGAGAAAGGAAAAGGAAAATTTTTATATGCACTCTTAAAGAAATTCCCATAAAATATCTGAATGAATCGCTGGGAACTATCTGAAGAAATTCGAAATACCTCCTCAAAAATATCAATCAACAAACTGAAGTAATTGTAGGTGGAAATCGTGGAAAAATCATTAAACAACATGTAAAGAAATCTCGAAGAAAACCCTTAAGAGATTATTTAGTGAATCTATTGTCCATATTTTCTGAATAGATTTGTTGTGAGAAATAAATAGTTTTGTTGGCAATATTCATGGCAAAATTCTTGTGAATTTAATAATAAAAATTGTCAGCAGACTTCTCTGGCTACGCCCATGGCCAAGTAATCGTCGGTGGTGAAAAACACCTTTTCACCCATTTGGACCATTTTACGGCTCCAGTCCGGGCAACTTTCTAAAACAAACAGTCTTCATCATGAGTCGTAAATTATTTTCTCCCATTGCACTAGCACTCCTCGGTACACATATTACCCGGACTGGCGCTCCGAGGTCGAACGAGGAGCAATATCTTAATATCTTAATCCCCGATCCCGATCGCCCGTTGGCAGCTCGTCCCGAGCAGAAGAGAATAGCAGCCATGTAACAATCACATACCGGAGTGAGTTGTAATACCTCGACGATTAGTAGACAGATAAAGAATACAATATTTTTAAAAAATACTCTTCACGTTGATATACTTCCAGAGGACAGTAATGTCCTTTGTAGTAAGCACCACAATAGACAATGGACTAGCATGCAACGCCCAGTGACACAGTCGAAATACATTTCTGTCGAAAAGTTTTCCGGACTGAAGCGGGAATCGTACCCACACTCCTTGACTCTATGCAATTAAATGATTGGTAACACTAACCGCACGGCCAACAATAACATAATTATAAGTTGCCAAGCTATTCATTTAGATCGCAAAAAATGTGATAAAAAGTGGAGATTTCTTGAAAATTTACAAATCTTGACTTGTAATTTAACGCCTTTTCAATAGCATTGTTTGCTTTCAATTTGTAATTCAATGTCTACTCAATATCTTATTGAGATGTAGAAAAAAGTTTCACAATGTTTTGTCATGCCATCACTATTGAAACTTTTATGCTTGCTATTGTTCAGATGCTATTCACACAAATTTTTGGTATTAATTCTGGTTTTTGGCTCTTATTCCCACCTTATTAAGAGCATACTGTGATATGCTGGAATTCAATTTAAACACCATGATATTGTTTTCTGCTCGGGCTTTGAGCTGAGATTATTGAAGAAAGAAGAGTGACGCGTAAATCTCGGAACAAGTCTATCCCATCGGCGTTGTTGGACGTTGTCGGTCACCAGTTGTGTACTAATTGATTACAACCCATGCTGAAATGATGCCACCCAGCTCCGGGGTTCTTACGGGCTTTTCCGGGCAACCAATGGAGGTGATTTATTGAATGTAAAGAGTTGACGAAATGGGAACACCGCTGCATGATGTTTTCATTACGAGAGATTCAGTCGATCCGTGGAAAGGTTGATTCACTCTCCCATGAAATGATTGTTACAGGTTTCTAGAAGCGGAGTTGAGCTTGTTGCATTGATGTCGCATTTTATTTACACTGAAACCTCTATTTATGTTAATTAGCTCTTCAGTACGACATATTTTGTGGTCATATATGAACTTAGAAAAAGCCTTGCCAAAGTGGATCAAAAGTGCCATTTACGGTAAACTCTACGCATCCCCGACTCATTACATAAATGGAGGTTTCAGTGTACCAAGCACCATCGAAAGATGCAGCGCTGAAGCTTCTTGTCCGGTTTTGACATTTCAACTAAATGAAAGCGAGAAAACCGAAAGCACTTTTACTAATAGCAGCATACAGCTGTGTGTTAGGAGCGCTGCCTTACACTTGCAGCTTACAATTTCACTAATGGAGAAAAACACAGATCAGATCCAAACGAGGGAAAAGCCCGAGATGATAATTATTTACAAGCAAAAGCAGTGACACACACTGACTGGACGTAGGTAGGTATGCTAGTTGATTGCATGCTCAGGGCGATAGCGTTGACAAAGCCGGCCAAGATAGCTGTTCGTTTGCATTTGTGCCGCCAGGAAAATGGTTTAAATAAATCAAAGCTTTAATAGAGTTGCGCGTAGAGATTGCTTTAGGAGGTGGTTTTGCCATTATGGCGGTTGGTCCGAGCACACAATTCTATTCATTACGGTAAATTAGATGAAGTGATTAGATTGAAACAGAGAATCCTGGGCATGGAAGGAATTTTTAAATCAGTTTTAAAAGAAGAACTGTGATGTTTCTTTAGTCCAGGAATTTTTGCTATTTTTTCTTTGAAACCATTTCTAACTTATTTTGCCAAGAACTCTTTCATAACTTTTGATTTTAGATAATTTTTAACTCCTCTGAAAATTTATCGAAAGGAAAATGTGAATTGGTCAATTGGCAAATAAAGTTCTCAGCTAATAACTGTGGAAGTTCTCATAAGAACACAAAGCTGAGAAGCGAGCTCTTCCCCATCAAGGCGTAACGCCAAGAAGAAAAAGAAGAAGTTACTTAGCGTTTCAAAATACAAAATCTTGATTTACAAGAGCACCTGCTTAGTCTTCTTGCTGTATTAGTATCCTTCAGAATAAAACAACAAAAGCCATTAAGAAAAACACGAAACCACCATCTTCAAATGGCGAAACATTCCGTTGTTCTGTATTTTGATCATTGAATGCGCTAAAAATGGATCTCGACCGTTGGTCGTTCGCAACTTGTTTGCTTGGTGCACTTTGCTCAACCCTGACTTGACACCAGCGTGCGGTTTGGGCGAATGGACTTTGAAAATGAGGCGCCGATTGAAGTGCAAACCCTGATACCAATCACTTTCACCCACCACTTTCACCTACCACAGTGCATTTTTTCGGAGGTATGATCTGTCACCACCAAATCAATTCAATTGAATTTCTAGGGCACTGCAGTGCATTGTGTACACGATAAAGTCGTATTTTTTGTAATTGATAGTTTTTCATTTAATAAAAGTTTGAAGTGCAAACAATTAGACAAATAGGGTAACGGTCGTATTTTGGACCCCTTAAGGAAGTGATTTTAGTTTTTGGTCCTAATTGATTAATTGCACAGCGTAACTAAAAATACCCATACGGTCATGTAGGATCCAAAAAACGTCGAAAATAATTGAATTGTGAAGCACTGTTTTCCATTATTTTGGACACACTAATACATTTTAAGTTCAGAAATTAGAATAAAATTTTTGTTTATATTTGAAAAATTTCTGACGTCTCCAATTTCTGTGTGTAACGTGTTGTAACGGTTGCATGGATGAACCGATTAAATTAAATTCATTTCAGATAAAATAAACACATTTTCCATGCACAAACGCTTGATGGAAGTGCGGAATGGTCCTATATTTCCAAATGGCATGCGGATTGTATTGGTCTTTCGATTTAAACTGGAAAATTTGCAGGAAAATGGCCCAGGGGGTCCAAAATATATTAGTTATCCTATTATTTTCAGTTATATAGAATCGTTCAAACACGTTTTGGGAAATAATTTATTTTTATTCGCAAATCACATATGCGTGTTATGAGTCAAGGTTTAAGGTAAAAATAAAATCATTTAGATTTCCGAGCTACGAAAAAATATAAAAAATTCCAAAGTGTACCCCGTCTAAAGGCGGGGTTGGGTATTAGAGGGTTAAAGCATACATGAACACGACGAAATTCGTGTCAAATGTAGAAATTGAAATTGAAATTGCGATAAGAAACCACGTGCTCCGGTGGGGATCGAACCCACGACTCCCTATTCGCTAGATGGGCGCATCAACCTACAAGCTGTGGATCCCCTTGAGAGATCCCAACGCTTGGGGGCGAACTGAACTCGATTACCCCGGAGTACATGGAATCATCATTTAGCAGCCTAAACTTCCTTCGGATATATGAGATATACTTTTGACACATACATTGTCGTGCACACGTGTACATCAAAGCGAGATAGATGTTATTTATAGATATCGGCATCGTGCGATTGGTCACCTACCTACACTGCCGTGCATAAGTTTGGGTACACCCCCTAAAAAACATACAAAAGTGTTCAGTCCATATCTATGTGACTATACGTCCAATTGAAACTTTCTAAGCCGTATTTTAAAGACAAAGAGTTTCTTTTACTTCGTATGTATTTTTCCAAAAACATTTTTATAATTTTGTATACTAAATTTTACTTTAAGTTGTGACATTTTTTTATAATACCTAGCTAATTTCTTCAGCATTGGATCGATCAAAATTTTAAAACAAGATGTCGTTTCGTTTTTTTTCGTGTTTTTAAGGCTTTGGAACAAAAGGCTGTTCTCATTTTTTTCTTGAAAGTTCAGAAAATTTACGTTTACTGTCAAATATTCAACGATGTATGTTTTTTTAGTTTTTGAGATATTTTTTTGAAAATAAAAGCAAGTCATTTTTCATCGACAAAAAAAAAATAAAACTCTGAAAAAAAAGCATAAAAATATAAAAAAATTCTAGCCTTTCAGGAAAGAAAACCCAGGATTCCCGAGATGGCATAATTTATATTTCGGGAAACGGAAAAACCTGAAATTTCTCAAGACCCCTCCTCAAGATTTTTTGTCCTGGGATGTTACATGATGGACACTCTACTGCGAACACGACTCTTTCATGTATATATAAAATTGTAGGATAGTATAAATTATAAATTCTACTCTTTTTAGTCGTTTTATTTTGAAATCCTATGCTTTAAAAAAATACGAATATCGATTTACAGCAGTTTATTAAAGTTTTATTTTTTTTTTTTTCAAACATTTCGATAGGTAATCTTAAAGTAACATATGACGAAAATCATTCATGGAAATAAAATTCGATTCCATTGCCAATTCTAATGATTTTCATTGAACTTTGAGAGATCTTCTGAAAAGTCAGCTTTTTTTTCTCTATTTTGCCTCAAATATGACACGGAGACTAAATAAGCAATTCTTTGAGGGCGTAAGTTATTTTTAATTCAAAGACTGTATTAGAACTTCATCAAGACGTACTTTAAACTTAAAAATTCAACTCATCTCAGCTTCATTTAAATATAAAGCATATTCCTTAAAAAAAACAGTGGAAATTGCTTTAATGACATATAGAAAACTATTTCTCCAAAAATAATTTGTTTTTGTTTTTTTTTAGGATGCTTCTTATTAATGGCTTTGAAAAACAAGCCCTTTAAAAAAAAAGAAACATAGATTGTCTAATTTTTCAACCAATTTCTAATAATCATTGATTTTGATAACTTTGAAAAATCGTCAGCTTTGAATGTTTTTTTTCTTATTTACGTGGAATTTGATTATTTTGATGGATTTTTTATTATCACAATATCGTACAATATGAGTCGAACGATGTGCAGAAAAACCAATCGCGATTTTATTGATAAATTAAAAAATATAGTATACACAAAGTGTCCACTTTATAAAATGAACAATGTATATTCTGCACCAGTATTCATGTTTTTAATTGCGATTTCTGAATTCGTCACCTACATTGATTGAAGATAGGAACACCTATGGTAAATGACTGGACAATGCGTACCATTGGTACTTCGCGTACCTGCAGGTTTAAAATAGACCCCATTTGTGGTCCTTAGCCTCTTGTCCAGTAACTCCTATCCCTACCTCCTCGTGGTGCCGCCTGGGATACGAGTAACCGTAGGGAAGATCGGGTAACCAACCCTGGTGGAACCTTGGTCGTATGCTGACAGGGAAGGGGGGCTCCTCTCTTCTGAGGGTGTAGCTTATCAGAGCGTCTGTTCTCCATGTTAGGGGCGGCTGATCATCGTCCTAGGGCCAGCGTGGTACTCTAAATAGTGCTGTGCACGACGATCCTCCGGCGAGACAGGGGGTTGGTGCAGGCCTTACAAGCCAGCCGTAAAAATCATCAGTACAGGAAGCATTCAATGTAAATTCGGACCGGAACAATCGGCATAGACCCAGGCATCGAAAACGGACTAACGATTGGAAACTCGGATCATGGAACTGTAAGTCTCTCAATTTCTTGGGAAGTACCCGCATTCTTTCCGAATTATTGAGGGTCCGCAAGTTCGACATCGTAGCGCTGCAGGAGGTTTGCTGGAAAGGGTCGACGGTACATACGTATAAGGATGGTTATACCATCTACCAGAGCTGCGGCAATAGACATGAGCTAGGCACAGCTTTTATCGTGATGGGCGAAATGCAGAGGCGCGTGATTGGGTGGTGGCCAATCGACAACAGAATGTGCAAATTGAGGATCAAAGGCCGTTTCTTCAATATCAGCATAATCAACGTGCACAGCCCTCACCTAGCAAGTGACGATGACGATAAGGACGCTTTCTACGCGCAGCTGGAACGTGAATACGACGGCTGCCCAAGCCATGATGTCAAAATCGTTATCGGAGATCTCAACGCTCAGGTTGGCCAGGAGGAGGAATTTAGACCGATTATAGGGAAGTTCAGCGCTCACCAGCTTACGAATGAAAACGGCCTTAGACTGATTGATTTCGCCGCCTCCAAAAACATGGCCATACGTAGTACCTACTTCCAGCACAGCCTCCCGTATCGGTACACCTGGAGATCACCCCAACAGACTGAATCACAAATCGACCACGTTTTGATTGATGGAAGGCACTTCTCGGACACTATCGACGTCAGAACCTATCGCGGCGCAAACATCGATTCAGACCACTACCTAGTGCGCCAACGACTCTCCGTTGTGAACAACATTCGGTACCGACGCCCGCCCCGATACAATCTGGAGCGACTCAAGCAACCCGAAGTCGCAACTGAATACGCGCAAAGCCTTGAGGCAGCGTTGCCGGAAGAGGGAGAGCTCACCGAAGCCCCTCTTGAGGACTGCTGGAGTAGTCTCAAAGCAGCCATAAACAACGCAGCGGAAGGTGCCATTGGGTTCGTGGAAGCAAATCGACGGAACGGTTGGTTCGACGAGGAGTGTCAGACGGTTTTGGACGAGAAGAATGCAGCGCGGGCGATGATGCTGCAGCAAGGCACCCGTCAAAACGTGGAACGATACAAACAGAAGCGAAGACAGCAAACCCATCTATTCCGGGATAAAAAGCGCCGCCTGGAAGAGTTGGAGTGCGAAGAGATGGAGCAGTTTTATCGTTCTCAAGAAACACGTAAGTTCTACAAGAAACTAAATGCATCCCGCAAAGGCTTTGTGCCGCGAGCCGAAATGTGCCGGGATAAGGATGGAGGTATCTTGACGGACGAACGTGAGGTGATTGAAAGGTGGAAGCAGCACAACGATGAACACCTAAACGGCGCAGAGGAGGAAGATCAAGACAGCAGGAGGAATAGCTTCATCAGTACGGCGGATGAGGGAGACGTGCCAACTCCCACAATAGGCGAAGTTAAGGATGCTATCAAACAGCTCAAGAACAACAAAGCAGCTGCAAAGGATGTTATTGGAGCGGAACTTATTAAAATGGGCCCGGACAGGTTGGCCACTTGTCTGCACCGATTGATAGCCAGGATCTGGGATACAGAACAGCTACCGGAGGAGTGGAAGGAGGGAATAATATACCCAATATGCAAAAAGGGTGACAAGTTAGAATGTGAGAACTATCGAGCGATCACCATTCTAAATGCAGCCTATAAAGTGCTTTCCCAGATCATCTTCCGCCGTCTATCGCCACTGGCAAGCAGATTTGTGGGAAGTTATCAAGCCGGATTTGTGGACGGGCGATCGACGACAGACCAAATCTTTATGTTGCGGCAGATCCTCCAAAAGTGTCGCGAATATCAAGTCCCTACGCACCACCTATTCATCGATTTCAAAGCGGCCTATGATACCATCGACCGCGAAGAGCTATGGAAGATTATGGACGAGAACGGTTTTCCCGGAAAACTGACTAGACTGATCAAAGCTACGATGGATAGTGTACAGTGCTGTGTGAAGATATCGGGTGCTTTATCGGACCCGTTTGAAACACGCAAAGGACTTCGACAAGGCGATGGTCTTTCCTGCCTCCTGTTCAATATTGCGCTAGAAGGTGTTATGAAACGGGCGGGCTTCAACATGCGGGGCACGATCTTCAATAAATCCAGCCAGTTCATTTGTTTCGCTGACGACGTGGACATTGTCGGAAGAACGTTCCAGGTGGTTGCTGAACAGTATACCAGGCTGAAACGTGAAGCAGATCGGGTTGGATTGAAGGTAAATACGTCGAAGACGAAATATCTGCTGGCTGGAAGAACCGAGCGCGATAGAGCTCGCATAGGCAGACGCGTGACGATCGACGGGGATGAGTTCGAGGTGGTGGACGAATTCGTCTGCCTCGGATCATTGATAACGTCGGATAACAACTGCAGCAGAGAAATTTGAAGACGTATCATCGCCGGAAGTCGTGCTTACTATGGACTCCACAAGACCTTGCGGTATGGTAAACTTCACTTCCGTACTAAGTGTACCATGTACAAGACGCTAATAAGACCGGTAGTCCTCTACGGGCATGAGACGTGGACAATGCTCGAAGAGGACCTGCAAGCGCTAGGAGTTTTTGAACGACGTGTGCTTAGGACGATCTTCGTCGGAGTATGTGAGAACGGCGTATGGAGGAGAAGAATGAACCACGAGCTTGCGCAACTCTACGGTGAACCCAGTATCCATAAAGTCGCCAAAGCTGGAAGGGTACGATGGGCGGGACACGTTGTGAGAATGCCGGACAACAATCCCGCAAAAATGGTGTTCAACTCAAATCCGGCCGGTACAAGACGAAGGGGAGCGCAACGAGCTAGGTGGTTTGACCAAGTGGAGCAGGATCTTGGAAGTGTGGGGCGATCGAGGAATTGGAGGTTAGCAGCCATGGACCGAGTTAGTTGGCGTAACATTGTGACGCAGGTCATGTCTTGAAGGACGTAGAGCCAGCAAAAGTAAGTAAAGTAACACCATGGCGAAATATCGTGCAAAAGGGCAAAAATTCTAAGAGAAATGTTGGATTTTGATTTCTTTCTACTATTTTTTTAGAAAATTTTCAGATTTCTAAGAATGTTGTTATTTTGAAGCGGTTTTTGTTCACTAAACAAACCAAAAAATATCTTTAAATCCCTGACTACGGCTCATTTTTGGCCACTTTCCTTCAACAAGATAAAAGTAAAACCGTCAAATTCTTCGACTGGCTGGCGCGATGAGCAAATTGACGAGTGAAGGCGTCAAAAACACGTAGGGTAGATTGGTACAAAATGTTACTTTGAACATTTGTGTCGTTTTCTTCAAAAAGAGATCCGTTCAAAGTGCTAGTAGTAACTATACAATATATTTTTTCTCCCCAAATTTGAATAAATTTACGTTTTTAAATCGTTTAAAAAAGTTGTGGGTGGTTCAAAATAACCACCATTTAGTTTGAAGAACAAAATATCAACAACTAAGCTCCACCATTAGGCAATAAGTGAAAAATTGTTGAATTTCACCGGTAAAGAAAAACTACGGGTGTATCTCCAAGGCTTGCAGTGACAACTCTTGGGTAAACATATTTTAACATCATTTGGCATAGAATAGGGATTATTCAATGAGTCGAACTATGTTACCCCATCAGTGCGTAATGGACCACATTCCCCTACAAACCCATGCAAGCATCCATTTTCAGGAAACAACTCAAGGTCGAACCGTGAACAGCGTCAGCGTGTGCAACAGTCGGCAGCCATACGATTCACGATCGATTGGTCTGTTTCTTTTTTTTTTACTTTTCTCCGACGAAATTGGTCAGCAGCGTGAAAAGCATGCAGGGGGAAGTATGAGACGGGGTTGGTACGGTGTGTGCGGAAACCGCTCAAGAGACGCACCGTTCTCGTGAAACGTAACCACGCCATTCATAATGCGGACGTTTCAAGTTCAAAGTAGAGAGGTGGCCGAACCGCGGATGTGAATGGATGCAGTAGGTATTTAAGTGGAGTGGAGAGCAGCTTGGTGGGTGTCACTGAGATCATTGATGCATTTGACGTCATCAAGAAATGTTATAATCTTTTTTTAAATAATTGTGCATAAATAGCGCAGGTATGTAGTCATGCTATATCGACGAATGCTATTCAATCATATGTCACTATACAAAATCAGTTCTACCACAGATCTCCTATAATGTGTTGCACCCCACAATAATTTCTTGGATACATACATCGAATGATATAACCAAGAAATTCGAATTTTAGTTTGGTTTTGAAAAAGTATTACCAGGGGTTCTCAAAGCATACAAAAACATTCCACTATCCCAAGGGCATTAGAGGTTTTGAAAGGAACCAAAAAAATTCAAGTGATTTAATAGAGTGGTCAAAAAAGCGTTTCTTGAAGACGAGGATCATTTCAGATTGGAAATTTACTCGACTTGCAAGGACATAGAAGTGGGCCTCGTTGCGTATTTGGCGTTTGGAGGAAAACCTATAAATAAACGACAAACCGAATTTATTACAATACCATTTAATTTCGCTAGAGTTTGTATCTTTTAACAGAAACGCGTATTTCGATCTCAACTGTAAGGCCGTATTCAGTATCGTGTACCAGTACCAGCCTTACAGTTGAGGCCGAAATACGCGTATCTGTCAAAGAATACAAACTGTAGCGGAATTAAATGGTATAGTACTAAATTCGGGTTTTTGTTTATTTATTGGATGTTCATGAGTTTGATTCACAGCCCCCTTGTTGTGGCCAACAACAAGCCACCGGGGTGCATCATACCGCACCACACCGGTGGACGAACATGCCTCATGTTGAGGCCACAAACACACCACAAATCATCCATACTGGCAACACTTTACTCACCTGAAATAATTCCTCATACACTCATTCATGCTGCATACCTAGAAACATAAAACAATTAGTATCAAATCATCAAAACACAGAGTAATCAACTTACCTTTCAAGATCATTCCAGATCACATCATTGAAAAGCATTGTTATTGTTTACCTTCGCATTGTATCATTCTCTGACAGTTCCAGAAGATTCTGCAGTACAAATAGGTTGTGTAACAGTTTAGACACAACACATTATTGTATACAACAATACACTTCTGGAATATTCCATGCAAGTAAATAGGGAAGAGTGGAGTATACATAGGACATCATGCGCTATAGAAAATCAGTTGGAAATAAATCGTGAATTTGAAAACATCTCTCCGTATTAATTATTCCCTACCGGATCGTATCCGCGGGAACACCCCTTGAGGTATCACATAATTTGTTCCACAATACAGACATCTTCAATGTTCCAACAACAAAATTTAGCTTCATCAAATTACATCTAAGAAGCATACGCTCCGTGATGGTTTCTCAAACGTCCCAATCCTGTTCTACACCGCCCGCCGTTTATGATTATTGCCATGCATAACGATTATTCACTTGTGTCGCAATCAAAACAACAATAAGCGTTACAACAAACAGGGCAAAAATGAAACTCAAACAAATAAACATCCCCGGCTCATCCACCACCACCAATAATAATCAGACTCAGAACGGGACCGAATGGCATCAATTTTGCTGCTCCATGCTGGAGAGACAACCGGCCGAGCGTTGGCAGATGCTCCATTATCCAGTCACTGTCACAGTTCTACGCTGTAGTCGTCCGACTCGACGCAACCTACATCCGTGCAGTGCACGAGACATTTTAGACAGCCCGTCGTAACTCTAGACCGATTATTATCAAAGTCTCGTGTCCAAAAGTGAAGCAAACCAGTGTGCTGCAGTGCCCACTTCCTCCCCACTCACTTTGGCCAGCAGAGTTCACCATGGGCAATTTCCATATAGTCTGACGATCAAAAAAAATTGTATTGTCTTAAGTCAAATTTATGGGTTTTGTGATATTCATGGCATAAACAATGTTTCTTCTTCTTGGCATTGTGTCCCAACTGAGACAGAGCCTGCTACTCAGCTAAGTGTTCTTATTAGCACTTCCACAGTTACTAGCTGAGAGCTTTATTTGCGTATTGCCAATTTGTGCATGTGTATATCGTTTGGTTTAACGAAAAGATCCTCAATCGGCGGAATTCAAACCCATGACCCTCAGCTTACAATGCTGAATAGCTGCGACCATGCCTTTGTTTGCATTGAATTCATTATTTTTCCTGAAAATTCTAACTTTGGTTGATACAGTATAATCAACAACAGAAAAAGAGATCTTACTATGATATTCCAGGAATATCAATTGGAATAAATGGCGTCATCTGAAAAGCAACTACGATGTGGAACACCCTTTACGATGGAATGATGGACAAGAAAACCCATCTGTACAAGATTTTTTTTCGATTTTTGACCACCTAATCTCCCATAGTGCAGTTCCTCACATGAAGATGCACTTGGAGCTAATGGCGTTGGAAGCTCACTCGCGTGTGCAAAAACTTCAGCAGCAAACGTGAGGTTCGACTGGACAGAGTATCCTCATCTCCATTCAAGTGGGTCGGTACTGTATTCCCCTAGGACGAAATTGGCAAACACTCACTTGAAGTAATGGGTAATAACTCGAACTTCGGGGGTAGCCTCAGTTTGGTCGAGTTTTGTTATGCTAATCAGTACGAAATGATCTCTCTTCTGGTGCGAACTCTAGGCCTTTGCGGCTCACCGTCACGAGAGATGATATATTGGCGGAAAAAGCACTTGACGAGAACGCGAGACGGCTACAAACACGTGGGTTTGGGATTGAGCCGAGAGGTCGAACTGGATGAACGATCTTGGCTGGCGCATTGTGTGTGGATGTTGTTGTTGCTCAGTCGCCATCGTTTTGATAAATGTACGACGATCGCAATGAATGGTTTTTGTTGAGCACTTCAAAGTCGTTGCAAATCAATTTAGTGGAACGAATCTGCGCGGTTGACGTCACGAGCAGATCTAAGTTGAGTTACTTATGAGATGTCGTTCTAGAGACGAGTGATTGTGAAAAGATTGGTCACCAGATTTGAAGTCTTTTTACAGCACAATAATGTGATCTTCGAAATGCATCATTCTACCACAAGTGTAATGGTTTGAAATTGCATTAAAATAAGCAATACGTTAATTCTTGCTTTCAGTAGCATAAGGCCGTAACTGCAGTGATCGATTTGTCTTCGTCGATTTCTCTTTAGCTAATTACTTGGTCGGGTGAATGTTTTCGGCGAATATTTTTTATTCAGTAAAAACTTCTCATCCTGTATTGTAGAAAAATCCAAAAATCGAATGAATTTTGTAAACCAATCCAAAGAAAAAGTTGATGGAGGGAAATCAATCACTGCATATACGCTTGGCATTACGTCCTCACTGGGACAGAGCCTGCTTCTCAGCCTAGTGTTCAATAAGCACTTCCACAGTTATTAACTGAGAGCTTTCTTTGCCAAAGTTGCCTTTTTCGCATTTGTATATCGTGTGGCAGGTACACGAATACTCTATGCCCTGGGAAGTCAAGGAAATTTCGATAACGGAAAGATCCTGGACCATCCGAGAATCAAACCCAGGCATCTTCAACATGACTTTGCTTTGTAGCCGTGACCACTCGGCTAAGGAAGGCCCCACTGCATATACGCCTGTATAATATTATACGTAAGAATTCGATGTTTTAAACAAATTTCTCGAACAGTCAATCAAAGCAGCCTCTAGCCCAAGCTCTTCAAGGCAAAGTGTGCAATCAATCGAGGTCATTATTTCCGAATTTGATAGATTTAACAGATGGAAGCTTAACTACTGGAGTTGTGATGTTATTGGCCTTAGCAGTCTAAGTAGCAGCAAAAGTCATTTCGCATCTACTTCTTACGGTTTCGATTATATTTTTTACCTTTATCAAGGACTAGAAGCTTTTTTTTGTACAAACTTTGTGTTGTATATCATACATGTCCTCATGCTAAGATGGTGCTCACTTTGGTGCATATGTGCCGATAATTTTGTTGAACCCTGTATCAGAGGCATTCCATTGTCGAACGCTTCACAACGACATGAAAAAGTGTTGTTTTCATCAACAGTTTCGCCCTTTAGATAATTATAGCTGAGTTGATACCAATGTTTTTACAACTTAGGGTGTTTCTGTTCGAACACAACTTAGGAAAGTCTTAACTGAGACAGAGGAGACAGCTGGCTTTGATTGCGAGCTCCCAAAAGCCATCGTGAACCTTCTAACAAATGCCACTGAAAACCGCACATTTGTCATATTGGTTGGGCAGAGTGCAAAAAATTGGCCAAAATGAAAGTGGATGTTGTTGGCGCTGTTTACCGTGATCAACTCCGGTCAGGTCGGGTAAACTGTATTTCGCAGCCATCGCAACTGTCCTTCTTCGGCTTGGTGGCTTGCGATGACGGTGTGGGTTTGTTGGAATGCCATTTCACAATTTTCCAGCATCTGACATCACGTTCTCAGGAACGAGATGGTGCGCTTAGTTTGGCAGGTTCTTCTGCGGGGCTTCCCAACCCATCCTGGTCGACTGATCCATCGCGGACGACACGATGTGGATGAGGAACACATAGGAAATACCCAGAAAGTCCAGTTCAAGATACTTCAGACTCTCTACTCTCTACTCGTCGAGTAGGCGTCGCAGTTCCTTGGATGATCCGGATGTCATTGGCTTCTCATCAAACAGACCACGGATATATGTCTCTACAATGATCCTTTTGTTATCGTAGCATTCGATAAGGATGGCCCATGATTGCTGGTAGTTTCCTTCGCTGATCGCCTTCGCATCTAGAACTCCAGCCGTGTCACCAACAAGTATAGTTACTGTGCACGTGGGAAGAACTCGTACGAAGCACTGGCAAACTGATGACAGTTGTCTTCTCTGTTTCTCGGTTGGGCATAGCCGAGTCTTTCTTCCTTCGTCGTTTGAATGACTGTGCTAGGAGAGAGATGTCACGCAACATAGGAAGAGTTGTCTTGGTTGCAACGATCGTCGCAACACAGCTAGTTCCGACAATGGATACTACCCCCTTCAACTACTCGGGTATCTCCTGAAATTCTTCTCCGAGGATTCGTAGAGCGGTTACCGACTAAGGGAAAGCTACACACCAGGTTAGTCAATTACCGAGGTGACACAGGAATCATAACGGCTTACTCTTCGAAGGACCTCTTTACTTCATTGGCATGTGACAGGCGTAGAATCAGGATTTTAATCCAAAAATCCTCGGATTTTGTCGCTGGATGACGCGTTGCGATGCGTCAGTTAGTGTCTCCGGTCGTGACTTATTTTGTAAGCGCAGACTTTCACTGATCAGGAACTATGGTAAGATGACTATCGCTGCTCGTGCTTCCTGAATTGATGTCCATCTCATTAGTCTCAATCCACATACTCCGAAGTACGGCACTCCTTTCCGGTTTGGCTACTCAGGCCACTACATCAAATTCCGGATGAGTGAAGAACATCAGCCGACTTGGTGATGTCTTCCCATTCGCTGGTTGCTCTGAAGGCTCCTCCTAAGCGAGTTCCTATTGGTTGGTAGCTTTCGTAACACCCAATGGCTTTACAAACGACAATTTGCCGTGCTCCTCTGCAATTAGCTCCACTTGGTTGGTATTAGCCACTTTAATGTTCCACAGGATGACAGGTAACACTCTTCATGATCAAATTCTGGTTGTACAACAGATGTCACCTCGTGAAGTGGCTGGGTTGCACAGGACTGATCAGAGAGCTCCTCCTGAACGGACTCTAACTCCTCCTCCACCTCCTCAGATGGCTGACTGTGCTTAATCGTAGGAATGTCTGTGTTATTCTATGTGTTTTTTTCCTTCTTAGCAATGGGGGGATAATCTGCCAAGGTCCGGGAGTGTGGGGTTGGGGACCATTTACTACATGCAAGCAGTAAACAGGACTACCCCCCCGACCCACTAAACCATTCCCTTTGCCGCCAAACCCTTCGTCTCTCCGGGACCACCAAGAAGGCATTGCTTCGGAGAGGGGCTATTGCACATCGCAACCTCCAGGTTAGCTGCGTAGCCATGCAGCAACGAACATCGATGACACCCTTAGGGGGGTCCACCAAGGTAGCATGCTGGCGCTTTGCCAGCTTCCCAGGTGGTCCTTACATACCGTTGTCCGCTGTTATTCTTTGTGTGGAATGTCTCATTCACACAGGACGGTCCAGAGGAATCATCCAAAGTGGACTCTGGATTCATCATGGTTGCAGCTCTCACAGTCTTAGCGGCTGAATGGTGTGACTGTTCGTCCCTGGAATATGCGGACTGCTCCTTGGTAGCGGGTCCCACTTGGTCGGTACTCCACCGATCGATGAATCTTCATCTGACTGTTCAGACGTCTTCTTTCGAGTCGATTCCTGAGCTCTCTCTGAGCAGACTCTGACTGCAATCTGTCTCGCGATTCCACTGGCGACCTTCAAGGGATTCCAATGCAGTTCGGTTGCATCCTGCTGGACGGATGAGAGTCTTGTGCTCTATCTGATTTTCAGCCGTCAGAACACGATGTGGCTTTTTCACATCGCACGTGTCAGAGAGCTTCTCCTGCACACCAAAAAGATCTTAGATTTACACGTAACGTAATATTAGCCTCAATCATGCAAAGCCATTTCTCATGTATTGTTCAATGATAAAACCTACACAGCAAAAAAATCTCAAATTTACATGGCACGTAATTTTTCATGATAATCATGTAAAACGAGTTGCAACTGAACATTCAACGATAATTAATGTAAACTGTCTCATTGCATTCGATAATGCTTGCAAACTTGAGTGAAACTGAAACATTTCATGATCTTCTATCCAACATTCGCCAATGTTGCATGCTTTCTTGCATCTTGAAAGTGAAATTGCAAACAAGAATTCTCGGTTTACATGATTCTACGCTGAATATTCTGTCAAAAATAAAGCACATGGATGGATCGACGGCTCGTCATTCCATGTGCATTATTTATGATTGAATTTTCAGCGTGAAAATCATGTAAACCGTGCCGTTTTGCATGCAACATTCTTCGAGAGAAGACGTTTCGCGTTCAATATTAAGGATTTTGGTAACAATGTTGTATATAATAGATGTGTTTATAGGTTTTATCATTGAATAATACATGAGAAATGGCTTTGCATGATTGAGGCTAATATTACGTTACGTGTAAATCTAAGATTTTTTTGGTGTGTATAAACACATCTATTATATACAACATTGTTACCAAAATCCCTAATATTGAACGCGAAACGTCTTCTCTCGAAGAATGTTGCATGCAAAACGGCACGGTTTACATGATTTTCACGCTGAAATTTCAATCATAAATAATGCACATGGAATGACAAGCCGTCGATCCATCCATGTGCATTATTTTTGACAGAATATTCATCGTAGAATCATATAAACCAAGAATTATTGTTTGCAATTTCACTTTCAAGATGCAAGAAAGCATGCAACATTGGCGAATGTTGGATGGAAGATCATGAAATGTTTCAGTTTCACTCAAGTTTGCAAGCATTATCGAATGCAATGAGACAGTTTACATTAATTATCGTTGAATGTTCAGTTGCAACTCGTTTTGCATGATTATTATAAAGAATTACGTGCCATGTAAATTTGAGATTTTTTTGCTGTGTGGCCGTACTCTGACTGCTGCCTATTTTGGAAGCTTCCCAAAACTAGGCGATCACTCTCAAAATTTGTCAAGGCTCACGGCTTTCTGCTCAAGCCACAGCAGCGCTTTGGTATGAAATGGTTGAACGTAATGTGTGGCTCGTCATGCTCTTCGAATTCCGTCAAATCTATTTCAGGATCTCCTGTTGAAGACTCATGTACTTTCGATAGTGCATATCCAGCTTCTTCTCATACGCTCGTAGCCTCCTCCAGGTTACGGATGATGTACGTGACCTTGCGGGTTACTTGGTCGCGTAAATGGATAAATTTCTGGATCACATCCATGCAGGTGTCACAGCTCTTGGCGAGTACCAGCTCATGGCGGTAGATCGACCGGGTTTCCTCACTGTCAGTCGACTCACTGACTAGTTGGACTTTCTCGAATGGTTACCTTGTTGACCACGGGACACAGATGCCGTATTATCCAGGGAAACAAGGTCTGCTTCTACTGATACCCTCGTTGATCAGCAGAAGGCTTTGCTGTTACCGATCTCCTCACAGACAGGTAGGTGCCTCTCACTCATTCGATATTCTTACGCTTCGTACCGATCTCGTTGACCAGTAGAAGGCTTCGACGCTACCGATCCCCTCGATGATCGGCAAGAATCTCGCACGGTCCGCTGTGACAGAGATTCCACACTCTCTGGTATCCTCGCCGGTGTTTCGACCTTCAGATCTCAGAGCGGAATCAAATGGTATAGTACTAAATTCGGTTTTTCGTTTATTTAAGGTGAAAATAGTTGTAGAGACTCTTCGTTACTAAGCGGTTGCATCACAACTTGGATCCCTATGGTGAGCTGTAGCACCGAGCAGCGCATGAGACGAGTCTCCCCGGGAGCACATCACCTAGCGTGCGCTTTCAGAATTTTCGTGGCACTCTTGCTAGCGTAGCACACTAGGATTCCGATGAGCTGAGAGACGGTTTGATTGGAGACTCGTTGGTACAATTATGTACTCCTGAGAAATATGTAACCCTACCAACAAGGTGGTACAACTTGATGACGTCCGAATCTCCTGAATTGACCATCAAGTCCTGTAAGACCTTGAATTTCGGCCAGTTGGCGTAAGACTCATCGAATCAAGTCCTGGAAGATGACCTTGAATTTCGGCCAGTTGGCGTAAGACTCATCGAAGGTCGAAGGATTGAAGCCTTCAATGGTTGCTGTTGCACCATCAGTGATGGTTTCATCGTTGAAGTCTTGTTGGTGTTAGGTTCGTGTTCCAGCATGAGTTCCTATATGGCCGTGCGAGCATAGTCGTATCGTTCCTCAAAAGCGATGTAGATATCCTCCTGCTGTCAGAGGACCTCAATTAAGATTTTGGCAACAAGCTTGTTGGCCGAACTTGGCATACGCATTGTCCATTCTTTTCAGAAACGTCTTCAACTGTGGTAGGCTGAGTTGGTTCTGAGCGGTTGCAATTGCCCTGTGCACTCGTGTTAGCTTCATGCTCAGTTGATCACGTTGGTGGGACAGCGATGATAAGTCCTTCAGCGTTTCGACATCGGCTGTGATTTCCCAGTTGGAAGCGTGTAGCTCAGCTTATCGGTTCAGTTTCTGCTAGGCGGCTTCAGCTGCTGCCTTAGCAGCCGACTTGGTCATCGGTGAGCGTCCTTGCAACATGTATGCGTGAGCTCCCGATGAAGTTGAGAGATTTACAGTTCCACGTACCGAGCTTCCAATCGCTAGTCCCTTCACGTCGCTGTGGTCTTAGACGATTGCCCCGGTTCGTATTCTCTCGTTGATTGTTCGTTGCTTGATTTTTTTACGGCTAGCTTGCAGGGCTGACACCAACCCCCTAAATTTCCGGAGGACCGCGGCGGGTTGGTTCCACTTCCGAACGTATGCTTGCTTGTGTTTCCGATCATTGGGAATGCTCGACCGATGCCGGGACGCGATGGATTGTCCAGGGTAGACACTATTGCTTGCATGTGTTGCTCCACTGTACTACTAGCCTTCCACTGGACGATGATTTTGAACGGATTCCTATCGAAGTCCAAACTGGACTGTTCTCCAGTGATGCGTTCCTCAGGGTTGATATGAGTGGATTCCTTTCGACACCCATTCCGGTCCGGATTTATTTTATGCAATAAAAAAAAGTACAGTGAACACGTTTAAAAATGGCTAGGTAATAGGTAAGCTTTTGAATTAGGGATTTACTTAAGAGGTTCTTACCTAAGAAAAAATGTGGTTATAGTTCTGCAAATAACAATGATCCATGGTCAAAGTGTAATTATATGGAACGTTCTTAATTAGTCCTAATTGAGCCAATTTGTGTCAACCAGAGAGTAAAACTAGTATTTCTCATACGTCATCTTTCAATCTCCTGCTACCGATGACTCGTCACAATCACAAAGTGTGAAAGGCCGTTAATTTTCTAGATATTTGGCTTTCGTGTGGAAAATTGCTATCGTTGGAGTTGTAGAACTCCGCTCGAATTGAGGAGCAATTTTGACGACTTTGACATAAACAATAAACATGTCAATCTCTCAAGGGAAGGGCGTTTAAAAACGCTACCTTTCAGATTTCGCTTCAGGAGTAGAGTGCGTGATCGACATTCAATCATAAAAGTAAAGTAGCAAAGGGTGCTCTGATCAAATTGTATAGTCAACTCTTCATAACTCGATATTGAAGGGACAATCGAGTTAGGGAGGTATCAGGTTAGGCTAAGATAGCCGTAGCGGTAAACGCGCAGCTATTCAGCATAACCTTGCTGAGGGTCGTGGGTTCTAATCCCGATGGTCGAGGAAATCTTCTCGATTCTCAGGGCATAGATTATCTTCGTACCACGATATACACATGCAAAAATGGTCAATCGGCAAAGTAAGCTCTCAGTTGACAACTGTGGAAGTGCTCATAAGAACACTAAGCTGAGAAGCAGACTCTGTCCCAGTGGGGACGTAACGTCAGAAAGAAGAATGTGATTGAGATACGTGTTGTTTTCTTAAAATGCTTTAATTTTATGGTGAATCCATGCAAACAGCAAGTAAAGAAATTGTCATTATGCTCTACTACGAGTAACAGTGTTTATATGAATTTGAACATTTACATCGTTTTATACATTTTGTACAGTAATGTAGATGATATTTTATGATGATTTTTAAGCTTTTCAAAATATGTTTTAGTAAAAATAATATAAAACATAGCTAATTATGTAATAAAAGGTCCCTGAAAATTGGTGTCATATATCAAAATAAAACAAAATGAATATTTTTATAGACGCGAGACATTGTGGTTATGAGAAACATGATTACTCACGTACCATTTGACAAAGATTGCGGTTTGTTGACCTGGACCTTTTCGTATTACTATTGGTGAAGGTCGTTGGAACTAGATGGTAACATACATTTAAAACTAATTATATATCCCAAAAGTTGATTGATTTCCGCCATCCATGTTTCTCCATTCTGGGTGGCCCTGTTGTACCCACGACACGCCATTGACGTGCGGAATCCAATTGAGTTGTCTTTGCCGCGAGATCCGAAGAACCAAGCGTCCATTGAAAACCTTATCGCACTCACTAAATCACGAAATGCTCCTTACCTTAGCTGAAAGTGTCCACTGGTTCCGCGCTGCTATTGGTGTAAAACATGTTCACAACTGCTACATTGGCTCTGGAATCCCATCCACATCCAGATAATTTATGGCTTTTTACCAAAGACGGTTCATTATCCGTCAGGAATTCTTCAACGGAGCGGCTTTGTCGCCGTAACAGCTTTGTGGTTTATCAATTCATCACCCGAACCGAAGACATGTTTGGTTAATTTCCCACAGTTTGATAGTAATGATGAAGCCTGAACCTACTTCCCGAATCGACGACGACTGAAATGCACAACGTCATGCTGCACCGTTGGTGGCGATCGAAGCGTCGAAGGTTCATGGCGGTGCGACTTTTATTGCTATCTTGTTTTCGGAATAAGCCGACATCTTTTGCACGAGGTGGCAAAATGTTTGAACTGGTGGATGCGTGTGTGGGCTTGACGAAAGTTTCGTAGCAAACCGAATGAGAGTATAAAAGTACTGCAACGGACATCCCACCGTAGATGGATGAAAAATGACCAATTTTGAATCAATGTTCGATTGGCAGTTGTGAAACGCGTTTCGCCACCATAGGTGGTGGAGCTTATCATGAACAAAATGAATGAATCTCTGCCAAGCAGATGCCAGTTTGCCTGTCGGTTAATTTGTATGGTGTGAAAGGGACGTATCGACAAGGCTCTTAAATGTCAGTTTTAAGTGGAATCAGTAATAAAATGTACAGTAGCAAGCTATTCATTTTATTGAGAGACACTGCGAAGTTTCAAAATTCAAAATATGTCCTAATGTCATTGATTGTAATGTAAAATATGCCATTATATTGAGTTACTCTTACCATGCTATCCATATGTTACTGTCAGCCGTTCTGGATTTATTTTAAGCATAAATAATGTAGTGAGCATTAGTATGTCTTCAGGCATTCAATTGACCAACATGTGCTCTACAATTTGACATCAATGGTTTTTGAGAATACTTCATCAATAGTTGGATAAATAGCAAAGATTTCAAAAAAGTCTTACAATACTATCACAAGCTTCAAAAATTTAAATTGTTTAAGATTTTCACAGAAAGTTGCCAAAAGTATTTCAAAACTATTGGTTTGAAATATTTTTCGAAAAGTTTCAGTAATTTTATTTATTAAATAAAAATAACAATTTCCCAGTTCAATTCCTTATTTAGGGTATTGTCGAACATTATAGATTCAACTTTATATGGACATTACTCCTAAGAAGTAAAGAGTTATCTGTTAAATTATTCGTTTTTTTTTTCAATTATTCAAGCTATGAAAAAATACATACACATAGGCAGAGGCGCGTCCACATTTGAAACCATGGGTAGGACAAACATTGACAAATATTTTGTGCATCGTAAAGCTAAGAAAAATGTTAACCCTATGGATTCCTAAACTGGAAATTGAAAGTTACTATATTTAAGGGAGGCAAACCCAAAGGCCGTCAGTCGTTACCACAAGACGAAGCTTTCCGTCTTTACAAGGCGGCTGAAAAATTAAAAATAGGATATTAAAGACCTGTTGCCTGAAAAAAAGATCCTAAAAGCAACAAAAACGGCCGAAAAGACACCAAACAGGAAGCAAGAAAACAAAACGAAACCTGAAAGGAGCCAGGAATAAAATTTTGAATCTTCAAACTATCAGATATTTCTCTAAGATCTTCTCCAGGAATTTCATCAAAAATTATTTCAGGTATGTTCAGAAATTTCTTAAGGAGCACATTTAGCTATTACTTCCCAAGGAATTTCTGCACGTATATTCTCCAAGAATTTTGATTAGGATACCTCAGGGATTTAGCATGGAGTTTTCCAAGAAATACCACAGAAATGGAATTACTTCAAAGCAGCCCTGTCGTCGTAAGATTTGAGCTTCTTAATCGTCTTTTTTTGAGGGGGCGTTACTATAGCCCAGAAGGCGCTTCTATTCCCAGGTGTTAAGGATGTCTTCTCAAAAAAATAGCACAACTTTTTAATGTATAGGGATAAACTGTTTCCACGAACGTTGCTGTGGGTTTTCGACTTTCAGTCTATACACATCATAAACGGAAATCCAAAAACCAACATTTTAAAAATTACTAATATCACAAATACTTCAAAACACATGCTAACAAACGAAAACCAATATGCTTTCGCAGATATTTAGTTTGTTCTCCATTTCAATTAAAATATGGAGGTAATTACCAACGCATAATTTTGACAATACAACTGAATTGTATGATTTTTTTATTAGTTGATATTGTATTTATTTTTGTTTGATAAATTGACAACCACCAAAATGGCATTGTACAAACTATGATGCGTTTAATTAGAAATTCGTTTGTTCGGTGAATATTATTGGACAGTTTTTGCAGCTGCTCTAACTCAGTTTTTTTTAGTTTTTTGATGCTGATCTCAGAATTCAAAATGAAGCGCTAACGTTGGAACAGGTTTTTCTGATAAAATTCAAGATGGAGCCAAATTCAAAATGGTCACCAAAATTGTTTTGAATTGGACCACATCTTTCCTCCATGCGATGCCCCTGAGATTGCTTTGTGTTTCAAGGAATATATGAGAAGAGAAATGCGTGAAGAAATACATAGAATTTAAAAAAAAATGAGCTTTAGCAAACTGTCAAGCTAAGCTCCAACCAAGTTGAGTTAACCAAAAAGGCTCCTCCTCTAGTTTTATAATTCAAGCGAATTACGATGCAAACTGTAATTCTAATTATACCGATGGTAATCGCATTTTAGCTATAAATACTCAGCATAACTCGAAACATTTTTTAACGAGATATTATGCGTATTCTCAGTCATGTCAGACTAGGGAAACTTGTAGACTTGACTAAAATTCAAAGACAAGTTTTAGAAGTTGAACTTAAGAAAAAACAAAACTTAAGATTCGATGTTTCAAATTTTAGATTATGATGAAGCATACATATAGAAATATATGATATTTTTTCTTTAAAAAAATGAATCAAAAAATAAAGTTTACAAAGAATTTTTTGAGTTTTCTAAAAGCAAGACATCTAGAACGTTTGTACTGTTTTTTTTTCTTAAAGAAGAGGTGTTCGATTTTCAGTCAAATATATGGCATAAGGTGAAGATGTCGAAGCCAAAGTTCAAATTTTCAAGAGTACGGATCTGAAGAACCAAACATCCGTTTGAACTGAAAACCTAATCAATTGGTCACCACCAGCTAGTGATCAATCGATTAAGTTTTCAGCTTAAAAAGATGCTTGGTTCTTCAGATCCGTGTTCTTGAAAATTTGAAGTTTGGTTTCGATTCATCTCCAACTTAAATTAAAAATAAAATATCGCTCTTGAGACGATATCAAATTGAAAAAGTCAACAATTGCTGTGGATTTCAATATATTTCGCTTTGGTTTTATCTTTTGTATTTTTGCGTTAGATATATTAGTGAATCTTGGAATTGCCAAGTATCAATTATAGAAGGGTTTCAAACTGATTTCATCAAATTTACAAACATGAGAATGCTGCACTTTGTGCATACAGTCAAAGCTCGTCATAACGACAACTTCTATTGCGACAAATCTCTCTATAACGACATTTTCAATGGTCCATTCGAATTTCCATACTCATTTTAGCTTTTATAGCGACATTTTTCTGTTTCGACTGTTCTCTATTACGACTTTCAAGTCATATTTGGTAATCACTTAGTATAACCACATTTTTGTGTTCGTTGAATTATTTAAGTACATATTACGACCGTTTTCTTCCTCCATTCTTCTTAGCGACATCCAAATTCTTTATAACGATGTCATTTATAGCGACATCTCCTTGTAACGACGGTCCCTTGTGATGTCGCTATAACGACCTTCAGCTGTACTTGATTATGAAAGTTTATCACTATCACCAGAAAATTATTAGTCCAAAATAAACAAGGGTATGAACTGACTGTCTTAAGAACAATTAAGTTAAAGGTTTTTTCAGCTTTAAACTTTGATATATTTCATCAACATTCGAGAGTGGTCTTGGGCTCCTTAATGATCACGTGCTTTTCTCGAAGGATCTCTCGAGGTAATTTAATCAACAATTTATTTAATAATACCGAAAAAATTAGGGATCAAGCGCATATAGCCCTGTAGGCAAATGCTTTTATATCGTAATATCCATTTAATTAAGGGATTGTGCTACTTTGCCCTAAACAATGATTCCCCAAATGTCGTTACCTCGAACGTCGTCAGTCCCTTGAATGTCTGTTCTCCGAATAACCCGTTTCATAATTTCCTACATTTCAGAGTAGTGAACGGACCAGTCATCTGGTACGCACCCTGTCACTGAGAACTATTCTTGCACCTTCATGAACTGCATCACTTCTCGAAGAGACAGGTCATAGGTCATTCGGAAAAATGGGATTCGAGGAAAAGGGTTATTCGGAAAACTGTTATTCGCGGAAACGACGATGAAAAGTAGCACAATCGTTTGATAAATAGTATGGAAAAATAATATGAGACAAAACATAGATATTTAAACAACATTTAAAACGGAAAGAACTCACCAATATAATAAATAAATTGCTCGGCATACCCAATACGCTTATCAACATTGATTCTGATTGGATCGCTCATTCCCGCAAGAGCAGATAACGCAACCAAAGGACCAAATCACTTGATATACGTTAGTTAAGGTCATAAAGCAAACAAAATTTAATTGGTTTTCAAATTACTCCAGCGCATTGATACAGCTTGGAATTTTCGATTCATGCCCTACATATCGTTAAGTTGCACCTGATTTACATAGATTAAAATCAAATTACTCCAGGGCGGTATTACAGTTTGGAATATTCTTTTAATGTCCTAAAGGGCGTTAAGATGCACCTGACCTACATAAGATAAGCTCTAATTATCACAGGGCGTTGAACAGGCTAGATTTTAAAATTGGTGTCCTAGAAGACGTTTATATGTACCTAATATATCCAGGACGTTAATATATTTTGAAAATTTTGATGACATCAATCTTTTAAAGATAAAATCATATTACTCCAGCGCGTTGATACTGCTAAGAAATTTATATTGGTTTTCAACAGGGCGTAAATATGCACCAGATCTTGCAAAGATCAATATGGACAGAAGTAAAATTACTTCAGACCATTGATGTAGCTTGATCGATTGATGTTATACAAAGCGTTAAGATGTTGTTGAACTACGTGCAATAAGGCCAAATTACTCCAGGGCGTTGCTAAAGCTTGGAATTTGGATTGATGTCCTTCTTCTTTCTGGCGTTACTTCCCCACTGGGACAGAGCCTGCTTCTCAGCTTAGTGTTCTTATGAGCACTTCCACAGTTATTAACTGAGAGCTTACTATGCCAATGACCATTTTTGCATGTGTATATCGTGTGACAGGTACGAAGATACTCTATGCCCTGGGAAGTCGAGAAAATTCGAACCCACGACTCCCAGCTTGGTCTTGCTGAATAGCTGCGCGTTTACCGCTACGGCTATCTGGGATTGAGATTGGGATATACCTAATCTACATGGAATGAGGTCAAATTATTCCAGGGCGTTGATACAGCTTTGAATTTTCAATGAATCCAGGGCATTAAGTTGCACCTGATCTACGAAAATCAAGGTCGTAATACAAGGAAAATAGATATCGAATACAGTTAACTCTCCCTTACTCGATATTCCGTATCTCGATATCGAGTTAGAGAACCATAGTAAAATTTGGTTTTCATGGCTAACTCGATGGTCCCTTGGATTGCAGATGCACTGGTTTTGTGTTCTGTAAGTCGATACCTCCCTAACTCGATGGTCCCTTCAATATCGAGTAAGGGACAGATGACTGTAATATGAAATTGGTTTACATGACACGAGTCCAAATTACTCCATGACGTTGATACAGCTTGGAATATTCAATTGATGTGTTGCAGGCGTTAATATGTACCTGATCTAAAATTTACGTGAGAAAAGGTCAAATTACCCCAGGGCGTCAATACAGATTGTATTGTCAATCGATACAGGCTCAATGCCCTGTGCACTTGATCTACGTAAGACAAGGTCAAATTAGTGGAGGGCGTCTAAACAACTTGACATTTGTCCCACAAGTTTTTAAAAACAGCTTATTTACTTGAAACAAGGTCAAATCACTCCAGGGCGATATCAAATCTTGGAATATTCAATTGATGTCCTACAGGGCGTAAAGATGCACTTGGTCTACGTAAAATAAGGTCACATCACTCCAGGACGCTGATAAAGCTTGAATTTTCTATTGATGTCTTATAGGACGTTGAGATGTACTTGAACGATATGGGATTAGGTCAAATTACTCCAGGGCGTTGATAGAGCTTGGAGTTTCTATTGATGTTATACAGGGCGTCAAAATGCACTTGATTTACATGGGATGATGTCAAATTAATCCAGGGCATTTATACAGCTTGACATTTTAAAGTAATGTCCTACAGGGCGTTAAGATGCAGCTGATCTATATGAAACAAGTTCAAATTATTCTAGGGCGTCGATACAAATTGGAGTTTACAATCGATGCAGGGCATTGAGGGTCACCTAATCTACGTATGACAAGGTCAAATCAGTCAAGGGCGTTTATACATCTTGCCGTTTGTCGCACAGGGCGTTTAGATGCAGCTGATTTACATGGCACGATTCCAAATTACTCCAGGGCGTTGATAATGCTAGGAATATTCAAGTAATGTGGGGCGTATAGATGGACGTAAAGTTGCACTTGATCTACATAAGGGAGGTCAAGTTACTCCTTGACGTTGAAAAATCTTGTTTTATTTTAATTGATGTCATTAGGGGCGTTAGGATGCTACGGATCTGTATAGGATAGAGTAAAGTTACTCCTGGGCGTTGATACAGCTTGGAGTTTTCAATTTTGATCTACGTGGAATAAGGTCAAATTACCCTAGAGCGTTGATCAAGCATGGAATTATTAATCGATGTTCTACAGGTCGATAGAAATGGTGAAATTACTCTAGGGCGTTGATACAGCTCGTAAATTTCGATTGATTTTCTACAGGGCGGTAGTATGCTCCTGTTCTATATATGAAGTTTTATATGAAATGGGAAAAAAATACCCCAGAGCGTTGGTAGGTATAGGTAGGAAATTTCGATTGATGTATTATGGGGCGTTAGATTGTCGTTGATTTCGCACATTTTTTTATGATTTCGAGTGAAAAATTCCTAAAAAATATCTGAGAAAAGCTTCTTAGTCGTCGACTAAGCGCGACTAAGCAGCACGACAGGGCTGCTTCAAAGAATATTTCGGAAGTCTTATATATTCCTAAAAAAATCTTTGAGAAATTTTCCAAGAACGTCTCAATTCCTCAACAATTTTATCCAATGATTCATCCATAGATCCATCCAAGATTCCTGGTCTTCTTAAATTCAATCAATAATTTCTACAGGAGTTTATAGGGAGTCGCTATGTCCTATATGTTTTCAGGATTTATATAATATTTTAAATAGAAATTTATTTTAATATACCCTCAGTAATTGCACCAGAGATTCCTCCTAAAATTTCTACAGAAATTCATCCACTTTCCTTCAATTCTATGGGCTTTTCTCAAGTATGTCTTGAAAATTCCAAGAAACAAATTCTGAAAAATAAATCTGTGAGGTATTTAAAAAAAAATCCAAAGGTAACCCCTGATAAAATCTGTGTAAGTTTTTAAGTCATCTCAAATGAACAAGGACCTCTAAAACAACTCCTGGACTTTCGAGTCAGTTTAAAACGATTTAATAGAGAATTTGATGAGATAATCGAAAGAAAAAAATAATCGAATCTCGGGATAGTATTTCGCAGGATTTATTAAAGGAATTTCTTGAAAAACATTGGACAACATAGCGAAATAAATTGTACAGAAATGATTGGAGGAATTATTGGGAAAAACTACTATTAACTGGTATAAAACTTAAATTTACTTTTTTGAAGATTGCATGGCATGCTTTGAGAAAAAACAATTAAGAAATATTTGGAAAAACTATGAGGGTAATATTTGGATTAAATGCTGGAGAAAACTTGGATAAAATGCAGGAAAAAATCCTAGAGAGAAATAGGTTTGTTCGAAAAACCGCCCAGGAACTTCTGGATCCCTGGAGAAATTCTTGCAGAATTTCTTGAAAAACTTTCTTAAGCTATTATTTCTAAAAATCTTCAATATGTGGATTTCCTCGGGAGAAATTCTGTAAAATTTTTAGAAGATCTCCTACAGCGACAACTGGTGAATTCGGTTGAAGGATTAGTGAAAAAGCATCTGGAGGAAATTCTAGGATAGTTTTGGAAAAATAATCAAAATAAAGCTTTGATAAATCGCTGGAAAGATTTCTGAGAGAATTGACAGAGAAATCTCTAGAAGAATTTCACGAGAGATCGCTCTAGGAGACCCTGAAGGTACTCTAAATGAAATCACTATGATAATTTCTGAAGGTTTTCCTTGGGGAATCTAAGACGATATTCTTGAAGGGTCTGCTGAACCCGATATACTCTACAGAACATATACAGGGTTGGTCGTTGATATTTTTAAGAAACCATCCATTGATTCATTCAGAAATGCTGATAAAGGATGTTTCTTGTAACTATTCAACAAGTAACAAGTTGTAACAAGTTTCCCAAGATTTTCACTATAGATGTTCTCAATCGTTCTTCACACGAGCCAGAATTTTTTGGGTGTCATGCACAAATTATGTCACGCTTCACTATGAAAAACCTCATCATGTCTTCCATTCTTCATGAGAATAAGTACGACGTTGATCGAGTTTGTATGTATATTGAACAGATGATAAATAGTTTCATTTATTTATCAAGCTTTCTACTGATTTTGTTTTTGTTGAATCGTGGGTAGGACAACCCTTTGACTGTCCTACCCAGGTTGTTTTGTGCGTAGTACATGTCCTACCTGTCCTACCCACTTCCCGCGCCACTGCACATAGGGTAACTCGTTGTAATACGCCCCAACGGGGCAATACGCCCCTCTTCATTCTTACTGGATTGAGGCTTCCTTTACACGTAAATATGATCACATATCTTAAATATTCGCAAGAAAATTATGTTGCGCATATATGTTTTTTGAGAAGTATATACAATCAATAGAAATACTAAAGTTATCGCAAATCAGGTTTTTGTCGTAAAATTATGCGTCCAATAAGCAAGCCTCGCCGTGAATGGAGCTCATCCTTTACTATTGTACTTATTACAAAAACATTTACCGGAAGACGACTGCTAATGGACCCCTTTAAGCTTATCAAGTGGTGGAATTCTCCTTGAAAACATTTCTACAACGCTGTGGGCCTTTTTTCTATGGAAGGGGCATATTGCCCGGGTTGTTTTGAAACGTAAACATGGGGACCATTTACAAAAAACATATTATTTTTGAAGCAACCTGGAAAGAGATAGTTGCGTGCAGAGCATGACCACCTTGACATAAGAAACTTTAGAAGTGATGAAGCGATAGAGCAGTATTTCCTTAAGGGGGCGCATTACACCTTTTTACCTTATTAAAACTTATAACGGAATAATGCAACTGTGAGACATTTATGTAAATCTATTTACCTGTACTCAGACCAACTCGTGACATACAAACACCAATCTATTTTATTAAATAGATATAGAACTCATAGATATGCAAAAATTATTGATATTTCTTCATAATTCGTAGAGCTCCAAGTTCTCAAATCTAAAGTTTATTGGGAAAGCTTCGAAAGAAGCCCCGTCTAGCGGTACTATCCTTATTGTTGATGCTAAATGCTTCTGTGCCTTTTTCCTTTACACTGAAACGTCCCTATGAGTTGTTTCTACATTGTTTGAGGGCAGCTTATAGTGAAATGTGGTTAATTTTGTTTCGCTTACTCCTTGCAACGTTGAAGCTTAAGGAACATTATTTCAATAGTTCATAATCAGTTTTCTTGCACATAATATGATTGAGTCAAATCAAAACCTCTTACAGGTATACCTCAATTTAATAGACCCTCGATTTTGAAGTTGAAAATCTTTAAAAAATTGACGTATCCACTTAATTTTGAGCCTATTTAGTAAATATTTTGAATATGAAAAAATACTTTGGATCCCGCAAGCATGATCGAACATAATCCTAATTTGATAGTATGAATGTATTTTGTGCTTTAATTGAACTAAATATGGACAAATTACAATTTTGGTGAAGCACCTCCTGTCCCTCAGTCTCGGACAGCTTGATTTGTTATATGATATCTTTGTAATTATTGCACGAGTGTCTCAAAATACATTCATTTTTCATGGATTTCGTCGATTATGGTATCAAACATGCAATAAAATTAAGAAAAATGAACATTCAGAACAACATCGTAAAATGTGCTATTTTTCATCATATAAGAAAGAGGTTTTTGATAGGCATCTTGCAAACTAAGAAAAACTCAAATTATTCTTGTAAATGTAGCAAATGCATTGAATTGGTAATTATAAACTATTCCTATAGTGTACACATTCGATGATGATCAAATTTACAGAATTCGAGGCATTTTCAGATCTTGTCCGGTATTGGGTGCCACCTTTCGAGATCGATCAATTTGGTACTAAAACTCATCTTTAAAATGCAATATTCAAAATATTTATATTTTCAAATTTATTTTTGTACACTATAAAAATGATACAGTGGGATTCCGTTTTTGGCAACAAAGTTGAAATTTTCAGTTGCCAAAAACGGAACCGTGCCAAAATCGGAACCCATATTTCAAATTTTATTTTTCAACTATTGGTTTTGAAAGCATCATTACAATGTTAATACATCATTTTTGTGGAATCATAAGGCGTTGAGACTTCGAAAAGGTTCACTTCGAAGCATTTTCCCGAAGGGTTATACTATGCTATGGATCTATAGCTCCGTAATATTAAATCTGGCAAACGAATTTCTGGTCGCGTTTTTACGCCTCAACGTTAACAATTTTTTTTTAGAAGTTTTATGCATAATTTTTGTATAAAAGGGCCTTGTTAAACCAATAATTGCATAAGTGGCTTTTATTGAAGAACTGGACATTTTCTTAAAACTATGAGAGAAAACGAAAAAAAAATGTTTTCTTTTAAAGACGTATTTGCGAATCAAGAGCGCTGGGTATTGTAAAACGGCATGACCTTTTTTTTTTCTAATTAAATGGACATTTAAAATCAGTTTAACTTTTGGACTTAAGCGTAAAATTTGAAAATTTCGGTAAGTTTGGAATTGTTCCTTCAATTTATGTTTCTGATAAAGTAAAGCATTTTATAATGATTGGTTAACTGTATCAAAAGGGCAAACATGAGCATGAGAAGATGCATAAATGTCTTGTAATTGTGTAGAATTTAATTTTTACTTGAAATAATTTTTAATTCAGCTTGATATATGTTTTACACCTGCCTTATGAAATAAACTGAAATTTACAGGATCCTGTTATGAAACCTCAAGAACCTTATAAGAATCTTCAGGTTCTCATAAGAAATCTACAGAAAAAACGCTTGAGCTCTGAAGCATTTTGCCAAGCATCCGTAGGATCTTGCATAGAGTTGTCAGGATCTTGCTAAGGATTTTGCTATGAATTAACATCTTGGAATTCCGCTGCGATGTTGCCGAAAATTCTCAAGTCTCCGATGAAAAAAAATTAAAAGTTTATTATTATTAGGCTACCACTAGCACACCTCAAATTCCGCTAGGAACCTTTTCAAAATCCTCAAGCTTTCGCGGGAAATATTAAAAATACTACTAGAAATTCACATTATCCCGCTTATAATTTACAGGACGCCCTAGAGTTTATTAGGAATCACCAGCTTTTGGACATAATACTCCAACACCAGTTATACACTCTGAAGATCCCTCAAGAAGCTCTCAGTGTCCACGTGGAATCTGCAGATATCCTCATGAGTTCGTTAAAATTTCTTAAAAGTCCCACAAGAACGAAGAATCCCTTAAGGGTTCTCCAGGTTACAGTTAGGAAACTCATAGACTCAGCTCGTAAGGAACATTTTGATGATGTTGAGACCCGTATCCTTGATTAACAATCTTGTACAGAATTCTGGATCGTCTCTTTACAAATCTAACGCCTTATAGAGTCTATAAAAAAGAGAGAACTTAGCTTTAAATAGTTGACGCAGAAAGATCAATATACACACCAATACCCCAGACAAAAAGTAAAAACACTCTCAGTCGTATTTATCGCAGCTTCAATGGTATTATTAAAAATAAATTGTAATTTGGACTGTATTCGCATTTGTCATGTTATTAAATGAAATTAAAAAAAAAGTTATGATTGCGGTGTGTTTTTACATACGCAATGTATATAAATCCATAATAATAAAGACAGCGAGACAAAATTTATGATTGTAACTCTGTGTAAGTCATAGATTTTTCGTTGTTCTTATGTCGGTGCTGGTGTTTTGTTCAGACAAGCTGTTCCAAATTTGAAGATCAGTGTTTTTTTATTGTATCACCTACTGGCAGACTCAAGTGGGCTGGTCACTCAATATGAATGCCTATGAAAAGAGATTGGTTTTAAGTTGAGATACTGGTGGAGATTATTGGTGTCATGAAACGTTGCCTATGTATGACCAATGACCATTCTGAAGTAAATAAGCGCGTACGCGAGTCCTTAGTAGTTGGTGAGATTTAGGGAAACATCGACGAAAAAGGAGATCTAGAATGTAATCGGTGTAGAGTTGACATGCTATTCAAGTGACTAAAGCAACAGACACGATAATATTTACAAAAATTTACAAATTTTAATGGAATTGAAAAATGTTGCCAAAAACGGATCCATTTTGTTGCCAAAATCGGGGGGTGCCAAAATCGGAGCATGCCAAAAACGGAGCATGCCAAAAACGGAATCCCACTGTAATATTTATCATAAATGGGTAACACGAGCCCATAAAATCAATATTTTTCGAATTATGAATTTAGTGGCTTAAGTGTCCGGTACTGGGGGATCTCCCCCTATTTATACATTTATTTCCAAATATTGTACTAATAACTTCAGATGGATTTTTACATAATGTTTTTCAGAAGTCACTTCATAAGAATTCCACAGATCAATGAGTTTTTTTTTCAATAGCAGCTCCCAAAATTCTCCATTAATTTGTTCAAATAGAAGATGATTTTACAGTGATTTAACTTGAAGTTATTAAAAAAAAAGCAAAAATAAATTCTTCAGATTATTTGTTTTTATATTCTTGCGTAACTTGACAAACTCTGAGAACACTGCACTATTGGCCAGGGACGCAATCTGGCGGAACGAAATTAATATCTCGGTAAAGAAGTATTTCCGGCATTTGGTGTTTCTGCCAAAGTTTTTTTTTTTGTAATAAAGAGGACCATCTACTGACATAAACGGATAGTTCGTAAATCGTCCGCATAGGTGGCGCCACTATTTTACTTTTCACTATTACGTTCTAGAGCCTTGGCATGTTCGGTAAAGTTGTTTTGATAAAAGAAACAATTCTCTCAAAGACACTAAAATCACACAGCCTACTGTTTTCGAGTTTTTGGCAAAATAAGACCAAATTAGTGAAAAACAATATTTTTTGCCAAGTTTGATATCCATGTCAAATAATATTTTTTTGCTGATAAGAATATTACAAACAGAAACATTGAAAAACTTAATAACTCCAAAAGCGCAAAAATAGCAAGCTCAAATTTTCAGGCAACATAGAACAGTATTAGTTAAAACGGATGTCAAAATTTCAAAGAGAGTGTTTTTGAGATATTTCCATTTTTTACAATAATTTTATTACTTCAATACAGTCAAGGGCAGAATTAAATAAAATCGTGTAAAACATTAAGACTGAGATAGCCGAATAAATTAGTAACATCAAGTACCAGTCGACGGTTCCAACTACTTCTATACAGTTGAATTTTCATAGGTTGATCTGAAGGGACCATCGACTTACATAAATGACGGACACAAAATCAGTGCAAATGTGACCCAAGGGGCCATCGAGGTAACCATAAAAACCAACTTTTGTTATGAATCTCTAACTCGATATCGAGATACCGTATATCGAGTAAGAGAAAGTTGACTACATAATGGTTCTTCTGAAAAATTTGGTGAAAATCTTTGAATTTCCAATGGGAATGTGTAAGTCTGGTGGAAATTTTCAGTAATTCGGTAGTATTTATTCGATTCCAGCAGACAATCAAAAGTTCCACTTCTAATTGAAATTTCATTCGGTTTCCTTGCGGTAATTTTAGAAATCGGTTATTATATTTGAGATTCCGTGAGGAGTGTAAGAATTTCAGTTGTAGTTTTGGAAATTGCGTTGGGAATCTCAAAAATGTCTACCGGGAGTCTGAAGAGTATCTTCAGACTCCCGGTAGAGTATCACCATTATTCAGAAAATGTTCACTTAAATTCGAAACATTGCTAACAGGACAACCAAGATTTGCTCCAGCAATTCCACCAAAATTCCAGTAATCCTGAATACACATTTTTACTGGTGTCCTAAAAATTCTCATCGCACCTATTCATAATGGAATCCTAAATATTACCGTCAGAATTCCAACATTCCCAGATTCTAACACACGCTGTGCTCAGATTCCCACTTCTAAAGATTCTTAAAGGAGGCCAAAATATCATTCGTAAATAGGATCCTAATTTTTTTGATAAATTCGTGTTTTATCAAATAACACCACAGATCGTGTGCATTAGACAGTTTCACAAAAATCAAAATTTCTGGGATTCAACCAGTCACCCCCAAGTCCTAGTTGCAATACTAAAACAAACTACCAGACAAATTTTCATCCAATTTGGAGAAGATTAGGAGGTGCCTCAAGTCGAAATTGTGTTTTTTGGCTATTTTTTACATTCAAAAAATTCTACCTAGAATTTTGAAAAATGAAAAACAAAATAAATACCACTGGTTGAACGTATTATTAGTACTTTACAACTTTTGAGAACACTGTATGCCGATTAGAGATGGTTTTGACCTCATAAAATTGATTTCTGTTCATTAAAGTACCTGTAAAACATACATTTCTCTACAGTTTTTGTTCTACGAGATTCTTAACCTCATGCCTAATCGTAAAAGTTCAATCGTAGTATCATTCCTTTGTCATTTCTGAACATTATTGTAGTACATCATTTTTTTATCCGAATTACAGATAAATTGTAAAAAATCGTCGGAAATACGACATTCCTCATTCCCCTGCATTTAGAGCTGCCACCAAATGGCGCAATTGCTGACATGTTACAAAATTGAACATAGTAGCTTTGCTTTTTCAATGATGGATGATGATTGAAGAAAACATCCAGCAAATGTCATCAACGCAGTCGTGTTTCAAACAACATTCTCATTTGATGCCAAGCAATTTCATATGTGATATAGCCCCGAAGTCAAGCTTCTCGACTACCGATCTTGAGGATCAGAGTTTGATTCTTTTTTTCGAGTGAAGCCAATATTTATTATATGCAGCATTGAAAAAGGACTAAAGGCGCAAATCACTACTTGAGCATTTCTCTTCATTCACTTAGGAGTGGGAGATTTTTGTGAGTTCTATTGATTAAGACTCAGCCACAAGATACACTTTTGAACAATAAATCGTGATGAAATTTGTTGGCCTCAAGTCATTTGGTCCATTGAAAAAAAAAAGAACACTCTAAATGAACTCGCGTAATCAAACTCTGATCCTCAAGATCAGTAGTCATGAAGCTTGACCTCGGGGCTATATCACATATGTAAATGCTTGGCATCAAATGCGAATGTTGTTTGAAACACGACTGCGTTGATGACATTTGCTAGATGTTTTCTTCAATCATCATCCATCATTGAAAAAGCAAAGCTACTATGTTCAATTTTGTAACATGTCAGCAATTGCGCCATTTGGCGGCAGCTCTAAATGCAGGGGATTGAGGAATGTCGTATTTCCGACGATTTTTTACAATTTATCTGTAATTCGGATAAAAAAATGATGTACTACAATAACGTTCAGAAATGACAAAGGAATGATACTACGATTGAACTTATATGATTAGGCATGTGGTTTAGAATCTCGTAGAACAAAAACTGTAGAGAAATATATGTTTTACAGGTACTTAAATTAACAGAAATCAATTTTATGAGGTCAAAACCATCTCTAATCGGCATACAGTGTTCTCAAAAGTTGTAAGGTATTAATAATACATTCAACTAGTGGTATTCATTCTGATTTTTATTTTTACAAATTCTTGTTATAATTTTTTCAATGTAAAAAATAGCCAAAAAACACAAATTCGACTTGAGGCACCTCCTAATCTTCTCCAAATTGGATGAAAATTTGTCTGGTAGTTTGTTTTAATATTGCAACTAGGACTTGAGGGGGACTGGTTGAATCCCAGAAATTTTGATTTTTGTGAAACTGTCTAGTGTGCATGCTACTACTTTGACAAATTTTTCCGCTCAAATGACTGCTCTATCTTGAGCGTGAGCTTAATTGGTCGCCCATGGTTGCTATTCTAGTATCGCCAGATCAGCTGCATTTACACAAGGAACCAATTGGGCGAATGTATACCCTCAATGTATAAGTGCTGGTGATTTTCTATTTTCAGGCAACAATGACATTCACTTCGCCAAAAAATTTCCACTGGAGTGTGACAAAATCTAAAAACAAATAGAAAAAAATGTTTTTTTGGACTTAAACCAACAAAAAACACTTCAAAATTGAATAAACATGTGTTTCTGGCCTAAACTTAAACGTTCAGTATTAAGATTGGAACAGAGCTTTAGGACCCTATTCCAGTAATTCGTCTGGAATTAATAATTGCCAATGGTACACATTGTAATTGAAGGGTTTGCAGTGGAATCTTAAAAAATCTATGGATATTCCACAACTTTAAAGAAAATCAAGAACTCTAACCAATAATCTCAATATAACAGCGAAATTCCAATATACCATGACCCCACAGTTATGGATCAAATAGTGTGGTGTCCAACCTATAAAATTCAATAAAACGACATGGAAAACGAAAAATTGTAATTTGAAAGCACGAATAGAATCGTTTCAAATTGGAACTTCGGTTAGTAAACTGTTTTGAGTGTAATATTTACATAGGATCGCATAAAAATTAAAAACTGTATCGGGTTCTGAAAACCATATTATGGATCAATTTTCATATTATGGATCAAATTGTGACATATTACGGATCAGTGCGCAAAATCAATAGATTTTCAACTCAATGCATCTGTATTGCATGATTTGGCGAAAGTTAACAATGTGTCACATATTACTGCAAAAAATAGCAGTGTTAGAGCTGGAAACAAGGGTGAAATTCCCTTTTTTGTGTGATACTGCATTGTAGTTACTGAGACATGAACTGTTTACGCTCTACATCAGGTTTTCCACCCATTTTTGTCTGCTAAATAATAAAATTTACAAACCTTGATGTTTTATGAGTTTTATTTTTATTACTATGATCTGAAAATGTCGAATCCAATGCTTAAAATGACAGAAATCTAGATTCTTTGAAAGTGATCCATAACCGTGGTAAACAATCATTTCCTGGTCCATATTATGGATCACTAGTTAGAAGTGCCAATATTCGGTATTAAGAATCAACAATCAAGAAAAATGTTTTCCAAAGATGAATTCATACTAAATCGAAGCAAACGAGCATGTTTTATGCTATAACATTTGAATTTTACCACCTGTGGGAGCTTATGAATGCTGACGGCACTTCTTACAGAAAATGACCATATAATGGTAGCTGTGTGATACCAATTAAACATATGTCAAATACACCGTTATTTAGCGGTTGAATGTTGTGCTTAACATTACAAATGGTAGAAGACAAATAGTGTAACATGGGAAAAATATGTTTCACGTCTACGTTTATGTTTTGAGCGAGTTATCCGATGTTGAACGCCAAAGTGATCCGTTACTGTGGGTGATCCGTAACTGTGTGGGCATGGTATTATCTAGTCTCAATTTTTAATTCCAGATCTGCTAGATCGTAATTCCCATGGAAATCATAAAATACATTTTCCCAAAATTCAAAATTTCAACGGAAATCCCCTTCCTGATTCCGAATATTACGAAATCCCAAAATACGCAAACAGCAACTAATTTATTGTTAGTATCATTCGCGTCGTGAAAATTGTAAAAATCACATTAAAGTATTTGAAATTAGTGTATCTGATTAGAGTTAAAGTGGCGCACGACTTTTATTCAGCGAAGGCAGCTGTAAAAGTTTGAGTGTATTAGTTCTTAGGGATGATTCAAATATGACGTCCATCATTTTTTGGGATTTCTAAACCCTCATTTAATAACTGTTGAAATGCCCATAAAACACTAGGCTGGGAAGTCAGTTCTGTCCAAGTTGAAACATAATGCCAATATAAAAAAGATCAGGTTCGTGTTTCTCAATTTATTATTGGAAGTCTACTAGAAGCAAAATCTGTTCCATTTGAGACCTAATAATTTCAAAGAATACATTTTGCTTGATAAGTGTGTAATTTACGGAAATTTCCTTATTTCCAGTCCAAATTTCTGAAAACCTAATAAATGAAATTTACTCGTAAGAGTGTTTACGAAACAGCTGCTCAATTTACTGAGATTGCTGACGTTAAATCCAAATACTGAATGCGGAAGTTAATCTATCATAATTTCAAATAAAATAAACATCTTTCTTATGACATCCAATGTAAATACAACCGTTCTTATCAAATTCCCCTTTTTCTATATTTCCAGATCCAGTGCCTCCATACCTCGCCGTTGCCCGACTCAACATAACGATGACGTCGTCCGGAGTGGCGTCGTCGTCAACGACTTCCCACCGCCACCTGCCTCGGTTGGCACTGGTGGCACTATTGGTACTGCTCAACGCCATCACGGCTTCTTCCTCATCGTCGTACATCTGTCCCAAGGGTTGTGAGTGCAATGACGCCAGTATCACGTGTACCAGCGTATCTGGACTGCGGAGCATTGATAAGAGCTTGCCCATCAAACGGCTGGTTCTATCCGGCTTGGAACTGAAAAAGATCCCAGCCCAGCTGGAAAATATTCGAAACATCACCGAGCTGGATCTTTCCAACAACCATCTGTCGGAGGTGAGCCACCTGGGCAAGCGGATACGACGACTCAATCTCAGCCAGAATCGAATCACGTCCGGCAAGCTGGTCAAGATCCCGCAATACGTGGAATCGCTGAATTTGTCGCACAATGAAATCACTTATCTGCCGCTTTACTTGATGAAGCTGAAGAACCTACGATCCATCGAGCTGGCGAATAATCCGATAAACTGCACTTGCGAAACGCTGCACATTCGAAACTGGCTGACAACGAATCACGTGTGGTCCGATCAACATATCAAATGCAGTGCACCTCAAGAATTTAAGGGAAAACCGTGGCTGCAGATCAAACAGTCAGATGTTTGCAATGATGCTAGAAGGAACGGTGGATACAACTGGGATGACTATGAAGACGAGAACGATTTGATGATGGGAGATCAAGCACATTTAGGTGATGACGAAGACGAAGATGAGGATGACTTCAAGAAAGAGTACTTGCCAGTTGGGGAGAAGGTAAAGTCTCAAGATCCACCGATCGAGATACAGAACGATGAAGAATTGGATGATGGGTCTGGTAATGGTTCTTCGATTGGGGAAGAAGAAAAGGTTGAAGCTAGAAAAGTTGCTGATTTGTCGGCAGTTGAAGGATCTGGTGAATATACTGGCGACAATGTCCGAGTCGGTCAGATTCAGAATGCTGTCGAAGATGACGAAGATGAGGGTAGTGGAAGTGGTGCTGGAGTGATGCCTTTTGGATCACGCGGAATCGGAGCTGAGGAGGCTACTGAAGGTCCACTTTCTGAAACAGACTTTGAAGACAGCACCAGTGAAGAAAAGCCCATAACTCCCCCGAATGGTTTGGGCATTTTCGGTAAAGGTCTTGACGATGATACAACGGCATCGGAAGGTACTGAATCTACGGAAGGAATTGTACCATTTGTTGGAGCTGTTGATGTCAGTAAAGGTACTACCGGAGGTACCGAGAGCCCAACTGAAGAACATAAAGCCAACATTTCCGAACAACCTACCCGTGCTGATGCAGATAGCCAAGGAACCTACATTCTATTGGCAATTCTTGGAATAATACTGGTTTCCTTGATCGTTTTAGTGATGTGCAAGCGGAAACCAAACTCTAGGAATCGTCGTGGCAAAGCAGATCTGGAAGCCGCTAGGGGACGAGAAATGCTTGATATGGATAAGAATCTTCTCGGCAAACCATTGGAAAAGAATGGACACAAGATTCCAGAGCAAGCACCTCTGATGAACGATCGGGACAAGTCTGATTATCAGAAAGTCTTCAGCGATAAGCCCAACAACTACCCACCAGCAAAACCAGAACGTACCTCACTAGATAAACCCACCATGGAATCGTTCAAACCAATCACAGCCGACAGAAACAAGAGTAAAGAAAGCCTGTATGAAAATGTGCCTCAGAACAACAATAATAATACGGTTCCGCTACAGAACGGAAATGGGCCTGTCGGAAATGGTGACCTAGCAGGAGTTCACCATCCCAATCACAATGTGCCATCCCAAGACGAAGAAGTGTTCCTACCGCCTAACGGCAACCCCAACCAACTCCACCCAGAGTCAGTAGACTCACCCAAACCCAAACGATATAGTCCCATTTATGTACCGACATCGCCAAAGTCCGATCGTTACAGTCCGGTGTACTCGCCGGAAACCGGACGCGTCAAAATCAAACTAACCGAAACTCCCAAACCAAAAACTCCTATCTTGGTCACACGAAGTCGATCGAGAGCCGGAGACTACATAACGACAACCGACCAGAAGTTCTGATCCACACTATACAGCCAACGACGAAGACCTTGGTACACCTGGCGGATTTTGCTGCAGCCTTCCTAACGAATCCGGGACGTCACGAGTCCGGTGACGTCCGTCTAGGCACTACTAATCCGGACTGGCGGTGGTTCGAGTTTGTTTTTAGTACGACACTGAACATTCGTTATCGGTGAGATACCAAAACCGATAAAAGTTCGAAAGAGTATATCAAGTCAGAAATTTGTGTAGATAATCAACTGTTGAGAATTAAGCTTCCTTCATTCAACGTTACGTAACAGTCAGGTGCGCTCAAAAACAGTAATTGCTTAGGAAGAGATTTTCAGGAATTGTAGTGAACAAAATGTGGCGTAAAAATCGTAAGCATCTTTATAGTTGCAATCATGATAGAAGATTATTTTACATAGCATATTTAAATAGCAAGACATCATCAAAGTGCACAAATCATTTTCAAATTTGACAAATCAAATGTTAGATCACAAAACCATCAGAACAAGAAGAATATTTCAATCGTGAAACAAAAAAGTCAATAAATATTTTAAACAAATCAAAAGTCAATTGTGATATTCAAATAATTACACTTATCTACACAAAAACACCATACTTCTAGTGAGAACACAATACGCTGAGAAAAATCAAATCAATCACATAACATTCGGAAGCGCCTTCCTCTAGATCCTCTCACATATTAGGCCATTTTGAATCATCTGAAACGTTTTTCTTCTGCTGGACCCATGGAATGTAAATATAATCGTGCAAAGTGTAATAATATTGATCCTCCCCCTTTCCAGTCGAGGGACATGTTTCCTAGTACATACTACAATGTGACGATTAAAGATGCCAATAAATTATGAAACTAAATTAAAAGTAACACAAACCATCTATCTTTCGACTTAGGTATAGAGTAATTCATAGCTTAGTTCATTAGTACGAAGGAGTTTTTCACGTATGAATGTTTTCTTGAGAAGAAACATTTGATGATTTTGTAAACAAATGTGAATGAACAAATCATATACTAAAATTTGCAAATGCTGCCTTATCGGAAATTCGGAAGAAAAACTACCTAAAATAATGAGGCGTTGTGTATAATGTGGAATCGACGGTTCAGTTTGCAATCAAAATCTGTGTCAGGAATGAACATGATTGTTAAGTTTAAATAATTTAACGAAAGAGAGGAAAGTGAAGAAAATACTATTGTATATGTATTTTAAATAAATTATATTAGAATTTAACACTGTCGTAAAAATAGAATATTCTTGTTTTTCTCTATGAGTATCCGAAATTTAAAGTTGACTTTGAAAAGCACATTGCTAATTATAGAGATTAATTTAAAATTGGTTAGGAGGATCTACAGTTAGTATTTAGAGGTTGATTGAATGTTCAAAGGCCGGAACAATCTTCGACAATCGAAATTTATTTAGTCTACCCAACTCTATTAACAGATTAATAGAAATCATCTGTTTGGGAGGTGAATTGTCCCAATTGTGGAATCAGAATTTGGGATGGTGTCAATGAATATCTCTGGTGATCTTCTAAAATACTAAATTTTACCATAGTTCCGTAATCCAGTAAAATTGATCGTTGGGATGAAAATAATTAGTTTGGGAGAATATAACAATTTCTCTCAGAGCTATTGAAGGTGCCGTTTACACCACGCATATTCTGTGTTTTATACTCCATAGAATTTAAATGATAATTTCAAACTATGTTATGGTAAAAGTTAAGTTTGGCAAAAAATAATTAACATTGTCTATAGGTGCAATCATCATTCCTGAATGTAGCCTTTAATTAAAACCTCTGGGCTTATGATGTAGGAAGGGTGTACTTTTAGCAGGCAGTCCCTTTACGGCCTTTTTGTCTTAAATTGTAGCAACCTGCGTTGTTGATATGAACCTCAAAAGCTATTTATCTAAGTACCATCGATATACAGGTAAATTTTGGCTGACTTCGGATGATTGATGATTTATTTACGACACTTTATTGATTGAAATAATTAGTGTCGATCAAACTTTAAGCTCCTTTGCATTTAAAATAGCACTATTGTAACTATAGTTGCATCTCTAAAATATATGTTTTATTATACTAAATAAAGATATATTTTTCATAGCGAAAATATAAAAGCTCCATAAAAATATTATTTTAAGTTTTGCCTGCACCGTGAAGCCAGAGCTAATATAGAAACAGATATCAGAATAATGCTTATATATAGTAGCAGCACATGTGTTCTTAAAGTGACTCAAACGATAATCAATAGAAAATTATATATTTCCGTTGTTTTTATATGTCTTAACAACTCTGCTCTTGGGTTAAGCAGATTAGTGGCAAATTTTAGTCGTGTATTCAGCACATTGCAAAATCTGCTTTATCGATTCAATGTTTAACTACTGTCCGATAGGTGGCTAGCACAGAGAAATATTTTCAATCATTGAATTCGATACACGTAGAGATCAAACTACCCAAAAACTAAGTTCTTTAAAAAATCTGATTTGGGTAGACTGCATTTAGTTATTACCCACGGTTGGGTTGTTTTGCCTCCCTCGCAGCAGCATTGTTGTCAAAAACAGAGAGAGATGCATTGACCCAGCGTCGAATGTCCATGGAATAAGTCAAATTTGGGATCTGCGGAGACTTCAAAAGGGGCGATCCATTAATTACGTAAGACAATTTTCGGGGTTTTTCAACCCCCCTCCCCCCATAGTAAGCTTTTTTGTATGAAAATTAAAAAAAAAATGTATGGCGCGTAAGATATCTCAAACCCTCCCTCCCCCATAAACCCATACATAATTAATGGATAGCCCCAAAGGCATCGCTGGGTAGATTTATTTTTTCGTCGAGTTGTTTTTTCACTGTTGTCTACCTAATGAAAAGTGTAAGTCAGTTAACCCAAATTTGTGTTATCCCACGAAAGAGCAGGAGTCAAAAAAAGTCAAGGTTGCGTTGATTTGTGGCTCCGTGCACGGAGACATGTAGACTAGCTTTTTTATGTAGAATAGAGCAATCACCCTCCTACTTCACCAATTTAAAAAAAAACTTATGGGATGGTACACAAATTATGTCACGCTAAATTTCAACTTTTTAGACCCCCTCCCCCCCCCCCCTTTGTCACGTTTTTTGTATGAGACCTCCAAAAATTTTGTAAGGGTTGTCACGCTTGGCTTGACCCCCTCCCTCCCCCTTGGAGCGTGACGTAATTTGTGCATGACCCCTATATTATTGAATCATAATATCAGCAAGTTTAAACAGAATCTGCGACAATCGCAAGTTTTACTCATCGTGTTTGTTTAAAAAAAAACCCACACCATTTTTGAACATTTCACCAGCTTCGATTTTGGCGTGTTTGTATCATCCAATGTGTCATAGTTTTCCTTGCACACAAGCTTCCCATCAAGTTGCGAGTATACTGTAAAAGATTTCTACTCAGAGCCTGAGCTAGCTTTATTCAGAAATCTGGAGTCTTATGGTCATTTTTTATTTTCTATTATAAAATGAACAGCTAATACTAACTTTGAGTAATTTGTTGTAACACAAATGAAAAAATATTAGATAAACCAAAAGTGGCTACATACTAACAATCTTTCATAGTGTAAGGATGAATACACACTGATTTATTTTAATTAATTTATCTACACACACACGCTGAGAAGGCGTACCACGTGTTTGAGTACATATCTCGCGTATAGTATCGTACAGGCGTATCTGTGATCGATTTATCTACATCGACTTTCTCTTTAGATTAAAGAGGGGAACTGGGTAAAAAATGTGCCGTCGGGGTAAAACGCGCCACCCTTGTTTTGAACAAACGACGTGCTTTGGGACGCTGTTTTTCACCCGAGATAATAGAAAGTGTATTAAAATGCGTCCCTGCGTGTTTTCCTGGCAAAAATCGTGAAAAACTCGAAACAACGTTTTTCGCTGTTTTCGTTGTAATTTTGTGTTATTTGCTAGGTCATTTTTCAGATCGATAAACAACAAAACTTTGGAAACTATCACCGAGAATCGTATCGTGTACTCCCATAGTTTGTATTCCACGCGAAAAATATGTTCAATTTATCCTTCAAAAGCGTATTGAAGGACTTGAACTAATCAATTCGTGGGGCAAAAAAAAACACTAAAACAGCCGTTTAAATTCAAATTCCAGCAAACGTAATGCCACGCTGAAGTTACATGCCAACTTGAAACTTACAAATGCACATTTTTCGAATCAGTATTCATTCATTTATTTAGTTAACCAAACAGATAACACCATTAGCGTAACTTGAACTCAAATCTAGGACTTGACTCTTCTGATCGAAAAAATACCTTAAGTAATGTGTATGCTTAGCATGAGAGTTAAACTTTTCTAGGGGGGGGGCTTAAACTTTTCTAGGGGGGTCTAAGCCCCCCTAGACACCCCCCACCCCCCCGTATTTACGCCAATGGATAACACTAAATGAACAATTTCACGCCACAATACTCGGTTCGTAGCCGCATCTCTCCATCCTCGGTTCTGCCCCACGCTCGCCAAATCGATACGCACTTGACCAGCCCACCTACCTTTTTTTTGCATTAAATTCGTGTTTATATACTTATTTTGTTTTACATGGAAATCGGTTTACAATTTAAGAGGTTGACCAAAGTGGTCCTTCAGCTTTGATTCAGTCGTTTGTTCTAGTTTGGTTTTACCCTGGTAATAAAGTTGGCCTTATAGGCTCTGGTAGTTTAAAAGAAAAATTTGATAACCTCCCAAGAAACAATTTTTGCTTTAAGAAAAGTTTCTCAGAACTGTTTAATTAAGCTGTTAGTTGCCTAATGATTGATAATTGATATTAAACTATTATTCAAGCCTTATTCGCCCAGAAATGGAGAATCTATTCAACAACAACAATTTTATTAACGTATTTTAGTACATGTTTATTCAATGACTTTACCTCGGCTGTTAAACAGTAGTAACATTATAAGTAGACTTTATAATGTTTATTCAATGCTTATTAGGCGTTTGTTTGACAGGATTTCGTATCGTGTTATTTCTAAATTGTCGAAGAAAAGTTGTAGATGCCATTATTACTCATGGTAACAAGTGTACAAAATAGTAGACTTTGTTCAGCATTAGTTCAACAACAACACATGCTGAACACAATCTGTTTAAGCGTTTTGTTTAACTGAATTGGACATCATATTTATTTATAGAATTAATTGTATAAACATACAAAAAGCGGTTTGTTCAATGTTTCATCAACATTTATTTTATAATGGAAACAGCAAAAACATTGGTAGTTATTTGCGCACTTCATGAAATACTCATATCTGGATGCCTAGGAATTTGGCACTTCATTATTCAATCAAACATTGTTGGGATGTCGAGACTCGAACTCAGGACCTTCCGATTTACAGGCGCATGCTTCTCCACTGCTCTAACCAAGGTTACATAGAACAGCAGATAAAGAGCAGTATTTAAAGATATAACAAGATAATCGAACAAATTATCGTACATATGTTGTTTAAACATTGTCTAAGTATTTTGCTTGCCTACGGTGTATGTACACATCTTTGTTGAGCATTGCTTGTGAATGGTCTCAAACGTAAGACTTATTCAAGCTATCAGTTTTATTATAGTTTAAAAACAGATGAATAATCACCTTATCAAAACATACTGTTGAATTAACACTGTACAAAGTCTATTTTTAGAATGACGGTGATCATAAGTAATAAGAACTTCTTCAACTATTCTTCCACGATTTAGTTATTACTCGTTATAAATCCCTGTTAAACAAACGCTGAACAAGCATTTCTGAATGATCGATAGATAACTGGTGGTTTACTTGTTGAATACACATTGTAGAGTCTATTTATAATGTTATTAATATATTAAACTTTGGGAGGGATTATTAGAGTATGTTTAAAACAACAAATGAACTTTAACACTTCACTTTTTGCAAAAAAATAAAATACTAGAATCATGATGTTTTAGTATTTTATTTTTTTGCAAAAAGTGAAGTGTTAAAGTTCATTTGTAGTTTTAATGTTATTAATGTTTAATAGCCAAGGTAAAGTCATTGAATAAGCAAGTACAATACTGCGTTAATCAAATGGTTTATTATTGAATAGATTCTCCATTTCTGGGCGAATAAAGCTTGCATAATAGTTTTAATTTCATCAAGACAATTATTAAACAATCAGTAAAACAGCTCTCAGAAACTTTTCTCGAGGAAGTAATTGTTTCTTGGGAAGTTGAACAATACTTGTGATTGAGAATTTCAATCTTAGTCGGTAATAATGGTTACTACCACACTTCCACAAGGTTTGAACAAGGATGCACCTACAATTATGTTTAAGAGCTTTTATATTACTGGTGGTTGAAAAGTTCAATTCAAAGCTTTTCAAAGCAAACATATTTTCACTGCCGTTTTGTCCCATTTAAGTATTGTTGAAAAGTGATGAAACAAGTGTTGCTAAAAATTGTAATAGCTTGTTATTCAATTGTTTGTCGCATATGGAACAACAGAGTCTGGATCTTGAGAAACAGCACATCTTCAATTATTATAGAGAGGCTCTTATACAACCATACTAAATTATCAACCAACGTTGCTTCAACTTTGGTTCTACTTGCTATTAAAATGCCATGAAAGTGTGGAACAAAAGTGCTGCTAACAATATATGCAACATTTGATCATAACTTTGTACAACTTATACTTTTGTTCAACTACCACGGCTGCTGTAAAGCTTAAGTTAAGCAGGCAAGTTTATTAATCGCCTACAATTGTTTCTTTAGCTAACTATTATTTACAAGACTAAACGAAAAATTTGATAACCTAGGGGGGAACGAGGTCCCGGATGACCTGTTGGCCAGATTGAAGGAAACAAGCCCTGAATTTTTCGATCGAGTCATTAAAGCGCTCCTCTAAAGTTTTGATCTCGGCCAGACGGTAGACCTCGGTTATCCTCGTTCTCGAAGGACTGTTGAGGATCATCCGGAGGAACTTATTTTGGGTTCTTTGGAGCCTCAGATGGTGGGTTTTTGCGCAACTCTCCCGCCATATTCGATGACAGGAAGGATGACCTGTTTGTAAACAGCAAGCTTGTTCTTCAAAGACAGAGTTGACTTCCGGTTGATCAAAGGATATAGCGCTTTTAGCAAGATGGTGCTTTTGATGACCGTTTTGTCAACCTGCTGTCTGAAGAGAAGCTGACTACCTTGGGCTGTCTAACGTTAGCCCAAGGTAGTCAGCTACATCAGACCATTCCACCATTTATATACCGAGGGTGATTTTACTATCCTCAGCCGGAACAAGTCTGGGGGATTTGGAATAGGGGAAGAGGATGACCTGGGTCTTCGCTGTGTTGATACAGATCTTCCAGCTGTTCAAGGAATCTGACAAGACGTTCAGGCCCCTCTGGAGTCGAGATGTTAACGCTCTCGTGAATCTGCCGCTGTAAACGACTGAGGTGTCGTCAGCGAACAGTGATAGAGAGCCGCCTTCAGGGAGCTGAGGCATGTCCGAGGTGAACAGGTTGTAGGTATAGTAGGGGACCTAAAATACTACCCTGTAGAACAACTGCGGGGATGTTGAGTGGGTCTGAGTTGACTCCATTGAGAGAAACCCTGAACGTCCTGTTAAACAGATAATTTTTGAGATTCTATGACACTACCCCGAACGCCACTACCCCGAATGCCACTACCCCGAACGCCATTACCCCGAAAGCCATTACCCCGAATGGGTCATTACCCCGAACGCCACTACCCCGAATGGGTCACTACCCCGAACGCCATTACCCCGAATGCATAAAATTTGGAACTTATTCTAGTGAGATAGTGGGGAGATAATTATACGATTCCTTATGAGTATTTAACGAGTTTGGCTCAACAATTTATATTTCAAACATTAGAAGATATAAAAGCAGCTAGTTTTTTAGCTAATAATTTTTGAATACTAAGTTTTATTTCGATTTGTCCTCTAATTTTGGTGAGATTCACACAGCCACATTGCAATGCTCTGAAGAACAGCCTATTTCGAAAAAAAGGGTGAATTTATTATGCAAAGGATAGCTATAATATGCACAAAATTAGGATGTAGTACATTTTCTTATTGGACGTCGGAACCCACTTCCTTTACTTATTATAGGTGTCGGGCTACTAGCATTAAGATCTCCTTAAAGATTTTGTTTCGTAAACGGTGGTAATGGAAGATCACCCTGAGATAATCGCTGCAAGTGTTCGTCTATGAAACCCGCTTAAAAACCAACCTGATAGACAACCGTTTCACTAAAGCAAGGAAACGTTAATACACTTGTACATGTTAGAAAAACGGCGGCCTTTGATTGCCGCTACAGTAAAAACTTTCGTTGGTTTGTGGGATCATTAATTTGAATTTCGATGAGATAATCAAAATTTTTTTCCGATTCAGCACAATGAAGAAATGATGATGACAGTAAAGCGGTAAGCAAATTCATAAGAGACCTGTCTGTTTCAATACACGAAGATGAAAGAAAGGGAAAATTACTGATTAGAATTATAGGAGGATTCACTTGAGTGAATGCCTTCAGGATATATTCCTTCAAAAAAAGCTGTTCTATATGGAAATATTAATGACTAGCTTGTCCAACGAAAACTTGAAAGAACAGTCTATTTAAGAAAGAAGGGGAAATTTCTGGTGAAACGTTTGCAGCTATAACGTGAATGATCACTATAACAACGTGATATGTAACAATATGATATGTCATATCATGCTATGACACAACATATATACACAAGAAAGGAAAATATTTGCTTTAAAACAAAATTGAAATATGGACACCACCAAGAAATTCAAAAATCTGTGTTCACGCAGCTGTTAAGCTAGACCATATTAAGGATTATGGGTTCAAATTCCTCCGGTGGTGGATCTTATGCATTGAGCATTTCTTTGACGTTCTATGCCCAGGGACAATAGAACATGTATAATAATGGTAAGTTAACAAGGAGAGCTCTCAGTTATTAAACGGCTTATTTGCGTTGCGTTGCGTTGCGTTGCGTGGTAACGGAGTATTTCGTAGATTGCATACTGAAAACTGTCATGTTAGAAACTTTACAACACTTATTCCAATTGCTCATGGAAAACTATTTTGGATCAAATAGTTATCCAATCGGAATTAAGAGATGCAAAGACATGATAGTTTCCATTGCCGGCCACGCCCATCTTCTCCGTTACGAGGAAAGGAAAGGAAAATGATGATATGACACCTACTTGAAGAGAGGCCAGCGACTCACCGACGCCCTCATAGATGTCAAGAAGTTGGATGATGGGTTGGATGATGGTCAAGGATTCACTATAAGCGAGTGATGCGACCGGATTGAAATTTAGTGTATGTGTAGTTAAGTATACTTTTTGTAATTGAGTGTAAATGTGAATGAAATGTTTTCATCATCGTTGGGAGTGACATTGCTAAGAAAGTTAAAGTCACTCCATGCGTGTTCGTCTTCCAGGGATGAGACACAGGTATTTCCACCTTGTGCCCTAGCTAAGAAGCTTTGGTTTGAGCGCCATTACTCGCTCTCTGAAACGAGAAGATTAAACGACCCAACCCCATGCTACAGAAATAGCCCAAAATTGGTAATAGCGGTTAAATCAGAACAAACTCACCGAATCCGTCCATTTATCGAAACGCCGAGGAAAAATACGTTCCCTCAAAAACTTAAATATTAATCTTTTGGGAATTTGAATTGACATCCTCTGAATGGTTTCATATCTGAATTTGGTTTGAACTAATTTCTGCGTAACACAATAATCATCAACGAAGGCGGCTTTCATACCTAACACAGGTTTTCAAAACTTATTATCAGAAATCATAAAATTAAAAATGATGGAAATCTCACAACCGTATGCTTTTTTATCTTATTTTGTCCAAGTCACAATTATTCCAAACGAAACAAAACTATCCGGGTGGCGTAACACTAACGGAATCATGGTAAAATCTAGCATGCCACAAGCCATCTTTAAAATCTTCGCAAATAAAAAATAACACTTAAATCACTGCACCATCAGCCAGTTTTATTGCAGCTGTTTATCACTGTTCAAAGCACTAATATCGGCGGATTCGGGAACAACGAGAGCACAAAACATTTTGAAGGTGGCGTAGCGCCATCAGCCGAATCTATTTTTCACCATCCGAAACGCGGAACCTAAGTAAACGTGACAGAAAATTCAAAACGCAGTCGCCCGAGTACACGGCTTGCTGCGATCCTCCCTCTCAGTTATTAAACGGCTTATTTTATCAAAAGCCCATTCACAAATTTCGTAACGCTGAAGGGGACAAAAAATGTTGTCCATGCAAAAAGTGGTACGAACGGGTGGGTAGGTGTCAAAAATAGTAAATTTTGGCGTTATGAAATTTGTAAATGAACCCCTGAACTGCGAAAGTGCCCACTGGGCTGATAAAAAGGTACCGTCTCCGAAAGAATGAGAAGAGTTGCCAACAATATATTTCGAAAGAAGAGCTGGCATAAAAAAGAAGGGAAAATGTATGATGAACATTTTACCGACGAATTTTATGCGCCATTAATTACCAGTTTTCATTAGAGACGAATTTTTGCCCGCAAAACAATATATTTCACTGTATCTCATACTATTCGGGGTAATGGCTCATTCGGGGTAGTGGCGTTCGGGGTAATGACCCATTCGGGGTAATGGCTTTCGGGGTAGTGACCCATTCGGGGTAGTGGCATTCGGGGTAGTGGCGTTCGGGGTAATGGGATGGAGCCAATTTTTGATGATTTTCATCAAACAGGTGGGAAGATTGTATCGGTGCAGCTTGTACACCAGGCCGTCATGCCAGACGTTGCCGAATGCTTTTTCAACATCGAGCAACGCCATGGCGGAGGATTTGGCGAGGGACTTGTTCCACCTGAGGATGTTGGTTACTCGAGTCAGTTGGTGCACGGTTGCCAAACTGTTCCTCGAGTAAGATGTTGTTTTGATCGGCTGCCGAAAGCTGTTGATCGCTTTTTCAAAAAGCTTTGATAACCCTGAGAGAAGGCTGATAGGTCGATAGCTTTTGGGGGAGGAAGGATCCTTCCCAGGTTTCCTAATGGGGATGACTTTTGCTGACTTCCACGAGCCCACCTAGCTCGCTGCGCTGCACACCTTCTTGTACCAACCGGATCCGAAGCGAACACCATCTTTGCAGGGTTGCTGTCCGGCATTCTTGCAACATTCCCTGCCCATCGTATCCTTCCAGATTTGCGACGCTGCGTTGTTAGGAACCTGCTACGATGCCGTTAAGAAAAGTGCATGCTGATTTCACAAGACCGTTTAAGGTGATTATAAAACGAAGCCAAAATTTGAATTTTCAAAAGCACAAGACTGGAGAATCTATCAACAGTTCACGTTGAAAATCAATCAACTTGCTTGACCAAGGGGATAAATTTTCAACGTGGAGCGCTGTTTGGTTCTCAGTCTTGTGCTTTTGAAAATTTGTGGTGTGGCTTCGTTTTATAATCACCTTAAGGACACACATTTCTTTATCCTGGTGGACGCCTACACCAAGTGGTCAGAGATCAGGATTTGCAAGGCTTTAATGGTTTGGAATTCCTTCTGTGTTCGGAAGCGATCATGGCACTTAGTTTACAGTGGACTCGTTTGAACAGTTCCTGAAGCAGAATGGAGTAGTCAATAATATGGAGGCTCCGTACCACCTCGCTACTAATTGACAAGCGCAGCTTCAAGTAAAAGCTAAAAGCTTTAAAGTGTACGAAATAGAAACTACAAGTCGAGATGGGGAGACATATACCCCACATCGTTGGAGTTGGAGAAAGTTTGGTGCCTCGTATAGCTCCGGGAGCTATCCCAGAACCGAGTATTCTTCTACCAAACGTTCCTGTTATTACTATCACTACTTCAACACCATTGCTGGATGCCACTGAAGCGGCGTCGGAAGAAAATAGCACCATCAATCGACCAAACATAGCAGCAGAGACACCTTCAACGAGCATTAGTGAACAGCCAGGTCAGTTGATGTTTTCAGGAACAAATAGTCCGATGGGCAGCCCTTAGAGAGGGAGACCTGTCATATTTCTGTAATGAAATTAATGTTTTGCTAAAAGAATATCGCACATGCATTTATTTGTTTCTAAAAACCGTGAGAGAAACTTTGTCATTGTACTCAAGACAAACAATGAACAAATAATAAATAACAAGTCCGTTGTAGATTTCGGTTCAGATTTGCTCCGAATATAACAATCTAGTACAGAAATAATTAGGTGAAAACCAGTGATCACAAACGAATTCCAAACATTCATACAAGTTGGTTTGCAAAATAATAAAGTTTGTAATTTCATGTCTACACCCAAAATAATTCGGATGGCGGATTTCCCTCCTAGCGTATTAGGTGCTAAATCCACCTATTGATGGTAAGATTCGCCTCCTAAGCGTAGACGGGCAAACCCGTCAATTGAAATCGAGCACATTGGACTTGAAAATTCGAGCAATCTAAATTTTTACGCCCGACCCACACAATTGCACAACCAATCCGAAGCCGAATGATGGCATCGGAAACGCACACTTAGGTAAATGGTCACGCGGCAAATGGATGGTGGACATGTCAGATGAATGGAATGAATATTGCAATATAAAACGCTTTATATATTGCTTTTGTCACTACTCCCATCAAGCCGTCGATAGGTTCGTGGAGATAGTACTGGTTTAAGAATCGGGAGGTCCATGGTTCGATCCTTAATAAGTGCGAGTAAATATTTTGTTTTTATTTTTTGGTTCTTCAGGCAAATTTATGAAATTCAACCCGATTTCTTGTGGCGAATTATCATAATAGATTCCGGTCCCTGTATTTAGATAATCATTTTGCTTGAGTGACTATCGAAATAAGGTACCGTGTGACAAATGGGTAAAGGAAATCGTATAGAGAGGGTTCTTAAAAAAATAAAATAAATAAGATCTACTATATTTTTCAGATTGTATCCTACTAAATCTATGCTATATTTAAATTTAATGTTTGTGCCAAAGTTCAAGGTAAACATTGAAAATTTTGGAAACTAGTGGGACAAGTGAAAATATTGTCGTTTTAAATGACTGAACTGAAACTAAAAAAATAACAGTCAGATCTGTGATTTCAAATGGCCTCTTTTGTTAGTGTATGAATACACAAAAAATCACACATAAATAATAAACATTTTGTTCTTTTTAAAACAATTTTCTTGAGTTAAGTTATTTATTTAGCAACAATGTTACTTTTATTAAAATTAATAACATCATCGAAAATCAAACACCATTCTATTTTACCGATTTTTACTACTCATACTTTATATAAGTTAAGTTATCTCTTTTCTAAATAATGTATTTATTGCCTTTATCGAGCGGATTTAACCCGGTCAAAAGTGTCAACATTCTTGTACCTACTGAATAAGTCATTATTTGAACTAAGTATCCGAACTCATGCATCATCCGTTGAAGCCATTCAGAACATTACGATGTACATGTTTTTTTAATTTCTTTATTAGTATCATTCCAAACATTACATTCATTTCTTCTATCATCCTAATTTGGTAAAACAAATTTAAGATTAACATTTTGTTAACAACATACTACATCTCCCTGGCTCATCACCCGAAAGGCTTTGGGGTTTTACATATTTCGACATGTTGAATCCAACAAAAATTGACCTTCCCTTGTTAGCTACCCCATATACCCGATTGCCCCAAGGCTCCGCCACAAGAAATTTGCCTTAGACACCAAAATATGAAAAACAAAAAAATAATAACAAAACCTGGATTCGAAACCGCGACCTTCGGATCCTGAAACATAAACCCACATTACACGCCTAACATAGTTTTTCCTGTATGGAGTTCTCTACATCACACAACATGGAACCATCTTGTCACGGACGACAACATGCAAGAGGAGCAAAATGCAACACCCGTTGGACAGCCAAGTGCGAGAAGGGGTGAGATGATATGTTCTATAAATATATTTAAAGTACCAACGCGGTGCTGCGGGAATTTCTTACTTATACCAGAGTCAAAATCTATATGTTTGTATATCTATATTATCGGCAATGACTTATACATTTGCAGGGGAAATAGAATTTCATGCCATGCGTGTTGGATTGGGTAATATATTAGGGAGAAACAAATAAACACACTTGACTATAACAGTCGGGCGCTTTATAAGCAGAATTTTATCGTTGACGTTTGCTGATTGATTTACTTTTCATTTATTTACATTTTGGTCTCCTATTAGTCGCATGGTTGGGGACGGTATGAGACTCCTCGAAGTAGGAGACCCAGGGTTTGTGGGATTCGATTCATTTGACGATGTAATATTGTAATCAAACATCTAAGTGTGCATACAGCAAACTGGATTACCGTAATTCTTTCGCAATATTAGAAGTGGAACAATTATCACGACATGGATGTTTTATGTATCTTTTAACAATTACTTATCAAAATAGAGGCCGTTGATAAACCATGTGATCATTTAGCGGGGAGGGGGTATCTAGCCAAAGACCACGGTCCACCCATTTGTGTTTCAAAGAAAATTCCACCATCAACTAAACCTGAAAAGTTTCATTAGGTTCAAATTTAAAACAATGTTTTAAAATTCAATATTTCATACCTTCTTTACCAACAACGATTAGAAGACGATTAAGATTTCTACGGAAATTACTATGACAAAATTTGAAAAAAAAAATGTTCCCCACATGTTAGTACTGTAATGTTAATACAAAATTATCTCTAAGTGAAAACTAATTCCTCAAACAATAATAAGAAACACTGCAGTAGAAACAAATCTTTTATGAGCTAATTTTGTTAGGGATTTTTGCAGAAGTTTGTCACACTATAATCTCACATTTCGCTTAATAATAGCAAACCAATTCATAAATATCTCTTCTTCCATTTTTCAAATTTTTGTTTCATTCATGAACAAAAGAAACACATGATCTTTGGGCGAGCGGGGGGTTATTCGTCAAAACCACACAAAAGCACGAGGGGGGAGGAGGTGACTGAAAAGTCAGGAAAAATGTTCACGTGGTTTATGGACGACCCCTAAGACAGATATGGGGATTGGAATTTAAAACTTTTTTTAAATTTTAAACCGCTCTTATTAGCAGTCATTTACATTTACCGTTATATTTTTTTTTTGTAAAGAAGATGCAATAATACCTCACTGGAATTTACAGAAATTACAATAAGGTTTAATTATCGCACTCAACATTTTACACCAAAGCCAGATTTTCTATATTTTTGGAATTGATATACATAAATAATAATTCTCAAAAAACTTATGTGCACAACATAATCGCAAAATAATGGAGAACGCGTCACGAAATGATTTCTTATACCCTCAAGTGGATTTTTTGGTGTTGGTGTTCGTTCAGAGGTTTGCCAAGCCGCATAACTAAATAAAACTCGTGAAGATCTTTTCCGAACAATATTTTTTTCTTCATCCCAGAAAATAGGGTGTCTTTGAGCTTGTTGTGATGTACATATTTGAAAATAGTAAATAGGCAAAGAATGTTCGCAGTTAATAATAAAGGGAACGCTCATAGAACATTCCGCCGTGGATCAAGCTCTGTCCCAGTTGGAACGAAACACTTGAAGAAAATTACTTGGTAAAAGAAGGAAAAATTTTGAAATTTTGAAAGTGTACATCAAAAACATTATCGAAAGAATGGAAAATTGATTAAAATAATGTTTTTTCAACATATCTCGAATAGATATCATGTGTTTGTTATAAAATTATTTATATAGAAATATTAGCAGGTTCTAAAGTAATGATCATTCTAAATGCGTTGCTTGCGAGAATTGATAAATCAGTAATGTATAAAAATGTTTATATATTAGCTTTACTAAATTTTATCTAAGTGTAAAAGTCACGTAGGAAATTGATTGAAGTTAAATTATGAAATCTAATAAAAGAAGATTGGATTGAACAAATGTGTAGTGAAAATAAATCACTTTGTTCAGCAGAGTGTGCTACTACAGCCTTGACAATCGAAAAAGTGTCACGCTGTCGGCCGGAAGGTGAAAAATTTGATGCAATTGATTTTGCTCAACACGTGTGTTTCCAGGGAACCTTACTGTGATGACTTGTCGGCTTACTAGGAGAATTTAATATTTTGTTTAAATGCTATGGCCTGCTATGATACGTACATGGTATATGAAACCTTGTGAAGACAAAACTTCTAAGAAGAAAGAGTGTGGTATGATCAGTTTACATATTTGATGTGAACAGAAAATATTCATTTTTTTCTAATGCGTTGCATTATTTAGTCTACCGTTAACGGGTAATAAAGTTTTTGTTTATGAAAACTTAGAGTTTGTATGTGTTTGATCGAAGACACATTCAGGTAAGATAATAAAACATTTATGTGTCATTCATGTTGCCCCCAAATTTAGTTTCTGCTGCATAAGAATTGATGCAGAGTTGCAGTTTTGGTGAGAAATTTCAAAATACTTTTTTTTTGTTCAATGTGATGATTTTGTGGGTTTTTATACACATTTATCTGAATTCACAGCATAACAGGAGAGGGATCAGATTTAAATTTCTTTTCGTTTCAGAGAGCGAGTAATGGCGCTTAAGCCAAGGCTCTAGAGCCAGGACATACGGGGGAAATACCTGTGTCCCATCCCAGGAAAAGGAACACAGCGATGAAGTGTGCATTAACTTTCTTAGCTACGCCACTTCCAACGATTTTACCTTTCCCTCTTAATAAAACGGTCGGTACGGTTGTCCCCATTTTTCACTTATAAAATTGAAAAATGTTCGCTCACCATGTTATTCATTCGTGAATAATCTGATGATCGTAAATCTTTCAATTATCTTAAAACCCAAGTCTGCACAGTGGGCCTGGCCATTTTAATGTTTGTGTCATATTGTATACGATATGCTGCAAATATGAATGTCGACAAGAAAATACTGGAATCATTTCCAGTATTTCCAGGATGCTTTTCAATATTGGTTGTGCAAGCGCTTAGATAGATAGATAGATAGATAGATAGATAGCTTTACAAAATTTTATCTTATGATCTTATATGAAGAACAACCTATTTTTTAAAGAAGGCAAAATCTATTATTAAAACATTAGGTTATTGGACGTCAAAAATTATTGTGACATAATAAAACGAAAGAATATCAAAAAAATGCGTTCAGAATCATCGGAGTAACTGCAGTAATCGAATTTCTCTTTTCGCTGATAACTTGAGCAGATCAATGTTATCGATTGTTGCTTTTATATTAGTTGGAAACAAAAAACAATATCTAAAAACAATATAGCTCGAAAGAACAGCCTATGCATAAAAGAAGGCGAAATTCATTTTAATTTTAAATCTTCAGTTTTTATATTTATGGTTACATTTTATTTTGAAATGTTTGAAGGAAGGGTAAATTTGAATAAGTAATGAAATAGTTTTGGCAACAACTTTCCCAATATGTATTAGTTTATTCAAGAGCATATCATTGTTGCATTAAGTGCCTTTTTTAAATCAACTGACTCTAAAATAAGCCTGATGTCGTCAGAGGGATTCAATAAAAACGTAAAAACGAACTTTATGTCAAATGATTATTATGCCAAATGACCTACCGCCAGATCAACTCTATATTTACTTATAATAATAATGCTCAACATATTGTCGATTTAAAGTCATGCTTTAGAGCATTCATGATGTCAAAACTATGTATCATTGCTTGACAGTTATCGAATGAGTGCAATAAAACTTATTTTAATCTGCATTTTATTATGCCTATAAAAATAAACACACATTGTTTGAAAATGTATTGGAAAATATGAAGTTGGTGCAGTCCCATATTGAAAAATAAAGGCATATTAGTCTCCATATGAACTTTTAATTTACATTTCAGCTGCAAAACGTGAATTGTGTTCAAGTTTATTATTTTTTGCTGATCATTAGAAGCAAAATTAGTTAGCTATGCGGTTGTGTTAAATATGTCAGGAAGAAATGTAAGGGGTCGTCCATAAATGACGTAGCTATTTAGGGGGGAGGGGGATCTTTACGGGGCCCATATAGCCGTAGCGGTAAACGCGCAGCTATTCAGCAAGACCAAGCTGAGGGTCGTGGGTTCGAATCCCACCGGTCGAGGATCTTTTCGAGTTGAAAATTTTCTCGACTTCCCAGAGCATAGAGTATCTTCGTTCCTGCCACACGATATACGCAAGCAAAAATGGTCATTGGCACAGTAAGCTCTCAGTTAATAACTGTGGAAGTGCTCATAAGAACACTGAGATGCAAGCTGAGATGCAGGCTCTGTCCTCTGTTTTGTTTGACTTATAAACTTGGTTTATAAAATGATGATTCAGCATCAAAACATTCATCAAGATTGAAAAGAAATCTGAGAAATTTTAGATTTTCTTGATAAATGCAATCAAACTGATTTTTCAAAGCTTTAAATAGTTATGTAAATATTATATTATATTCGTGTCTTAATTGATAAATTTATATATAAACAAAATCAAAGTTTAATAAATAAATTAAAAATCAATGCTTTAACTACTTGGAGTACATTGTTTTCTCATTTGTTAACAAGTCATAAAGTCAGCCGTTTTCAAGACAATAAAATATGCTCTTTTCGGCAAATATTACATGAAACAAGATATTTATACCGTGTATTATGCATTCAATGTTGCAGGAGATCTCACTCAATCAACTCATCGATTTGTTTTGATGTATCAATGTTCTTGATTGAATAGCCTGAATATAAATGAGGACAACAGATTCGAGTGATATCGAAATTGCCCTATCATTCAATTTTATTGATAACTTGGTAATTTGATGATTTTTTATTATTTAACTGTTTCATTATAGGTTGTGTAGGTTTATTTTATTATGAAGAAAGATAATGAAGTTCAGCTGAAATATTAATAGAGATAAATACCGTAAGGCGGGGTGACATTGGTCCATAAGGGTGACTTTGGGCCAATATTTTTACAGCAATCTAATGCCAGAACAATGAAAACAATGTGTCAAGCTTAAAGAATACGTGATAAATAGCCAATAGATGGTCATACATTAGTTTTTTGACGTTCCTGCTAGCCATAAGATGCATCGAAAGAGGCGGTCAATGTCACCCTCTAGGCCCAATGTCACCCCGCACGGCGGTAATTTGTATAATAATCGCTAAAATTTTCTAAACATTCCAAATATATCAAGTGTTATCTTTTCTATATCTGGCCACTGATTTCCAAATGGATTTGAATTTGGATAATAATTCATTACCGAAAAGCTAAACATTACATATAATTTGCAATTGGATTAGATGGACAAATTGATGTGAAGATTTGCGAAAAAGTTACACGTCTTCTCAGTGAGAATCGAACTCACGATTCCCCGATCTCTAGTTGGGGCGCGTTAACCACTACGCCATGAGAGGACTCATGAACGCAGAAGTTAACCTGAATTCGATTTCAGCTCAATAATCACGTGGTCCTCTTTCGCAAAGTGCACCTCTTTCGGAAGAATTAGATGCCCATCCAAACACAACGCTTTCTATATATATCCAATGCCTAGCCCGAGAGCGCATTGTTTTTTAGATATAGGAATAGCACACTACACTAGCCAGCAACTGCGCTGGCTGAGGTTTCTATTGTGTGGGCTTCCAATGGGTCGCGACGTTCTCAAACGACCGGTTACGGAACATGAGTCCGTTGCTCGATAAATACTTGTTTTAATTATGAATCGTAGTTTACGGCCAACCAGCCGAGTGGAAGTTTAACAACTACCGAAAAGCTAAACATTACATATAATTTGCAATTGGATTAGATGGACAAATTGATGTGAAGATTTGCGAAAAAGTTACACGTCTTCTCAGTGAGAATCGAACTCACGACTCCCCGATCTCTAGTTGGGGCGCGTTAACCACTACGCCATGAGAGGACTCATGAACGCAGAAGTTAACCTGAATTCGATTTCAGCTCAATAATCACGTGGTCCTCTTTCGCAAAGTGCACCTCTTTCGGAAGAATTAGATGCCCATCCAAACACAACGCTTTCTATATATATCCAATGCCTAGCCCGAGAGCGCATTGTTTTTTAGATATAGGAATAGCACACTACACTAGCCAGCAACTGCGCTGGCTGAGGTTTCTATTGTGTGGGCTTCCAATGGGTCGCGACGTTCTCAAACGACCGGTTACGGAACATGAGTCCGTTGCTCGATAAATACTTGTTTTAATTATGAATCGTAGTTTACGGCCAACCAGCCGAGTGGAAGTTTAACAACTACCGAAAAGCTAAACATTACATATAATTTGCAATTGGATTAGATGGACAAATTGATGTGAAGATTTGCGAAAAAGTTACACGTCTTCTCAGTGAGAATCGAACTCACGACTCCCCGATCTCTAGTTGGGGCGCGTTAACCACTACGCCATGAGAGGACTCATGAACGCAGAAGTTAACCTGAATTCGATTTCAGCTCAATAATCACGTGGTCCTCTTTCGCAAAGTGCACCTCTTTCGGAAGAATTAGATGCCCATCCAAACACAACGCTTTCTATATATATCCAATGCCTAGCCCGAGAGCGCATTGTTTTTTAGATATAGGAATAGCACACTACACTAGCCAGCAACTGCGCTGGCTGAGGTTTCTATTGTGTGGGCTTCCAATGGGTCGCGACGTTCTCAAACGACCGGTTACGGAACATGAGTCCGTTGCTCGATAAATACTTGTTTTAATTATGAATCGTAGTTTACGGCCAACCAGCCGAGTGGAAGTTTAACAACTACCGAAAAGCTAAACATTACATATAATTTGCAATTGGATTAGATGGACAAATTGATGTGAAGATTTGCGAAAAAGTTACACGTCTTCTCAGTGAGAATCGAACTCACGACTCCCCGATCTCTAGTTGGGGCGCGTTAACCACTACGCCATGAGAGGACTCATGAACGCAGAAGTTAACCTGAATTCGATTTCAGCTCAATAATCACGTGGTCCTCTTTCGCAAAGTGCACCTCTTTCGGAAGAATTAGATGCCCATCCAAACACAACGCTTTCTATATATATCCAATGCCTAGCCCGAGAGCGCATTGTTTTTTAGATATAGGAATAGCACACTACACTAGCCAGCAACTGCGCTGGCTGAGGTTTCTATTGTGTGGGCTTCCAATTCCTATATCTAAAAAACAATGCGCTCTCGGGCTAGGCATTGGATATATATAGAAAGCGTTGTGTTTGGATGGGCATCTAATTCTTCCGAAAGAGGTGCACTTTGCGAAAGAGGACCACGTGATTATTGAGCTGAAATCGAATTCAGGTTAACTTCTGCGTTCATGAGTCCTCTCATGGCGTAGTGGTTAACGCGCCCCAACTAGAGATCGGGGAGTCGTGAGTTCGATTCTCACTGAGAAGACGTGTAACTTTTTCGCAAATCTTCACATCAATTTGTCCATCTAATCCAATTGCAAATTATATGTAATGTTTAGCTTTTCGGTAGTTGTTAAACTTCCACTCGGCTGGTTGGCCGTAAACTACGATTCATAATTAAAACAAGTATTTATCGAGCAACGGACTCATGTTCCGTAACCGGTCGTTTGAGAACGTCGCGACCCATTGGAAGCCCACACAATAGAAACCTCAGCCAGCGCAGTTGCTGGCTAGTGTAGTGTGCTATTCCTATATCTAAAAAACAATGCGCTCTCGGGCTAGGCATTGGATATATATAGAAAGCGTTGTGTTTGGATGGGCATCTAATTCTTCCGAAAGAGGTGCACTTTGCGAAAGAGGACCACGTGATTATTGAGCTGAAATCGAATTCAGGTTAACTTCTGCGTTCATGAGTCCTCTCATGGCGTAGTGGTTAACGCACCCCAACTAGAGATCGGGGAGTCGTGAGTTCGATTCTCACTGAGAAGACGTGTAACTTTTTCGCAAATCTTCACATCAATTTGTCCATCTAATCCAATTGCAAATTATATGTAATGTTTAGCTTTTCGGTAGTTGTTAAACTTCCACTCGGCTGGTTGGCCGTAAACTACGATTCATAATTAAAACAAGTATTTATCGAGCAACGGACTCATGTTCCGTAACCGGTCGTTTGAGAACGTCGCGACCCATTGGAAGCCCACACAATAGAAACCTCAGCCAGCGCAGTTGCTGGCTAGTGTAGTGTGCTATTCCTATATCTAAAAAACAATGCGCTCTCGGGCTAGGCATTGGATATATATAGAAAGCGTTGTGTTTGGATGGGCATCTAATTCTTCCGAAAGAGGTGCACTTTGCGAAAGAGGACCACGTGATTATTGAGCTGAAATCGAATTCAGGTTAACTTCTGCGTTCATGAGTCCTCTCATGGCGTAGTGGTTAACGCGCCCCAACTAGAGATCGGGGAGTCGTGAGTTCGATTCTCACTGAGAAGACGTGTAACTTTTTCGCAAATCTTCACATCAATTTGTCCATCTAATCCAATTGCAAATTATATGTAATGTTTAGCTTTTCGGTAGTTGTTAAACTTCCACTCGGCTGGTTGGCCGTAAACTACGATTCATAATTAAAACAAGTATTTATCGAGCAACGGACTCATGTTCCGTAACCGGTCGTTTGAGAACGTCGCGACCCATTGGAAGCCCACACAATAGAAACCTCAGCCAGCGCAGTTGCTGGCTAGTGTAGTGTGCTATTCCTATATCTAAAAAACAATGCGCTCTCGGGCTAGGCATTGGATATATATAGAAAGCGTTGTGTTTGGATGGGCATCTAATTCTTCCGAAAGAGGTGCACTTTGCGAAAGAGGACCACGTGATTATTGAGCTGAAATCGAATTCAGGTTAACTTCTGCGTTCATGAGTCCTCTCATGGCGTAGTGGTTAACGCGCCCCAACTAGAGATCGGGGAGTCGTGAGTTCGATTCTCACTGAGAAGACGTGTAACTTTTTCGCAAATCTTCACATCAATTTGTCCATCTAATCCAATTGCAAATTATATGTAATGTTTAGCTTTTCGGTAGTTGTTAAACTTCCACTCGGCTGGTTGGCCGTAAACTACGATTCATAATTAAAACAAGTATTTATCGAGCAACGGACTCATGTTCCGTAACCGGTCGTTTGAGAACGTCGCGACCCATTGGAAGCCCACACAATAGAAACCTCAGTCAGCGCAGTTGCTGGCTAGTGTAGTGTGCTATTCCTATATCTAAAAAACAATGCGCTCTCGGGCTAGGCATTGGATATATATAGAAAGCGTTGTGTTTGGATGGGCATCTAATTCTTCCGAAAGAGGTGCACTTTGCGAAAGAGGACCACGTGATTATTGAGCTGAAATCGAATTCAGGTTAACTTCTGCGTTCATGAGTCCTCTCATGGCGTAGTGGTTAACGCGCCCCAACTAGAGATCGGGGAGTCGTGAGTTCGATTCTCACTGAGAAGACGTGTAACTTTTTCGCAAATCTTCACATCAATTTGTCCATCTAATCCAATTGCAAATTATATGTAATGTTTAGCTTTTCGGTAGTTGTTAAACTTCCACTCGGCTGGTTGGCCGTAAACTACGATTCATAATTAAAACAAGTAATAATTCATGTCGAATAATTATATATTATTGTTCATTTTCATTGAAATCTATTTCCTAACAAAGAATAATTAAAAAAAAAATCCTCGAATAACGAAATTTCTGTTCTAACTAAAAATAAACTAGAAACATATTGTACCCTAACTCAACAATAACGAGCTTCATCAATCCAATCAATTTTTTTTTTTCACATTTTCTATAGTAAACTTGTTTGTCTTGGTAACAACAGCAAAAGTAATACAATTTAGCCTATATGAAACTAGATACCAAAACTATGTAACAGGAACTGTGTTTATTTGAAACTGTTTTCCAAATTACTTTCGAGCGCTACTGTATATCATACTGTTAGATTACATAATCCTTACATTTTAGTCAGTAATTAATTTCAAATTTTGTATTGAACTTCTGAACTCTAATTTTTTGTTTCAACCCAATCACTAAGGAAAATTAATAAAAAATATAAAGGGGGGGCCTTTCTTAGCCGAGTGGTTAGAGTCCGCGGCTGCAAAGCAAAGCCATGCTGAAGGTGTTTGGGTTCGATTCCCACCGGTCGAGGATCTTTTCGTAGAGGAAATTTTCTGGACTTCCCTGGGCATAGAGTATCATCGTACCTGCCACACGATATACGAATGCGAAAATAGCAACTTTGGCATAGAAAGCTCTCAGTCAATAACTGTGGAAGTGCTCATAAGAACACTAAGCTGAGAAGCAGGCTCTGTCCCAGTGAGGACGTCAATGCCAAGAAGAAGAAGAAGAAGGGGAGGGGGTGCTTGATATGCTACGTATTTTCCAAGGGGAAGTATCAGCATTTGTGACGAAACGGTACGAGAGGGGAATGGGGTGTAAAAAATCAGTGAAAAATGCTACGTTATTTATGGACGGCCCCTAATAGAAAATTATAAACATTTGTATGGAAGAAAAACTTCAAAGTTTGAGCGCTATTTTCTCAGTGCCTACTTTTTCCAATATGGGCCTTTATGGGCAGCATAAGTTGTTTTAGAAAAACTTTCTTATCGAAAATGTCTCCATCATGAAATTTTGCCCTGAACAACTAATTCCTATCACAATTCATAGATAGTCAAAATTAAAAATGATAAAAAAAAGATTATTGCGTTATATAAAAATGAAATTTTGTTTTCATATTTTTCATGATAAAAAAAATCAGTATACGCTATAATAAAATGTTTTACTAGAATATATAGATCTACTGGCATCTCCCTCCATTCCTTCAGCATGATGTAATATACTAATTTCCTTTAAAATTCATTGTTCGTTATCAAAATTCAGCCCAAACATATGAACACAATTCCTTTTGACCGTACAATTATGGCATTTGCTCACAGTACAGCGAAAACAACACAATCAAAGCAACCGTATTTTTACATCGAGCGTCGCGCACACATTGATGCGCACAAGCTTTATTTATCAGTACGACGGATTAAACTTTGTTTACATTCTCAATTATATGCGGCGGTTGAGGAAATTTCGTGAAATTTGGTGATTTATTGAAGTTTTACGGCATGTGATTGGAATGAAATCCTTCAGTGAAGAAGTACGAAGGTTTTCCATAGTGAAAATAAGTGCCCGGCGAAGTAAGTCACCCACGGGGACGGGAAGAAACTTGTGTTGGAAAGTGGTGTGGCTCAGTCGATCGCTAAGCATTTCTCTCAAATCGTGTTCGTCCATGCGATTTCGGTGAAAAAGTGCAAAGTGGATAATTGAACTGAAGTTATTTACCGAAATACAGTAGTTTTATTGCATTTTTGGTGTACAAGTGTACAAACCATAACAGCTTTCACAAAATTACACTTCGATAATGAATCTATGTTGCAGGTAAGTTTGAATATCCGCCGTAGTGGAACATTTAAAGTTTGATACGACGAATAGTAGCGCTTACGACGAAGAAGAACAAAACCCTATATAAAATCGCAGAGTTTTCTGTCTGTCAGTAACGCTTTGAAAGGTTTCATTGAGCAGCATACAACAGCAATTTAAGAGCACAACAACAGTCATATTAAGAGCACTGCAAAAGTCCATTTGAATGTTACAGCATTACAATAGGGTCCTAAAGCCTTGTCCCAATTTTAGTGCCAAACGCTTATGTTCAGGCAAAAACACATGTTTACTCAATTTTTTAATGTTTTTCATTTGTGTAAGTACAAAAAACATTTTTTTATGTTTCTATAGATTTTGTCACACTCCTTGATTTGAACTCAAATTTTGGGTGAATTTTGTTTTCCGTGTCCCTTCCGAAATGTCAGATAGGAACAACCCCAGTGTTAAAACTAAAACCCCTGTGATATTTTTGTCGACTAAGCGAACGTCAAACATGATCTCAAGTGTCAAGGTTCATTTATGGATCCAATATTGAAATTAAAGTTTTAATATGATATATCCGTTATTTGAGCGAGAAAAATTGCTAAAGTAGTTGCAGTAATATGATCTTTCGTGTTATTAAATGAAAACAAGATTTCATTAACCATTTTAGGACCCTATTGCAAATTGTGGAGCACTTTAACAGCTATTGCACAGGGTGTTCTAGAGTTTTCCGGAGCTTTGTCCTTCCTAATTCGTATAAAAGTCACGATCTTTTTATCATTGTAATTTTCCGGTTTTATGAACTTGAACGGTAATCAAAATGTAAACAAACCAACTTTATGCTGTTCGGCCGCACTTAAATTCCGATGCAAGTTGAAAATTACGGGTTTCGTCATTTCAATATAAGGTTCAAAAACAAATAAGATATATGCAAAGGAAAGATAAGCATGATTGTGGGCCGAATATTCTAGTTTTTTTTTATTTACACAACCTTCTTGAGTCGATGTTCCATGGTTCGATATCGACTTATGAAGGCAAAATAAAAATATTTTTTTATGGTAACTATAATGGTCCCCTAAAAGAGCTTTCCAAAGCATTCCTGTTCGATGACTCGATATATTCATTAGTCGATAGTCCCCTAATTACAATTCGATTCGTTTTAAATCGTTGACGATCGCCATCGCAGCACAAAGATCTATACAGAAATTGTAGCACTGGTTAATCGGGATTCAATAGAATATTCTAGAATTTTCAGTCAGATTCTTCTCTCTAATTTATAGAAGCTTCTGGAACTTTTTAAATATTTCACAACAGCATTTAAGGCTGTAATTATTTCAGATCAGAATAACGGCAATATAACAATGGAGTATGGTTAGAGCATAAATTTGGGCGATTTTGCGCTCATAAATATCATGCGTGTCTCAGCTTATTATTCATACACCAATGGCATATTTATCAACAGAGAAATTTCTCTGTCCATGTTATCATTTTGCAATTGAACATAAACATTATTAATCTTTGAAAGAGGTTTTTGCTTGAAAATTCTTATGGAACGTGACTAGCCACGCTGGGTTAGCTAGTTTATCAATGAAATCATAATCGGTTTTCTGTGCATTGTAATACTATTATTTTCCTCTTATATGGAAATATAAGATCTTACAAAGAAGAACAAAGAAGTTTCGACAAAAACTTCCTAGAAAAGATGTTCTTCAAACTTAAACAATATTTTTCACATACCAAAAATCCGAATTTGTATGAATGAATTGTGTTTTGGTATACTCAACTATTATACTTGGCTCCAGACCTACCAATCTTTGACCATTCTAAACATTGTTCCTTATTCGTGTGAATTATAATTATTTTGATGGCTTTTTTGTTATAACACCATCGTGCAATAATATAATAATCAAACGATATTGTATACAGAAAACCGATTACGATTCTATTGATATATTATAAAGATATAGCATGCACAAGGTGTCCACTTTATAAAATGAACAGTCCTTAAGTAAGTTCTACAATAGAGAATGTGGCTACTCTGGTAGGTGATAAATTATTATGAATATACATTAAACATGTTCAACATACGATGATTAACGCTTTACATGAGACTTGACTGTATATCTTTATTTTGCTGGGGATAACACATGTTCACATGTTTATCAATAGCATGAGCAATCATGCATATGAAACGTAAAACCACATCGACTTTGGTTACACTTTATTGCAGTAATGAGTTTGGAGCAGTAGATACAGAGTGTGCTAGTCGATCCGATGATTATGGTTCGAATCTGGTTGGCACCCTTTCGGTTTTTTGCGTATTTCCATATTTCCAATACATGCACTTAAAAGGCATATGTGTGGAAGTTTTATTTTTTAATACATGTGTTGGTGATGCACGCACATGAAAAAAAATACACATGCGACATCAACCAGGATCGATCCATGGTCATGAGCGTGAGAACCAATTACTATACCACAGCACTAAACCCGCTTGTTGGTATGCGTGGTGCGAAAAGCATATCAACTTGTACTTCCCCATTTGTACCGTAAAAACTGCTCGACTCAATGACCGGATTATCTGCCTATCAATAGACGCTTAAAAACGTCATGTCGCTCAGAAGAACACTTTTCCGCCATCAATAGACGCAGAAAACGCCTATAATGACGGTTTCAACTTTTGGGTGTAGGAAAGCTATCCCAGTACTTCCCTTGCCCGGAACTATGGTGATTTTCGAACCAATAACCTAAGTTACAAAAGCATGAAGAATTTGACGACAGTCAGATATGAGATAAATAGATGGCAAACAGGTATAACAAGCTACGTTTCAAAACATAGAGAAATTAGTGTAATCAAACTAATAAATTCGTATATTTCGAACATGTATATAAGTTACTGACATTCTAAAAATAGACTAACGTAAACTATCTGTCGTAAACATTCGGGCATCACTGCTGGCGGTCGTTTCTGCCGGGAATTATTTCAATACTACTGCTACCACTTGAATCCGCATTTGCCGTAGCGTTAGGTTCTTGCCTGCGTTCCAGCAAATTCGTCCTAACGTCATCCTCTGTCACAACGGCATAATCATCCAAATCGGGTTTCGCTTGTTCTGGTTTGAAGTAGTCGTCAACGACTTTGAGGCAGATTGCTTCAGCTTTATCATCGTCGTCACTGTCTTGAAGCAACTTCTGTGCATTGGATGGAGGAGGTCTAGCGGGAAGTGGTGGCCTTTCTCGGTCACCCTTGAAACTGGCCATGTGCTGTATTCGACGTTTTGCGTAGGGGCTGGATTCATATCCTTCAAAATCTGTAATCTCTTCGATACTTCCATTTGGGTTTATGTGTTGAAGTGGTTTGACTTTTCGCTTAGCGTAGGGACTGTTTTCGTAGCTTCGATTATTAAAATCCTGAATTTGTTGATTACTGGAACTAGGTCCAGGGGTGGATGGTTGAGGCACGGAAACTGAGACACAGCGGGATGAAGTGGGGCTAGATGTTGATGGTCTGTCCATTCGTAGAATATCGGTCGAATGGTAATGCAGCTCGGCATCGTTCGTCGGTTGAGCTCTCGAGTTTCTAGATTCAGTTGGAGAGGCATGGACGTTTGCAACTACCACACGATTGGAGGTTGGACGTTGGTAGATCGGAGAGTTTTCCCTTTGTAATGTATCGTTAGGTTCTTGATAGACTACAGCTCTGACGGAGAGCACGTTTTCGCTTCTGGAGCGACTGCTCTGTTGAAGTTCATTTCGATCAGTTTCATCATCAGCATCGGTTCCTTCATCACCAGTAGATTGGCGGTGTCTTCGTTTCTTCTTACGTTTACCGCGCAGAAGCAGCTCATCAAGTGATGCAAATGAAGCAGCATCGAGCTTGGGTAGTAGGATGGCATCCTCGTAACAGGGTGGTCGTGATTCACGAGCATCTGGTGCGTTCAGTTGTGCTTCTTGGCGTAGTCTTAACTGATTTTCACGAGCACTGTAATGAAGCATGAAATTTAGTTCAATTCCTATTTTAATTCAAAGAAAAACTTACACTTCACGCATTTCCTCTACGTTTTCTCGACGTTCTCGTTCTGCAGCAAGCTTTCGACGTGAATCAACGAACCGTTTTATGGACGAATACAAACAGAAGAAGCCAAAGAACGCCAAAATGGCCAACATGAAGTAGGTCCAAATCCTCTCAGTCGTCCCCATGATGTCCTGTGGGTACCATACGGATCTGCAAGCTGCTTCCCAAGTGGCTCCGTAGAAGTCTTCCGGACTAGTACAACGCAATTGTTTTTGGTCATTTACCTGAAATAAAACCGAAAAAGATGGTTGACATGATTGAAAGTAAAACTAATAAATTTTAATCACAAAATATGCAATAGAAATTTTGAAACGTACTCTTGAAACTTCCCAAAATGTTTCTTAACTATTTTCTCTTTCCAGCTGCAAGAGCTACTTACCCTCCGAGGAGGTTCGGTTAAGAACAGGAAGAAATACAAAAATGCGCCGTCACGGCAGTCGCACCGCCATGGATTATCACCGAGCCAGATTTCGCTCAGATATGGATTATTGTCGAAGAAATCCACTCGAAAAGGCGTTGTAAATCTGTTTCCGGACAGATTGATTCGCATCAGTGCTGGAAGTCGTGAGAATGTTGTATTTCTTATGGCCGTTATGCGACACATGCTAAGATCCAGAGTCTGTAACGTTTCGGAGGCTATGTTCCAAGGGTCATCGTAAAGCAAGTTGTGCGACAAATCCAGATCGATGAGTGAAGGCATAGCTCCTAAAGCATCGGCATCTATAGACAGAATTTCGCACCAACTCATATTGAGATGTGCCAATGAGCTGGCTACGATCCTTTGCAATCGAGCGATGTAGTTTCTGCTCAAGTTTATCTGCGTTAGCATTTCGTTGTCCTTGAATGTTCGCCCATCAATTCGCGGTATTGTATTGAACGATAAGTCCAGGGTTTTCAAATTCGTTAGCTGCCGAAATGCATCACTGTGGACAAAGTTGATCGAGTTGGATGAAAGATCGATGTTTTCCAATAGCGGATTTGCTATAAAACTGTTTCCCATCAGTTGACGAATCATGTTTCCTCGTAAAACCGCTGTTATAAGGTTCGGGAAACCACCAAGTTCTATAGAATCCATGTTGCAGTTCGACAGATTCACACGCCTCAAACTGCTGGATGTAACGTTACCATGGGTGGAAAGTGAAAGTTTATAGTTTTTAGCAAAATTCACGTAGGCTAGTGATGATAGTCCACTTAGAGCTGTTGGTTGTAATGTGCTGAGTCGGCAGTTGCTCAGATCCAAAGTTTTCAAACTGTCAGATTTTATGTCGGATATACCGTGCAGCGGATTTCCATTCAGTTTAAGGGTTTCCAAACTTATCAATCCCTGAATGACTTCTTTTCCTGATACTTTCGTAATTTTACAATTGCTCAAATCGAGATACCGAACTGATGCACTTACTAAGACCAGTGAAATTTCGTTACTTGAAAAGCTTGTAAACTGGTTCTCTGCAAGACTCAGCTCTTCCAAAAAAGGTGTTTTCTGGAGCAGTTCATTTGGGTAGAGGTTTGCCCAATTCGATATGTTGTTTTTGGCCAGATTTAGTTGCTTGAGTGAGTGCAGCCCATCGAGCGAGTAAGGTGGAAGCGAAGAAATTAGATTTGATGACATATCCAGGTATCGCAGGTTTGAGAATTGAGATATTTCCGGAGGGATGAACGTGAACAAGTTCTCTGATAGATCGAGAATTTGAACCTGAAACGAGAGAACACGAATGAGTGATGCTATAAGTTACTTGGAAGGTATATGAATATTTACATTCGTTTCAGGGAATTGAGGCAGTTCTGTCAGTCCCAATCCAGAACAGTCCACGTAAAAATCCCCTGAGTCATGATCGTAGTGGCAGTGACATCCATTGGGGCAAAACTCCTCGGCACGTGATTGGGATGCCAGTGATATCAACACAAGAAGGAGAAATCCGGTTTTCATTGTCTTTGCTTCCATTATTAGCTAAAATGTAAAAATATTCAAACAATTATCATTCATATTTATTTAGGAGATGATCAAACCATGGCATTTCATTATCAAAAGTCACGGTGTAAGTGTAAAATGTATAGCAGCTTCCCGATTATCGAGCAGAAAACCTTGCAGAAATCTATCATGGCATAATGAAGCAGGATATAATTAAACAGTGATAAAGTTGAAACTATTGTGATTAACCCCTCTACCGGCAGCTTTATTTTTTACCGCAAGAAAAAAAAATCAAATCGCGATAGCTTTTTTGTTTCTCGGTATTTTTGCACCATTTTTTCAAAAGTTCTCAGAAAAACTGTTCTAGTTTGAGAATCCGTATCGATATTGATGATTGGTGATCTGGTTTTGAAGATATTCCAGTATTCCTTGGGGGACCGACATTTTCTATATAAAATGTCTTAGGCGGCCTTTTAGTTATCGGTCAACTTAGCTTAGCTTAGCTTAGCTTAGACTGACTGCACATATCAATGGTTGCTATACCGTGATTGACCGAAGTCAGTGAAAATGCACAAAGAATCAACTAGAAGTTCGGCTGGGATTGGCCATAATCTTCTTCAGTGTGCATAATTCAGTGCCTCTATTTATACATGGTCAATAACGGCGCCGGCCACGTCCTTACAGTCAGGTGGGATTGGGGGAAGGACTGTTAGTGTGTAATCTTTGCTATTTGGAGACCGTGTTTGCCTCTGCATCTCCACAAATGTTACTGGGAGGGATGTTTGTTAATGGGAAGGATCGTTGGGTCACAGGATTCACTTAGATAAGCGATTAGACCATGATAAATAATTATTTGTAAGATATAAATATGCCTATATGTAAATATAATATTTTCATTTGATATGAACAATTTCTATGAAGAGAAAAAATATGCCGACACTTGAGGTGACGAACCTTTCAAAGTTTGTTGAATAAAGTGAACCTTTTGGAAGTCTACACTTGAAGTGTCGAACCATTCAAAGTTTTTTTTTTAATTACAAAAATAAAGGTAAAAAGAAGAAGGTGTTTTTAATAAAAAAAAATTAGGCAGAAATAATTTGTGAATCAGAGTTTATGTCGACACTCACAGTGACGAACCATTCATATTTTTTTGAAAAATCATAATTGCGTCTCACCGTTTTAACGATTAAAGGTGCAGTCATACATATTTTGTAGATTAGAAACAATAGCATGAAACGAACTCACCAATTGATCCGTCATCCTTGAGCAGCAACAATTCTCTTTCAGCGTCACTCGTTTGCTTAGCTATATAAAAGCACTCAGAGAAAATAGGCGCGCCGTGAGGGAAAACAACTGACGACTGCTGGGGCTTTCTTGACGCACTCTCCAGGAGCAAGCGTCAATGTCAGAAGATCAAAAAGAACTCGCGGCCATTTAGTTATCGGTCAACTTATCGAAAAAATAAAATGTGGGCTAGAAAATGCCATATTATAAGGAGCTACTCTGAAAAAATCATACAAATTGGTTGAGTATTCTTGGAGATAACTTAAAATTATGATATGAAGTTTTTTGAAGTTTCCTAAATCTTTATTTGGAGAATGTGGTACTAGCAACATAAACGCTCATTACTCAGAGACGCAAGCACCATTATTTTTTTCACGGCACACTCTCATTAATGTATTGTTCCGAAGAATGAATATTCGAATACGATACAAATTATGTAGCCTGAGATATATACGTGGGTTATGGTTACGCGTCGGTCCCCCAAGGAATTTTGGAATGTCTCTAGATCCAGATGACCAATAATCAATTTTGACATATATTGTAAAACTATAAGAGTTTTTTGAGAACTTGTGAAAAAATAAAGCAAAATTACCGAGAAACAAAAAAATTATTGCGATTTGTTTTCTTGCAGTGAAAAATGAAGCTGCCGGTAGAGGGGCTAATGAAAAAAGTTATATGCGCCATGTTCTTCTGTTCAGCATTCCAGATATAAGTGGAAAATTGTTGAAAATGGGTATCAAATGAGTATTGCTCTTCTATCCCATCGAATACTTGGCTAAATCGAACTTAAAGCTGCAACTCGGTTGGACTCGAAGTGAAAGTGGCAATCCATTGGCGCTGAGAGAGCTAAAATATCAACTTTGATGATGCAAATTGGAGATTTCGGCTTTCAGTCACGAATAGGGTAACGACTGTTTATTTTGTTCTCAAACGTTAACAGTTGGCGCCAGCGGCAAAAATTACAGGCAACAACCTTTCGAACATTCAGTTTCTCTTACCGGCCGCCGAGCGGCGGCACTGATGTTTGTATTCCGCTCACTGATCGCGCTACGCTGGATTCTCAAATTTCTCAAACTTTCAACACAAGCGCATGGAAGAATGGTAGTCGGAGAACTGTCAAAACGTATGGAAAATAATAAAAATCGTAAATTGCTTGCAATTAGGAAACTGAATCAAAAAAGTAGTGATTAGAAATCAAGTGTAAAGTGAATACATAACTTTTTGTGTTTAGTTTATCTTCCGTGGTGCTTTCTTTGCTTCAGGATTTCGTTTTTACTACCATTGAAAAAGAGCCATCTATTGCCTTTTGAGTTTTGAATATCGCCCTATTAAGCAATGATTATTTATAATAATCAACGCATAATTCGTGACTGAAAGCCGAAATCTCCAATTCAAATATCAACAGCAGATCAACCCAGATCAATCCTGAAGTTTGGTCCAAATGCTTCAAGAAAGACAAATGCGCCGATGGGAATAAGCTGTACAGAAGATGCGACAGCGAAGACATCGCAAAGTGCCTAATATGTCCGAGCTCAAGTGGAGTATCAAAGCAGTCAAAAGAACAGTTTATTTCAAACCACTGCGATGCAACCCAGCAAATGCTTAAGCAATCAGCTTCAGAAACGAAGAGTTACGCGGTGTATTAGACCCATGTCTTTCAGTCGTCCCACTAAACTAATAAATGGCTCACGTTTCGGGACCTTTATACTTCCCTCATTCACTGGCAGGTGGAGCTTCCTGCCGTGGAGAAGTTTCATTACCTCCGCTGCCCGTTGGAAGTAAAAGCCTTGGCCGTGATTGAATCTCTACCCCTTACTGCGGCAAACTTTAATGTGACATGGGACTTTCTCAAACAGCGGTATACAATCTCCAAGATTCTGTACAAGCGGCAAGTGCAGACGCTTTTCAAGCTAACGATGATCAACAAGAAAACTGCGAACTACATGGTCTTCTGGACTCATTCGAGAATATCCTGAGATCCCTGGATCAAGGAGCCGTAAACAGGCTTGATAGAAACTCCTCTGCGATGCAAAGAGGAGGCGATTTTGCCGTTTTTCTGAGGAGAAAAAAATAAACTCAAAATTTTCAACACAGATCCTCAAGCGATTCGAGTGAGAGTGCTGAAAAATGCGAGGATTTTTTCAGACACTCTCTCTCTCTCGTTGCGATGCTCACCATCACTCACACTTCAAACGAACTCTCGAGTCTGCCGCCCGAACAGACAGTCCTCGGGGAGTTGTGAGAGCACCCTTTTTTGATGGAATTTAACTCGGTTTTTTTTTGTGCTGCATCTTCCTCGCTCATTTTTCGTTGCCTCGCTGCTTAGAATTTTTTGGCTCCCTCGCAAAGAGGCACTGGCAGCACGCTGCTCTAGAGTATGTCACCGAACTCTGATGATGTTGAGGAGAATTATCAAGCCTGGCCGTAAATAAGGCTGACTATAAGGATCTGATGCTGATACACGTCCTTACTTTCCGGTTAGATAGCACCACGAAAAGAAGTTGGAAGGAATACTCTTCCAATCAACAAACGGACATCATAAAAGACCTTACCGATTTTCTTCTGCGTCGTTTGGGAATTCTTGAAGCTTTTCCCGGTAAGGCTGGTGAAACCCGGTTACTCCAAACTGCGAAAAAGGGTCTCGGCGTTTAAATCCTGCAACGCTACTTTCCCAGATAGCCGTAGCGGTAAACGCGCAGCTATTCAGCAAGACCAAGCTGAGGGTCGTTCGTTTGAATCCCACCGATCGAGGATCTTTTCGGGTTGGAAATTTTCTCGACTTCCCAGGGCATAGAGTATCTTCGTACCTGCCACACGATATACACATGCAAAAATGGTCAATTGGCAAAGAAAGCTCTCAGTTAATAACTGTGGAAGTGCTCATAAGAACACTAAGCTGAGAAGCAGGCTTTGTCCCAGTTGGGACGTAACGCCAAAAAGAAGAAGAAGAAGCTACTTTCCAATCCTCTTCAACTATCAGACGCATTGTCTGCCCTGAAAATCATTTGCTATGTCAATGCCCTACGAAGCAACTCATAGTGCTGAAAATGCTTTCGTAGAGGCCATCAAGTGAAAGACTGATCATCTAAATTTTCATGTTGGCACTGTAAGGTGAGACATCACTCACTCTTTTGTTTTAAGGTGAAACAGTTTGGAATCAACTTCTAAGATTACACTCAAACTTCAAAGGCACAAATCTCGCGAAGGCAGCATCCAACAACAGTGCACTTTTTATTTTGGCTTTGTGCACAAGCAGAAAGCTTAAAATAAGAAGATCAGAAAGGTTTGCCAACTATTTATCCAGTTTTGTGCCTTTGAAAACGTGAGTAGGGGCACAAGTCGGCCATTGTGCCGGCCATCTTTGGATTCTGAGATGTCCAGGGGAAGGTAGCCGAAGCAAGGAAGTGCCGGAATACAATGAAGCAAATTACAAAGAAGCCAAACGTAGACTATGTACAATTAATTGGCAACATACTATGAGTATTGAAGGAAATGTCGACACCGAAATAGACAAATTCCATGAAATTATTCAACAAATAATTAATGGAACTGTGCCAACAAGAAGAAGAAGACGTATACAGAATAACAAATTACCGGTGTGGTTTATCCCACAACTAAAAAACCTGAAAAAAAAACAAGAAACAGAAAGCGCATAAATTATACAAAAAAAAAATACTGTCACGAACTTAGAAAATTATCATGACATATGTAACCAACTCAACTCAGCCATTGACTCCGCACATGAAGAATATAATCGTAAGGTCGAATCTGAAGTCAAATCATGTCCAAAAAACTTTTTTCATTATGTAAACACTAAATTAATAAGTAGCAATTTCCCTTCACGAATGCATTTTGACGGAAACGTAGGTGAAAACTCTTCCGATATCTGCAACCTCTTTGCAGATTTCTTCCAAGAAGTGTATACCACCTACTCCAAAGAAAACCGCGACCGCAATTTCTTTTCTTTTTTCCCAGAAATTTCTAATAGTATATCTATTGCAAAACTATCACAACAAAAAATCTGATCGGCACTAAAAAACTTGGACGCGTCAAAGGGAGCAGGACCGGATGGCATTGCACCCGTGTTCTTCAAAAATCCATCAGAAGAACTTACCCTTCCCTTTGAACGCCTTTTCAACATGTCTCTAAATAATGGAAAATTCCCAGAAGTGTGGAAATCCTCGTATTTGGTGCCTGTTTTCAAATCAGGTACAAAATCTGACATACGGAACTATCGCGGAATTGCCATTATCTCCTGTATCCCCATACTCTTCGAATCTTTCGCAAACGACAAAATTTTCCAGCAAGTAAAAAACCAAATTACTTGTAGGCAGCATGGCTTTTTTAAAGGCCGCTCAACATCTTCCAATCTGCTAGAATTTGTATCTTTCATTCTCAACGCAATGGACAATGGCAAGCACGTAGAAGCCCTCTACACTGACTTCAGTAAGGCATTTGACCGAATCTACATACCATTATTAATCTTCAAATTGCAAAAAATAGGAATGGAGCCAGGACTCTTGAGTTGGATCCAGTCATATCTATCAGATCGGAAACAAATAGTGCGCTTTCAAAATAAATTATCAGCACCCATATCTGTAACCTCTGGAGTACCCCAAGGTTCTCATTTAGGCCCACTTCTTTTTATTTTGTATGTAAACGACATTTCCTTTTTACTTAGAAAAATAAAATTTCTTACATATGCAGACGACATGAAGCTCTTCATGGAAGTAAGTAATTCTAGCGAAGCAGAAGAATTCCAGAATGACATTAACTTATTCTTCATTTGGTTCAAAAAAGTCTACTCCAACTCAATATCAAAAAATGTAATTCTATAGCATTTAGTCGAAAATATGTAACACCTCCAATTGAAGTATTTTTAGGAAATCAAGTAGTGCAGAAGTGTAAAATTGTAAGGGATTTGGGCGTAATCCTAGACTGTAAACTCACTTTCGTAGAACATTATAATTCCATAATAAACAAAGCAAACAGCATGCTTAGCTTCATTTAGAGGTTCAGTAACAATTTTCTAGACCCATATACTATTAAACTATTCCCAAGTAACCAGTAAGCACGATAATGCGGCACGGTAACAGCATTATATGCGCATATAGGGTAATCATTTGATGCATGTCAGTTTTATATACGCATATAATGCTATTATAATGCCAGAAAAGGCGAAATAGCGTGCCATTATAGTGCCAAGATATAACAGTGCTTCTCTGCACCACTAATGCTGATATAAGACCACGTGAGAAACGTCAGTTGTTTTCGCCAGGTTTTTTGGGCGAATATTTTGTGCTTTCGCGTACGCAGCCAGAGAGCTTTCGCGTATGCGGCCAAGCAACTGGTACACGAGGTAAAGTAAAGTGACCAATTTAAACCATCACTTTTCCCCGTCATAAAACCTGCAATTGTAGTAGTGAGAAGATTTATGTTTGACTCCCTCTTACCACTATATGCAAACACAAAGCACGTGGTATATCTGTCAAAACACTGGATGGCATTTAAACAAGCCCTGTATTCGAATATAAAGCCAATACAGTGCTTATTTAATGCCTGTATGCATCAGGCTTAGAAGCATTAATGATGCTGTAATAGGGTTTCTATGCAGCGGAAGTGCTGTTATAAGTTGTGTAAGCATTTGTGGTGCTGTTGTAATGCATGTAGGCATCTATGATGCTGATTAAGGGCTTATTATTAGTGCTTATGATTACTTGGGTTGTATATTACATATGTAAGACCAATTCTGGAATATTGTCACCTAGTATGGAACCCGTACCATATCGTACACGAAGAACGCATAGAATCAGTACAGAAGCAATTCCTTTTATACGCCCTTCGGAAATTAAATTGGACTGTACTGCCACTTCCGTCGTATGAAGCACGCTGCATGCTCATCAACTTGGAAACACTTAAGCAACGCCGGGAGTTCGCAATGATTCTTTTTATAAACAACATTATTTCGAACCGTGTAGACTCTGCTGCACTTCTTTTTCAACTAAACTTCTACACACCCTTTCGGCATTTAAGAACAAGAAAATTATTTTCAGAAAAATCATGCAGAACACATTATGCTCAAAACGGACCAATAAACCGTATGATGTGTCAGTATAATGTACATTGCGAATACATTGGCATTACTATGTTCAAAGAGCAGCTTAAAACACGACTTAAAAATAATAGAAGTAATCCATAGCATGTAAGAAAGTATTTTAATTATTGTATGTAGTCTACCTATGCTTGACGAAATCTATCTATATAAATAAAAATGGAGTGGTGTGTGTATGTCACGAAATGGCTTTAGAGCGGGACATCCGATTTACACAATTCTTTCACTGTTATTTTCTTGAAGGGTTCCGACGTGTTCGTGTGACGAAAAAGTTTGGGAAAGTTTTCGGAAAATTAGGTAAAACAGGAGAGTACTAATATGTCATTTTGTATGGGAGGTTTCATGACATTTTTCAACAGCCTACTTGATGGCAAGACGAAGTTTGCCGGGATCACTAGTAAATAAATAAATAAAGACGAGTGATAAGCTCCAATCAACCAATACAACGTCAGAGTCGAGTGCAAAATCAAATACTTCGAGGGTCATTAACCTGGCAACGACTGGATTAAAGATATGCATCTTAGCCAACAACGGGTGTAGTTCTGCTTACTGCAGTCGTAGATTTGCAAGACGACAAGGGCAACAAGTTGCACGCTAGGGTGTTGCTGGATAGTGTAGCGGAATGTAACCTGATCAGCAGATGACCTGATATGAGAAAAATGCTGACTGTTGAAGAGTTCCTCTACAGTACGATAGAAGTCATTGGAATTCAACGGATATCCTCCACGGTTCAAGAAAAATTTACGGTCTTAGTAAAATCCCGGGTGATGGATTTCAGTCAACCTATGAAAGTTTAAGTTTTGTCAAAACTTGCGGTACAGGTGTTTACTGCAACCAACCAGTAGACATGCCCTATATCAACTGCAGCGATTTGCAGTAGACAGGATGTCCTGGACCCGATCCATCTGACAAGCCAATAGAACCCTCTGTCACCATAGAAGATGGTGTCTCCATCGATGTCGATAGCCTGACTGCAATGTTTGATACCAGTATGTGAGACATACCCAAGATAATCCAACTTGCGGATCCAGATTTCGTTAAGGGCGATTGATCTTCTGCTGGAATCATTTTTAGAATTCTTTACGATTAGGGGAAAATTTGATATTATTGGTCGAATCCGTTTTTGGATGGGTGGGAACAGGCAGATATTTAGTTAGTGGTCTTCACCAATCTGTCCTGTGCAAGGTTGCAATTTCTAGTGTGAAGAAATTCTCCCGAAGAAGCAAGGTCCGAAGTCCATTTTGCTCACACGATAAAGCGAAATGCGTCTGGTCAGTATGCGGTGTCTTTGCCCAAGAACGAAGAGGTGTTGGTCAAGCTGGGTAGCTTAAAATCCATCGCCGAAAGCAGTTTTTTTTCTCAAATTGGAGCGGCAGTTAACCAGGAACGAGAAGTTATGGGAGGAAGACTGTGTCTTTATAATCGAATACGAGGCCCTGGATCATTGGTTCCGGAAACGGTTGAAGAGGAAGGTCTCTCCAGGTGTGAAGGAGGAAAGCACAACCACAAACGTGAAGGTTGTTTTTGACACTTCAGATCAAACTTCAAAAGGATTTTCCCTCAATGATAGGTTCCTCGCAGGTTGTGTCATTCAGGGTGATTTGAGATCCATTATACTGCAAACTCGTCAAATAATTCTAGTGGCCGACATTGAAAAAAAAATTCTGGCAGATAGATGTCTGTCCGGAGGATTGCCGCCGTCAATCGATCTTATGGAAGTCAAGCTGAAACAAACCATTGGCTACTTATTAGCTATCCTCTGTAACCTACGGCACCAAACCATGCAACCAGATCCCTTTATCACCTTGCCATGGAACAGAAGAGTTCCATTGCCATGGAATAGAAGAGTTCCCTTTGGCGGTCAAGGCCGTAATGGAAGATTTCTATATGGACGACGCTATTACCGGAGCAGAGGACCCTTATGTTGTCAAGCAGCTGAGAATTCAACTACAGGAACTACTACAGAGAGGAGGGTTTGTCCTCCGAAAATTTGCCTCAAGTCGTGAAGCGGTTCTGGAAGACATGTCGACCGAAAACCGGTCAATTCAAACGTCGGATGGAATCCATTTGGACCCAGATTCAACAGTCAAGGCACTAGACTTGGTTTAAATGCCCAACAGTGATACTTTTCGGTTCAAATTTCGGTTCTCGCCATTGACAGAAGGTGCCGTACTCGGTTTGTAATAGCGGTGATTGCTAAGGCTAAAGTCATCATTCAACTTCTTTGGCGCTTGCAGGATGAAAACAACCGTAAATTGGCATGGAACGCTAAATTACCTACAAAGATGGAGGAAGAATGGGTTGGCCTTTATGAAGAGCTTCCTATTTTGAACGAACTGCGTATAGCAAGGTTGGCCACCGCAACGAAACCAGTCAGCACATAACTTCACATATTCTCAGATGCTTTCGAGAAGGCGTTTGGCGTATGTGCTTATCTACGAACCCAATACGAAAAGGGTTGCCTTGCACTATGGGCGGTTTCCATACAGACTGGCGGCCAAAAATATGTTTTCCATCTCATGTCGTATTTATGAGTTTTATGACACAAATTTGATGTTTTATTTTCAAAAACAAGTTTTTGAGACTAACTTTTGAATAGGGCCTATAGCGAAATATTAAACTTTGTTACTTATAATGCATATAAGCCATTTATGCGATTAACGTTGTGCAAACCATTATAAATATTAAAACTTACATAGAAATGATGATATGAATGATTTAGCGAAATTCAGTTATTTTCTGAATTAGTTTTTAGCTGTTTTCAATAGAAAATGGTTAAAAATTTTGGAAAAATTCAAAAAGCCTTATATTAAAAAAGTGCAAATTTGTGCAGCTAAATTCTTCACGATCCTTTAGTTTACATCTCAAAGTACCCTTGGAACTGAATTTAAGCCTGGGACAACTTGGGACAAAAAAGTACTCGATGTGTTAACTATAAGCTTATTCAATTTTTTTAACCGCTTCATTAAAAAAACATCATAAAAGCCACTATTTTGAGGCTTTTTTATTTTTTTTTATTGTTTCTATAAAGCCTTTTTTGTAAGCTTTCAAATGTTTTACGTAAGTATTATAGAAAAAAAGTTATATTCATTTGAGTAAACCATAGTTTTTGTTAATAAAAACAAGTTTTTCTCCATAGGCTCAACTTTGGCACCTCATATCTGAGCGTGCAATGCAAATCATGCTCTAATATTTTGGGGATTTCTTAGCAGACATGTTTACAATGAAATGGCGAACAAGAATTGAAATTTGGGGCACATCACTTTTTTGATTATTGGCCACCTGATAAGCCGTAGTGCCTTGCTGTCATCGAGATCGAGAGTTGCCCCTTGAAAACCCAATCAATCCCAAGGTAAGAGCTATGCGGGGCCCTACTCGCCTCAGAATTGTATCTGAAAATCAAAGCTTCGATTCGCTTCACCGGAGAATGTCTTTTTTTTTGGGTGGATTTTACGACCGTGTCGCAATGGTTACACTTTCCGTGTTTGATATGGGCAACGTTTGTTGCAAATAGCGTATCAAAAGTGCAGGCATCCATTGAAAACTGTCATTTGCGGCGCAAACCCGGGGAATAAAATCCGGCAGACCATACTTCACGGGGAATATGGCCTCAGGAAATCGTCGACAATCAATTATGGTGGAAGGGACCCTCCTGGCTTCAATTAAGGCCGGAAAACTGGCCATCAGATAAAGTGTTCACATCGGAAGGGCATGAGAAAGATCGAAGGCGAGCAGTTTTCGTCATAGCTGCGCCGGTAGAAGCAAATTTATTCACTGAGCAGCTTGCTCGGTTCTCCAGTTTCACAACCCTTTTCAAGATAACGGCCTATCTCTTACGATATTTGCACAATCTACGAGCAAAAAAGAAATTGCGATCATCTGGTTTCCTAACACCGGAAGAATTACAGCAAGCGGAATATTTCATCGTTCTTCGAGTCCAACGAGAAACCTTCCATCGTGAGGTCATCGAACTAACTAAAGGAGAATGTGTACCGCGATCATCACCTCTATGTTGGTATCATCCAATCGTGGCCGAAAATGGTTTGGAAGAATAGGTCAAGCGACGGAGTCTGAGTATGGGGATCATACTGGCTATAACGTATACAGCATCTGACGATATCGTCCTACATACACTCGCAACTCGCACTGTCGTCAGCCGAAACGCTCTGTTCGGCTTCCCGAGGTTCCGCTTCGTTTCCAGTGCCTTTCTCCAAGCAGGAACTCCATGCCTCCATTAGCAAACAGACGCCTCGTACTGCTGCTGGGACCACCTAAGTCTAGCAAGGTTCTCCCTAAAGCATTCATTGCCTTCTCGGACTTTTCGTAATCAACGGTTATTAAAATTCAGCCGATCGTCAACCATTACTCCCTGGTGCTACAATTCGCGCTTCGGTGCAAACACATACCTTCCGACGCTGAACTCGATCTGATGAACCGCCTAACAGTTGCTGACTAGCAGCACGTTTGTTTTGTGGTGAGCTATTGGCAGTTCGACTTCGCTCATCCAGCTCTCGATTGCGTCACTTGTTTTCATCACTGACCTCCACTTCTTCGAGCGTCTCGCCCATCACCGTTAGCGACACATCATCCGAAAAACCAATAATCTTCACCTTCCGAGGCAGCCGCAGTGTCAAGACTCCATCATACATCCCGTTCCAAAGAGTTGAACCAAAGGGATGCCCGCTGTCACTTGCATTAACTTCTGCCCGTTATTTGTTTTATGCACCAAGATTCTGAAAGTAGCTCTTCAGGATCTTGCACAGTTAATTGGGAACCTGCATGCTGTACAATGCTGCCGCGATGGTCTCTCAGCTGGCGCTGTTGAATGCGTTTTTAACATCTATTGTAACCACGGCACAGTATCGATCTCCTCTTCGTTTCTGCTTCGATGCTTTCTCAGCACACGTCGTCGATACTCCTTAGCGAAATGCAACTGCATTTTCGACAACCCGTGCTCACTCTTCGTACACTCCATCAGCCTATTGGAGATGATTCTTTCCGCCTATTGAATTGAAAATTTTGATTCTTTCAGCCTATTGAAGATGAGTTTTCCGAGCGTATCCAGCAGGAAAATGGGCCTAAATTTGGCAGCAGTACCAGCTTCTGGATCTTCCATATTAGCTTAGCTTAGCTTAGCTTAGACTGACTACACATATCAATGGTTGCTATTCCTTGATTGACCGAAGTCAGTGAAAATGCACAAAGAATCAACCAGAAGTTCGGCTGGGATTGGCCATAATCTTCTTCAATGTGCATAATTCAGTGCCTCTATTTATACAGGGTCAATAACGGCGCCGGCCACGTCCTTGCAGTCAGGTGGGATTGGGGGAAGGAATGTTAGTGTGTAACCTTTGCTATTTGGAGACCGTGTTTGCCTCTGCATCTCCACAAAGGTTACTGGGAGGGATGTTTGTTAATGGGAAGAATCGTTGGGTCACAGGATTCACTTTGATTAGCGATTAGACCATGATAAATAATGATTTGTGAGATATATACATGCTTATTTGTAAATATAATATTTTCATTTGATATGATCAATTTCTATGTAGTGGAAAATTATGCCGACACTTTAGGTGACGAACCTTTCAAAGTTTGTTGAACAAATACCTAAATGTAACATTCCTACAGCTGTCAGGACGAAAGCATGTGTTATTATATTTTACTTATTTGAAAAGAAACAAAAAACTTGATTGCTTGGAACATCATAGAACACTCTTATTCTTATGCCGACACTTACAGTGGCGAACCATCCAAAGTTTGTTGAATAAAGTGAACTTTTCGCATGTCTACACTTGTAGTGTCGAACCATTCAAAGTTTTTTTTAATTACAAAAATAAAGGTGGTGTTCTGAAAATAAAAAAATGTGAAACATAAATAATTCATGAATCAGAGTTTGTGTCGACACTCACAGTGACGAACAATTCATAGTTTGTTGAAAATTCATATTTACGTCCCACAATTGTAACGATTAAATGTGCAGTCATACATATTTTATAGATTAGAAATAGTAGCATGAAACGAGCTCACCAATTGATCCTTTATCCTTCACTGTGCAGCCACAATCCACTCTCAGCCTCACTCGTTTGCTCGGCTATATAAAAGCACTCAGAAAAAAAAAAGAAAAAGGTGCGCGACCCGAAAAGAAAAAAAAAACTTAGCTTTCTTGACGCACTGCCCAGCAGCAAGCGTCAAGGTCAAAGGATCAAAAAGAACTAACCGATCATGCCACTTTTCACTTACTCTAACCGAACTAACCGATCACGCCACTTTTTCACTTACTAGACCGACGCGCGACATGTTTGATCCTGCCTCCGTCGCTCGCCCCCGTAGGAGCAAGCGTCAAGGTCGATAGATCAAACAGAACTCCCAGCTTCTGGATCTTCCGTATTCCTGAGAAATTACCTTCGTCAAGACACTTCTGCAACACCTTCCTGAACATGTCCGGATACGCCAGGATGGCAGCTTCCTGTATTCCATCTGAACCAGGGGCTTCCTCCGATTTTAGGCGTCTCGCTGCTTCTACAAGCTCGTCGCTAGACCACGATCACCTTCAGCTTGTTTGGGCACATCGCAGCTGGCGTCGAAGGGCCTTTGATCTTGACCATAACGCCTCGGCACGCATTACCCCATGGAATAATGTATGTATCTCGAAACAGTTCCTTGTAGCAAATGATTTTACCAAGCTTGATCTCCCGTTTGAGTGCGGTCCTAGTTTCTCGAAGAGTCGCCCTTTGATCTCCATTTCCGTCCCTGCTCTCTGAGCTCACCTTCTGGTCATGAGACAAGCATTGCAAAGCGTGCTGAGCGTGTCATTCTATCAGAAAGCTGGTCGCCGTCTGTTCCTCGACGCCAGTTTTAGCGGCACAGTAGCGTCAAAAGCCGATACCATCCTATGTGTTACACAGTTCGAACGAAACGTGTAAATTTCTGAGACATATAATGCACATAATTGGAGCGTGGAATATCATGACTTCAATTATATGTCATGTAATCCAACAGGATTCTGTGTGGTTACATGACATATAACAAATTTTTACATGATTTCAGACTTAAATTTACATGACGTTATGTTTACATCCAATAAATGAAGTTAACATGACGTGTAATCTTCATTATTTTTAACTGTGTACTCCATTGTTTAGAGCAGCTCATAACAGCGCCTATTCTCCATGTCAGGGGCGGCTGATAATCGTCCGAGCTCCAGAGAAGGACTCTAAGCTAAACCTGTGCCCTGTCCGAAGATTAAACGCTCAGTTTGGCTAGGAGGAGGAGTTCAGACCGACGATTGGAAAGTTAAGCGCACACTGGCTCACGAACAAGAACGGGTTCCGACTGAAATATTTCCTTGTTTTTAATTATGAATCGTAGTTTACGGCTAACCAGCCGAGTGGAAGTTTAACAACTACCGAAAAGCTAAACGTTACATATAATTTGCAATTGGATTAGATGGACAAATTGATGTGAAGATTTGCGAAAAAGTTACACGTCTTCTCAGTGAGAATCGAGCTCGCGACTCCCCGATCTCTAGTTGGGGCGCGTTAACCACTACGCCATGAGAGGACTCATGAACGCAGAAGTTAACCTGAATTCGATTTCAGCTCAATAATCACGTGGTCCTTTTTTCGCAAAGTGCACCTCTTTCGGAAGAATTAGATGCCCATCCAAACACAACGCTTTCTATATATATCCAATGCCTAGCCCGAGAGCGCATTGTTTTTTAGGTATAGGAATAGCACACTACACTAGCCAGCAACTGCGCTGGCTGAGGTATCTATTGTGTGGGCTTCCAATGGGTCGCGACGTTCTCAAACGACCGGTTACGGAACATGAGTCCGTTGCTCGATAAATACGTGATTATTGAGCTGAAATCGAATTCAGGTTAACTTATGCGTTCATGAGTCCTCTCATGGCGTAGTGGTAACGCGCCCCAACTAGAGTCGTGAGTTCGATTCTCACTGAGAAGACGTGTAACTTTTTCGCAAATCTTCACATCAATTTGTCCATCTAATCCAATTGCAAATTTATGTAATGTTTAGCTTTTCGGTAGTTGTGAAATATTTCGCCGCATCCAAGAATATGACCATTCGTTGCACCTATTTCCAGCAAAGCTTCTCGTATCGGTAAACTTGGAAATCACCTCAGCAGACAGAATCGCAAATCGACCACGTTCTGCTCGATAGACGGAAATTCTCCGACATAACCGACGTCAGAACCTATCGATGCGCTAACATTGACTCCGACCACTATCAGGTGATGGTGAAACTGCGCCCAAAACTATCTGTCATCAACGATGTACATGTAATCCGAAAGATGAAAATCTAGCCGTACAACACGAAAAGCAAACTGTGACATACGGTAATCGCATTGTACATCGACGAAGATGTTTTTGGAAAATGAAAATGTAGCGTAGGAACTGGCGACATACTATTGTGAACTATCAGCGACATTCTCTTCACCGTTCCAGATTGTTTTAATTATAGTTGAACTAGAGTGCATAGTTTTCCATCTAATACCGACAATGTTAAAATCACCCTACAGAATTTATCGTTAGCATCCTGAACTGACAAGACTGTATGGTAGCCATACCGCTGGATGCTGAGTACCACGTTCGATGTAACCAACGGTCGATAATACCAAAAATTCGATAACGAAAGTGAACACACTTCACCTACGGGATCGCAGACCTGGAGACTCGTGGCAGCGCAGCATCAATAAATAATCGTATATTTATAAATCGAAAGCAGCAGGGTGCATCATGCTTCGTGGTCTCCTCGATATTTGAACAGGTCGAACAAAACTTGACTAGGTAACAGTTCAAGCAAGGATGGACAATAGTCTAAAATGCAGATCTCTTACGTCGGCCCTAGTGTGACCAGTTGATTTATCAAGTAAGTAGATGAAATTATCTTTGATGGAAAATGTTTTTTGCTAAAATGGCCGAACTATGTTGATTGTCTTTGTCGGATTAATGCGAATGTTGAAACCCTCATGTTGCTGCATGCGTATCAAATCCAGTTTAAAAATAACATATTTATTTCGCGGAACTTCCAGGAGCATGAATCATATCACCACACTTGTTTCGTCGTTGTCACAGAGTACACACATGTCTGCATCGCACCTTGCACAAAAACTTTCGCTGATAACGACACCGCGCATCCCATCGACATTTAGGATTTGATAAGATAAAGATTATCTTTTTCGCTGCACACAGGTACTCTTGATACTGGGTTGAACCAGGAAAAATCACCAACAACTATTTTATATTCTATTTTACACTAAATCATTCAAATATTTCTGCTTCTGGATAATATCTACACTCAACAGATATGATTCGAAGCTTTGAAAATCTAAATTTTCTTACTTTTATCTTCAGATAACAGACACTTCACATCACAGAAAATCCATTTCCGCACTGGTTTGTCCAGTTGCCTTCAGCAAAGAAAAACGGAAAATTACACAACTTCAACCGAGAACCGTATCGCAACAGCACCGGTACGCGATGAAAACTGAAACTATACTAAATCGATAATACGCACTAAACCCCTTGGCTGGGTGCCTTATCAGTTGGGTTCCACGCCCGTTTCATGATAAGATAAACGGCAGCCGTTATGGGCTATCGCTATGAAATCTACTATAACTGTCGTTTCTTGCAAGATATCACTGACAAAGGTGCGGAAAAGTATGCAGCCATTTTTGATAATGGCCAAGCAGAGATACATAGGGATGACAATTAGGTATGAAGTGATTAGAGTTTTCTCGACTTAAGCGAAACAGTCTTTATTTTCAGAATGGATTACCTGCTTTGCTCTTGTCCACAGTTGATCAGCAGGAGTTTTCTCGTTTTATTTTGTATGGAGAAAGGCATCTAACTTCAAATTTCTTGTAAATGAAAGCATTAACCGAAAAAATATTTGACAGATGTGATAGCCGTCATTATTATGTACAACCGGTACCAAATATTTTTTCGAAAATAGTTCCGTATTTTGAGAAATAAATAGTTAGATGCATTTCGCCATACATATATTTTTCGCGTTACCTTTTAGCGATTTTTCGTGCATAGACACTAGCGCAAGTGCGTTACTATGTTACGAGTAGCGAATCAGGGCATGCATGTAACCCATTGATATATACAGGGGATAGGCAAAATGATTGAGATAGGCAAAATTTTGCCCAAATTCAAATGCTTATAACTTTATGAAAAATGGATGAAATTGGATGCATCTGGAAGCAGTCGACGACAAATTTGGTCCAGTTTTAGGAACTTCCTTGGCCATGCATATTGGCCACTGGACACCGGAGATGTTCCGGATTTCCTGAGGTCATGTCCAAATGTCATTTTTTCTGTCGCTTATATTTTTGTACGGTGTAAAGTTAGATAGATGTTTGCAATTTTCCAGAAACTAGAACTAATAGGAAGTTGAATGCCACCGGACGCATTAAGATTGGTTGGAAATCTTCAGAAATATGACCATTTCCGTAAAACTGGTTCCGGAAAGCATGGTCAGTCATGTTTGTATTTCCAATCATGTAAATATTATCCGGAGCTATATCCAAGTGGACATCAACCTTAAAAACGATGTTTCCTGCAGCGTATTCAGAACCATTAGATGCACAGACCACTCTATAGAAGGTTTCAGGTGCCCTGGGGGAAGTGGTCAATTAGGAACATATCTGGAACCATGTCAATATGGGCATCAAACTTCATGATTTTCAAAGGTTATGCTTTCCGAAGCATTTCCAGCACCACCGGCTGCCATGACCACTTTATAGTAGATTCCAGGTGCCCCGGGGATGTGGCCAATTCAAAAAATGCCCGAAAACACATCAATATGGGTAAACACATCTAGATTCTTGAAGGTGATGCTAATAGAAGTATTTACAGCGCAACTTATTTATATGACCACTGTATAGTAGGTTCCATGGGCCCTGGGGGATGAGGTCATGTTTCGAGTTGGCCACATCTCTAGGAGCCCCTGGAATATACTATAGAGTGATTATTATATCTTGTGGTTCTGAAAATGCTCGCCATTTTCCAAGTCACATGGATCTTACTGTTTATGGTAGAATGTGATTCTAAACAGATGAACGGACATGTTCCGAATTGGCCACATCCCCCGGGGCACCTGGAACCTACTGTAAAGTGGTTATGGCAGCCGGTGATGCTGGAAATGCTTCGGAAAGCATAACCTTTGAAAATAATGAAGTTTGATGCCCATATTGATATGGTTCCGGATATGTTCCTAATTGACCACTTCCCCCAGGGCACCTGGAACGTTCTATAGAGTGGTCTGTGCATCTAATGGTTCTGAATACGCTGCTGGAAACATCATTTTTAAGGTTGGTGTCCGCTTGGATATAGCTCCGGATAATATTTACATGATTGGAAATACAAACATGACTGACCATGCTTTCCGGAACCAGTTTTACGGAAATGGTCATATTTCTGAAGATTTCCTACCAATCTTAATGCGTCCGGTGGCATTCAACTTCCTATTAGTTCTAGTTTCTAGGAAAATTGTAAACATCTATCTAACTTTACACCACACAAAAATACAAGCGACAGAAAAAATGACATTTGGACATGACCTCAGAAAATCCGGAACATCTCCGGTGTCCAGTGGCCAATATGCATGGCCAAGGAAGTTCCTAAAACTGGACCAAATTTGCCGTCGACTGCTTCCAGATGCATCCAATTTCATCCATTTTTCATAAAGTTATAAGCATTTGAATTTGGGCAAAATTTTGCCTATCTCAATCATTTTGCCTATCCCCTGTATGTGCCAGAAATATTTCATGCCAGCCATAATGTAATATTTGTGATTATTACCCTCGAAATCGATTAACCCGAATGCCATTATCATTAACCCGATTTTCAGAAACCTGAATGCTGTTATCGTAAAACGGGGTAACTTTGATAGTTTTTTCGAAGAAAACTTGAATATTTATGCATGCTGTTTCAAAGAATTATAATTTATATTTTTAAAACAAGTACTGACATCCTACCTATCGATTGCTGTTGATAGATTGCCAAAAGATTTATTTTGAATGGATATATAATTTTTCATATAATCAAAAGTCGGTTTTCTGTTTTGGGGTAACTTTGATAATGGAGTATGCATCGAACAAAATTGAACGAATTACGAATATTTGTAGGGCATTGCATACCTATAGGCGTTTAACGTTATGTGGAAATTTCTGACTTAGATTACTAAAATGGTCCCAATTTGTGAAAATGCTTTTCGCTATGAGATTTGAGACCGTATTCAAGTTCTATGATAACTAGGGGGGCCCAGATAGCCGTAGCGGTAAACGCGCAGCTATTCAGCAAGACCAAGCTGAGGGTCGTGAGTTCGAATCCCACCGGTCGAGGATCTTTTCGGGTTGGAAATTTTCTCGACTTGCCAGGGCATAGAGTATCTTTGTACCTGCCACACGATATACACATGCAAAAATGGTCATTGGCATAGTAAGCTCTCAGTTAATAACTGTGGAAGTACTCATAAGAACACTAAGCTGAGAAGCAGGCTCTGTCCCAGTGGGGACGTAATGCCAGAAAGAAGAAGATAACTAGGCTGCCAAATATAAGTGGCCAACTATTCAAAAGTACATCAAATAGTGATCGTAGAACAGATTGTTTGTGAGTGTTTCAAAAATGCTGAAATTGTGTCAATTTTTAATATTCGTGTAAAAAGCCTCAAATGGTCTCGATTCAAATGAAAACAGCTTTTATATGGAGTGTCATACTAATATTTTTCAGTTTTGCATTCGTTTTGCTTAACCGATTACCGTAAAACGGGGTATCTTTGATAATGCGGGTAACTTTGATAGTGCGTAACCCACCACATACTAAACGAAATATCATAATTTCTGTTAATCTGTTAAGCAAAACGAATGCAAAACTGAAGAATATTAGTATGACACTCCATATAAAAGCTGTTTTCATTTGAATCGAGACCAATTGAGGCTTTTTACACGAATATTAAAAATTGACACAATTTTAGCATTTTCGAAACGCTTACAAACAATCTGTTCTACGATCACTATTTGATGTACTTTTGAATAGTTGGCCACTTATATTTGGCAGCCAGTTATCATAGAACTTGAATACGGTCTCAAATCTCTTAGCGAAAAGCATTTTCACAAACTGGGACCATTTTTGTAATCTAAGTCAGAAATTTCCATATAACGTTAAACGCCTATAGGTATGCAATGCCCTACAAATGTTCGTTATTCATTCAATTTTGTTCGATGTTCCATTATCAAAGTTACCCCAAAACAGAAAACCGACTTTCGATTATATGAAAAATTATATATCCATTCAAAATAAATCTTTTGGCAATCTATCAACAGCAATCGATAGGTAGGATGCCAGTACTTGTTTTAAAAATATGAATTATAGTTCTTTGAAGCAGCATGCATAAATATTCAAGTTTTCTTCGAAAAAACTATCAAAGTTACCCCGTTTTACGGTAACAGAAATTATGATATTTCGTTTAATATGTGGTGGGTTACGCACTATCAAAATTACCCGCATTATCAAAGATACCCCGTTTTACGGTACCCCTAATACCCAACTATCCCGCATAAATGGTGTACGAAAACAAATTGCGACACACATATTTGGCAAAATTTGCACGTTTAACCAATCATCTTCAATTTTTCAGGGAGTAAAATAAAACGTTCTATGAATATTCTCCCATGTTTGTTTTATTCAATCTCAGTTCTATATCAATTTATCTTCTTTACGTAAGGTCCTGTACAGCACTTCGAACAACTTCCCAGAAATACTTTGCGTGGAGCCCAATTTTTCTTCATATCTTCCTCCGATTTCACTTCCTTGGGATGTTTCCGAAGTGCCTGCTTCATAATGGCCCAGTAATTTTCAATTGACCGCAGTTCCGGTGCGTTCTGGGGGTTGAGATGCTTCGGCACGAAATTGACCTCCTTATCCTTGTACCACTACCAAATCACTTTCGAGCAATGGCACGAGGCCAAATCCGGTCAGAAAGTCGTAGGACCATATTGCCCATAACTGCATAACAGTCACTTTCGACAATTTTTGACAAAATGGAGTTAATATCATGGAGAGTCATCAAATGATAAATACTTTCGATCAACTTACTAAAAGCTGTGAGATTGTTCTAGAAAATTCGAAAAAAATACCAAGTTGTTTTGTCACATTGGTAATTATAACCGCATAACAGGATCAATCCGTAGCAGCTGTCAAATCAATTTTGTTGTTACAAATTAAGTCGTATAAGAGTACAGATTAGTTCGCAATAAAATAGACACACTCGCATTGCGTACTACTTTTCATCATATAAAATATGCACGTATATCGCCTCCACTTTTGTACGTGTAAGGCCTTTTCGCGACATCTTATACGTGAAACTTTGCGCATATAAGCATCGCATAACGCAAAAAATGATTTCGTTATATGTACATTCTGGTTGTGTGGGATGAGTTGTACAAAATATCAGCCTCAAATAAGCACTTTTGAGTTCCTGGTAATTTTTAGAAATTTTAGTTTCCTCCCATACTGCCATAAAATGCACATTTGGTGTTCCATTTACTCAATGCCTACTTTTGTCGAATGTTACAAATATGCAGTTATGGGCAGCATAGTATGACCTCAGAAAAGGAAGTAGATGCTTTTGAAGGTATTCCTTTAGATGCACCTGCCACTGGACCGTTCCAGTTGTCACGAATGGGGTGCTCTGTTTTTCACACGACCAAATTGCTTTCCAAATCATGTATATTGTTAGGCAAACTTTGACATTTTTTGCTTTCTATCGTTCTCAGGGACGTGCACGTGTACGTGTTTTAGCTACCGTATTCTGTCATTCATCGCGAAAGTTTTGGATTCAGTTTCTTCGCCGCATCTCAAACTGAACTGTTGGGATTCCTATTGAAAGTTTGAACTACCCGTTTGGGATCCTTAACACTATACGGAGATCGATTTTTGCCACTTTTTTACTTTCCGATCGATGGTCAAACGTTTGTGGTACCTACCGATTTAAAACACGAGACACCGTACAATGTACCATTGCCTACTTTCTGCTGATAGCACGATGCAGTATTGTTAAAAAATCAATTTCTCATAACTCACCCTTGAGTTTTTTCATGCGTGGGTTATCAATAATGCAACTCAGCAGTCAAAAATAGTGTAGAACTAGCCCTCGTGTGTTAAAATACACTCAAATAAAGTTTAAAAAAAAAAAAAAAAAAAGCAGTCAAAAAATCATGGATGAGTTGGCTCACCTTTTTGACTCATTTTCTCGTATTTCCACAGTTTACTCACACACGGCATAAATTTCTTGATAGTCTGGTAAAATTATAGTAATCATTTCAGACGTAAACAACAACATTTGGGTTTCACGAGTTTTTGACGAGTTATGCGACTGAATCATTTTTTTACGGTTTGAGTCGATTGAGTGATTTTGTATCAAAATCTCAGCGTGAGATTTGCGAAGCAGATATCTAATGAGTTTGCTCTCACGGGAGAGCGTAATGATTGAGATTTGAGTGTGAGTCTATCAACGATGATATGGATCCGGATTTTCGAGGTACGTTGCGCCGCTATAGTTAAGATTAATATTTTAATAATTAAAACGTATAAATTATAACAAAAAAAAAGATATTGGAAAATCGGTAAAAAGTTATTCTTAATAAAACTTTCATATTAAACAAGTCCCAACCATGAAATTTTGTCCCATATATTTATTTACTATTAGGGTTCTATGTTAAAAATTTAATATACACTAAAAATAAAATTTTGTGTACTTTAAAATTTATATATAATGTTTTATTTTCCATGAAAAAAAATTGAAGAATTTTTAAGTATATATTTTTTTATTCGTAGCCCGAATATTTCTGTACAATATTTTTCTCAAATAAACAGTTTCGGAGCTAGAATATTACTCTTTTTAATATATTCGAATCCTCTGAGCAGAATCTCAGTAGGGAAACTTAAAAGTAGATTGGAGTATTTACCTCGTACCTTTTAATTCCTCTTTAAGTGCTTATCTTTGACAGATACGCGTATTTCGACTACCACTTGCAGTCTTCTTCAGTGTCCAATGGATACGAGTAACTGACACTGAAGAAGACTGCAAGTGGTAGTCGAAATACGCGTATCTGTCAAAGATAAGCATTTAGGGCGGAATTAAAAGGTACGAGGAACACAAATCTACTTCTAAGTTTTTTCTAAACTTTTACTTTTTACATTTTTATCACCACTTAAAAGTTCAAAAGTCAGCTGCAATTATCCATACAACAGTTCTCTTTACTCTTTTTCGGTCTTCAAATTCGTCTGAACACTAAACTATTAGAGTATAACTCATCAATAAGTATACAACACGTTCTGAAAATTCACACGATCATGAAATGTTATTATTTCCAGAAGAAATATAATAATATAATCAGTTCAGAATTGCTAGCTTCAAAATACTATACTTAAAACCAGTTTATGAAACAGAGACTTGATCATATCGCCGAAAAGCTATCAAGATAATCAAGATGGCAAGATTAAATCACTTCAATGCGCTCAGAGATGATAATTTAAAACCATACCAAGATGATCTCTTTGATCAGATAAGATTGTAATGCCTGACAAACCCTCTTTATATTTTCAATAAACGTTACAAATCAAACCTATAATTAAAGGCTCACAACGGTGTATACGAACTGGAGTGTTCACCATAGATCTTCACGCAGTTTTAGACACCGTCCATCGTTGCTCTGATCAATCTTGTGAAAGCTGTTCTTGTCCATGTGTTTCCATAGCTCTACGCGGTCGATACTATCGGTGCGTAGGGACCTGGTACTCAAGGCATTTCTGGAGGATTTGCCGCACGGAAAAGATCCGTTGTCGAGCGGCCGTCGATGAAACCTGTTTGATAACTTCCCACGAACTCGTTTTCCATAGGTGATAGACGACGGAAGAGAATCTGGGATATCACTTTGTAGGCGGCGTTTAGGATGGTGATTGCACGATAATTTTCACACTCCAGTTTGTCGCCCTTTTTGTAGATAGGGCATATAAAGCCTTGCTTCCACTCCTCCGGTAGCTGTTCCGTTTCCCAGATTCTGACTATCAGCCGATGCAGACAAGCGGCCAACCTGTCCGGGCCCATCTTGATGAGTTCGGCTCCGATACCATCCTTGCCAGCGGCCTTGTTGTTCTTGAGCTGTTGAATGGCATCCTTAACTTCCCCCATCGTGGGAGCTGCTTGGTTTCCACTGTCCGCTGTGCGGTCGTAGCCATCGCTTTCGTTGTCCTGACCTTCTGTGCCTATGTTCTCTGCGCTATTCAGGTGTTCATCGTAGTGCTGCTTCCACCTTTCGATCACCTCGCGTCCGTCCGTCAAGATGCTCCCATCCTTATCCCGGCACATCTCAGCACGCGGCACGAAGCCTTTGCGGGAGGTGTTGAGCGTCTCATAGAACTTCCGCATTTCTTGAGAACGGTACAGCAACTCCATCTCTTGGCATTCCACCTCTTTCAGGCGGCGCTTTTTGTCCCGGAATAGACGGGACAGACTGTTTCCGTTTCAGTCTGTATCGTTCCACGTTTTGCCGCGTACCATGCTGCAGCATTGCAGCCCACTCTGCATTCTTCTCCTCTAAAACCTCCTGGCGCTCCTCGTCGAACCAATCGTTTCTTGAGCACCGTTCCACATATCCGACAATGCTTTCGGCAGCGTCGTTAATGGCTACTTTGTCTGTCCTCCAGCAGTCCTCAATAGGGGCCTCGATAGGGCCCCTCGAGCTCGCCCTCATCCGGGAACGCTGTCTCAAGATGCTGCGCGTACGCATTGGTGACATCCGGTTGTTTCAGCCGCTCGAGATTGTACCGGGGCGGGCGTCGGTACCGTACATCGTTGATGACGTACAGTTTTGGGCGCAGTTTCACCTTCACCAGGTAGTGGTCGGAGTCAATGTTAGCGCCACGATAGGTTCTGACGTCGGTTATGTCGGAGAAGTGCCGTCCATCGATCAAAACGAGGTCGATTTGCGATTCTGTCTGCTGAGGGTATCTCCAGGTGTACTGATACGGGAGGCTATGTGGAAATAGGTGCTACGAATGGCCATTTTATTGGAGGCAGCAAAATCTATCAGTCGTAGGCCGTTCTCGTTCGTCAGCCGGTGGGCGCTGAACTTTCCAATCGTCGGTCTGAACTCCTCCTCCTGGCCAACATGAGCGTTCAAATCTCCTATGATGATGATCTTGACGTTGTGGCTTGAGCAGCGGTCGTACTCGCGTTCGAGCTGCGCGTAAAATGCGTCCTTGTCATCATCAGTGCTTCCGGAGTGTGGGCTATGCACGTTGATTATGCTGAAGTTAAAGAATCGGTCTTTGATTCTTAACTTGCACATTCGTTCATTGATCGGCCACCACCCGATCACGCGCCTTTACATATCACCAATCACTATGAAAGCTGTTCCCAGCTTGCGTGTGTTGCCGCAGCTTTGGTAGATTGTATGGTCACCTCTAAACGTTCGCACCAATGCTCCTGTCCAGCACACCTCCTGCAGCGCTACGATGTCGAAATCGCGGGTCTTCAGTGCATCGGAGAGTATGCGAGTACTTCCAATAAAGTTGAGAGATTTGCAGTTCCACGTACTTAGTTTCCAATCGCTAGTTCATTTTAGTCGCTGTGGTCTTTGCCGATTGTTTCGGTCCGTATTCTCTTGTTGACGTTCCTGTGCTGATGTGTTTTTACGGTTGGCTTGCAGGGCCTGACACCAACCCCCTAGATTTCCGGAGGGCCATTCGCCCTAAATGTTCGGAGGACCATAGCTTAGCATAGACCCCTTCTGGCACTCGGACGATGATCAGCCGCCCCTGACATGGGGAACAGACGCTGTTGTGAGCCGCTCCTAACATGGAGTAGAGACGCTCCAGGTTTGCAAAAGCAAAAGCAAAAGCAAACCCCCCTTCCCTGTCAGCATACCACCAAAGTTCCCACCGGGGGTTGGTTACCCGATCTTCCCCATGGTTACTCGCAACCATTACCATTCGTGTGTAAGAAGTTATTTAAAAAAATCAGTCTTATGATGTCTATGTATTAATCGCCACTAACTTGATTCTACTTGGCTCGGGGTTCTCGGCGAGAACCAATCGATGAACCAAAGGAGAAATTACAGTCTAGTGAGTCGTAACTGTTTTGCAAAGAATCGTGCTTCGTTCACTTATATTCGAAAACCGATTCTTTAGAATGATTCCTGAGTGAGTCGCCAATCTCTAGTAAAGAACTCCAACATTTCATTTAGTTTATCCAAAAGTATTGTGAGGCTTCTCGTAGCGAATTTCTCAGGATCCTGACCACTTGAAGAGATGCCGTCTTCGGTAAAATTGATAAGTGGCTCAAGGACTATCCTTCCCAAGTAGGACGTGAAACATCTTCCGAAGAGATGCTTTTCAAAAATAGTTTCAATCGCGTATCAATCTGTTACTTACCTGGTTCTACTTCAGTTGCATATCAATATCAAGGCTCATGAAGCTTCATTTCTGTTCCAATGGACATGCATTTCACTCCTTGTTTGACGTTCAACATTTTTGCAACGATGAGATTTGCTGCAAATGTCCTTTGCCAATTGCAATAAAGTCAAGTTTATCAAAATGTGTTCAGCAACTTTTCAAACAAACTCTTGAAACTTCTCCCAAAATGCCATTTTTTTTGTTATGTTTCAAATAACTTACATTTAAAGCATCCGCAACTTGCATTAAATTTTCGTTCCCATACCCACAATTCAAGAAGATTCATTCCAGTTGCGAGATAGTTGCAGTAGAAGTTTGTTTGTTTCAATCCAGTTACAATACGGTTGAGTTGCACCTCACGTATCATCTAACAACGAAAACATGGTCTGGAAACAGTTTGTTTGTTTGAATGGTGTTTCTCATATGTTGCGCGGATGTTTTTGCGAAAAGTTTAGATTATTACTAGCGTGGCCTAATTTCGCCAGCAATGAACTTGTATTCTGAAGGGTGCAGTAAAGTTATAAGCAACAAGCTTGATTAATGGGCCTTGTTTCCAACATACATTGTTAGAATAATTCAAAGTTATCTGTCAAATCGTACCCTTCAGGTTAATTATCAGAACTCCAGATCTGAAAGACTTCCTGTAAGAGCTGTTGTTCCCCTAGGCAGAATTTTGGGACCAATATTATACAATATTTTCACATCTGACTTACCTGAGTTACCTCAGGGATGTCAAAAATCTTTGTTTGCGGATGACACAGGCCTCTCCGCCAAAGGACGAAGCCTGCGTGTCATCTGTAGTCGATTGCAAAAAAGTTTGGATATTTTTTCTTCATACTTGCAAAAATGGAAGATTTCTCCTAATACTTCCAAAACTCAACTAATAATATTCCCACATAAACCAAAAGCTCTTTATTTGAAACCTTCAAGTAGACATGTTGTCACGATGAGAGGGATTCCAATAAATTGGTCAGATGAAGTTAAGTATCTAGGGCTCATGCTAGATAAGAATTTAATTTTCAAAAATCACATTGAGAGCATTCAAGCCAAATGTAATAAATATGTAAAATGTCTCTATCCCCTTATTAATAGAAAATCAAAACTTTGTCTTAAGAACAAGCTTTTGATATTCAAACAAATTTTCAGGCCAGCCATGTTTTATGCTGTACCAATATGGACTATCTGTTGTAATACCAGGAAGAAAGCTCTGCAGAGAATTCAAAATAAAATTTTGAAAATGATTCTGAGACTTCCTCCCTGGTATAGTACCAATGAGTTACATAGAATATCCAATGTTGAAACATTGGAACAAATGTCAAATAAAATAATTAATAATTTCAGGCAAAAATCGTTACAATCTTCTATTCCACGATTAATGCGTTATGTGTTTAGGTTAAGTATATTCGAAGCGTTTTTTTTTCTCTTATAAACAGGTGAAATCTACTAACCTGTAAAAAATCTGAACTGCTACGGCAAATGAAATGTAATATGTTGTTAACAAAATGTTAATTAAATCTTAAATTTGTTTTACCAAATTAGGATGATAGTGTTGTCTAATAACACAGAACACCTAGATATAAGAAATGAATGTAATGTTTGGAATGATACTTATAAAGAAATTGAAAAAAAAATGGGCCTTATGGTCGGTTTTATGGTGCATTGGCGAAGCTTATTCGAAGAGCTGGTGGAGTAGTGAGTAAAGGAGAAGATTGGTGATGTCGGAAGTTTGATTCTCGTTCATTGTTTTTGTTTTAATTTTTTTTCTCTCAAGTATTTTGCAACAAATAAGCAATTTCGATATAACTTAAATATGTTGCAAGCAGACTCCACCTCTTGCGCTTTTTTCGTTATTCAGTGCAATTTAAAGTCATATTTTCAACCATTGACAACTCGGATTAGTTTCAAGAGATAAATTTATTCTTGAGTTGAAACAAATTGTGCTGCTTGGGTTGTTTTAGCCATGAAAGTCAATATTTTGCCATCAGGTGGCGCTAATGAGCATGAAACTTTTGCTTTTCGAATGTCTCAGGATCCTGACCACTTAGAAAAATGGCGTCTTCGGCAAAGTTGTTCATTAGCTCAAGCACTTTAATTCTAAAAGTCATGAGATTAAAAATTTAGCCACCAGGCGGCGCTAGTTAGCATGAAACTTTTGTTTGCAAAGTCGCCATCTTTCTAATAATAGCCCTTGAGCTAAGTGATCAGGATCTTAAAATATCCGCAAAACAAACGTTTCATGAACACTAGCACTGCCTGGTGGTGAAATACCATAGCTCAATGACCACCGCACGTCAGTCCTTTAACTATTGAATGAATCTTCCGAAGATACCAACCTTTCAAATCGTCAGAACCACATGATCATTTGTGCTTCAGCCGACTGTATGGCATGCAACACTTCCTTCAACTTTGGTGAACATTCGGTATATCTTTAAAATTTATAGGTTTCTGCATATAACACTCTGGCTCTTTTGATAAAAATCGCGCATTGTTGCATTCTATTATTAGAATTCGAAAATTTGAATGGACATTTTGGATAGCTCTCAATCCAACAGACGTTGGTTTTTTTTTTCAAAAACATCATTATAACCCTGTTTTTTACGACGGATTTTTTTACGACCCCCGATAACGGTTGTAAAAAGAGGTTAGGGTGTACTTCAGGGCTCCGTGGATAAATGTCCCGAGATATTTCCAAAGCAATGAGTTACTCTTAGTTCTGTCATTTTAATGCAAATAGAAGTGCAGATTTCGTTTCATACAAGTATTCACGATGAGGAGGGTATTCAGAATAGTCGTATGTTTGTGAAATTGTAGAGATATCTATTTAGGTCGTTTGCTCCCTCCTCCTGATGGAAAACCTGGTTATGTCATTGACCCCTCTACAAGCAGCTTCATTTTTACCGCAATAAAAATATACAAACCTTAAACACTTTTTTGTTTCTCGACATTTTTGCACAATTTTTTCACAAGTTCTCAGAAAATTCTTCTAGTTTGAGAATCTATGTCGATATCTGTCATTGGTGATCTGGTTGTAAAAATATTCGGATGTTTCTTGAGGGCCCGACGTTCTCCATATAAAAAGTCTTCAGCAGCCAATTGGTTTTACGTCAATTTATAAAAAAAAAATATATAAGGTGGGCAACACAAAGCTAGGTGATAAGGAGCTACTCTGAAAAAAATAATACAAATCGTTTAAGTATTCTAGGAGATGTCCAAAAATTTCGATATGATGTTTTTTTTAAGTATTTAAGATCTTTATTTGACCAGCGTGGTACCAGACACATTAAGGTGTTTATAGAACGAAACCACACCTAAATTTTTCAAGAGCACAAGACTTGAGAGCAGAACAGCGCTCCGCGTTCAAAATTTATCCCATTGGTCATCACCAGTAAGCAAGCAATTTGAATGATTTTCAACGCCAACTGTTCTCAGATTTTCCAGTCTTGTGCACTTGAAAATTCAAAGTTTGGTTTCGTTCTATAATCACATTAATGATCATTACTCAAAGACCGCTGCACCAAACTGCTTCATTTTTTCACAACATACTCTCATTAAGGTATTGTTTCGAAGAGTGAATATCCGAATACGATAAAATTCTGCAGCCTGAGATATTTGCGTGGTTTAAAGTTACGCGTTGGTCCCCCAAGAAGTTTCGGAATATTTCAGGGTCCAGTTGATCAATGAACAACATTGACACAGATTCCAAAACTAGAGGAGATTTCTGAGAACTTGAGCAATAATGGTGCAAAAACATCGAGGTTTGATTTTTTTGCCTTTAAAATATGAGGCTGCCGGTAGAGGGGTTGATGCATACGATAAACGAATGGGAAGATGGAAACTTCCGCAGAAAAGTCATAGTTTATAGTGAAGAAAACAAATTTAGGCAAAAGAGGTACAATATAAGAGGTATAAGTAAAACTATAATTATTATTTGAAACGCAATTCAGGAATAATGTTCCACAATGGTCAAAAACAAAAAATGTAGGTAAATGCCAAACCATTAAAATAAAAAACGGAAAAAGCTAAAATTAAACATATTGATTACAACAGGTAAAACACGTAACTGCAATATCTGGAAGCGAAAGCCAATAAAGGCTACACCACAAAGAAATTGCTTTGAAGAAGAAAAAATCACTTTGATTCATTGCCTATTGACTCAGAACCCATGAGCTATACTCATCATAATTATAATTATTTAAGTCTTAAAATACAGTCGTAAATTTATTGGAGATATCAAGCAGCCAGTAAACGATATAATCCTCCCGAAAATTGTCGACCACGGAATAGTTGGGGCCCAATAATCGAAATGAATCGGACGTACCATAGGCCTCTTTAAGAGTTCAACTCATGGGTGAAACAAGTCGAAGAACATCAAACATTCCTTGTAGACCAATGCAGACGATTGGCAATTAAGAGAGGATTATGATTTTCTCATTGATTCTAATGATGCGATTCCACTAAATGGCCCCTACATAAATAGAAGATTTGTTCATCAGTATGGAACATGGATGTGAGAGGAAAGATGTGTGTGCGTTTTATGGTATTAGCTCTAGCGCGTGTGATTTCGATTGCCGAGCATGGTGCTGGTTATCACTATACCGAACAGTAAATATCCAATTCGTAAGGAGAAGCAAAATATGGTTTATCCTTGCTAATGCTAGTGTGCGGCAACCGGGGTGACAGAGAAGGAACCGTTTGGGATGCTTCACAACTGTAGGTGGGTTAGCGGTGATTTCAGTGGGATTTAAGGCAAGGAACCTTTGCAGTAGTTGATGTTTTGAGCAAGGAACATAATCAAATAAATACGCAACTTATTTTTTATGCAGCATTTTACGGGGTTATTGATATATTTTCTCGATCTCTTTTTATAATTAATTCGTTAATGCAGCCATCACATTTTTAAACTAGCTCCCATTGTTCATACTTATAAGTTAAGGTCGGAAAATTATAAGAGAGTAACAAGCCACTTAAATCCACCTATTTGTCCTAGATAATTAGGAGTTCGAAGTGAAATAATGACTCAATTAGCGTCTGCTTTAGATTTATGAGACTAGTTCTCTCCGAGTTCAAGTGTTTATCTTCCGATATCGTTTCTGAATCAGTGCAGTAGCAAACCTTCTAAGATAAGCTGATACGATATAATGTCTGATACGATAACCTGTGAACGGGTAAAAATAAAATTACTTTGAACTTTATTACGCTTTATTTGAAATGCTGATGTATCTCTTAAGTGTTTCAAAGAATATAGCGTGCCCAAAATTTTTGTTCAATTTGTAATTTTTGAAAGTTTGATAACAACGTTATGTTCGAAATTGTTTTTTATTCAAAGCAAAGAAACCTGACACAATCAGAAGTCAAAAATCTCATTCCATTTTGAGCAGGAAATCATGTAAAACATCTCGAGAAACGGCAACCGTTGATAATGCACAAATGATCGAAGAAAACCACACGCTTTCGCTTCGCAAATGATGACTTATATTATGTTTATTCAAATGAGCACTTTATCAGTCCCCACCCAACACTCCGCTGCAAATGAGAAAAAGGACATTATGTTCTTTATTTCATTTTTTATTATCTTCCTTCTATGGGAACGTGAATATCGATGCCATCATCAGGACAGCTTTCACTCGAATCACATCACATCCTCATCAAATCAGGACCTGGCGCTTCAACGGATATGCCAAACAATTTCAAGCGAGCGCCACGCACTCATTGCTGGTTTGTTTCTTTCCACCCTCATCAACGAGTGAAAGCTGAACACGCTGGTGGAATACCGTAATTTCGTGTGAAGTTGATTATTTTTTAATTTTAAAAATATGCTAAGATTCTCTAATGCTAAGATCATCTCTGATATTACAAAATAAATCAGGGGTTCCATTTCGAGGTGAATTTCCTTAATTTTGCAATACGATTATTGTTAGGTACTTAAATAATAAAAATAATAAACTTCACTACAAAACTTTCACTTACTACAGGTTGCATTGATATTATGGTTCTAACATAAAAACATAAAATCGTGTGTGGTAATCAAATTCTCCTTAATTTACGGTATCGTTCCCACCGAATCAATTGAAATGGAAATCAGCGGCACCATTATTTTCCCTCCAAATCACAACCATTCAAGAGACATATGCGGTACGTGGTCTACTACATTGTTGACTGTGCGTGCATCCTCGCAGTTGATATCCTTTCTCGCTATTTTTCTCTGTCGAGCCCGCAGCAGTAATCATGTGCGTACCCACGGGACCAAATGTCCTAATTTGCATATTTCAGCCGTTTCGTCACTCGCGTAAAAATCGCGGTCGTAAAATTGATATTGTTCAATCAGTGGAGGGCTAGTGCAAGTATTATTGTTAAGGGGAAACATTTTGGAATTGATCCTTACGTCAGATTCGAGGCTTTTAAGTTCCGGTATAACTTTGAAGATTGACTCTAAGCAGTTCTATCTAAAATAGCGATGCAGTAGGGCCACCAAAATCGAAGGTGATCAATGACCAAAATCGTCGCAGACTCTGAAAGTGCAATCGTTTTTATCAGAGTTGCAAGGTTACAAAACTCATTTGTTTTTTCCCTGACATTGAGCAAAGCCACCATTCTTAGAATAGGATAGCATAGGATGAATCGTTTATTGAAAATCAAACGCTTTTCTAGTCTCTTCATCAGTGGAGAATACCAACGACCAACGGGTAACATCTGTTGTTGGAATAAGCCACAGTCGACAAATCAATTTGGTGGTGTTGTGTAGTTCACATCGACAGTCGACATTAGTGACACTTAACCCGAAATTTACTCGACTTCGGAGTAACATCAGTGACTCATCGCAATGTAGCGGACTTTGGGGCAAATGTGCCATAAGGGCAAGTGTGCCACCCCTGCTTTTTATAAAAACTACATTATATATTTTCTATTTATTATTTTTCACGTATTTACATCGACTTTTGCAAAGACAACCAAATTTGAGTGAATTTTTATAAGATTTCGTTGTTTCTAAATAGCATGGTAAAAGGTAAATTATTAACAGATTTTTTTTATGTACTGTAGATCGTGGAACTATTCAAATGTGTAAGTTATTGTGGCATTTGAACGAAAAAAGTATTTAGTTCTACATACGAAATCCAGTTTGGTTAAAATCTATACTTATTGGGGCAAGTGTGCCACCTATTTGGTAAACGAAAATTGTTGGAGTGAAATTTATAAAAATGTAATCATCATCAACAAAATCATAACAATAAACCAAAATGAGGCACCAGTAGTGGTTTCTGAAGTATTGTAGGGGAACAACTGACATTTTTGCCCCTGAAGTGATTTTTTCTCTAAATATTCAAAAATAACTTGTTTTTCGGCTTATTAAGTACCGTTTTACATATCTACATCAATATTTTACGGTTATATAGTGCTGATCTAGTGTAGTATTATACATATTCGCCGTAATATAAGGGTAATACATATATTCTATTGAATGGAAACAAAAACAATCATTTAAGTTATTTGAATTGAGTAATAGAGAGCTAGGCATGTTTTGAACCTTGTTATAAATCATCCCCTTGTTACGGTAAACTTAAATTATTTTTTTAAATTATCGATTAGCGTATGCTTTGTAAGTTATATTATTAGGAAATAAAGAAAATTTTATTACAAGTAGAATTACATGCGATGTTCATTCGGTGGCCGTCTTGCCCCATATGGCACACTTGCTCCATAGTGTCGAAAAATAGGTTATTTTGGATGGTATTTGAGAAGCTCCAAAACTAATACTTTTTGAAGTTATTTTCTTTTTGAATGATACAGTGGTTATGAAAAGATGTGAAACTAACATCATGCTTAAGGTGGCACACTTGCCCCAAATTCCGCTAACCCACCATCGGGCACAATTGAAGTTGACACTGACCTGAGATTCCGGAGACGTATCAAGTCGTAAAAAATTTTAAAATACTTAGTCATTCGAAAGAGAATTCATTCAATTGACATATAAATGCTTTCCATCTGATAGGTGCTCTTTCTTACTTGATAATTGATGGGCAACAATTCCTTGCTATTGCGTTGAATCAACGCCGAATGAAGAATCATTATCCATTGGAGCCAGTCCTGGGCCAATCGCATCTAGTCGCCCTGAATGTTAAGCGACCTAAAATCCTTCTCAACTGTAAAAAGCCATCTGGTGCGCGGTGTGTCACGGAGGCGATGGCCTCTCTCTGGTTCTCTGCTAAATATTCGTTTAGCTTGACGTTCCTCCGACACGCGAGCTACGTGCCCAGCCCACCGCAGTCTGCCGTGTTTTATACGCTTAACAATATTCATTTCTCTATAGACTTGGTATGACTCGTGATTCCAAGCCAATATCCAAAACCATCATCATTGTCTACTTGTGCTCCAAGTTTGTTATTGTTCGTCGTGCTTTTTATCCTTTTTTGTGGTGCAGTCAAGTGCCTTAAACCACCGTTTTAGTATTCACCGATTAGTTAATCGAACCTTCGCGCTGGAATATAAAAATCGTGCGATTCATCGCGATATAGTTCGTGTACTTTGATAATTTGTCAACTCGCAGCAACAACAAGTGTCGGTGCCCGATCGAATTTGCAACCAAATTTTCACCTACCCCGCACACCGATTATCTGCTCTAAGCTCCATCTATTGTTGGATAGCCGCTCACCAAATTGATCGTTTGCAAACATGGCCTGTAAGCGCTGTCAAAAGAAGGTTTCCGATGATGAAATTGTCGTATGTCGAGGATACTGCGGCGCATCGTTTCATGCAGTTTGCGTCAATGTTGATGAACCCCTACGCAAGCAACTGAAACACTATCGTAACAATGTGTTTTGGATGTGCGATGGATGTGCCAACCTCTTTACTAATGCGCATTTCCGTACTATGATGACGGGATTTGATGACAAGATTTCTGCTATGCCAGCAGCTATCGAGACCATGAAAGGTGAAATCGAAAAGCTTCATAACTGTCTGAACAATTTATCAGCCAAAGTCGATGGTATGCCCTCAACTCCAACGCCATTCTCTACTCCAAACCCTTGGCCCGCTATCCATCGCGTCAATCGCTCCGTGAAATCCGCAAAACGCCTCCGTGATATTGACGGTAATTCCATTAAAGTTGACAGTGGATCCATTAAGACGGGTACAAAAGCTTTAGACGCACTATCATCTGTTCGCCTCGCCCCGCGATCCAATGATGATTTGTTTTGGATATATTTATCAGCATTTCACCGAGATACGTCTGAGAGCCAAATCACCTCATTTGTCACTGAGTGCTTGGAGTTGCCTACCAACATCGAACCTCAAGTGGTCAAATTAGTTCCTAAGGGAAAAGATCCGAATACGCTCAATTTCGTATCATTCAAAGTCGGATTGAGCGACAAATTCAGGGATAAAGCGCTTTCATGTGATTCGTGGCCTGAAAACATCCGATTCCGGCAATTCGAGGACAACCGTTCAAAAAACTTGCCCCAGGTGGTCAGTCTAACTTCCACGATTCATCCTGGGACAGAGGATCCTTCCGAGCGAGCTTCTTCGAGTATGATAGTGTAAGCAGTTTAGGATCACCAGGACGCACGCAACGAGGCATTAGGGGAGCTCCTTCTGACCCCGTAACAGTCGAGCCATCATCTCCTGCATATCTATCGAATTACGCTTTTGATTCCGTTTCCTGCCGTCATCGTCGTCCTGGTCCTGTTAACGGTGGTTTGGAAGGAGTCTCCCAGCCTGCACCTTCAGGCAAGTATGCGTGTAGTAGAAGACTTTCCCTCGGTGATGAATTCGACAATTTCAGCTCTGTTCCCTCGAAAACCATTCACGTCGTAAATCTTGAACGCAACGAACCTTCCTTATCATCAACTTCGCTACCGGGCCGCACTGTGGAAAGCCTCATGGAAGCTCCCGACCCTTCTAACCCAGTCGAGCAAATCGCAGTCACCGCTCATCATAGTCGCCCCGGTCCTGTGGTTGGTTGTGGTGCGGGAGTCTTCCAATCCGTTACCACAGGCGAGTATTCGTACAATTCACGTAATGGAATATCGATACCCGATGAATCAATTTTCAGGACCTCAAACGGACAGTCAAGCACATCGACAATTCAGCACGCTGACAATGACGACGTTCTCATCTATTACCAAAATGCTGGTGGGATGAACAGCACTACACACGATTATCTGCTGGCAACATCCAACGAGTGCTATGACGTAATTGTGCTTACCGAAACGTGGCTTGACTCACGGACCATCTCCAGTCAAGTGTTCAATTCCGAATACGACGTTTTTCGATGCGACCGCGGGCCTAGAAATAGCCGTAAATCAACAGGTGGCGGTGTTCTAGTTGCGGTTAACAAGAAGCGCAAATCTAAGGTGATTGAAAACGACCAGTGGAGCAGTATCGAACAGGTATGGGTGTGCATTGAGTTCACGAATCGCAAGGTTTTCTTGTGCGGTATTTACGTCCCTCCTGATCGAACACGTGACGACGATTTGATCGAACGTCATACTAGATCGATCATGTCGGTGGTCGAAATGACGTCGGCGTGTGATGAAATCATTGTCATTGGGGATTTCAACCTACCTGGTATCTCGTGGCAACCATCTCATCACGGTTTCCTTCACCCCGATCCTGACCGCTCTACAATGCACGTTGGTGCAACTAAACTACTCGACTGCTACTGTTCAGCCACTTTACGTCAAATTAACCACTTGACCAACGAGAACAATCGTTCCCTTGATCTCTGCTTTGTAAGCGCTCAGGATGTCGCTCCGACAGTTTCGATCGCCCCCTTGCCGTTAGTCAAGCAAGCAAGGCATCACCCTCCGTTAATTCTTACGTTGAACGACCGCCATACAATCGAAATGAAAGGAATTGTTCATGTTTCCTATGACTTTCCGAATGCTGACCATGGTGGAATTGCAGAATATTTTGCCTCCATCGATTGGTTAAACGTTCTGGATGGACGAGATGCTGATGAGGCGGCTTTGACTCTCTCAAACATAATTGGGCATGTTATTGATCGGCATGTGCCCAAGAAAGCTTTCAATGGTAACAGGAAACCATGGATTACACGTGAGCTTAGTTCATTGAAAACCGCAAAAAGAGCAGCACTCAGGCATTATTGTAAGCACCGCACGATTCCGTTGCGTGATCAATATCGGAGTTTGAACGCCGAATACAAATTGCGAATTCGTGAGAGTTTTAGGCATTATCAACACGGAATCCAGCGAAACCTGCAGGCAAAGCCAAAATCTTTTTGGAGTTATGTGAATTCTCAACGGAAGGAGTCAGGTTTCCCTTCAATCATGACTCTTAATGGTGAAGTTACCTCAGAGCCACAAAAAGTCAGTCAACTTTTTGCTGACAAGTTTGCGAGTACTTTCTGCGATGAAATTATTTCCGATGAACAAGTCAACCAAGCTGCATCCAATGTTCCTTTGCTGGTAGGGAGCACTCTGAGCTCAGTCGACATCGATGACGCCGTGATATTTAGAGCTGCCTCGCAGTTAAAATCATCTACAAACCTCGGACCAGACGGCATTCCAGCCGATTTCGTTAAAAAATACATCGATAACCTCATCGTACCACTTCGACATGTATTCAACCTGTCACTATCTAGTGGTGTATTCCCGTCTATTTGGAAAACCGCCATCATGTTTCCTGTCCACAAAAAAGGAGATCGAAAGGACGTAAACAACTACCGTGGCATTTCGTCTTTGTCCTCCATTTCCAAGTTGTTTGAACTCATAGTCCTGGATGCATTGATGTCTCACAGTAAGCAGTATCTGAGCGATGAACAACATGGCTTTATCTCGGGAAGATCTACCACTACAAATCTCCTGTGCCTTACGTCGCATGTCACAGAGAGTTTTGCGAATAAGGGTCAAACGGATGTCATCTATACCGACTTGTCTGCGGCATTCGATAAGATCAATCACGCCATTACGATTGCCAAATTGGAAAAATATGGTGTCAGCGGTAATTTGTTGCGTTGGCTCAAAACATACCTGATTGGACGGAAACTCTCCGTTACAGTAGAAGGTTTTCGTTCAAAAGATTTTCTCGCCGCATCGGGAATCCCACAAGGAAGTCATCTTGGACCGCTAATATTCCTATTATACTTCAATGATGTCAACTACGTGCTCCATGGCCCTCGCTTATCCTATGCTGATGACTTGAAGATTTATTCGAGGATTCGTTCTAAAGCCGATGCAATTCGGCTTCAACAAGATTTGGACAACTTCAAGAACTGGTGTACCCTGAACTGTATGGTTGTTAACCCTGACAAGTGCAGCATTATTTCTTTTTCCAGAATTCGCGATCCTGTAGTTTTTGACTACAAGCTGCATGATACCGTAATTCAGCGAGTAGATCATGTGAAGGATCTAGGTGTAGTTTTAGACAACCAGTTAACATTCAAACGGCATGTTTCATATGTCGTAGAGAAGGCATCCCGTACGTTAGGGTTTATCTTTCGCATCGCAAAGGACTTCACGAATGTGTATTGTGTTAAATCGTTGTACTGTTCGCTAGTTCGATCCAATCTCGAATACTGCTCGGTCGTATGGCATCCTTACTATCAGAATGGTATAGAGAGGATCGAATCAGTACAACGTCGCTTCATACGGTTCGCCCTTCGTCGACTTCCTTGGCGTGATCCATTCCATCTACCGAGCTATGAAAGTCGATGTCGTTTAATACATATCGACACACTTCAAGTGCGAAGGGACGTTTCGAGAGCTCTATTTGTAGCCGATACTTTACAAGGCCGGATTGACTGCCCTGATATTCTACGGGCGGTGAACTTGAACGTTCGTCCTAGAACGCTTCGAAATAATTCGTTATTGAGACTACCTTTTCAACGCACTAATTACGGACAGAACAGCGCAATAATAGGCATGCAAAGGACGTTCAATAGGGCCGCTTCTGTGTTTGATTTTAATTTGTCTCGTGAAACTGTTCGTCGTAATTTCTATGTACTATTTTCCAATTTAAATGACGATTAGTGATATCCTTATGTGTTATATTTTTTATTGTTAACAAATTATGTTTAGGTTAAGGCATCATTGGGACAATTGTTGTCTGTTGGTGTAATATAATAAATAAATAAATAAAATTCATGCGACGCCGCCAGATGCCATTGCCCAATTTACCGCCGAGTATTGTTCGCAGCACTTTACGTTTAAAGACTCCAAAAGCTCTCCATTCGACTTCTATCAACGTTCAAGATTCGTGTCCGTACAGAACAAGCGTAAGCAATAGCGTCTTGTGCAACGTGGGTTTGGTCTTCGTCTGTAAGCTGCGGGTCTTTAGCTGGTTACGAAGTCCGTAAAAAGCCCTGCTGTCAGCTCTACATCATTATCGCAAGTAAATAGAGGTCCAGCACACAAATTCTTCAACTACCTCGAAAATATCACCACCTCACTCCCAACATCACCTATGGGCCCACGATGTCTACCAGCGACCATGTACTTTGCCCAATTCGCGTTTTCTCCCTTTTAAACGAACGTGTGATGATAGTGCCATTCGTATGCACGCAAGCTCTCCTTATTGCTCCTTGTAACGCTATGTTGAACAAAAGGTTTGAAAGTGTATCGCCCTGCTTCAATCCGTCTGAGGTTACGAAGGACATTGAAATCTCATCCACAACCCGTATACTTGATTTCGTTCTTTCCAATATTGCACGAATCAGTCTAATCAACTTCGTCGGAAAACCATGATCCATTATTATTTCCCACAACTCGTTTCTTTTAACTGAATCGTACGTCGCCTTGAAATCAATGAACAGCTGATGACTCTGCAAGTTGTACTCCCGGAATTTATCGAGGATCTGTCACAGGGTAAAGATTTGATCCGACGTAGATGGGCCCTCACGAAAACCAGCTTGGTATTCGACGACGAAAGACTCTTCAAGCGGTCTCAATCTGTTGAACAGAATACGTGACATTATTTTATACGTCGAATTGAGGAGCGTTATTCCTCGGTAATTAGCGCACTCCAATCTATGCCCTTTTTTGTAGAGAGGGCAAATGAGGCCATCCATCCAGCAGCAGGCAGTTCTTCTTCCTCCCATATCCTTAGTAGTATATGGTGAATTATTCTATGCAGCTGCTCATGACCGTGCTTGAGAAGTTCGGCCGGGAGCTCGTCCTTCCCAGCAGCCTTGTTGTTCTTCAGCTCTTTGATCGCGTTCTTAACCTCATCTAGTGATGGAGGCTCCACAGCTTGACCATCGTTGTCGATTTTATTCTGTTCTCCGATGTTCTATCGTTCCCTCCATTCACTAACGTTTCGAAGTGCTCTTTCCACCTGGCAATCACCATCGTTTTATCTGTCAGCAAATTACCTTCACGGTCGTTGCACATAACTTTCTCCGCACGCCAGTGACAGTTTCATAGAATCGTCGTTCCATACAGTTGTGCGCCTCGGCTATCACATTCTCATCATACTCTTTTTTCTTCCTGCGATGGATTCGCTTTTCGGTTGATGTTGCTTCCCTGTATCGCTCTCTGTTTAGCCTGGTACCAGACACTAACAAACGACGTCTTGCCACGTTCTTCTCATCCGTCACCCTCTGGAACTCCTCGTCGAACCATCCACTTCTGGGGCGTCTACCTATCACTTCTCGCGCTGTTTCACTCACCACTCCATGGATTGCATCCCATAGATTGTTGAGGTTTGACTCGCTCACATTGACCTCACTTATCCGCTCGTCCAGCTTTTGGTGATATTCAGCTGTAAAACCGTCTGCTGAGAAGCGCTGGATATTGAATCGCATTGTTCGCTTTGGTCTTGAATTCGCTACAGTTGATAATTGCGCTCGAATTTTACGAGGTAGTGATCCGAGTCAATGTTAGGACCCCTGAAACTCCTAATATCGATGACACCTGAGAAATGTCGGCCATCCACCAGAAAATGGTCTATCTGATTGCAAATATCACCATTTGTATGCATCCAGATGTGCTTCCGAATATCCTTGCGTGCAAAGTAGGTGCTGCTGATGGCCATCCCCTGGGAGGGAGGCACAGATACTACACACGAAATATAGAACAACGTTTGTTTGAACTGCAAGAGAACTCCAGCTTGCCAACAACAATCAAGGCAGGCTTGGGGAAAATCGCTAGTTTTCTTTTGTTGCTGATCTTTCCTGACAAACATGGAAAAAGGGCCACAGTTTTCTATGCACTAAATATTAATCTTCATTGGAAAAAGTAAAACGATGCGATTTTCATTGCTTTATATTCAATCAGATTGAAAGGTGCTCACGTCACATTACTTGCATTATGTGAATGAATTAATTTTCATTCGATTTTTGTCACTTTTGATGAAATGCGAAAATGTGTTTTAATCAGTTACGCGCTTTTTCCATGTTAGTCCAATGTACGAGATCTGGGCTCACCGTGACTGTTCGTGACAGCGGAATCCCGGCTCACTATGACGTACAGAAATTTTGTATTGATTTCTCCCTCCCAGGCCATCCCCTTGGCAGCAGAGAAAGTCACTAGTCGTAGGCCGTTGTCATTGGTAACGGAGTGAAGACTCTCCTTGCCGATGATCGGACGGAAAAAGTCCTCTCTTCCGACCTGCGCGTTCACATCTCCGATGACGATTTTCACGTCATGTTTTGGGAACTCTCCATAGGCCTTATCAAGGCCTTCATAGAACGCGTCCTTCACGTCATCAGGTTTGTCGTTCGTTGGTGCATAGATGTTGATCAGGCTGTAGTTGAAGAATTTGCCCCGTATCCTCAGTACACAGATTCACTCGCTAATAGGTTTCCACTTCATAACGCGTTTCAACTGCTTCCCGATCACTATGAAACCGACTCCATGTTCTGCCTTATCGCCGCCGCTGTGGTAGATGTTGTATTTGAACGTAGTGTTGGCGATGGGATCAACCGCCCGGAATTCACGTTCTCTAGATCTAGGCCACCGCACTTCTTGAATGGCAGCCACGCCCACTCCAACCTTCTGTAGTTCACGAGCCAAAATGCTCGCTTGTCCGGGTTCATTTAAAGTTCTGACATTCCAGGTACCAAGTTTCCATTCATAGTCCTTATTTCGTTGCCAGGTCGGTTGCCGAAAATATCGTTCGTTATTTCTTCTTTCTTCATTTTTCGTGGTAGGTGAGAAATTCGGTATGCAACATTACCGGCGTTGTGCTATCTACATCACCTTGATGGGGCTGCCACCGTTAGTTAGTTGACGTGATACAACATTTCATACTCAGCCGCTGGATACCAGAACAGACACTGTATGAGCCGCACCTCCTGGTGAACAGACGCTCGGGACGCACCCCCTCACTCTAGCTGATGTCAAAAGGACAACAGTGTCCAGGATGCACTACCAGCTAAGTACGCAACTCTTAGCTGGTGGTATTTGTCATCGTTTAACCCATGGAAGCGTGAGGTACATTGACGTAGGAATATGGGGGGCCAGGGGGGGCTGGCCCTCTCCAGAATCATCCAGGCCCATCCCCCCAGATTTTTTGATGACAAAAAAAAAATTCGGTGAATTGTGCGACAATCGAAAGCTTAACTGTTCGGCTGTCGGGGGGACGGACCTGGTGTAGTGGTTGGAACACACGCCTCTCACGCCGAGGACCTGGGATTGAATCCCATCCCCGAGATACTCACTAACAAAAAAATTGTGGTGACGACTTCCTAAGTAGGAAGTAAAGTCGTTGGTCCCGAGATGAACTAGCCCAGGGCTAAAAATCTCGTTAATAAAGATAGAAAAAAAAAATGTTCGGCTGTCGATCGATTGATTACTTTAGAATCAGTTTCTTGTTACATGCGAGAAGCGCAATTTTTCGACATGTCCTTTACAAAAAATACCGTGGTACCAGAAAGCGTCAATATCCTGGAAATTTGATTCTCAAAAGTCATTTTTTTCTGCATAATCCAAATAATGCTGTTTCAACATAAAGCAGCATATACACTGTATTCTGATTTATCATGTTTTTGCATGATACCCCGCTCGAGGTGTCCGGTGATAATGATTTCCCTTATGAGAATTCACTAGAACAGTCCATACATTAACATCAGAAAATAAATAATTGAAAAAACAGACACAAATTTTGTCACAAAATTAAAATACTACTACGAAAATTAAGGTTTAACTTTCAGGGAATTTCGGCATGAAAAGTTTTCTATCAGATTAATTGCTTAAAAACAATGTAAGGTACCGCGGGGCAAGTGGGAACGAAAAAAACGATAGTTCCAACAAATTGTTCAATTAAATTTTCAAATGTCATATTTTTCAAGCCCAACAACACAATCACATTTTGGCAACATATTTGCTGGTGTGTGCATGAAACTGATCGAATAATTTCGAAATTGTGAAAACCTTGGAAGAAAGCTTTAGAATGAGCCATTGGACGCAGTTACCTCGCTAAACGGGGCAAGTGGGACACATCCAGTTTCATGCGTCAATCCACATCAGTAAGTCAGCCATTACAATAATAGGATTGATGAATCATAGATTTTTAATTTTAAGTACATATTTGATGTACATAAGGGATCAACCATAAAATACATAACGTTTTAGGAAGAAAACCTTTTTTTAATAGTATGTCACCTCACATTTTATATTAACTGAAAATTCCTCAATAAAAGCGTAAAGAAGAATTAAACATGTTCAAAATATATCATTCATAAGTTGTTAATTAAAATGCAGCACATAAACAATCAATAATTGACGAAAATATGTTTTGTTATTATTTATATGCATGGCAGAAAACCACTTAATGGGGTGGAATTGTTTTCAATCACTACTTAATTAGGTAGAAATAACAAATCAAGTTCAAATAAAATAGAAAAGTAATCGTTACCATGATGCATTTCAAATTTCATCTTCGTGTTCGTTCAATTTTGAAATAAAAAATAAAGAATAATTACACTTTTCTTCTCCCTTTTATGCAATTACGTAATTTGAGATTGATTTTTTTTTGATAAAAATCATTTGTTTGAATGTTTTAGTGCTACTCTCTAGGAAAATGTTTGAAACGTATACGAAAAGTTTTGATTCTGGTTTTTGTTTTGATAGGTCCCACTTACCCCGGGTACAAAGATATTTTGGGATAAGATAGACCATCAAAAATGTCATATGAAATGAAAACAAAATACTGGTTTATCGTTAGCAGCTTGTAATAATACTTAAAATTGTAGCTCCTTGATGGAAATTCGATTTAAAACACATTTATTTTTTGCGAGTCAATGCAAGACGTGAAACGTGTCACAATTTATCATGCAAGTTGAAAATGGCGCTGAACTGACAACTGTTACATGAACCACATGGTAATGGAAATAACAATATGTTTAGTACTAAATACATTCCTTGTCATTGTATCTTCAACTTTCTAGAAGAATAACCCCAAGAAAAACTTTTCCTAAGTGAGCTATGACAAAACGCCCCACTTACCCCGTATTCTCACTTGCCCCGGGGTACCTTAACAAAATCGGCCATAATGTTATTCCAGCAATAAATGCTTTCTTGATTTTGGTACAATGTTCGAAGTATTCGCATGATTAAATGTTTTGCTTAAACTATATTATTTCAAGAGAACTTATTGTTTCAAACATTATTTGATTAATGTCCAAAACATTTGTAGCGATTTTTTGTCAAATAACTTTCCGATATTATTCATAGAATTTAAGTATTATCAAATTCCTCAAGGAATATTGAAGGGTGGCTTCAGAACTTTTGCAAATATCATGAAAATTAGTCAAATAATATTGTTCAAACCTTCAAAGCGAATTCCTCCTGGTGGACATCCATTCCTTCTATGTCTACTTTTTATTAGCAAGTTGCTTTCGGAATACGTTCCCGGTTTTGCCAAAAAAAAAAAGTTACTTCTGTCAAATCTAATGCTGGGATATATCACTGAAAGTTATACTAGAAATTCTTCTGTGAATTTGTTTTAATGTTTTTCCCAAAAATTTTATTACAAATTCTTCTGCGTCGCTCATGAATGGTCCTTACTAAATGTTTCCAAAATACATCATAAGTTGCGTCAAATTCTTTGCTTTTTTTTTCTAGAAATTTTGCTTTAAATCCCCGGTTGGTTCATAAAGTGGAAAGAAAATTGTTTTTGAAACATCTCCTGCCTTCGAATCTTCAAAAGAAATTTGTTGAAATACCCCAGGAAAACTTTTGCTTCCAAAGTTAGCACAGCGGAAAAGGAATTTGTAGAGAAACATGTAGCAAAATAACTGGGAAGGGGGCAAGGATATTTTAAGATATTCATAAAGAATTTTTTATTGATCTTTCCTAAAACACTTTCTTAGAAATAATTTTACCAATAATTGTCTGATTCCAAATTCGCATATTTTGGTGCGATACGAGGCCGGAATTTCAAGAGGCTTTCTGGCAGAATTCTAGAAAACCAGAAGTGAAGGAAGGATAGATTTCAAGGATAATTTCTAAACATGATTCTGATGGAATCTTAAAAAAGGTAAATTGTAGGAGTTTTGAAAAAGTTCAGAATTATTCAACGTATGGTACCTGATTTCTGAAAGTTCATCAGGAATTCCTCAACAAAATTTTAAAGTAAGCACTATACTTTAAAAAATTGTTGCTATATTTCCGCGTTTAACTTCTACTGTACTACAAAATAATCGATAATAGACTATTCAAGTTAGTTTGTTGGTTTTTGCTTAGTTTGGTCTGTCGGGGCACCGTGGGTATTTGAATACGATTTATTCGAGCTGTTCAGAATTTGAATCAAGGTGTCAAGGAATATGAGACATAAAGAACACAATGTTTGTCATTTGAATCAAAATGATGTTCCATGCTTTTACGTAAAAACAATACTAAACAAGTTTAAATAAAGAATTTTATTAGCAATCCCAACGACCAACAGTTAGACTTTGCGAAGAAATTAAGATTTCAACAAATATCAGCAAGTTTATGGCATTTGAAGTCACTGTTTTACTTAAGTGTCCGGAATTGAGTCAAAACGCTATCTATTTTTTTATGGTTGCTGTTTATAATTGCAAGGTACTTCATTAAAATTTCACGTCAGTATTCCAAATATTTGCAAAGATATTTCAGATTATGATTTGATCAATAGTCATTCCTTAGCCCTGATGCCACCCCTAACGACGGTGCTTATAACATGAGTAACATTATAATCGTCTTCAGCAATGCCACTTTTTAGTAAAACAGCATTTTCTTGGCTTAAATCATTTGCCGAAATCATATGATGTATGAGTCTTCGCTAGTTTGCTTCAAAATAATAGAAATCATTGTTTCGAAAAGTTAGAAAAATCCATCTGAACGAATCTTAATTATGCATAAAGAATCTAATTTTTCATAAGTTAAATGTACATATTAAAACAGCCTATGAATGCTTATTCATACAAAGTTTTCATCGGAAAATGTGGATTCAAACTATTTATGAGGAGGGTCATTCCGACCAATGTTAACCCGCTGTTGACGGTAATTCAATTTTGTACTTTTTATGTTTGCTACAAATGTGTGATTTTGCTAAAGTGTCCAACTTATAAGGAATATTTAGTAGGATGGTGTTGTTAAAAGTAAATAACTAGATATAAAAGAGACACAAATTGTCTTAAAAATAATCATACCATTATTTCACGTCGCAACTTAGTATAGACACCGCAATACAAGTTGTATATTTCAATTTCAACTTAATAGAAATTCAAATCAGTGAACCATAAATCACAGTACTATGTAGTGCAAATACTCTGTCAAATTAAGTAAACCCATATCTCAGCCCACATTAGCGACCGTTTAGTAAAGATTTACGCCATAACTGTCAGTTTTATTTTCCACCTAAAACCATTTGCCGCAGTTTGTATGAGCGAAACAATAAAGATAAATACTTATCTAAACTTTTAAATCATGACTGATCTCTTATTTCACATCACCTCCCACCCTGCTGGAAAAAAAAAAATCCTCAGTAGCTCCTCTGTCGCGTCCGACCAGTGGTATGTTTTTCCTCGGTGTAAAAAGATTTTGATTTAAGATTTTCCCTTCCCAGAGTCAAGACAAATGGTTCGCAACGAGAATCTAATAATTTGAATAGATACTTCCACGCACGGTTACCGCCTTCCGATCCAAAAGCAGTACGGTGAAACAGGAGGACTACCGAGCACACATCATATCTTACTTTTTTTTCTTGTTTCATTGCCCCGCTGGGAGCTGAGACAAGTTATGAGGTGCTATTTTATGAAACGCTGCGAAATAAGAATAATATTTCACATTATACGATGAGTTATGCACAGCCGCGTTGCTCCATCTCTGATTTAACCCCATTAGAGGCAAGTTTTAGCGAAATATAAGGAGCAATATTTCTTATTTTATTTGAACAGTTTACTGTCATATATGGAACATTCCATACCAAGTGTCCGCAAAAAAAGTAAAAACGTGTAATTGACTGTCATCGATTTCACCCAAATTTTGGTCCAACTTGATACAGTCAACTCTGCCTTACTCTATATTTAGTATCTCAATATTGAGTTAGAAAATCATAGTGAAACTTGGTTTCCATGGCTTGGCTACTTCGATGGTTCCTTGAATCGCAGTTTTACTGGTTTTGTGTCCTCATACTCGAAACCTCCCTAGCTCGACGGTCCCTTCAATATCCAGTTAAGGAGAGTTGACTTTATTTGGAAAATTGTTGCTCCAAAAATAACTTGATTTTTTATAAGACTTCCAATTAATAAAATTTTTTGGAGAACGAGCCCCTTCTGAAAATTAAAACATAGATCGTTCAACTTTTTAGCCAATTTGAAATAATTCTAATAATCTTAGATTGTGAAAATCTTCGAAAATCGAACGTTCTAAACGTTGTTCCTTATTCGTTAGAAATGTAATTATTTTGGTATTAGTAAGTATTAGTCAAATGATATAGGCATTGTATAGCTTAATCATTGATGACCGTACTATTGGTAGATGCTACTTCGTGATTGACGGGAATAATCAAAATTGTACAGGGAACCAACAGATGTAGCTTAAAAGTATCATACCAACCTCAATGTACAATTTCAAGAACTCCAAACTTAATAACGGCGACGGCCACGTTCTTACGGTCGGAGAAGGGAAGAAATAATAGTGTGGCATCCATTGTTACTAGAGACCGAGGCAACCTTTGCATCTCCATGGTTTTCATGGGATGGAGTTTCGTTAGTTGGACAGCTGCATGATCAGGAATCACCTTGGTAAGTGATGTGGTTCCTGCAACCTCAGTTGAAAAAGCACCTATCAGTACTCTAAAGACAACGTAAACACTTTTAGCGTTGAACCATTTAAAGAATTTTTTTATAATGATAAAAAACAGGTAAAAGGAAATGTAGGGGAATTCGGGGTTAAACCGGCACCCTAAGCTTATTGATAAAATTGTGTACCTTCGCTTGTCAAACGAACCTAAAATTGTAGAATCACATATTGATTATAAATCTATGAACCCTTGCGATCGCTGGATGATATATTTATGTTTTTTAGTGATTTAAATCAAATTTATATTTCTTCATTTTTAGGTGAGACAATTGAGAGTGCAGGTAAGATCGACACCCTGTTGGGGTCAAACCGACACATGCACTTTGAGTAGATTTTATACGTTGTGAACATCACCATCACAGGGCATATTAAAAAGAATACTTTAAACATAACCTTAGACTTTTATGACCTCTTCCTTTAAAGGATCAGACACATATTACGTAAATTATTGAGGAAAGGCCGAAGATTCAGTAAATATATGTGAAAATTTCAAATGTCACATGCTAAGATTAAAGTTGGGGTGAATACACATGGATATGATGAATTTGTGTTCATGGAATATTTACGAAGATGAAGTAGTGGCGAATTATTGATTTTAAAAATAAATACTTTTTATTTTAACAAGACAGAAAAGTGTAATTATTTTCAGTTATTGAAAACTGTCGAACCTCATGGTTTGTAAATAAACAATAAGATTAATTTATGTGAAAACATTTCAAATTCTTTTTATTCTTCAATTTCAAATGAGAAAAATTTCTTCAAGCTTTATCGAAAAAGTTTAAACGTGAGACATGTAAATATTTTTTTATATTTATTGATAGCTTGTGGCAAGTCATATAGTGTCATATTTTACATGTTAACAAGTTCGCCATCCATGAGCTTCACTGGAATTCGAAAATAAAGACTCACATAAACTACAGAGGAAGTCTTCCGACGAGAAAGATTCCCTGAAGTGAGACTATGAAGCAAAAAAAGGTGTCGACTTTACCCCAAATGAAAGTGTCGATCTTACCCCGAGTGGATATTTATTTTTCAATAGCGTTTTATAGCGGAATTAAAAGGTACACGGTACTCCATCTACTTTTAAGTTTCTCTATTTGAGATTCTGCTCAGAGGATTCGAATATTCATTAAAGAGATGATTTTGTTGTTTTGGCAATTTATTGGTAGAGTCAGTTGTAATGTCATCCGAAACACAACACTTCACAAGTAAAGATACAGCGTGGTGGAAACTGCATGAAAATCTACTCAAAACATGAAAAATCGAAGGGTGTCGATCTTACCCACAGTGTCGGTTTTACCCTGATATCCCGGGGACGGACCTGGTGTAGTGGTTAGAACACTCGCCTCTCACGCCGAGGACCTGGGATCGAATCCCATCCCCGACATAGTCACTTATGACGTAAAAAGTTATAGTGACGACTTCCTTCGGAAGGGAAGTAAAGCCGTTGGTCCCGAGATGAACTAGCCTAGGGCTAAAAATCTCGTTAATAAAGTCAAACCAATCAACCAACCCTGATATCCCCTATGCAGTTTTTAATGCTAATGCACAAGAGTTTATGTCAACACTTGCAGTAACGAACTGCTACACGTTCATATTTTGTTAAATCAATTCATTTAGATAACATTTTCACCATTGTCATGTTTACAATATGTTCCATAATATATTGTACATTCAAAATAAAAGCATGAAACAAGCTCACCAAATTGATCATCCATCCTTGATTGAGCAGCTCTAGCTATTTTAATCAGCATGTTCATTTCACAAAAACAAAATATCACTCCGGCGACGTGAAATCTTGAACTTGATAGATGGTGGAGATTCCATGGGCCAAGGAGTGGTTCAATAGGCATAAACATTGTACCTTTTGCATCTTTCAAGTGAATGAAGATTTGCCCAAAATTTATTTGAAATCGGTGATGGTTAATTACACGAGCTGTGCGCTCTTGCCAAGAGCCTCTTGGTATGGAAAGTCCCATATGTATTTATGAATGTGATGTTTGATTTCACAGTTTTTGTGATTGACCACCCTCCTAAATTCGAAGACTTGTTTGCGATAAGAAACAAACATAGCGAGTCTTTTAGTAGCAAATGCTTTTAGATAAATTAGCACTGCATTCTATGAAAGCTATCACTGTAATGTGATTACCACTAGTTTTTCAATAAAACGTCTTTTGATGTATTTGCTTCTATTTTTCCAAAGACTTTGCTCGCTAATTAATAAGTAGTTGCACATCGTAGCCGATTCCATAAGCGCTTCTCAGTCCTTTGGTTCAATCTTTTGATGACCGTGTTTTTATTTGTTTAGGATAAGGACAAGAAAACCAGTCCAAAGATGTCAGAATAACGAAAAGTCAGCGCAATAGGTAGGATTGGTAATGCCATTTGGGAAATGTTTTCGCTTTACCTGCACCCTTCGCATTCCGAGGGATACGTGTGTTTTCTTGTCCGAAGTGTGTTTTCCTTTACATCTCTCATAACCCTGAAGATCCGGAACGGGAAAATCACTTTTATCAATCACGAAATCCCACTCCAAAGCGTATTGAAAACATGCTATACATGCTTTTGTTGGAGTTATCAGAAATGTACCGACCCAAATCGGATTGCTGTAAAAGAGATATGTCTTAGGTAGGTACTTGTGTCTGTTTGTTGCTCAATTTGATCTATTTTATTTGTATCTGATTTGCGTAGTGCTTCCAAGAAAGTATTAAATTGAAAACATCATCGTTGGCAAATCTCTTCAGAAAGGGTGGCATATCATCCAATAAATGATGATAACCCCATTTATGGCGGAGTCCTTTTGTGAGCCGTTTACTTGTGCTCTCAAATACGTTTATGCGGAAATTTGAGACTTTTATTAGCCTGGATGGATTGAACTAGTCCTCGAACTTGGCCTTTTTTGAATTCCGTTCGATGGAATTGGTTTCCCTGACGGAGGAAGGTTGCTTACACTACCGAGTACCGTGATCCATTATGACGAAATGTATCAATCATAATAAACTGATGGTAAATATGGTGTATTTCCATCCAGAAATTCTTCACATCATGACTTTACACTACACAATAATAGGCTAAGCTGGGAAGTTGACCGTGAGGAGTTGATGATTACTTAAATGATTTTAAAACCGTTATTGTCAGCTTACGTGTGCCTCGTTTGCTGGTGATTGATAGTGCAAAACAAATACTAAAAGCGTTTTTTTTTTCACTGTTTTGAGTATTTGATAATAAGAGCAAAGTATACTGAAAATTCATAAACCAGTTAAGGTGATGCGATAAATCAATTCAGAAGACGGATCTACCAACCTACATATCGAATCATTCGTTCCTGCACAAGATTCCACTACATGACCCACAGGATGTAGACAGAACGAAAGACAGTTTTTTTTTGTTATTTACAAGGGGAAATGTACAAACAGACCTCCTGATAAGGTAACTCAGTAAGTGTGGGGATGCCTCACCAGCGACGACCCACCCAAACCGGCACTACACACGAGCAATACTCGTTGAATTGCTTAAGTTGTGCATAGAAAGCACCAATATTATCCTTGGCCTAAGTCCCTCATCTCCAAGGAAATACCTTACGGTACTTCTTAGTGGAGGGGCCAATGCATATAGCACTCAACATATGTAGCAGAAGTAGCCTAGGCAAGCTGCTTCTCCTAGCCGACTTAAACAATGACTCTTGGTCGGCGCACCATAGGCGCTGCAATTCTAGCATAATGTGAGTAACAGCCGTAGTCACTGCGTTCCAAAACTCCGCATCCGCACACATTCTCTGGATTATATTGTCGGAGAACGTGTCCCCTCCGCATGGAGCGAGCATGCGATCTCTGCTCTCATAACAATGAAACGGGGGCAATCGAACACAAAATGTTCCGCTGTTTCCTCCACACCAGCACAATTGGGAGGAGATTCTTAGTGCACGAACCTACGCAGGTACTGCCTAAAGCGACCATGTCATGACAGAAAGTGCGGCAGGTGGAAGTTCACTTCTCCATGGTTTCTTTCATACCAATCTGACCACATTTGGTATTAGACGATGGGTTCATCTACCTCTAGTGGAGTTATCCAGTTCCTGTTGCTAACCTCTGAGCGTTGCCTCTTCACACACGTTACGGACTTCTTTGGTACCTCTTTGGTTGAAGCATTGAATATCTTCCTTGATGATAAGCCCGATGGGCGATGGGCGGCTATGATGCACACGGCCTCTTTAGAAACCATTCGCTACGCATTTGCAACTCTTAAACACACGAACCTATACGCGCTTCTCAACCGCTTTAGGTTTCCGCCCGTTCTAAGCGCTTTTGACCAGATTGGTCCTCCATACCTTAGTATGGATAGCGCCACATTTGCGAGGAGCTTGCGTTTGCTGGCGATTGCAGCAGAGCTGTTAAACATCATCTCCCATGCAGAGCTGTTAAACATCATCCTTGATAGCACCGCTATAGCCGTAGATGCCCTTTTACAGCATATTCAACGTGGCTAGCGAAGCGGAGCTTGCCTTCGATCATTACCCCAAGATGCCCAAAGGATCGTTTGGATTCTATGGTACAATCACCTACTAAGATAAACGCCCGCTGCTTGGACTTGTGGTTGTTGACCACCACCACCTCAGCCTTGTGACGGGCTAGTCCTAGTTTCATCGACTTCATCCATTCCTCAACTATGCAAATAGAGTGCCTTGCTTTCAACTATACTTCCTCCATCGATTTGTCATAGACCACTAGGGGGATGTCGTCTGCGAAACCAAACAATCTTAACACCCGTCGCAAGGAGCAGCCTCAGTACGTCATCGTACATCGCATTCCATAACATCGGGTCCAGAATTGAACCTTGAGGTATTTCCGCGGTAATTTGAATGCTTTTCTGTGTCATACAGTATAATCCTAACATCAACATAGCTTTCTAGAAGCTTACATAACTGCACCGGTTGACTGCACCCGAATGATTACACAGTTCGACAAAAAAAGTCGATCTGAATGCACAGAGACGAGACACCCCGGGCTTGAAAGTATGAAAAAAGACAAAAATAATGGCGTTTACAGAATGTTCGTGTCTGCCCCAGGTCATTTTTAAAATATACTTGAACATTTTGCATTTTCTATTAAACCCCTCTACCGACAGCTTCATTTTTTACCGCTAAAAAATATTCAAATCACGATATCTTTTTTGTTTTTCGATAATTTTGCACCATTCTTTCACAAGTTCTCAAAAAACTCTTCTAGTTTTCGAATATGTGTCAATATTGATAATTGGTCATCTGGATCCGGAGATATTCCAAAATTCCTTGGGGACCGGCGCGTAGCCATAACCCACGTAAATATCTCAGGCTACAGATTTTTTATCGTATTCGGATATTCTTTCCTCGAAATGATACATTAAGGTGAAAATGTTGTGAGAAAATGAAGCAATTTGGTGCAGCCGTCTTTGAGTAATTAGCATTTATGTTTCTGGTACTATCCTGGACAATTAAAGATCTTGAAAACTCTAAAAACCTCATATCGTAATTTTCAGATTTCTCCAAGAAAACTGAAACAATTTGTATGATTATTCTATAGGGTTTAAGTCACCGTCGATTGTTATATTTGAAGATTGTTGATATTTTTCGGTGATTACTACACACTGAAACACGATTATAACGTTTCGGCTTACTGATTTTCAGCCATCATCAGATTTGTTCAAATCGATCGTTCACCACCAGTGTGGTTTTATTACTGAGAGTAATAAAACCACACTGGTGGTGAACGATCGATTTGAACAAATCTGATGATGGCTGAAAATCAGTAAGCCGAAACGTTATAATCGTGTTTCAGTGTGTAGTAATCACCGAAAAATATCAACAATCTTCAAATATAATTTGTATGATTTTTTCAGAGTAGCTCCTTATTACCTGATATTGTATAGTACACATTTTATTTTTTTGATAAATTGACCAAAAACAAAATGGCCGCCAAAGACATTTTATATGGAAAATGTCGGTCCCCCAAGGAACATCGTCATATCTTCAATACCAGATCACCAATGATTAATATTAGAACGGTTTCTTAAACTAGAAGAGTTTTTTGAGATCTTGTGAAAAAATGGAGCAAAAATATCTAGAAACAAAAAAGTTATCGCGATTTGAATATTTTTTTGCTGGTAAAAATGAAGCTGCCGGTAGAGGGGTTCAATATCTAATCTAATCAACAACCCGACACAGTGTTTTATTTTCAGGACAGCGGAATTCATGTGCCATATAATGTTTTAAACTTGAAATTCAATATGAATAGTTGTACTAAGATTTGCATGGACTCCCCCCCCCCTCCCTTTTGTACCCTCCCCATTTTTAAAGTATCGAAAACGATGGAATATTTGATATAAATGGTTGAAATAAGCAATTTAGATGATACTACAATCCACCAGCTATCTCTCCAGAAATATAGTGGTATATGAACAACCCTTCGACTATAATGTGGAGCCGTTCATAAAATGCATATTCATTTTGGAGGGGAGCGGGTCTGTTCAAAGGTTACGGTTCGTATAAATGAAAATAGAAGTTTAAAGAGTTGATCATAAGAGAAGGGGGATAAAATACCAAAGGAAGGATAAAATACCAAAGGAAGGATAAACAATGCTGAAATGGAAGCTATTAGAAACTTGACCAACGTTTTACAGGTAAAATAAATTTGTAATGAACATAAAAAACAATTGATTATTTTTTTTTGTTATCGAACTTGCTTTTTCGAGTGGGTAGCTAAAACTCATCTTTTCAAACATTACCTCACATTCGGCCGTTGAGTTAATTTATACCTATACTTATATAAATAATGTACGACGTGATATGTTTCTTCATTCAAGTGAAAAACAAAGTGTTAATTGCAAGGTGAAAATGGATAACTCTAAGTGTGATTTGGTTAGAAGTCTCTTGTGTAACATTTGTGGCCTTTACACGCCAAGACACAAGCAAAGAAATTTCACTCAACTGGTAATTGAAAAGTACAAGCAGTACTTTAAAAGGGATCCACAAATCAACGAGAATTTTTCTCCAAATCATCTTTGTGTTTGCTGCCATTCAATGCTGCTCAAGAAAGAACATCGGTCAATACTTGCAGTCCCTATGATATGGTCAGTTCCTGATGTAGCTCATATGTATTGTTATTCCTGTCTAATGCCCTCATTAGTGGGTAGAAAATGGTGCCAAAGGAGTGAAATCCAATACCCAAAAAGGTCGTTGTGCACTCTTCCAGAAAAAGTCTTACCATCTGACGGGATGGAAAGTGAGGAGGAGGAAACTTGTTGTCCTGATAACCACGAGGATGACTTACCGGTAATAAACTCGACGCCTACAATAGCAACAAGTTCATCATATCATCCACAACCGTCTACGTCAGCGGGTCATGCTGATAATCCCGACTTGGTTGGTCAAGCTAGCTTTGATGATTTAACGCGGGATCTAAATTTGCCTTCAAACCTTTCTGAATTGTTAGGATCCAGATTGAGGGAGAAGAAACTGTTAAAAACAGGTACAATAACCGCAAATAGGTCGAAGTTCGATGATTTCCGCTCAACGTTCGATGAACACAACGGAATAACATATTTAAGGAATCTTCACGGGCTGTTTGAACTTTTCGAGGTCGATCACGATCCAATTGAATGGCGTCTTTTTATTGATGGGAGTGTATCGTCTTTAAAAGCCTTGTTACTGCACAATGGAAATGTTTACCCCAGTATTCCAGTGGCTTACAGTAACATACATAAAGAAAAATATAACGTGTTGCAAGACATTTTATATTTGATTAATTACCCTGCTTTTAAATGGAAAATAATTGCAGATTTCAAGCTGATCAATATTCTCATGGGACTGAAAAGCGGTAATCGAAAGTTCCCATGTTTTATTTGCCTGTGGGACAGGAACAATGATGGTGATAAATATTCCGAATCAGCATGGCCACTACGTCCTTCTTTTGATAAGTACCCAGACAATAAACCAGATTTATACAGTGCTATATTAGAACCATTAGTCGCCCCAGAAGACATCCTTCATCCACCTTTGCACATTAAGCTTGGACTTGTTACACAGCTCTTCAAAAAATTTGTTCAACAAAACTCTAAAGTGAAGGAGCATCTGAAGGATCTTTTCCCAAAATTAAGTGATATGAAAGTTAAGATGGGCATATTCGATGGGCCTAAAATTCGAGATATATTCAAAAGCACTGATTTTGATAATGTATTGACAATTGATGAAAAATCTGCTTACCAAAATTTGAAACTTGTTTGTGCTGGTTTTCTGGGGAACAATAGAGCTAACAACTACAAAGAACTTATAAGTAACATGATGACTTGCTATAAAAAGCTAGACATTAATGTTACATTGAAAATGCATTCTTTGATTTGTCACCTTGCAAGATTTCCTTCAAACCTTGGAAGTTTTTCAGACAAGCAGGGCGAGCGAGCACATCAAGATTTTAAGGACATCGAACAACGGTTTAAAGGGAAAAATAACGTCAATGCAATGGGAACATATTGTTGGGGATTAGTTCGACAAAAAGATCCAGAAAAACATAAAAGACCATCACCAACCAAAACTAAATATTTCGTTGTTCAATATATGTAGAAAAAAAGGTTAATAAAAATATCATGAAACATATATTCCATTTTATTATTCTTAATCCGAAATCCGAAAAATGTAAATAATTGTAACAAAAGTATAAAAATCAGATGTACAAAAAAATAAAGTAGAAGATAATTTAGCTGCAAATAATCTCTACTGTACTGTTACCTCAAGGAATAGTAGATCTCCGTGAACAATAAATTCGTTTTGAAAATGTATATATTTTTGATACTTGTAAACATTCTCAAATTCTCAATAACAATTGAAAGGCACTCTCTGTGACCAAATGAAATATTGTCATTGTAATGCATTGTGCTGTTCATATATGAGAAATGAAGCAAAGATGATATAGCCATCACAATAGCATCAAATTTGATAGAAATAAGTAAAACGTTCGTTAGTCTGTTAGATCTTAAATTCATTATAGTAAACAAGAAACAAAATAACCTGCAAGGGATCCTCCATAACCACGTGGAAATATTTTTGGTATTTTTCACCCTCCTTCCCCTTGTGATCAACTCTTCAATTTTTTATTTTTATTTATATGAGCCGTTACTTCTGAACAGACACCCCCCCCCCTAAAATGAACACGCAATTTATAGACGGCTCCACGATATGGTCAAGGGGTTGTTCATAAACTACGATATTTCTGAAGAGATAGCTGGTGGATTGTAGTATTACTAAAATCGCTTATTTCAACTATTTATATCATATATTCCATCATTTGCGATACTTTAGAAATGGGGAAGGTACGAAAAAGGGGGACCCCATGCAAATCTTAGTACAACTATTCATATTGAATTTCAAGTTTAAAACATTATATGGCAGATGAGTTCCGCTGTCCCGAAAATAAAACGCTGTGTCGGGTTGTTGATTAGATTAGATATTGAACCCCTCTACCGGCAGCTTCATTTTTTAACAGCAAAAAAATATTCAAATCGCGATAACTTTTTTGTTTCTAGATATTTTTGCTCCATTTTTTCAAATAATCTCAAAAAGCTCTTCTAGTTTAAGAAACCGTGCTAATATTAATCATTGGTGATCTGGTATTGAAGATATTCCGATGTTCCTTGGTGGATCGACATTTTCCATATAAAATGTCTTTGGCGGCCATTTTGTTTTTGGTCAATTTATCAAAAAAATAAAATGTGTACTATACAATATCAGGTAATAAGGAGCTACTCTGAAAAAATCATACAAATCGGTTCAGTTTTCTTGGAGAGATCTGAAAATTACGATATAAGGTGTTAAGGAGTTTTCAAGATCTTTAATTGTCTAGGATAGTACCAGAAACATAAATGCTCATTACTCAAAGACGGCTGCACCAAATTGCTTCATTTTTTCACAGCATATTCGCCTTAATGTATCATTCCGAGGAGTGAATATCCGAATACGATAAAAAATCTGTAGCCTGAGATATTTACGTGGGTTATGGCTACGCGCCGGTCCCCAAGGAATTTTGGAATATCTCCGGATCCAGATGACCAATTATCAATATTGACACATATTCGAAAACCAGAAGAGTTTTTTGAGAACTTGTGAAAGAATGGTGCAAAAATATCGAGAAACAAAAAAGATATCGTGATTTGAATATTTTTTAGCGGTAAAAAATGAAGCTGTCGGTAGAGGGGTTCAATAAAAAATGCAAAATGTTCAAGTATATTTTAAAAATGACCTGGGGCAGACACGAACATTCTGTAAACGCCATTATTTTTGTCTTTTTTCATACTTTCGGGGTGTCTCGTCTCTGTGCATTCAGATCGACTTTTTTTGTCGAACTGTGTTATACGACTTCTCCAGCTCTTCGTTCGTCACCCTCGCCACTTCTTCTCCTTCATCTGTCACATATGTCGCTGGGGGTCATGGACTTGAAGGATGATGTGGGAAGAGTACATCGATTATCGATCGCAGCAACTCGGGCGACTTCTCTTGGTCTTTGCCATTACCACTCTGTAGACGTCACCCCATGGACTCAAATTGGCACTCTCGTATAGGCTATCAAAGCATACCCGTTTTCGAGTCTTGATTTCCTTTTTGAGAGCCAACTTTGCCTCTCTGCTCTGAACTCTGAATTCCACGACTTATGGCCCTTCCAGAAAAACTTGAAGCAAACTTCAGGAGGCTGTTGTATGCTCAGCCGGCTAACCGACCAGCCTACCTTGAGTTAACCCAAGTTTTTCGCTTTGTTGGCCTCTGCAACCGGTAACCTAATCGCCGCCACCTGGTTGCCCTGTGGGCTCTTTCTATGGTGGATGGTCTTACTGGCTATGTCCCAATGCTCTTTGGGGGCAGCAGAAACCTCCGCTGCATCGTTTACCTCATCCAGATTTTTCCAGTGGAGAGTCCCTTCTGCAGTCAGGGACCTTACACCAACCTCGTCGCCAAGTAGTTCTTTTTCCAGTTGATATAGACTGATATAGACTTTACCCTTTTGCTTGGCGTTATCTTTGAGACTAGGATCTAGGATCATTTCACCAATCCTATTCCGCCTTATGCATCGCAGCCCAATGGCGATAACTTCTCCGTGCTTCGCATCACCTTCAGAACCTCGGCGTTTTTTGCATTCTCCTTGGGCTCCGTTTTCGGTTTCTTCTGTTGTTTCTTATTTCCAACTAGTATCCACGGGTTGCTGTTGTCTTTCGTCCGTTTTTCCTGTGGACGCACTGCCTGGTTCGGGCTATCCCGTGGCTCTTTTCTTGGTTTTCTTGGCCTTAGGCTTGGTGTTGGCCTCTCCACTGTTGCCATGGAAGACAGCTTTCTCAATGTTATTTGACGATGCTCTTCCCTATCGCAGAGCCCATGAATAGAGTCTCTTTCCTATACGACACAAAAATCTCCAAATAGCTCCATCCAAAGCTAAGGAATTTCGGAATTAATTTAGGTGTTTTTCCAACAGAACCAAGCAACTCAAGGTTTCGTAAGGATCTGCCAAGGCTCAGTTTAACATACTGAACAAGACTGGCGTGTATGAAATCGGTTGTTCTCATTGCAACAAGGTCTACGTTGGTCAAATAAAGCGGTCGCTCGATGTTTGCTTCAAAGAACACCTAGCGGAAATAGGAAAAGCTCGAGAGGTAGCAGAACATGCCTTTACATCGGGTCATAAAAGTACAACGGCAGATATCTAAATTTGGCGAAATGTTTCTTCTAAGACGACTTAGATTATCTCGTCGTGGCTAAAATTTGGGCGCGATTATCCAGCCTCAGGAGTTCCAGAAATAACAGAACTCTGCGCTTCGATATCCAACGATTGTTTACTATTGGAGTTGCTGCACAGTACCACCAAAAACGGCGGTGGCTGCCAGGTGAAAGGAGCATTTTCAGCAATTGTTAAACGGTGAAAATGGAAATGTAGCGAGGATGGACATTGATGATCACGATCAAGCTGTTGACTCACCGACCATAGGAGAGGTTAAAAAGGCTTCAGCTCGCTGAAGAACAGAAAGGCTGCTGGGAAGGACGAGATCCCGGTCGAGCTTCTCAAGCACGGAAGTGAGCAGCTATATCAGTCGATCCACCGAGTACTTCTGAAGGTATGGGAGGACAAAGAATTGCCCACCGGATGGTTGGATGGCCTCATACGCCCAACCTACAAGAAAGGGCACAGACTGGAGTGTGACAATTACAGAGGAATCGCCCTGATGAATTCGGTGTACAAAATTGTGTCGCGCATCCTGTTTAACAAGCTGCGAATAACAAGCTGGTTTTCGTGAGGGCCGTTCGACAACGGACCAGATGTTTACCTTGCGAATGATCCTAGGTAAATTCCGGGAGTATAACTTGCAGACTCACCATCTGTTTATTGATTTTAAGGCGGCTTACGACTCAGTGAAAAGAAATGAGCTTTGTCAGATACTATCTGAACATGGTTTTCCGGCGAAACTAATTAGGGCTACGCTGGATGGTTCGAAATCAAGTGTTCGTATCGCAGACCAGATGTCAACCTCGTTCGTGACGTTAGACGGATTGAAGCAGGGAGACGCACTTTCGAATTTACAGTTCAACATCGCACTTGAGGGTGTTATTAGGAGCGTGGGCGTGCAGAGAAAAGGGACTATTATAACAATGCCGCACATGCTTCTTGGCTTTGCGGACCAGCATAGGTCCCGCAGCTTGCAAACGTAAACAAAATTCGCCCTGTATAAGACATTGATTCTTCCGGTGGCTCTCTACGGGTAAAAAGATTGAACCTTGAAAAAGGCAGACCTGAAAGCCTTCCGTGTTTTCGAGCGTCAAGTGCTGCGGACAGTACTCGATGAGAAACTAGAAAATGGTGTGTGGCTCAGACGCATGTATCACGAGTTGTATCAACCGTGTAATGATGCGAATATTATTAGGCGTGTGAAATACGGCAGACTTCAGTGACTTTGTTACTATGGGTTGCGAAAGTCGGAAAAAATAATTGCGAAAATAATTCAGCAATTAATATTCAGCAGGTAAATGGGTAGAGGTTGGTGACTTCTTGAAAAACCTCGAATACGCTGGCTGTACGCACTGAAAGGACCTGGCGACCCGAAACATTCGGGGCACCTAGAGAAGTATCGCCGATGACGCCCGCAACAGAGTGACGCTACGCTGTAGCCATCAAAGTACAATGTATGTACCTTCGACGCTGCTCAACAAAGAATTTATTACTTTCAACATGAGCTGTTATTTTGAGATTGCAATTGAGCGAATCGTAACTTTTACCTATGATTCGTTACGCTAAGAACTTGAAAGAACAGCTCATTTTCCAAAGAAGGAAAAATTTCTTGAGCATCATTTACCGTTATTAATTGAGTTTTGTGGCATAAAAGGCAAATCGTCCTCTTGAAATTTGTATGATATTTAGAATGAAAGTCTCTTTCTTGAACAGCGTTCGATCCATTGTGACATTTTTACTATTTGTTTTGAATTGAACTAGAAATCTTAAGAAGAACTTTTGATCCACCATGTTTCCAACATAGGGAAACATATCAGAATTTATGATATGTTTTCAACATTTTAAAATGCATTCTCCATTAACCCACATGAGTTTTGGATGGAATTTATCTTCTTCTTCTTCTAGACATTGACGTCCTCACTGGGACAGAGCCTGCTTCTCAGCTTAGTGTTCTTATGAGCACTTCCACAGTTATTCACTGAGAGCTTTCATTGCCAATATTACCAGTTGTATATCGTGTGGCAAGTACTCTATGCACAGGAAAGTCAAGAAAATTTCCATTACGAAAAGATCCTGGACCGACCGGAAATCGGACTCAGACACCTTCAGCATGGCTTTGCTTTGTAGCCGCGGACTCTAACCACTCGGCAAAGGAATGCCCCCGAATGGAATTTATATTGGTTTTTATTGTTTCTATCTAAACACACCTTCATAAATTCGATGGCAAAATTTGCTAATAAGACGTACCGAATCAGACATCACTGAACAGACTGTTCTCCTGTTATCATAATCATCGAACATCATACCGTCTCCCGATATTAAATCTTCAAAGCTGTTTCCAACTTTTATTCTTTTAATTAATCATAAACCTTCCGTAGAATCTTTGAAATGCTGCTCCCGGGGAAACGCATCTATCTTCCATGCTGTTTCGTTAATGAAAATTCATTTCGCTTATCGTTTATGCAGTTTTATGTATGCACTTTGCTAGGGTGCCTCTGGAAGCTACCTACCCAACGCGGCGCTTTTTACCGGACTATTTATTTATAGCGAAATCATTACCGTTTCCCTTCTCAGGCATTCTTTAAAATTGGCTTGTTAGTATGGAGGGGGGCTCTAGGAATGGTACTTTTTAGAGAAAATGCATCTAATTGGACCGGGAAGAGAAGCAAAGACTTAAACTTTCATTCTGCAAAAGATCTTATCTCGACCCAAGCGCAGAAGAAACAGTTTTCTCAAACTATAAACGACAGTGTGGCAGGAAAAGCAAAATGTCGTTTCTCCGAGGCGGCAGTTTTTCCTATCTCGTATTGAGGTCCAAAGAAAATACCAGAAGGTATGCTGGTAGTGAATGAGGAAACGAAATAGATGACTCGCCCTGCCAAACTAATTTTCGTTCAGCGTTCATTAAGATTTTGCCATATTCTCGGCGCTTTTCGACCACTCCTTACTTTGCCAAGCTTTGCTCCTGGGTGGGGCTGGTCGTGATAATTAAAAGTTTTGCTGCAGCAGAACACCAAACGCACACCTTGAAATTACCGTCTTTGAACAGTTTTCTTTCATAAATGGTAAAAGTTTTGCACCAGATTTGATAAGGACAAGATTTATTCCCTTGGAAACACATTGGCTTGCCTTCGGAAAGTCGAGTTAGACAGCCATCAGTAGTTGGAAGATGTTAGTTTTCGAAAATGATGAGAAATGTGATCCGATTGCCACCAGAATAATGGTGAATAATTTGATTGGTTTGTTAGTTTTTGTCTCTAACTAGTACTATTCTCGACAGGTTGAGCTATTCTTTATAAGGTTCTTTTTGGCATCTCAAATTTAGCAAAAAAAGCTCGTTCATGTTAATAATTGTAATGGAAATTATTTGATAAAAAGCGTTTTTAATAAACCTCCTATAACGAAGAAAACCAACCTGGAAAAACAACTGATTGTGCTAGCCTTCTTCAATTTAGGCATGGAAAACGTGAAATTATCTTGCTACACGCTCGACAAAAACGTATTGTTATATGATGCAATATTTAACATTCAAGTTGTTATTCATGCAGATGAACTTCAATATTTTTCGTTGCCGGAATTCCCCAGTCATAATCTTCAATAATGCTCATTTTCCAGTTCGTTCGCTTTTTTAATAATCATACCCATCAGGAGAATTATAATCAAGCTTATTCACAAACTCATTTTCTTCCGTCGGGTAGCCGTTTAAATCTTTTATTTTCGTATGGAACTCCAATGCCAATATTTCAGTAGGCATATTGTCTTTCTACGGATGAACGTTCTAACTATTTCATATCAATTGGAAATACCTCTGCCACCTTAGGTAACTTCTGTTCCGATTCTGCATCTACGGATAATTCCAACAAATCATCAGAAAATGCTTCTACTTCTAATAAAATGTCTCCCTCTGATTTTGTTTTTTTTAACTAAACAATTAAATCAAACGATTGACGCAATAATCAAAACACAATGGTATAAGCAGTCCAAAATGGTGTAAATTTTACATATAAAATTGTAATTAAATGACGTTTCTCTAATGGATCCAAATATTTTTTCAAACATTTTGAATTGAATTGAAAAGAACGAGCATTACCGTTCTTTGGTTAGTAAAAAGGACGAAATATTTAATTTTCTTACAGCTAATAATACATATAGGAGTTATTACTGGAACTTATTTGAAATCTGGATCCAAACTTTTTTTTTATCGTAATGAACGACTTGATGGGGCATGTGGGGGAGTTGCAATCATCATCCATAAGCGTATAAAACATAAACTTTTTTCGTCATTTGAAACCAAAGTTTTTGAAACTTGGGGTGTATCTGTTGAAACACAGCTTGGAAAATATAATTTTATAGCTGCTGATTTGCCTTTTCAATGCACTGGGCGGCATGTTAATTTGCTCCAGACTGACTTGCGGAAATTGACTCGTAATAAGTCAAAATTATTGACATTGTTAACTTTAATGCTTTGGGGGACCAGATAGCCGTAGCGGTAAACGCGCAGCTATTCAGCATGACCATGCTGAGGGTCGTGGGTTCGAATCCCACTGGTCGAGGATCTTTTCGTGAAGGAAATTTTCTCGATTCCCAGGGCATAGAGTATCATCGTACCTGCCACACGATATACACATGCAAAAATGGTCAATCGGCAAAGAAAGCTCTCAGTTAATAACTGTGGAAGTGCTCATAAGAACACTAATCTGAGAAGCAGGCTTTGTCCCAGTTGGGACGTAACGCCAAAAAGAAGAAGAATGCTAAACATCGCTCATGAAATAATTCCAAAAACAGAATTTTATTTTGAAAGCAAACAAAAACCAAATAAGGTACTCCGGGGCAAGAATGATCCATAAAAACAATAGTTCCAACAATAGTTCTTAAATATTTATTATTTATTTTTTTTTAGCAACATATTTGGGGGTGTTTGCATGAATTTGAGGTCATAATTTTGATATTGGAAAAACCTTTGAAGAAAGTTGTAAAATGAGCCAATAGACCAACCCAGTTTCATGAGTCAATCCACATCAGTAAGTCAACTATTGCGATAATAGGATTACTAAATCACAGATTTACAATTTTGAGTAAATATTTGATGTGCATAAAGGATCAATCATAAAATACGTAACGGTATGTCACATCGCACATAATATTAATCAAAAATTCCTTACCTAAAAGCGTGTTCCTCCTTACTTCCAATGTTCAAAATATATCATAAATAAGTAATCGAAGTTATGAAAGCGTAATTTAATCTATAATTACAAGCATCAATGAAACGACGAACATGAAAGTTTTTTAACAACAAATGTTTTTTTTTTGCAATAAATGATTTTTCTAATAAATGTTTTTTTTTTCTGTAAATGGACTTTCGATGAATAATCCACCGAAAGTCTACTTACAGAGAAACTATTTGTTGGAAAAAAATAATTATTTAATCAATTATTGTATTACGGGCAGTTCTATTAAATATCCCGGTGATCTTTTCCGAATTACTATCGGTCAGCAAAACTTGCTGATGTGGTACTTCGCATGGGAGGTTGCTATAAGCATTTTGAATTTTCCAAAATTTTGACATTTAACAGCACTGATTACGGGTAATGTTATTGAAACGTTGTTTTTAATAGTCTTTCTCATCTTAAAATAATAAAAAAAACATCAAATCAGTTCCACTTGCGATCATTTCGGTGCCTCGTTAGATAATGTAACTTAGCTTTCTAGTAGTACCCACCGGAAAATTGGCACAGCTTTCCTAGGCCTTGAAGCACCGAAGAGTTTCCCGTAAGTCTAAATGTTCCCACACACATACGTGACGGCGATACCGCAATAAAGGCAAGTAAAAAGATTATTTTCTTGAGCCTTCAGCAACTTTCCGCTGGTTGACTAGCTGGGAATTAGGGCTGCAGCTCTTGGCGTGATTCACTGTTTGCTACATTATAATAGTTGGGGAAATCGGAGCAACCGAGTCATCCTTCTCTTTCCTGGGGGTTCCTCCTCAGCGCGAGGAGAATAAGCAGAGAAGGAATGAAATTTAATGAAGGTTTAATATTTATTAATTTATTGCACATAAGCATAAAAGATAATTTATTTATTATCTTTTCTTGGCTGGATGCCTTCCTACCGTTAGAGTTGGAGAGATAAATCAGTGTGAGTTTTTCGCTGTTCAAGATGCTCCTTCGAAGGTGGGTCGAATACGTGTAGATGTAGAAGCATACCCTACTTGCACTACTCCGAGAGGGTTTAATTCGACTAATACAAGGAACGTAAAAAATCTGAAACAGTAAATATGAAATACTTAGAGTAAGATGGGGAAAAAGTTCGACCTTAGTGGAATAATCAATTTATGAAGAAAAACTAGAACAGTTGAAAAGAAACAAATACCACGCATGTTTCAACATATTTACCCAGTTTAAGTTATAACAGTTTTAAAATGTATTGCCTTAAACGATATATTGCCCCACCGGTTGGGCAAAAGGTCACTGGCATACTTTGTACCAGCCGTATACCTATGTTTGCAGAAAAATACACACTAAATTTTCATTAAAAAAAAATCGAAAAATACCCGACAGCAGCAGGTTTTCGCAAAACTAAATAAAAACCGTGAAATTTTGGTGACTTCACATATGATTACACGATCAGGCATATTTTGCTGAAATTAAAGATAATAGGGAAAGTGTACCAGTTATGGCCATAGTGGTTCCCTATTTGGCCATATGTGAAATTTTGATTACTTTCATATTTTAAATCTTTTTAAATGTTTTAACATCAAGATATATCTTAAATGTAACTACTACAACAAACAAAAGTTTTCAAAATTTGAAGGCGTTAAAGTAATCATGTATGGCGAAATAGGGAACCACTATGTTCATAACTGGTACACCTACCCTATGTGGATTTTAGGTAATTTGCAAGTTTTTTCGGGAGATAATATATTGCTCAAACATTCGCCCCGCTGATTCGAACTATTACCCCACTATGAGCCAAAAATGGTTTCGAAGCATTTGATATGATGATGACATGAGCTCCCATCTATTATAGCAAGGTGTCCACCGGTAGCAATGGTTCATTCCTACGAAACAATTTGTTCATGACTGTATAACTCTTTATGTTCAGTCATACTCCTGTCTAAAGGGCCAAACACGAATGGCGAACCCGCAAGCAGGGGAAAAAGAGTCTCCTTCCAGAAGTAAGTTCACACAAACAGTAATACAATCAAGCCCTTGTCTGCCAGAAGAACCGAATAGATGGGATGAAGAGCCCGTCCTTTTTCCACGAAATGTTATTGAGAGAAAGATGACAGTTTCACTCTCTCTATCCACATTGCTTCAATCGGGTGCCCTGATGGTCCCGTCAAACCCAAAATATATGTGGAATGAAGAGGAAAGATCTCCCCAAATTATCTGGAACCGTTAAACGCTAATATCTAGTTTGTCAATAGTGCGACCAAATATTCAAATCAAGTCGTAGTAGTTCCTTCGAAATTAAAGGTTATTTCTCATTAGCATTTTCTTATGAGGCGTAGGGTAATTCGCCAATTGTTGAACGAAAAAATGCTCGCTAATTGTTGAACACGCCATAAGGAATACACGGATTGTTCAACAATAGGCGAGGTTTTTGGCCGTTCAACATTAGGCGACTTGCCCTAGTTGTACAATCGATGATCTAACTTAACTATCTTCTGAAAGTTGATACTTCAATCATAAGTACAGCTTACATTTAGCTTGCAGTTTTGCTGAAAGCTTTATTTACACTTCACATTTATTTATTTATTAATTATACATTCATTTAACTGCAAAGCGCTCCTTCTTAAGGTGAAGATGAATCAGAGCCAAACCTCAAATTTTCAAGAGCACGGATTTGGGGAACCAAACATCCGTTTTAGCTGAAAACTTAATCGATTGGTCATCGCTGGTGGTGACCAATCGATTAGGTTTTCAGCTCAAACGGGTGTTCGGTTCTCAAGATTCAAGCTATTGAAAATTTGAGGTTTTGCTTCGATTCATCTTCACCTTAAAAAAACTACTCTCCCCCTGCATCCAAAGGGCAATTCTTTTCCAACCAATTTCACCTTCTCGATATATTCTCATGCCCTCAATGGATTACCTGCTTTGCTCTTGCCTACAGTTGATCAGCAGAAGTTTTCCCATTTTATTTTGTATGGGAAAAGGTATCCAACTTCAAATATCTTGTGAATGAAAGCTTTAATAGAAAAAAAATATTTGGTAGGCGTGATAGCTATCATCATGACGCACAACCGGTACCAAATATTTTTTCGAAAATAGTTTCCAATTTTGAAATATAATTCGTTAGATGCATTTCGCCATACAAATGTTTTTACCTTTTAGCGATTTTTCGTGCCTAGACACTACCACATGTGCGTTACGGTGTGGCGAGTAGCGAATTAGGTCATGAATGTAATACGTTCTTCCCGCGCGTTACACAAGACACGATAGTTTCAGTGTTCAGTAGTAAGAATTCTCCCACGGTACGCATGAATCTACACATACTGAGTGTGTATATGGTGCTTGACCCTCAGCAGGGTGCTTTTTGTGGCGTGTCATTACTATCACTACCAAATTGTTACAACAACCAAAATGCACTAGACACTCATATCGCATACCCGCTCTTCTAAAAATGAACACACGTATCAATATAACATCATTACCCACAGTAAACATTTGTCAAAAACCCAGCAGCAAACAACTACGTTTTTCCGAAGGAAGAAACACCGACTTTGTCACCTACACCCACAATATACAGTACTGGACAGAATAAAGTACGCATTGGCCGTTTTCCCATACAAAATGGTCAAGTTTGGAGATCTGAATCTCAGCTTTTAGTGTTCCGATTGATCTGAAATTTTCACCACAGCCTAGCAATAACATAGATTTTACTCAATTAAAATATCACTGCATTTGAAACACAATCTTTTAAATTATTGAAAATCTCTCAATTTGCAAAAAATTGCAAAATTTAATTTTAAAAATATTTTGAAAACAATCAGTTTTACCGAAAAATGATGTTCTGCAAATTTGTGTGTCTTATCAAATTGTACATTTTTGCACATGCTCTAAATATTTTCGTTTAAAAATTATTTTTACTTTAAAATTTTGTCATTTTTATCAAAATTTGAGATTTGCGATAACTTAAAAGTTCGTTAATGAAAAACTATGAATTTCTAGCCTAGCAAATTTGAGGTTACTTTCAAGCTGCGGTGAAAATTTCAGGTCAATCGGACAACTAGAAACCAAGATATAAGACTCCAAACTTGATCATTTTGTATGGAAAAACGGCCAATGCGTACTTTATTCTGTCCAGTACTGTATATGTATAAGTGCATAATGAGCAGCCAACGAGGTATGGTCAGAATGACCTGTCTAATGGGTTACATGCATGGCCTGATTAGCTACTCACCACATAGTAACGCACATGGGCTAGTGTCTATTCACGAAAAATCGCTAAAAGGAAACGCGAAAAATATTTGTATGGCAAAATGCATCTAACAAATTATTTCTCAAAATTGGGAACTATTTTCGAAAAAAATATATGGTACCGGTTGTACGTAATCATAATGACTATCACGCCTACCCTATATTTTTTTAGATTAATGCTTTCATTTACGAGAAACTGCTTTATGCGAAACGTCAATTATGTCAAACGTCCTTATCCGAAACGTATTATTGCGAAATGGGTCACCCCCGATGTTTCTTTGCTATTGTCAAGATTAAGGCTCCCCAAATATACGCGATTTTTTTCAGCGACAGCGACGATAAATCGCCGCAATTCCGTCATTGTGTCGCTGCAAGCACTTTTATATAATACTATCTAGAGTCTAGATTTCAGACAAACGCGACAAAAATTGCTGCGAAATCGCGCATCCGTGGCTTGGGCACGCCCATGAAATGTTGCATGCAGCGAAAACGTGATACATTTTTATAATTCCCTATTAATATGCAGCTGTCCAGATTTTGATTCAAAAATGTCCGGATTTATAGACATGATTTGCTATAGTTGGCCGGATTAAGGACAAGCCAATCTTAATTGTTTTTTAAGATAAGATTTCATGATAAAATTTCAATTTTTATCGGAAATGTTATCAGTTTTACTCAGATCTGACATGAAATCGTTCGACAGATACAATTATTTATTTATTTTTGTTTTATTAAGTTGGTGTTACATTAATTAATTTGATAAAACCTCGTTAACGATGTTATGCCAATTTACTCGGTCCATGGCTGTGTCCCTCCAACTTCGATTTTGGCCCACGCTCTCCTGATCTTGTTGCACCTGATTAAGCCACCTCGCTCGCTATGCTCCCCGCCTTTATGTGCCAATCGGATTCGACGTGAACACCATCTTCGAAAGATTGTTGTCCGGTAGTCTTGCAACATGCCCTGCCCAGCCCACCCTTCCCGCTTTCGCAACCTTCTGTATGCTGGGTTCTCCGTGGAGCCTAGCGAGCTCGTGGTTCATTCTCCACCGCCACACACCGTTCTCCTGCACACTTCACAAAGATGGTCCTAAGCACCCTTCGTTCGAACACTCCAAGTGCTTGCAGGTCCTCTTCCAGCACGGTCCATGCTTCACATCCATAGAGGACCACCGGTCTTATGAGCGTTTTGTACATGGTACATTTGGTGCGGGCGTTAATCTTTCTAGACCGCAGCTTCTTATGAGGCCCATAGTAGGCGCGACTTCCACTGATGATGCGTCTCCGTATTTCACGACTAACGTTGATATTAGTCGTTAACAAGGTTCCGAGGTAGACGGACTCATCAACCGCTTCAAAAGTATCCCCGTCTATCGTAACACTGCTTCCTTGGCGGGCTCTGTCGCGCTTGGTTCCGCCTATCAGCATGTACTTTGTTTTGACGCATTCACCACCAGGCCAACTTTTGTCGCTTCACGTTTCAGGC